>NC_058371.1:175100110-175733324 GCF_018350175.1 Felis catus
CTCAAAGACTTTACAAGTCACAATTATTTTGAACTTCCTGACCTTTGTATTAAAATCTGAAGGCCAGTTTTTTTGTGTTCATGGTGTCAAGATTTTGAACAGAACCGGTTCACAGTCAAATTTTTAGAGTTTAATTTTTTTAATGAGTTATAGTAGTTCTTGGGAATTATTTTAATTTATGTAAACAAAATTATGCGTGCAGTTAATATATTTCAGTACTAGCTTTTAGAAATTCATTCAACGAGGGATATAACTTAAGGTCAAAAACTTAGTCACAGGTTTTTGTTTTTGTAGATGTTGCTTATTCTTACATTAAATGATCATTTATTGAATGCTTCCTAAGTTCCAGTCATGGTAGAGATACTGTACACAGAGAGTAAGACATGAAACTTACCCTCTAGCTTTTTACAGATTTGTGAATCAAAGACGTTTAACAACTAGGCAGTTATATCTCAAGTATACAAAATTCTGTGGTAGAGAGCTTCAGGAGTTGGTACAAGGAGAGCTTCATGGGTGAGATGTGCTTACCATAAGTCTTAACAGAAAATAGGAGCTAGTTAGGACAAGAAGGGAATCGGGATTCTATGAGGAGGATCAGTGTATGCTCATGTATGGAGTCATGAGAGAAGTTGTCTATTGAGGGAACTTTGTATTGTGACCAGAGCTTAGCAGGAGAAGAACAGTAGATGAGAGGCAGGAGGGTTAAGCCTATTCATGTAGAGTCTTAAATATTATAATAAATCCTCAAACTTGTCCTCTAGGCAGTGAGAGGGCAGTATCTAGATTTTTAAGCATGTTGGTGACACCAACAGACCTGTATCTCAGATCAAGCTATTATCAGTGTTGAGATGGACTGGAGGGCTACACAAGAATAGGGGCAGGGAGTTGTGACAATGTAGTGAGGAACTGAGTGCAAAAAAATAACAGGACATGGGATAGAAAGAAGGGGACAGTTTGAGAGCAAGGCTATGATGAAAAATATATGTGACTTTTTAATATTGTAAGCGAAAAAGAAAAATCCTGACTTATAAAGGACTGAGGAGAAGGAAGTGCCATGTATTGAGATGCCAGAGACAAGATAAAGACCATAGTGAGATTAACAGGTGAAGTAGTGAATGGGGCAGGAGACTTAATTCCTCAGATTATTTTGACTTATTCATGAAAATGGTGTGTGTTGCAGGTATATTTATAAAGTATCTGTATATAAAGTGTATGTGTGTGTGTTTGAAATCCTAGAAATGAAAACCTGGGTGAAAATGTGTATGTGGTAGTTAAACTGATGAAGTTGGGTGGGTTCACCCACAGAATTTTATAGGGGAGTAGAAAAGAGAAGAGAATTGAGGCTGGATTTATGGAATCCTTAGTAAATACTAGATGGTAGAATAAATAGAGGACTGGACGAGTAGTCATAGAGGAATGGGGGGAGAGCTAGGAGATTATAATGTCATGAAAGCTATGACATTAAAAGAATTTTAGCAGGGATTCATTTGGAGTGTCATACACTGCAGGGGATTCTTATTAGATAAAAACAGAAAAGCACCTAAAAATAGGATGTCGTTGATATTCTTGATGAAGGTGGTCCCAACAGATGCACAGAAGCAAGATGATGGTTGAAGGATGAACAGGGGCATGAGATGGTAGGAAGAATAAATATAGGAAAGTCAGCTGGGGTTTAGAAGGAAGAGAGATCCAGAGACCTGGGAGGGGCAAGGGAGCACTTTAAAATTTTGTTTGTATCATCATCATTATCCTCACTCCTCTCCGCTTCTCATCCTCTTATTTTATATGGGACACCTGGTGAATCAGTAACTTTGAAAAGGAGATGATTCAACTCCTCATCCACAAGAAGGTGAAAGTGGGAACAGACAGAAATTAATATACAAATATGAGTGCAAAGGGCTAAGAAAATTTATACTAGAGCGCCTCACTTTTATCAGTGAAACTGGGGACAGGCTTGAATTCTGGGAGGTAAAGATCGGACACCTGTGGTAAAAGAACATTTGAAGATACCATGAAGGGGGAAGGGCTGGACAGGGGCTTGTTAAAAGCTTGCTAAAAGCTGAGAAGTTTGTTCATCATTTTAAGTACTAAAATTAGGGGGTGGGGGACCTTTTTCCCCTCATGCATGTTTATATCAACTCTTGGATAATGACTTTGTCTGGCTCAATGTCCCAACACAAAAGTCTGTATTTCTAAGCCATAAAAGTAGATTTTGATTTTAGACTTCATATATGTAACTTTTTTTTTTTTTAACCAAAGGTTTAGGATGCAAATATATCTATCAAAAGAATGGTGATCCTTTGCATATAAGCGAACTCCTGGAGAGTTTCAAAAAGGATGCAAGGAGCTTTAAATTGAGGGCTGGAAAACATCAGCTTGAAGATGTGACAGGCGTGTTGAAAAATTTTCTCTCCAACATTGATGATGCACTTCTTACTAAGGAGCTGTATCCATATTGGATCTCTGCTTTAGGTAATACATATAATATGGAACATAATAAATGCTTGCCTTCTAAACTGATAATTATATTTTTGAAATCTTTGCTAATCTGCAAATTTAATTGAAAGGAACAGTGTACCTAAGGGCTTAGAACAGATATTGTGTAGATATCCATAGTTGTTTATATCTACCTCAAAAGAAATTTATAGTAATAATTGCTAAGTAGTATGTTAAAGTAATTCTTAGTTTGCAGATTTCTTAGTGTTTGCTTTGCTTTAACTTTGAAAGTGTTACGGTTAAGTCCGTGTATGCTGTTAATTTCTCATTAAGATTAAAATGAACGGTTTAATATAAGATTGGTTTTATATGATTTCCCCATATGGCTCTTTGGCTTCCCTTTATCATTCATTCTACCTCTGTAGGGTACATAACAATAGCTTTTAAACTCTTCATTTCCCCTTCAATAAAATAGAAAAAAAGAAGAAGAAAAGCCTTTGCTATACTGTAAGAACCTATTTAAGAAATGACTCTAAAAAAGTAGTTTATTAAATCACTTGTTGGGTCAAATTGATTCAGTAAAACCTACATTTACATCTATTAATTCAAAATAACTCATTTTACAAAAACATTACAACAATGAAGGCTTTTAAATGTAAACATTACCTTTCATCCCATCTTTCTAATAGAACTATTTTCATTTTTATATCTTATTTTGTAGTCTTTGTCCCCCATACCTATAATTTATATATAATCCTTTATATTAAACCACAAACATTTCATGTATATCTACAATACTTTCAAAATGATTTTCGATCATTTTTTTCAATTAAAAAAGTTTAAAAATTATCATTGAAATTTTGACCATAATTTACTAATATATTTCTACTGTACATTTAATGCGTTTCAAGATTTTTTGGGAAAGTGACCTTTGAATTTGACTATATGATATGCCTCTGTTGAGAAATATACTTTGTCAGTGAAAGTATTTGTTTAATCTCACACATAAATATGATATATTAAGGGATTAATGTTGAAGTGATGTCATAAAACATCCACAGTTTGAAAAATTCTCCCAAGAATGACCCTTATTAGTGTCAGCAAGAAGGGAGTTGTACTGTTGCTAAAATAAAGCTTTTCCTAATTTAACTGCCAATTCAGAAGACTTTTATTTGCCTCCTGGTATTTCTCAAATCAATAGGTTCAACTCTAATCACAAAGAGAATTGATTGCATAATTATCTAGGATATAAAATATGGAATTAGATAATGTATCACTTTAAGCCCAATTACTTTGCCACTCTCATTTTTATTTCATGATTTATTATAATTTTATAACTATGAAGTTATTTATAGCATCTCTATTTTATAAGGACTAACAATTTGTCTTTATTGTAAAATCGGTTATCAAAAATTTGAGGCAAGTATACTTTTGCTCAATTGTCAAGTTCTAAGACAAAGATGTCTTTACTGTTGTCAGTCTACCAGGAGTAGGTAGTTGGTAAATAGTAGCAAGTGTCAAAGAGCAATGTGTTCACCTTTTACTTGGATGAGAATTCTTTGAGAATTTACTTGGAGAAGGTTTTAGATGCTAGGTCAAATAGCCTTAAAGTCGTTTGCTTTCAGATCTAACATAGCTCACCCTAACTTGTCAGAGGTGCTCTGTGTTGGATCTGACAAGGATAAACCGCAACTCTCTGGATGACCTCATAGAAGAGCTCTCTTGGGTCCTGTGCACTGAGGCAAAGAATGCCTTACAGTGTCATACCACCTATTTATATGATCGATGATCTATTCTTCTAAGAACACATTAAGTTGTCTGAAGTCTGCGGCTAGCTGACTAGTTCATTGTATTTTCTATATGACCTGAAATCTATCTTAAGTTTTACTTTCAAATTGCTTAAGCTTTATTTTGAAAATTTCATCTATTTTATCCTTATAAAATTTGTGAAGATATGCTGTACTAGCATGACTTCTTGTTATAAAGGTAGTAATATTAATAACATCTTATTAAATTAATACCATTATAGTTAGAAACTGGATGACAAGAGGGTGTTTGGATTGTACTAGAGATGATAGATAATTCTTCATTCACTTCCAGTGTAGTCTTTGAATATAATTTTGGTGTTTTCCCCTCTCGCTTTTAGTCATCTATTAGCAGAGTTAAGTCAATATGATCATGTTTACCTCTACAGGTCTTATACGTAGGCTACAGCAGTACAAAGGAGCTATGGTTACAGTTTTGATTAGGAGTGTACTTCAAAAATGTGCTACAGAGTTTCTTACCTCCCCAGGGATTCTAATGCCCTTTGCAAGTGACCGTGTACTCTTGAAAAATCATTAATGTGCTGCTGGCTTTCTGTGAATAGAATAGGTTGGGCTGAACAGAAAATGAAAAAGTCTTGTTTCCACAGGTAGTTGGGAATTGTGAGGGAATATATACGTGCAATCCCCTTGAGTTACAAAGTCACCACAAGTTATTTATTTGAAGAATGGCCTTTTATTTCCCCTGTAAGCTAGCAGGTTAGAGCAAACCACTGCTGCATGTCTTCTAGAGTCTAGAACTTTGGGGGTTCCTGAATCTAGTTTCTCTAAGTATTTGACTTCTGGGGTTAGGAGAGTGGAACATAATTGCCTCTCATCCTCCTGTGTGTAACTAACCAAGTTCTGTCAATGACAGTGACAGAGGGACCATCCTTCTCTAAGTCTGTGTCATAGTTATCAGGGCCTGCACATGACTTCCTCCATTGCCCCCTTACCTTTTACAATGACTTGGAGATGCTAGGGCTGGTCAAAGGCCCCTATACATGGATCTGCAGGGTAACACAGTTCATGGCTCCAAGATGGTTCATTAGTTTTGGTAAGATTTTTATGATTTCACAAGGGGAAAAAATCAGAAATGTCATTTGCAAATAACAGACTGAAATCTTCCCATAGCCAAAGTTAAAAGACTTTCAGTTTATCTCTCAATTTGTACTCGAATTTGAGTTATCAATTGAATATATTCCTATTAGATGAAGTTCAGTAGTTCATAAAGTAGAGGATAAAGTGCAACCTTGGGTTTTGAGAGTGCTTCGTTTTTAATTAGAAAGCATAAGAACTCTATCTTCCTACCATGGAATGTCTGTGTAAATGCCTTTCCAGAGTTATAGAAGCCTGAATATTTATTCTGTTAAAACTTGATTAGATCACTTAGTGAGCTACAGTAATGAATATTGGTTTAAAATACTGTTAAAAGGCAAATTTGTGTTACATACTATTAGTTTTGGCCTAAAATTGTTTGTTTTTAACCTCTAGATACTCAAGATGACAAGGAAAGAATTAAAAAGTATGGGGCATTTATACGTTCTCTTCCAGGGGTCAACCGAGCAACGTTGGCAGCTGTAATCGAACATCTTTACAGGTGGGTGGTTTCATGAGCTTTTCCAGACATTTCAAACTTGGCACTCTATAAGTCATTATTTCTTAAATTTAAAGTACTATGGCTAACTTTCTATATGTGACTGTGAATTATCCATCATACCTTAAAAATGGCTTCAATCCACTGAAAAACTGCTAGAACCAATAACATGAATTCAGTAAGATAGCAGGATCCAAAATTAACATACAGAAATCTGTTGCATTTTTATAGACTAATAATGAAGTAGCAGAAAGAAATTAAGAAAACAGTCTCCTTTACAACTGCATTAAAAATAACAAAATACTTAGGAATAAACTTAACCAGTGAAGTGGAAGACTTGTACTCAAAAAACTATAAAATGCTGATGAAAGAAACTAAAGATGACACAAATAAATGGAAAGGTATACCATGCACAAAGATTGGAAAAATTAAATTGTTAGCAGTCTACAATTTTAACACAATCCATATCAAAATACCAACATAAGTTTTTAAAGAATTAGAACAAACAATCCTAAAATGAGTGTGGACCTACAGAAGATCCCAAATAGCCAAAGCAGTCTTGAGAAAGAGCAACAAAGCTGGAGGTACCCCAGTCCCAGATCTTAAGATATACCACAGATCTGTAGTGATAGAAACCTTGTGGTCCTGGCACAAAATCAGACACAGAGATCAATCAATGGGAGAGAACATAGACTTCAGAAATAAACTCACACTTACATGGTTACTTAATCTACAATAAAGGAGGAAAGAATACAATGGGGAAAAGAAAGCCGTCTCTTTAAGTGGGACTGGAAAAACTTGAGAGCCACATGCGAAAGAGTGGAACTAGACCACTTTCCAGCACCAGATACAAAAACAAAAACAAAGAAAACCAAAAAACTGAAGAAGGGATTAAATACCTAAGTGTGAGACCTGAAACAGTAAAAATCCCAGAAGAAGACATAGACAGTAATTTCTTTGACATTGGCCTTAGAAACCTCTTTCTGGATATGTCTCCTCAGGCAGAGGAAACAAAAGCAAAAATAAACTATTGGGGCTGCACCAAAATAAAATGATTTTGCAGAGCAGAGGAAACCATCAATAAAACAAGGCAGTTTGCTGAATGGGGGAAGATATTTGCAAATGATATATCTGATAAGGGGTTTATATTCAAAGTATATAAAGAACTTATAGACGTCAACAATAGAGAAACAAATAATCTGATTAAAAATGGGCGGAGAACCTGAATAGACTTTTCTCCAAAGACACACATATGGCCAACAGACACATAAAAAGATGTTCAATATCACTCATCATCAGGAAAATATAAGTCAAAACTATAATGAGATATCACCTTCTGCCAGCCAGAATGGCTAGTGTCCAAAAGACAGAAAATAACAAGTGTTGGCAAGGATGTGGAGAAAAGGGAACCCTCCTGCTCTATTCATGGGAATATAAACTAGTATAGCCGCTGTGGAAGGAGTATGGATGTTCCTCAGAACATTAAAAATAGAACTACCATATAATTTAGTAATTCCACTACTAGGTATTTACCCAAGGAAAATAAAAGCAATAATTCTAAAAGATATATGCACCCCTGTGTTTATTGCAGCATTATTTACAATAGCCTAGTTATAGAAGCAACATTAAGTGTCCATCAACAGATGGATGGATAAAGAAGTAGTAGTGTGTATACACACACACACACACACACACACACACACACACACACACAGGACTATTACTCAGCCATAAAAAAGAATGAGGTTTTTGTCATTTTTAACAACATGGATAGACCTAGAGGATATTATACCAAGTGTAGTAAGTCAGACTGAGAAAGACAAATACCATATGATTTTATTTATATATGAAATTTAAGAAAAACATGAATAAAGAAGGAAAAAAGGAGACAAAAAAGCAGATTCTTAAATACAGAGAAGAACTAGGGGTTGCCAGAAAGGAGGTGGGTGATGAGTGGAAGGGGGGAAGAAAATGGTTTTAAAATAAAATCCCCAGCAAACTATCACTTGAGTGTTTCTTTCTGTAATTAAGACCCATTTCAGATAAATAGCATACTGGAAAATTTCTTAAATGAATTAGAAATAATCATGTACAGCATCCCCAAGTGAATCCAGTATATAAACACAAACTTTAAAACTCATTTAAGAGGAAAGCTAGAGAAGAGAAGAAAGTACAAAGACCAGAATTCTCTAGCAGGAGTCTGTCTGTGAGCACAGTATTTTCTCATGATGAACTCTTCATAAACTTTTATTTCTCCTTTATCAATTTGTGTCTAACCTAATTCTAATATTTTAGCATCATACTGTTGAACATATGAGAAAATTTTAGAAGTCTAAAATATTTTCTACATCAGGGTATGTAGTTTCCTTCATTTGGGAGGATAGGAAGAATATAGTAGTAGCTTGAGAAATAAGATCTCTGAAGGAGGAGGAATGTTTGAAAATAACCCTTTCAGTTAAAATGAAAGGTGTGTTGGTTGGTTGGTTTTGCTGTTAGAACTACTACAAAAACTTTAATAAGTGTAAATATGGCTTAGGGAGCATATCATTGTCGCTTCCTGCATAGACTCAGTACACCGAATTTTTGTGTAGCTGAATTCTACTGAAACTATCTTATTTGCAGTCTAAGAAATTCTTATGAGACATTGGGACAGATTCTTCAGAAATTTTAGGGGCGCCTGGGTGGCTCAGTCGGTTAAGTGTCCAACTCTTGGTTTCGGCTCAGGTCATGATCGCATGGTGCGTAAGATCTAGCCCTGCATCAGGCTCTGTGCTGACGGCTTGGAGCCTGCTTAGGATTCTCTCCCTCCCTCTCTCTTTGCCCCTGTCCCACTCATGTTCATGTGCGTACGCTCTCTCTCTTTCTCTCTCAAAATAAATAAATAAACTTCAGAAAAATTTAATATATGACCGGGCTGCTACAGTTTATTAAGTTAATATTTTGAACATTGAGTTACACATAATTGTTTTAAGATTTTTTATTCAACTTTGAGTTTGAGATCACAAGTTCCTTCCCATCCTTCCCCTCTCCCTCCGTTTCTTCATCTGGCATATATTTTAGTTCCTACTGTATACTAAACAGCGCCTATTAAGATTCCATGTGAACAGAAACATTTGAAGATAATAATACATGAATGACAAAACGTCTTAAGTCCACAGTTCCCGACCTTTGCATCAGGGATCTTTGGATGTCAGAGTGAATGCACAGGACTGCTGCAGGGCATTTTATAATTTTTAGGGGAAACACAGCATCACTGGAACAGATTTTAATATAGAGAATTTTAACATGGGAGGAAAGATTGAATCATTTGTTGTGTGTTGACATCCAGGGAATGCTTCACATTGAAAGGGGTATGTGAAGGAAAGATAAGTAACAAGAAATGAGTGGTGGATATTTCTAGGAAACAGATGTGCTGGGAGATGAGCTGGTGTGTAGTTGGCTGGCAGGAGGTTGCGAAAGGCTCAAGTGGTCATGTGAAAACATTCAGATTTTCACACAATAAAGAGTGACTGATCAAGTCTGTTTTAGGACAATAACCCATGGATGGGATTGATTGAAAAGAGATTAGAATAGACACAGAGAAACTAACCAGGAAACCGTTTTCTTGGGCTTCTAATGAGAAGGCCTGAGTGAGAAGAGGCTCCGTGGGTTTAATAGAAACACTTGGGAATGATAGCTTGTGGGGCAGAGAAATAAAGGAAGGAAAGGAAAATACTGTATTCCTTGGACGTTATGTCATAAATTAAGGCAGCTGCAGAAATGGAAGAGAAGAGAGGTGAAGAGTAGCAAGGAGGATACTATTGCAAAAGGAAGTCTCAAGAAGGTGAGAATGTTTAATAGAGTCCTCAGAAGTTTGAGAGGTCCATTTGGTTAGGTCAGGTTGATTTAGTATTTAATTCCATCCCTGCCCCAGATAACGGATCACTTCTTCCGTGACTAACATTTACTTAATTCCATTCACCAGATATTTATTATGCACTCCAGTGTGATTAAAGCAACAGTTCCTGACTGGGAGATGCTCTGATTCTGGTAACACAGGCAGACCTGCAGATAAATTTTCCTGATGTTTATAATTTAGTGTGATAAGAGTACAGACATAGTTTTGAGAGGGATGTCCACAATTATAACACCCTCCTCTATTAACTTGCGATTCCCTTTGCATCTTATAAATCACATACAATGATTGCACTTGCTCAGTCTCTGCCATGCAATGTGGCATTTTGCGAGTATATATATATATATATATATATATATATATATATACACACACATGTATATGTGAGTGTGTATATATATATATATATATATATATATATATATATGTATATATATATTATATTCCTGTCATCTTTACTCTCTTTGGTAACTACTAGAATCTCCTTTTAAAGACAGGTGTACCTAGCTTCATCTTGTTTTATTCCTTTGATGCAGTTAGTCTCTCCTTTTTAGTATG
Source organism: Felis catus (assembly GCF_018350175.1). Taxonomy (NCBI): domain Eukaryota; kingdom Metazoa; phylum Chordata; class Mammalia; order Carnivora; family Felidae; genus Felis; species Felis catus. The sequence continues at coordinate 175,110,399 of NC_058371.1, forward strand.
TATTTTAAAATTTAAAAATGTAATTAGGCAGTTGAGCAGGGTGTTATTATATATAGTCAGTGGCAAACAGCATTAACAGATACCCACATGTATATCACTTATAGTTCTTACCTGTGCATTTTTATTGATGTATATTTCCTTTTATTGGGGTGATGCCTGTAGGTTTTTTAAAATCACTTTGCATTTAACATTTGTGAATACAGTTGACCCTTGAAATTCAGGATTTAGGGGCAGTGCTCCCCTGCACATCAAAATCCACATATACTTTGACTTCCCCCAATACTTAACTACTGATAGCCTACTGTTGACTGGAATCCTTACTAGTAACATATACAGTCAATTAACACCTATTGTGTATGGTATATGTATTATGTACTGTATTCTTACAATTAAGCTAGAGAAAAGAAAATATTAAGAAAATCATAAAAGAAAATATATAACTGTATTGTATTTATCAAAAAAATCCACATGTTGTGGACCCACACAGTTCAAATTCTGTTGTTCAAGGGTGAACTGTACTTTAAATGCTCTTTGTAAGGCCCAAATTTTGTAGCCTAATCATAGGGAGAGTTGACTCCTCTTTTCATGTCTTTTCACTGTAAAAAGACCTTCATAGTTATATCCAAGTCATATCCAATAATTATATTTTTTCATTGTTTGCTTTTTGAGAGAGAATATCCTATTTTGGCTAACCGTACAAACACATGCTGCCAAGTATTTTCTCACCTGATTTGCACTTCCTGGAAAATTCAGCTCAGCCTTGAACCTTGAATTTGGAACTGTCTACTGTATGCCTCTCAATTCACCTTCCTTGCTATTTTTCCTACTTACCTACTGCCTCCTTTCCCGTTTCATTTATGCTTCAGCCCCGCTGGTCATTTTACACCATTGTTTAAGCCCATCTTTATGCCTTAGCCTCAGGTTGTACCATTGTCTCGGTGCATCTCATCCAGTCCACAGGCAAGGACTGCTTTGTAACTTGTAGTCGTATCTTCTTTAACAGTAGTGTTTTCTTATATTCTTGACTGTAAGTACTCAGAAGAACAAACTGCATTGTTCTTTAAATCACCACCGTACATCTTCTATCAGAGACTTTTGATGTGTGTGTGCGTGTGTGTGTTAAATAATGACAAATGGGTATTATGACTAAAGTTCTATGAAGTGTGTCGTAATGAGCTATGCTTTTCTCTAACAGGGTTCAGAAATGCTCAGAAATCAATCACATGAATGCCCATAATTTGGCCTTGGTCTTTTCATCCTGTTTGTTTCAAACTAAAGGACAAACTAGTGAAGAAGTGAATGTAATCGAGGACTTAATTAATAATTATGTTGAGATATTTGAGGTAAATATTTTATATCCTGCCCTTGTTAAAATAGTTTCGATGTTACTGTTGGCAAATAAAAATTTATATTTTAGGATTTTTATAATCACGTCTTTATGAATATCTAAAAATAAAGAATAGTTACATGATCTTTAATATTTTAGATACAAGTAGCCTTTTTAGCTGTAGCCATTCATTTAAATTTGACTGCTTTGAAGCCATCTGGTGTCTGTTGGACAGAATATTCCTATTTATAGTGTTTCTGTGGCTTTTTTTTTTCCTTGTCAGTGTGTGTATGCATTAAGTGTGTCTACTTAGAGGTGTGAAATTGTGAATTTTACAAATTTGGTAATAAATACCAGGCTGATAAAGTCTGCAATTGAATGCATTTTAGTGTTTTATTTTAATTGTGTCTGAATTGGAAATGAAGAAAATCCCGAAATAATGTTCTGTGGTTTTTACTAAGTCTGTTCTAATTATTTGACTTTCAATTTGCTATTTTATGAAGTTAATATATTCATGTTTCATCAGAAAACTGTTGGAATAAGGATAATTTCTTAGTTGAAAGAAGTAAAAATCGAGGAAATAAGCCCAGGGTTTGAACATGGGGGGTATATAGGGTATTTGGGTCAAAGGTCCAACTCCATTGCTTCATGAACACTGACCTCTTGATTACCACTAGCATGGTTGCATTTAACCTCTTGGGGTACTCTATTAAGTGGTGTTGTATAAGACTTCTTGTTTTCCAGGATTATGGGTATGTCAGTTGAAATTAAATGAGTTAATGTAATAGGTTATTCTATGTAGTGTTCTTACATTCTTATAGTAAGTGATTGCAGGATTCCTTAGCCAAGGGAAAGAAGCTCTACTTTAATAAAATAAAAACACACCATTTGTATCTTCATTTATATAGGAATGGACACCAAGATTGTTGGATTCTCTTTGCTCTTTGATCTCTTTCTTTCTATATGTGTCCACTGTTTTTGATCAACAGCAGCTTCTTTGCAGTAATTCTGATGCTGAGAAATGAAAGAATTAGGAAAAAAAAATAATGTGTGGCTTTACATGCTCTCTTTATTTTCTATGTTTGTACTGTTACATTAACAAAAAAATAAATGATTATTTTCGTAGTTTTGCTAACCCCAGCTTTAAATCATAGGAATTTTGTAAGCATTTAACAAGCATTTCAGTTTGAGAAATTAGTCTTATCTTGTAATCTACATCAACTCTAACAAATCACTCATTAGCCCCTTTGCTTATTAAGTCAATTAGCAGTACAGCTTCCATTGATGGAGTCTGCAGCTTGAAGTGATGTCATCATAAAATTCTCTGAACTTTATGAGGCTCTATCATGTTGGCTTTATTTCTGCCCTGGCTGTGTGGGCCCATGCTGATTAAGATGGTCATTCTCATTTATTTTTAAATTGTTGGTCTTTAAATTCCTGAAGAGTTATGTGAGGATGAGTACCATCACTCCTTGTATTTTATTAGAATGTCCCAAATTATATTTTAAACAGGTTAAAGAAGACCAAGTCAAACAAATGGACATAGAAAATAGCTTTATTACCAAGTGGAAAGACACTCAAGTGAGTAGTAATAGTTAGATCTCCAAAGAATAAAAAAATAATTTCAAAAATAACAAAAACTAAAAACTTCTGTTGTAAGTAAAGCTGTTTGTTGTATTTATTTTCAAGTTCCTATTTGAAGCAAAGTAAAAGTAATGGGGAAAAAAGAACCTAGATAAAATAGTTGCCTAATTCTGCAGCATGACGTTCATATGTGAAATGCCAAAGTATGTTAATGCAAATTTTTCAAAATACAGAAGGAAAAATCATTATTAATCTTATCAAATGCCCTTTATAAAATCAATTTCTAGTTACAAATGCACTATTAAAAATACGAGTGGATTTCAAAGGAAGCATTTAAAGCCAAAGAAATACAAGACTAAATTGAAAATTCAGCTCCGTAATGATTCTTTTTTCCATTATGATTTTGAAAATATAAATTATCTCTTCTATGCTTTTGCTCTGCATGCTCTCAGATGATTATATTAGTGGGAATTTTTCTAATGTCATCTTTGTAACATACGCTGATTTATGTCTGAAATTGACTATTTTCTAAATCTTCTTTTGCTTTCCTCAGTTGCATTATATTGGATTTGTGTGTTCAGGGTGCACTGCCGTTTTCCAGGGTACCTTTCCTTGTTTGATGAGCATTCACTGAACTTTCTTAAAATTGGTATTTAATCTTCTTCTAATCACTAGGAGTTGTAGTGGATTCTGGATACAAATGTAAATAATATAAATGGGTCGAGTATCTTCTGTTTATAGATATACTCAGAGAATGGAGCAAATGCTTCCTTACTAGGAACTACTATTAGGAGCTTATTAGGAGCTACTATTCCATAAGAAGGAGAGGAGAAAGGGCTGCCATCCCAGTGCCCGAGATCCCTGAGTGCTAGCACTATGACAGTACTGACCTACGAAAGCATCGCCTCCATTTTGACCCTAAGTAATTAACGTAGCCTGTAAAACTAAGAAATCTGGCTCATTATCAGTTGGTTCTCCTGAATGACTGTTTTTTTTTGGGGGGGGGGGTGGCAAGAGGGATAGTCTCAGTCATGAAATAAAGGGTTATGTGAGCCCAAGGTATAATCTTTGGCAGCATTACCTATGTTGTGGTAAGATAAAATATGAGTGTCCTTCTGCATTTTTATCTTTTATATTCATATTGCAATAATGAAATGAGTCTTGGCTGCTTTTTAATTAAGTATACGTAAGTAGAAGAAAAGAATTGTCTATAAAATAGTAGTAATTGGACAGGAAAAGTAGAATACTTTGGAAAAACCTGTTCTTTTGCTTGTGTTTTTCTCTAATCCATTCAAAACTCTGCTCTGGTGTGTTTTTCTGACAGGCTCTATCCTGTCTTATCCCTGTTTGAATTTCTTAGCTATTCTTGTTTTAGCTTCACTCTATGAGTTCTTTGTGTTTGCGTTTTTAATTTTTAAAATGTGTCCTTCCTGGAGAGTTGTTTATGCAAACACAGTGAAAAGTAGAAATGTCAACTGTATCTTTTCTTTCCTAGAATTTTTGTGTATCATCAAAAATGAGTAAGAAAAATTGGAAATAAGCTTTTCTAAGTCTGTAATGCCAGAGTAATTAAAAACACTTCTTCAAAGTACATTTTTTAGATGTTTTCTTTACTATTTTTTTCATCAGATTTTATTCTTCGGCAAATTTAACTTCAAAATGATAGTTTCTCCGTTATGACCATTTTTTTTAAATTGTGAGATATTATTTCTAAGTGGTTATATAACTTAAGGCAATTTCTGAAAAAAGCTATTCAAAATATTTTTCATAGATTGGTTTAAATTCTGTGTTAATTATACTTTTCCTCATTATACTGATGATCTACATGGTGGTATCTTATGGTTTTTATTTTGTTAAGGAGTGTCTCTTCTTCACTTAATATGTCTCCTGGTCTATAATAGTGACCCAAATAATGTAACACTTAATGCTTGGCTCCTTATCATCTATCTTATTCTTTCACTTCAAATTTTTTTCTTTGCTAACTATACTTACTCTTTTTGTAGTTGTAATATAGCTCCAACCTAATTTATCCTAAAATTTCAATTTTTGTGCATTATTGCTTTGAAAATCTAGCAATGCCTATTTTCTCGTTTAATTATGGGTATTTACCCACCCTGTAGATTAGAGCACAATTACATATGGATCCTTTTCATTCCTCATTTTGTTTCTCCTATTAACATACATGGTGATGGCTCTTATAGCTTATGTTGTTGAAAGTCCACATAGTCCCCTTACAGACAGGTTTGTTATTTTAGTAAGAATATAAGAGTATTTTAGGACACTAAATTCTTAATTAAGAGATGAAGAAATTGCCCTGTGATTACATCCTTTGTGTAGATTCCTTTTTCTTAGTCAACCACATCTGGAAGATGAGAATTATTGTACTATTAACAGGCTCATTTCATTATTATGAAATATTTAGAAAAAGGACTAGGACTTTCTGTCTTAAGTGTCATAAGTATGTTCTCAGAACATACCTATATTTACTCTCTTCACATCTGCCCTTTCCTAGGTTTCCCAGGCTGGAGATTTGTTAATTGAAGTGTATGTGGAAAAGAAAGAACCCGACTGCAGCATTATAATTCGGGTGAGTCCTAAAGGTGGATTTAAAGGATACTTCTGGAAATCGCAAGTATTAATACACATTAATTTATGTACCTTGAATTTTCCATCGTCTCTTGTATTTTATTTTGCCTGTCCAGTTCAAACCATGATTGATTGACAGGATTGACTTTTTATTCCAATATTCTCCAGGAATTCCATAACTTAAGTTATTTGGAAAGAGAACATCTTAATGCACTTTAGGTTATGGTTACGATATTCTATAGGTTCTAAAAAATAACTTGAGCTCAAATAGCTGCCCCTCCCTTTCCTAGCTTCTTAACATCAGGCAAATTAACTTACTCTCTCTGAGCCCCAATCATCTCACGTATAAAATGAGGAAAAATTAGAGTATTTACATAGTATCATTGATGTGAGTCCTCAGTAAGATACTGGGTGTAAAACACTTGGTGAATTGCCTGGCACAAATAATACTACTATTGGCACTTAATAATTACTACTAGTTCTATATTATTTTATTATTTATTAATAGTCTTCTACTCTTGTATCCTAGACTTTCTGTCTCCAATTTACTTGAATATTGGATAACTCTTTTATGAGAATATGAATCATTTTTTTCTTTCTTTTTTTTTTTTTCCTGAATTAAAAGTATCCCTCTCGTGCTGCCATAATTCAGTACTTAGTCTGCCTTAGGGGGAGGGTAACAGTGATAATTCAGATTCCTACTTAGTAAGACTACATTCTATGTTTGAAGAAGACATTTTGCCATCTAAAGTCCAATATTTAAACACAATGTTATGTATTTCTGGGCTTCAGTTTTGTTAGATGCATTGTAATTATTAATTTATATTTTTTAATGATTACATATTGTGTCTCTGTGGCACTGGTTGACTCACTTAGAACATGGAGTGAACTGCTACAGTAATAAGTTTTGTTCCAAAGAGGCAGGCCACTCCTTGGCCACATCAGATTTCCTATGTTGATCGTGGCATGTTGATCATAGGGGACACGAGGAAGAAATACAGAGAATCAGCACGAGTCCATCACTCATGCTAAAGGAGGTGTTCAGAGCACATGACTTAGCTCCACTTACACACGCACTCTTTAGTAGCTCATTTTAACACAAGTTATTATAATTGAGCAAAATTCTTATTTTAAGTAAATGCACGTAAAGGACTATATAGTTTCACCTATAAGAACTCCAAATTCTCTTTAAAAACATAGCAAAAACTATGTAAAAATAATCATTAACATATGTTTCATGCTTAAGACTTTAGAAGACTATTCAGTTATATTTATTTCAGTTGGTTGTTACCTAAGTCCCAGGAAGCAGGTGAAACAGGAAATGTCTCAAGTTTACATGAATGCAAACTGGAAGTTAAAAGTGTTAAGGCCAGAATACATACCTTGGTCATCAGATTCCTAACCTGATGCTCATCATACTGATTTCTATGTTCCTTAGAGTAATAATTTGCAAAGTGTACCGTGTGCAGTTCTAGGAGCTCCCTGTCCTTGGGAGCCCTCTGAGACAAGGAATGGAGTTCAGTTTTCCACTCCCATGTCTACCTGAGGCACTCCCTGCCTCTCTTACGGTTTAGTTTCTCAGTAATTTATTATTTTAAGAGAGGGTTTTGCTTCTTAAAAAAATGTCAGAGCCATTCAGATGAGCAGCATTATTGAAATGATTCATCTGATGTTTCTACTACAGTTTTCCACTTTGCCCAGATAGTGAGATTTTTTTTTTCTTTCAAGATTATATTTCATTGGGCTGTTTAAAATAAAAGATAGTGGACTTCATTGTATCATTAATACATTCCAAAGAAAGTACTAAATTCCACAAAGCTCAGAAAATAGACTGTATGAGTTACCTGTAATGGAAGGTGTTCTGTGCTACTTACATATGTGTGATATGCTCATGATGGGTCATGGACAGGAGAAATGGTAACGAGCACTTTCCTGTTGGAAGAACTTTTAAAATAGGTGCATACTTCGACTGAAAATGTGAACGAGGTTGCAGTTGCAGTATCCTAATGTTTAAAACATCTTCTCTTTGTTTACGGTTACAACTAAATTCAAATTGAAGAAAGCCAGCTTGCTTTTGTCCAGTGTGCATTTAAGATTGGCAAAAACAAAAACACAAAGAAACAAATCAAAAATCCCAAAAGTCCCTGAAGAAGACAGCATGCTTATGCCATGGCCTCAGGCTTTGGGACTCTCGTAGAGCTGGCCTCTGCCCTGCAGTCCTGGCTCTAGCGTGCTTTGGGACCCCACCATCTGTCACTTGGCATGGTGGGGCCCACCACAAACTACTAAGACCCTGGGGCTTTTTGGCATGGTAGACAGCAGTCGATTGTGTATGATTCGGGGCCCAGACTGAATCAACCAAACCACTTTGAACTCATGAATATAAAACTGATGAGTGAAATTTTTTACTCCTAGAATGCTGTTGGATTCACTGTCTAGTGAAAGATCTTCTGTGTATGATTAGGTACATTTTCTTTTTCCCTAATTGCTCACTGAGAAAAAACCTATTTTCCCAGATTATGTCTATATTGTAAGATGTTCATGTGCTTACATTAAAATGTATTCTATTTTATGGAGAAGATCTGAATTTGCTGTTTTTGTTTGCTTGCTTGTTTGTTTTCTTCTGTGTGCTTAGAGAAGCTAAGTAAACAGACTAAGGGAGAAACTTAAGAGTGTCATAAGTTGGTGGATGGGGTGACCACTATTGGCTCTGTCATATAGCTATTTCTGTGTCCGATGTACATTCTGAAGAAATTTTGCTTCTCTTACAGATCTCTCCTGTGATGGAAGCAGAGGAATTAACTAATGATATATTAGCAATAAAAAATATAATTCCTGTGAAAGGTGATATCTGGGCCACATTTGAAGTCATTGAAAATGAAGAGCTAGGTAAGTGATTTTCATGATAGGATTCTTAAATTCCTTATAGTATGAAGTACTATTTTTGTGCCAAGCAATTATGAACATTTTGTGTTTTTTAAAGATTAACTTCTCTTTTTTCATTCCCTTCTACCTCCGTGCATGTGTTCTATGTCATTGCCACTTGAGTTTGCCCTCCGATGATTTTACTCATCTAAATGATTATTTTATTGACTATGGAAATATAATGCAAAGCATTAGACATCCATGTTGCTACTTTAAGAAATAGGCCTTTGTTTATAAAGACAAGCAATTTTATTTGTAACTTCTAATTTTTTTAATGTTAAATAAACATAAATAAAATAAATAAGTTTTGAGAGAGAGAGAGAGGGCAAGCAGAGGAGGGCAAAGAGAGAGGGAGACACAGAAAGGGAAGCAGGCTCCAGGCTCTGAGCTGCCAGCACAGAGCCCGGCACAAGGCTTGAACCCATGAACTGTGAGATCATGACCTGAGCCGAAGTCCAGCGCTTAATCGCCTGAGCCACCCAGGCACCCCTAATTTATAACTATTCTGAATGGCACTATCACTATCCATCTCATTTCCTATATGCTGCTCTTTTAACAAAAACAATGTTGATTTAAAAGATTACTTATTATTAAAGAAAAAAACTTTTTTAAGCTAGTAGCAGCTTATTTTTTGTTTTTTGTTTCTTCTTTTCATCTTAGTGGAGTAGATCAGATATTTTATCATCTTTTATCTCAGACATGGAAGGGTAGAGATTTTAAAACACCTTGACTATCCCAGTAGTCAGATGCTGAATAAGCTTTACATTCTAATGACACCATTTGGTTTTAAAGACCTCTAGGAAAAAAAAAAAAAAAAAGATGCAGAATGTCTTTGTCCCTTGACCATCTGTGTAGCTGCTACCTACTAAGGTGTTGGGACCCTTTCAAGTCTAGCTGTCAAACTGCCAAAAGTAGAATCTTGCCACCTGCAAGCTCAAGATAAAAATTAAAATTCAACATTGAAATACCCTATCGTGTATTAGTAGGAGTGTTGTAATCAATGTTCGAATAAAATGGGATGTCAACTATTTTGTCTCTCATTAGTCTACATATTTTCATATCGTTGTTTTTATCATGCATAATTCTTTAAAAATCTAACTCCTGAAAAGGTAACAAAAAAGTAATTTTTAGATATTAATTGTCAAGATTCGGTGACTCCCATGCTTTGGTGTTGGTTCACGCTGTGTCTCCCCATATTTGGTCTCTCCCATTTACAGAAAGTGGTTTAGCAGATGACCACTGTGACCCCCAGCTTCTAAGCCCAGTTAATTTGCTTCAGGCTTTACCTGTCCTCTCCATAGGGTTTATTACTAAGGACTATTCCCATTCCTTTTGAAGGTCTTTCACTCTGTATTTGATACTACCTGGATTGTCCTTCTTGCTCTCTACTCCTTTTATTTCATTTGTCAATTTTTCCTTTGTCTATCCACTAAGTGGTAGCTTTTTGCTGACCCAATCTCCTTTGCCATCTTTTTTCATCATATATGTTCTTGATAGATAATCCCTTCCATTCTTGGTCTTTGCCTAACCAGGGTAGGCTGGTATTTCCCAAATGCATCTTTACTCTCCCGCATCTGGCCCACCAGTTTACCTGCTTTAAAACCCATACTGAGGGTTCCATTGAACTTTGTGTCTCTTAAGGAGAGCTCCTTGGAAGGAAGGAGGAACTTTCTTTTTTCTGTCTCTAGTGTCTGGCATAATGCCTTACACATAGTTGCCATACAGTTAAAATCTAAATAAGTAAAGCACAGTTTTTCATTACTATATGGTATATAGGTGGTACAGTCTTTTGATTTTTTTGTTGTTTAATTTTAAGGAAAGGGTTAGGTTACTAGCTTCATTGTAATTGTAAGTAAAGGATAACTCTCAGTATTACTGCCAAAGTTATCTTTCTAAATCACAAATAGGATCATATTGTTCCACTGTTTAAAACCCTTTCGTTAGGTGCTTATTGCCTGTCCTTCAAGATCCAGTTTAGATGGTCCTTCTTCCATGATGATGTTTAGACAAACATAGTTCCCACTGAGCTTTTCTGATTATTTGATTATAGATCCATAATACTGCATATTATCTGACTTGTAGAATAGTATCATGTATCTGCCTCTGCCCCAGAATATTAGTTTTTCAGGACATTTGCCATTATTTTTTAGACCTTTATATCTGTCACTACCTCTAGTGTAGTGCAGTGATATAGAATAGACCCTAAAAATATCTTACTAACTGAAGTGGAATAAAAAATACATGCATTCGGAACTTGAGTGACTCGGACTGTTGCTCTTTGGATTAGATATATCCAAGTAGAAGGTACATGAAAAGTAATTCCTGTTTACAGATTAGGAATCACTAGGAGATTTCAAGGCCCTGCTTAGCTCTTAGACAGCTGATTGTTTCCCATGTGCTTCTATTTCTGTTGAATTTATGAGGACATCCACAGCAAAATAATGAATCATGGATTTGGGGATAGACATCCTCTCCCACTGCCCTTATTCTCTCAAGGACTGATTTAAAGCATATCCCAGTGTCACATCATTGGAGCTCTATGCCTTTGGGCATTGGTCCTCCTGACTGAGAAGAACAAGAGGAATGAGTGAAGACAGGAAGTAATTATTTATAGCTAGAAGAGAGGTTGCAGTATATCTGGCAACATTGTTACTAGATTTCATCTTGGAAAATGAAAGGCTGCTTACTCTGAAAATGGCTGGTTATTAACTTGCATATGACAATTAGTACTTCACAAATTGTAAGATTAGAGTGAGTTGGTTTTTTTGTTTTGTTTTTGTTTTGTTGTTGTTGTCTTTTGGTTTCTTTCTAACTCAAAAACAAAAAAGTTATCTTGGGGTTCCTGGGTGACTCGGTTAAACGTCCAACCCTAGGTTTCAGTTCAGGTCACAATCTCATGGTTTCGTGAGTTTAAGCCCCACATCTGGCTCTGTCCTGACAGTGCAGAGTCTGCTTAGGATTTTTTCTCTTCCTCTTTCTCTGCTCCTCCCCCACTCATGCTGTCTCTGTCTCTTTCAAATAAATAAACTTTAATAATAAAAAGAGGTGCCTGGGTGGCTCAGTCTGATGAGTGTCCGACTTCGGCTCAGGTCATGATCTCACAGCTCATGAGTTCGAGCCCTGCGTCAGGCTCTGTGCTGACAGCTCAGAGCCTGGAGCCTGCTTCGGATTCTGTGTCTCCCTCTCTCTCTGCCCCTAACCCACTTGCATTCTGTCTCTCTCAAAAATAAATAAACATTAAAAAAATTAATAATAAAGAAGCTATCTTGATGAAAATATAAAAACACTTATGAGATAATCAAAGGAACACCCCGTGTACACCAAGAAAGAATACATTTGATGGAGTTAAGAATTCACATTTGGCATGGTTTTAATATCTGGTCAACCCTTTAAGTAGAATTCTCCAGAAGAGAAAGCTAAGATCATTTTTACTGCCTCTAAGGGAGCAGTGCTAGGAGAGCAGCAGAGGGGCCAGTGATTGTGCTTTACTGAAGCAGATGGAACCTGTGTGTTCCACCTGACCTGCTGAAATGTTAAAAGCTTTATTTCTAGTAGCATGCAGGGAAGATAAAGTAAAATATAAAAAGAAGCTAAAAGTGAAGGCGTTGGTAGTCACAAGATTGTAGTTGATAGGAAGAATGTCAGTAGAGAATTGCTGCTTTTTCAAATGCAATTATAAATCCCCCAAGTAACCAAAAATAGTCTGAGAGATAGAGAGGTAGAGGGGTAAGTAAGTGAACCAGAAGTGCTGGATTTTGTTTTAGGTGTCACTAAATTTTCTACCCTATCATATCCAATGCCCTTTTCATAATAAGTATTTTGTAACGTTTCCTTTACTCTTCTGAGATACTCTATTATATTTAGTTTTTTTAAAAAAATAATACCCTAGTTATATAAAAATAAGAGGAAAATATGTTATATAAATGCCCAGAAACCCCTATATGGTTGAGGATAATGAAAATAGATTCTTAAACCTATAAATGGAATTGCCATGGGTATGACAAGTACCAAAGCAGACTGATAGAAGCATGTCAATTTGTGACTCATATATCATTAGCATCACTGCTGTCATTGGTGAAATTGTGTCCTAGTCCATTCAGGCTGCCATAGTGGAATTCCATAGATGGGAGCTTATAAATAGTAGAAATTATTTTCCACAGTTCTGGAGGCTGGGAAGTTTCACAAGATCAGGGTGCCAGCAGAGTCAATGTCTGGTGATGGCCTGTTTTCAGCTTCATAGAGGGCTGTCTTTTCCCTGTGTTCCCACATGATGGAAGGGAGCTCTTTGGGGTCTCTTTTACAAGGGCACTAATCACATGCATGAGTGCTCTGCATTCAAGACCTCTCTGAAAGGCCCTACCCCCTAATACCATCACATTGGGGATTAGGTATCACCATATGAATTTGAGGAGGACAAACGTTCAGACCATAGCAAATGGTGGGCAACTTTTATTTTGCTTATATGGTAGATTGATGGAAAAATAAGACCTATTAAAACCATATAAATACTTTGAGAATGTGTATGTAAAGCTGAGTTAAATTCTAGGCTCAGCTAATTTCTGAGTTGGTTTCCCCTCTAAGTTAAGGTCTGGTGGGACATTTGAAATTTGTACTGGGTAGAGAAACAGTCATTCTTGTCTTATTCATTGAAAGATGCTAAGTAACCTTCACCCACTGCTGCCAGTCATTAAGACAAGCTGAAACCTACCCTGGGAGAGGGTACCACCTTCATCCAGAGCTAATCTTCTGAACTGTGCTCTTATCTTAATGCTTCAACTTCAAACGGAAAGGCCTTCACATGCTGGAAGAGGAGGAAGAAGAAAAAAAAAAAAAAAGAAAAGAAAAACACCCAAAGGGCCTCATTTAAGTGGGCTTCTTCACTGAGCGGTTCAAGTTTTTTGAAGCAGTTGCTTTCTCTGAAGGAGTATCAGAACATTTTCTTGTTTCTTCCTCATAGTCACTGTGATATGGAAGAGCTGTTCATTTTTTCATCAGGATTCTTTCCAGCCCTTCTTCTGATGACACAGAAATGCTTTCACCCTCTGATTGTGTGGACAGGACTGAGAAAACTTGCATAACTCTTAGTTTGGCGCTAAGAATTTAACTATTGGGGTAATCATGATTGTTTGAGGAAATCCTGTGTCATTACTGCCAAAAATTTAAGGACAACACCTGTTAACTACAGTGGAAATTGGATAGGTCTCTCTCTTTTTAACAAGGCAAGCCAGGTTTATTCTGTGGACATGATTTTAAGATATGGAAAATGAGGGGTGCCTGGTTATGAGGTGTTCGGTCGGTTAAGCATCTGACTCTTGATGTTGGCTCAGGTCAATATTTCACAATTTGTTAGTTCGAGCCCCACACTGGGGCATTGTGCTGACAGTGTGGAGCCTGCTTGAGATTCTCTCTGTCTCCAACTCTCTCTGTTCCTCCCCCCACTCGTGCTCTCAACTCTTTCTCTTTCTCAAAAAAAAAAAAAAATTAAAAAAAGATAATGATAATGTGATTTATGTAACTAAATAACCTCCTCCATAACCTTTTCTTCTCAAATAACTATACTGAATTCTCAGCAATTTTTATGCTATAGATAGTAAGCAACTGAGTTATTTATTTCTAGTAATGCCCTAATGCCAGTTGATGTACATACCATATAATCTATCATGACAGATGGCTGCAAATGGAACTGTAAATAAAAACTTGTTTATTGGTAGGAATTTATATTCTAGCAACGTTTGATGTCTCAATTTCCCCTGCCTATTATCTCTTAAGGTGGATTTTAATGCCATTTTATAAACATAGCATTGGTAGTCTAATAAATATGTAACCTTTTCATCCCATGTTTCAGCTCTGTTTTTATGCAGGAACTTGGATATTCAGGATTTTCACTGTCCTAAAGCATGTCATAATATGATACTGATGTGAAAAACATACTTAGCAAATTTTTTTGCAAATCTGTATTTCTGTATCTGTGGTGTCAGTTATACTGTGATTGTAATATCACTAAGAACGGTTTAGAGCTACCACTGTAGTATCTATCTACTTACAATAGGGACCCTCTTTAATGCAAATGTTCTAATACTTGGAAGTTTCATTACCAATTTAATTTGATAATAAAGAAGAGTGAGATTTTATTTTAATCCAGATACTGTTTTCCAGTTGGGAATATAATTCTTACCTCTAAGCCGACTGTGGGCTCATCAGTTTCCTTAAGTGCAGGATGTTGAAAGTCTCTTGGTATTATTTCCTTACCATCTTGTCACCAAGGATAGGAAAGTGAAGAGGGAAGTATGAATTGACATTGTTTTTTTACTTATGTTTGGTCCTCAGAAAAATCTTGGTGAGTTGATACTTTTTTCTCCAAATTACATGTAAGAAAATAATTATGTGAGAGTTCACATACTTGCCCAAAATAAAACTTAAGTTGGTGTTTAAAAATACTGGGTTTTAAAGTCAGGTGGATATGAGGTTCACATCTTTGTTCTTCTCTCGAACCAGCTCTTTGGCCTTAGGCAAGTCATCCCTCTAATCCTTGTTTTCCTTTATATGTAAAATATGAATGATACCTAATGAAGAGTGCTGTGAGGATTAAAAGTGACAACCTGTGTATCTGGTACAGACAATTCTGATACATGGTTATTCCAGAAATGACAACTGTTAATGGTATCAGTACCATCCCAGAGATTGCAAGCAGTGGAACCAAGAATTACATACATTATGCCAAATGTAAAGAGAGTACTTATTCTATAATTAGTTTTTTTAAGAAATATAGTTAATTCTAATTATAACCTCTATTAATAGAAGGATTAATTAATGGATTAATCAACAATTGAATTTATAACTTTGACAATTTATAGGAAGTTATGACCTTTGTCAAAACTTTTAGAAAATTACTTGAAGAAAAATGGGACTGACAGAGCATAGAAGATTTTGGCTGACTTTGAAATTTGGCAGAATTTTGTCTGCTGATTCATTACCAAATATTTTCTGTTAATTATAGTCCACCATAGAAACGTCTAGTAAGGGGGCGCCTGGGTGGTTCAGTTTAGCGTCCGACTTCAGCTCAGGTCATGATCTCACGGTTGGTGCGTCCAAGTCCCGTGTCGGGCTCTGTTCTGACAGCTGAGCCTGGAGCCTGCTGTGGATCCTGTGTCTTACCTCTCACTGCCCGCCCCCCACTCATACGCTGTCTGTCTCTGTCTCTCTCTCTCTCTCTCTCTCTCTCTCTCTCTCAAAAATAAACAAACATTAAAAAAAAAAAGAACTGTCTGGTAAGTACTTAGCAGTCTGCTGTGTACTAAGGGGTATATATATGTACACAAGAGGTAGATTTGTCTTTAAAATGTAGGGCCTAGTTGCTTTTTTTTTTTTTTTAATTGCCATTGTCATAATGAGTAGGCTTGCTCTAATAAATACTGAATAGTAAAGCAAAAATCTGGTTCTTTACAATGGCAGCAGAAAAATTTGTTTTTTTTTTCTTCTGTGGACTGGGGATTATTGATACATTCTGGAATGCTGAGGTCACAGCAGGGGGAGAGGAGTATTAAGGAGATGTGATATATTCTTTTTACTTATGATTGTATCACCAATTAAAATATCATGGTTCCTATGTGAGTATGATGCTCTTGACATGCTCTTTGTTTGTCATTAGTGTTTTTACTTTAATTGAAGGTGAAAAGCCAGAATGCTGTGCTCTTTGTATTTAGGAGGGGATGAAAGGGTTGAATTGACTTATATTCGACTGTGACCCTGAGAAAGCTGCATCAGCATGTTTACGCTAGAGCTGATGCTCTTGCTATTTCAATTGTGCCATTTTCAGGGTACTGTGAAAAGGTTTGAATTTCTTTTATTCCAGCCTATGTTCGGTTCTAACATTTTATTAACTGATTATCATATTTTGATCCGGAAAAAAAATTTACTATAAAGCTTTGATTGTGATTCTAAGACCAGTTTGTTGTTGTTGTTGTTGTTGTTGTTGTTTTTAACTCTGTGCTAAGAATTTGTAACACATTTAAAAGTATGATTGCCTAAAACAAAACATATGAATGAGTATTTATCAAGGAGAAATGTTTAAGATGTCATTAACTTCTTGCTTTCGGCCTATTGTATCAACAGTTAATACATAATATTGCCACATAGTATCTCATTGATAGATATAAATGATGTAGTAGTATTTTGATTATTTTCATCTGTTCTCTGTTGAAGGCATATTTTTTTTAAAAATGTTTATTTACTTTTGATAGAGCAAGAGCAGGGGAGGGGCAGAGAGAGAGGGAGACAGAGGATTCCCCAGTGGGCTCTGTGCTGACAGCAGAGAGCCAGATGCATGGCTCGAACCCATGAACCGTGAGATCATGACTTGAGCCAAAGTCAGACGCCTAACTGACTGAGCCATCCAGGTGCCTCTTAGGCACATTTTATAATTTCATATTAATTGACTATGATAGTATCAGCTATAAATTGTTGACTGGTATTGATCCGATATTATAACAGGCTAATGTCAGGATAAACAAAGGTTATTACTACTGAGCAAAATTAACTTTGCTAGTCCTTTTACAATTAATTACATGCATATTCGTATAGCTTTCCAAAAGCAAGCCAGAATATTATCTGAATTAAAAACAGAGGAAGAAACTGATTTCTCTTAGAAAAGGATAGCATTATTTCTGAGATTTTATCTAGAGGATAGCACCTCTGAATTTTTTTTTTAATAGCTGGGTA
Source organism: Felis catus (assembly GCF_018350175.1). Classification (NCBI taxonomy): domain Eukaryota; kingdom Metazoa; phylum Chordata; class Mammalia; order Carnivora; family Felidae; genus Felis; species Felis catus. Next base: position 175,127,539 of record NC_058371.1, read on the forward strand.
ACAAATGTCCCCGCATAGATTCATTTATACAGTAAATTTCATCATATGTTTAATGGTGTTCTAGGTGTTAGGGTCTCTTGTATGTAGCCCTAGCATTATTATTGTGTAACATAAGATATGGTCATATTTTTTTGTTATATATACATCTTTCTTAAAGGATTTTTTTTAATGTATAAAAGCTGATAACTTACTATTTTTTTCAGTTTGATTCAGTATTATTTTTTTTTGCAGAACGCCCACTTCACTACACAGAAAATGTGTTGGAACAGGTGCTTCGGTGGAGTTCACTAGCTGAACCTGGTTCTGCTTATCTTGTGGTGAAGAGATTCTTAACCATTGACACAGTCAATCACTATAATGGTAGGTGTTATTTCACCTTGCAACTACAATAGAAAATTCAAGTGGCTAAAGGATAGTTATTATGGCTCAAGGATTATTTGATAATGTAAAAAATGAGAAGCTGCATACAAAATCTACTTGACACAGTATTGTAGAATAGGAAGAAGAATATAGAGACAGAGTACCACATGCCCAAGTCAAATTTTCCTGGAAAGTAGCACACTGCTAATACTGGCTAATTTGATGTCCCAGGTTAAGGTTTTGGGAAGGAGTGGTTTATATTTTTTTAAAAGGACTTTTTTTTTTTTGCAACACTTTTGTGTCTTTCTAATTTTTAAATAGATGGTGACTCTTCTTCCTGAATTATGCTCCCATTGGAAAGTTCTCTGGGCATTCAAGTGCAAGTTATACAAACTCTGAGACTGAGTATTTGTAATTCTCACTTATTTTGGGGGTGGTACTGGGGGAAAGAAAAGGAAGTACAAAATGATACCCTCCCAATAAGGATACTTGCCATCCATCTGGGAGAAGACACGTACACACGTGAGGTAGAAAAAGTTAGCACAAGGCAAACACGCAGGACAGTCTCTGAACCTTTGTGAGGTATCAGAAAACTTTTATTTTGAAACTGATTCATCTGTTATATTGTCATCAGCTGACAAATTAGAAAAAGATTTACTGCCAGCACTGTACATAAACCAACCCTGAAATCATTTAAGTTTTAGAAGATAAACTTTACTACAACTTTTATGATTGATATTAATAGTAGCTGTTACTATTTATTAATCACATATTATTAATCAAGCTCTGTACCTACTAAAGCTCATTTAAATTTCTTTAAACTTCCCAAATTGTGATTTGAATTTTCCAAATGGGGAAACAGAAGTACAGAAAAATGAAGTAATTTGCCCCAGATCAGACAGTTACTAAATATTGGATTTGAGAACAGATTGGTCTGTGGTCTAATTTTATATATATGTACAGCTCTTACATGCTGGAAACCTTCTTAGAAGGATTTCAGGATTTCCAGCTAATGGCCATAGATCTGTAAGTGCTTAATTGTACCACAGCTAATCTGATAAATTTCTGATTTCATGATAATGTCCTAGTCTATTGTGGCAGCTGTAACTATGATAGACTGGTGGCTTATAAACAGCAGAAATTTATTTTTCACAGTCTGGAGACTGGAAGTCTGAGATGAAGGTTGCAGCATGGTCCAGTTCTGGTGAGAACTTCCTTCCAGGTTGCAGACTTTGTTCTTCTCATGTCTTCACAGAGTGGAGAGTAAGAGAGGAAGCAAGCTCTGTTGTGATTTATTAGGACACGTTCTATCACAAGGGCTCACCCTCTGAATTCTTCGAATCCTAATTACTGCCCAAAGACCCTACCTCCTAGTACCATCACATCAGGAGGTAGGGTTTGAATTTCGGGGGGCACAGACATTGACCATAACATGTCTTTTACGTCTTATGTGTCTGTCCTTTGTGTGTTATATTTACATGAAAGCATTTTTCCAAAAGGCAAACAGTTGAACCACTTTACTTCTATGTTATTCTCATCTTACGGGCATCTCAAAAAACCAAACAGGTGTTATTCTTCTTGCTGTAGACATTTAACCTTTTAGAAACCTTTATCTTATTTTAAATCCCTTTATCATAACTGCATATGTTTTTGACTACATACCTACACCTCTTAAGGATTGCAACAGAAATTTTCTCATACAAACATGACTCTATGATGTTGTAGGGCAGTGGTTCTCAGGTGGATGCAGTTTTGTTCCCCAGGGGACATTGGCAATGTCTGCAGGCACTTCTGACTCAACTAGATGGGGTGGTGTTTCTGGTATTTAGTGAGTAGAGATGGGAGATGCTAGTAATCTTCCTATAAAACACAGGACAGCTCTTCACAAGGAAGTATTTGGCTCAAAATGTCAGTGGTGCCTGTGTTGAGAATATCTGATTTAGATAATCTGTAAAATCTGTTCTGGCTCTTAAATTCTGTTATTCTTTCATTTTGACACTGAGATAAAGAAAAAACATTGAGCTTATAAACCAAGTCCTGTCAGCATTATGAAATATATATATAATAAGTCCTCATGGCTTCTTTCCTTTTAGAAAATCATCTTTTCAGGCAATTTTTTTTTTTTTCTGGTGAGAATTTCCTTTTCCTTTTTCCAGTATCCCTCCAAAATGTCTCTAGTTCACTGTATTGTCAAACAAACAAACAAACAAAACAAAACAAAAACTTGAAATCCGTACCTAGACATGATACCTTCAGTCTTGTTTGAATGCTAGTGGATTGGTTAGGTGAATAAGAACAGACAAGAATACGGTCTTAAAGGCTGTGATAAAAAAGAAAGTTTTGTGCAGGTGGAGGTGAGGGATAACCAACACAAGTATACCCTTAAGTGCTGTTGATGTTTAAAGAAAAAAAGAAAACAGCATCATATTGAGCTGGTTGAGAGCAATGACATCTGAGTAGAAATCTTTAAAGTTGTTTAAGGACACAAAGAAATGATAGAGTAGCATACTGTGCATTGGCTGTATCCACAACTGGGCCAGGAGATTCTGTGTTATAACGATGCTTCATACACTCCTGTGTGTGCTCTGTATGGTGTTGTGAGTGTGTCCTTGTGGTGTGAAAGCATCAAGCTTCTATAAGGTCTAGACAAAACACCTGCATAAGAACTGGAGAACCCAAGCATGAAACATTCTTTAGGGTAAAATGTCAGCAAATGTTTTTGTGACTCTCACATCTCCTTCATGCCTGTAATGGAGTGGGAGCCATAAAACACATGCCTGTCCCCTGCACTATCCCTACCTCTGGTTTCCAAACCAGTATACAGCTTGTTGTTATAATATCTATAGTTCCTTCTACCAGGAAATGATTTCTCTCTGCATGGGAAAAAAAAAGAAAAAAAAAAAAAAAGGTTTTAGAGTAACAGCATTAGCAAATACATTAATTGGACCGTTTCATATTAGTAGTTATGTATTTTTGGTCATAAATAGTATCTATGCAGTAAATATTTTAAAAAGTTTGTTTTGTGTTGTTTTCTATCCAATAAAATTTTTATAAATGTTTTTAATTAGAGCTTGATTTATATTAAGATTGTCAAAGCAAAATAATCTCTTTCATTATGGTTAGTTCTACATCTGTGTGAATTTAGGATTGTCATTTTAAAACAACTCTGGCCTGTTGTTCATTTTTTAAATCAATTTCTTAAGTCATGATTTTTTCCTATAATTGTGTCTTGTAGCAACCTAGAGCTTATAAATACTTCTTAGGGGGATATATTTTGTGATAGATTTTAGGTTGGTTAGACATTCAATCTACCTTGTCTCTGTCTTGGAAAATGTCTCTTAAATCAATCACAGTGACCACCTACTCCAGAATTATTGTTCATTACATCTACTACTTAAAATTGGGATCTAAAAGGAAAGTAACGAAACTAAATCAAATGTGATTTCCCTGTCAATTTGTTAGCAGAAAAACTGGAATCATCTCAGAAAGACATTGCTCTTTATGGTAGAAAGGGAACATTGTGAAGGATTTCTTTTCCTTTCTCGAGATTTTCTTATTCTACCCTGGGAGCCATGTGGAAATTAGCAGAATTTGAAACAAGGGTAGTTGGCAGCAACCACATTTTTTCTCACTAACAAATAGCTAATTTAATATTTTGTTAACATATAAAGTAGCATTGCCTCATCCTTTGCACTCTGTTCTTCCATACTCCATGCCTCCTGGCCACAGATTTTACCATCTCCCTGCCTATCACTGTTTCTATTTCTGTATCTACACGTACAAATATACATGTATATGTGTGTGTTTGTCTATTACATGACTTCCATTTCATAAATTGTGTGATAATTTTTCTGATTTATGTAACAAATTATAAGCATATACTTTTGCTTGACATTAGGTTTTCAACACCTACTTGCTAAATCAAGAATTTTATCAAATAACAGGTTTAAGCGTTTAGGGTAGTTTAGGGGTTTTCATTTCCTTAATTTTCTCACTTTACCTGAACAACTTAAAATGTCGACAACACAAGCAGGAATAGATTTAGAATCATCCGACACTTAATTTGTGCTCATTCATTTAAGGTAATGAGGTAGCATACTTTACTTTTATAGAAGTCTATGACAGTAAATAAATTTTGTTGCCTCTACTTAGAAATCAATTCTGTGTTCTTCAAAAGCAGCATTTTATTTCTTGGAAACATTTTGTGTCATTGCCATTATTGTAATGAGGAGTTAACTAACTTGAAAAGAAAGATAATAGTCCTCAAATTTCTTTTCTACCCCATAGATTATGACTGAGACATTATGATAGGAGGAATAAAACTTCATTTAAATTGCCATTTTAGACTTTGTCATAGCTAATCTCATTAGACTGTCTTTTATCATTATCTCTTGTATTGAGTTAAGCTTCAGCATCTCTATCACAAGTAAACCATAAATGTATACCTTCTGTAAGGTTCCAGAGTAAATAATTTTATGTTGCTGAAGTCTTATTTTAAGCGTTAAAGATCTTTAAAGTTACCCCCCAATCGAATGTGATACATTGGCATCAAGTTTTAATGATCTAAATGGGGAAGAAATACTTTTAAGATATAAGATGTAACTCAAATGCAGATCCCTGTGGGTTTCTAAATTTAGATTGCTACATATGACAGATGCTTTGGAATTAAATTTGCATTAGAATAGAATAGTTAAAAATGCAACTGCTTCTGGCAAATACAGACCTGGAAAGCTGAACCATCCACTATCAACTAACTTAAGAAAATACAAGAAAATTCCAGCAAAAATAGTATGAGGCCATAAATCATAGTCTCACTGCAAGAATTTACTTTCCACTCCCCATCAAATCTTTTTAAATCCAAATGTGTGTAACAGTTGAAGGTATGCCTCGTCCACTTCAAATATAAGTATCTTCTTGAAAACTGATGATAGTCTTTGATATTCAGCATGAAGCATGAATGTCCCGGCTTCTTTTAATGTTAAAATTCTATAGTGAGAAAACCAACTGGTAAGTTTCTATTAGGAATCTACTATCTTACCCACAAGGTAAGATATCTTTACCCACAAGGAAGAGAAAATTTAAATGTATTACATCTATTTAAATTATAAGGCTACAAATACAGCATGCAGTACATGACTGCTATTAGCCAGGAAGTTTATGGAGAGCTTTCAAGCACAGAAAAATCGTTCAGTTAGTTGATCACTGACATCTCTTCTAACACTGAATGTATCTCATTCAACAAAATATCATTGCTTGTTTAGTTTTTCTTACATCTGTTGTCCTAACAAGACTATCTTATTATTTTACTCAATAAAAGTACATGTTAAGTAAACTTTTTAAAATATAAATGAGTAACACTTTGTAACTGAGCAGGTACTGGCAGAATTTCATAGCAGTGCAAATTCTTAAGCTTTTATCTAGATAGTGAGGGAATGCTTTCCCTAGGAAATTAGCATTGTATTAGTGTTGAGAAAATGGCATATGGTCCTCAGTTTCTTGATTTGAATACTTTGTGAGACATTAAGATGGGGAGAATAGAAGAGGCCACTATTCGGGATGAAATAGGGTTGGGGGTCACTGAATTCGGCTTTGGATGTCTGTAGTTTTTTTTAGTTTTCTGTCAGGTGTCCAATGGTGTATGTCTGGAAGGGATCTGAGTACTCATCACGAGGGAGCACGTTATGTGGGGCATGATTTTAGCCTTTGGAGAGTGCAAGATCATGCAGTTGTAATGTTAAAATAAGAACATTAAAGAACTGAGCGTAGAATTACCAGCACGTGAGGCCCAGGTCTATTAAGGGAGCCCTGCTTGTGAAGGAACAATCGGAAAGGCTGTCAGAAAACAAAGAGCAATGTGTGGAATCATCAAAGGATTGCCCTTTAGGGAACAGTGTGTTTAACAATGCAGTATGGTACGCAAGGTCAAGAAAGGCCCCCAAACATTTATTAGTATTGTAGTGATCATGATGAACAATGACCATTACTTACAAGCATCTCAGTATAAAAAGAATTCTTTGTTAGATGTTAAGAGACCTGAATTGTAATTCTAGGACATTTGCTCCCTAGTTCTGTAACAAAACCTTTGTGAACCATAGTTTTCTCCCTTACAAGATGAGATCATAATACCTGTACTTCCTACTTTAGAATAGAAAGTTGCATGAGGGGCACCTGGCTGGCCCAGTCGGTAGAACATGTGACTCTTGATCTTGGGATTCTAACTTCAAACCCCACATTGTGTGTAGAAATTATTAAAAAATAAATAAATAAAGTATTTTTTTTAAAAATTGCATGAGGAGCAATAAGATAAAATACATGAACACTTTGGAAAGTCTAAAATACTATCTATGTGTTAAGAGTATCCTAAATACAACACTATGATGCTAAATTTTATTTCTAAAATTTTATTATAATTCAGGATAAAAATAGAATAGAAAAGTGTTTTCTACTATCTGTAATTTGCTGCATTGTCAGTAAAATGGCATGGAATTTCTGGCACTTTTCTAGTCCTTCAATGGTAATTATATCTACAGTTTTCTTATTTATGGGGACTCTAATTGTAGGAAGATGTCAACATGCTACTAGTTCTATTAAGCATTACTTCTTCAGTACAAGTAACACAGAGGAAAATAGACTAGGAATGAGTCAGGGGACATATTTGGGTTTTCCTAAAAAATAGATTACTTTCAATGTACCATTTGGGGAGACTGGGTGGTTCAGTCGGTTAAGTGTCTGACTTCAGCCCAGGTCATGCTCTTACCGGTTTGTGAGGTTGAGCCCCACATCAGGCTCTGTGCTAACAACTGAGAGCCTGGAACCTACTTGAGATTCTGTATCTCCCTCTCTCTCTCTGCCTCTCCCCTACACACACACACACACACACACACACACACACACACACACACACATACATTCTCTCTCTCTCTCTCTCTCTCTCTCTCTCAAAAGTAAATAAAAATTTACAAAAAAAAAAAAAAAAAGAATGATAGGCCTGTGCCTGACACATTAAAAAAAAAAAACAAAAAAAAACCCATTAGATTACTTTTAAGTAGCTATTATCCAGTTTGGTTTCTACTCAGTTGTAGAACTAAATTTTACTAAAATGAATTTTGAGGGAATGTCATACAATGATTGCAATATATCAGAAATTCTGCTTCCTTCCAGTTGAAAAGAATACACACGTTTCTCTGGTTGTCTTTCTCAGTCTGACTTATTTCACTTAGCATAATACCCTCAAGGTCCTTCAAAAATTAAAAAAAAAGATGAATAAATAGACAGAATCAGACCTATAAATACAGAGAACTGGTGTTTGCCTGAGGGGAGGGAAGAGGATGGGGGATTGAGCAAAATGGGGGGAGGGGAGATAGAGATACAGGCTTCTAGTTACAGAAAGAACAGACATGGGAATAAAAGACACAGCATAGGGAATATAGTCAGTGATACTGTAATAGTATAATGGGGCAGATGGTAGCTATACTTGTGGTGAACATAGCATAAACTTGTCAAATCACTAAGTTGTATGCCTGAAACTAATGTAACATTGTGTGTCAACCATACTAAAAAACAAACCAGGGAATATACATGATGCTATATAATCAGCATCAAAGGAAAACTTGCCTAATTTTTAATTTGTAAGAAATCGTTAGGCAGCGAATACTGCCAACTATTACTTGGTCATGGCATATTTTAAAGAGGGTATCTCTCCTGGAAACTGCCCATTTGTCTCTTTTACAAAGTTCACGGCAGAGGTGGAATAACAAGGAATTTTTCAGCCCTGAAGAATAATGGACAGCCCTGAAGAAATAATCTTTGCCATCCAAAGAAGGGAGACACATAGAGACCATGAAAAAAATGAGCTTTTTTTTTTCATATTCTCTTGTCTAGCTCAGAACATATATAAGAAATATAAAAAATAACAGTCCATTTTAGTTACTGTGCATTTTACTCTGTGCCACATGCTGGGTTGAATGCTTTTCCATTCACCGTCTCATTTCTTCTTCCTAGTTAGTCTTAACCAGGCCTCTACACATGGAGAAATGAGGGCATGGAGACAATACATAACTCCATCAGGGCCACTTGCTTGTAAGTGCAGAGCAAGCATTTGAATAAAGATGTCTCCAAATCCAGTCCATATAGTCTGTCCTAACCTACCAACTAGACTGATACCAAGGATAAATCAGTAGTTTTTTAATTCTTATAAACTCAATCTATAAATCATCAGGCCCTTGGAAGTGTAGTTCTTTCTCTTTTTTCTTTTCTTTGTAGTACAGAGAAAAGTACACCCTGCTTGCTCTGTGCCAAGTACTGTTCTAAGCACTTCACCCACCAAATGCATGGGGTGAGTATCATATGTATCCCCATTTTTCAGGTGAAGAAACTGAGATTCAGAGATGACTACCTGAGAGTGAGTGGAGGATGTGGTTGTCATTTTTTCTTATGTTTATTTACTTTTGCTAGGGGGGGAGGAGGGACAGAGAGAGAGGAAGACACAGAATCTGAAGCAGGCTCCAGGCCCTGAGATGTCAGCACAGAACCTGACCCAGGGCTCAACACGGCTTGAACTCCAGAACAGTGAGATCATGACCTGAGCCAAAGTCTGACGCTGAACCAACTGAGCCACCCAGGTGCCCCTGTAGATGTGGCTGTCATTTAAACCCAGCATCAGAGTGTGCCCTTAGTCACTGTTGCTATGTCAGCTCTCGTAGGTTGGGGAGGAAAGTCCAAAGCACACATTGTTTTAAAAAGCAAATATGAAATTATCATGTACCTAAGAGGTAAATTATTAAGCAAATAGGATTTATACACCCAGGAACTAGATTATATCTTAGAGTGTAGGGATATAAATAATAAATATGAACTAGAATTCTTAGAAAAATCTCTGCGGGTAAGTACAGAAGTAGGTACAGATGTGGGATAGAATTTGTATAGAAGCAAGAAGAATGGAATTTCTCTCAAGTTTATTCAGGTAATCAACTTGAGACATGGTGTAGAGATGATTAGTTTTCCAAACAGTATATTATGATCAAGTGAACTATAAATATATTTTTATTTAATATTTTATAGAGATGGGTAGGAGAAATTTGTTAATTTAGCCCTTTAAATGTCAGGAAAAGGAGTTTAGACTTTTTTTTTTAATGATAAAAAAGTAAAGCATTAAATAGAAAAACAAGGCTTTAGATGGGGTGGGATGGGGGGATTAACATGTTAAAATAGCATTTGCATAACACAAATCTGGAATTATTTGCTGGAGCCATTAGAACAAAGGGCATGGAGTTATAAAATCCTGGAATCCCCAGGTAGTAGGTAGAAAAGGCAGGGGTTAGAGTAATGGCATTGGGAATAAAATAGAATTGAACCCCAAAGAGAAATTCTCAAAGAACAATGGCTGACTTGCTAGCTGACTGGACATGAAGGAAAAAGGAGGAGTATATAATTTGGAAGTACCATTCCTGGATTTATGTTTTTCCCTCCCCCTCTCTCTGTCTCTACCTCTCCTTCCCAGGATCCTTCCACCTCCTCTACAGTCTGTTCTTTTTTGGGGATTAGGGACCACTAGTTAGGGATTGTCCATTTGTGTAAGAACTTGTGGTTTTCAAATGGTTTGGAAAAACTTTTTTTATTGTTATCAGTTTCATCGTCCCAGTAATATGATAGTCTATTTAAATAAATTTGGCTATTCTGTTTTGTTTCATACATGAGACTTTTAAGGGCCTTTCTAACTAATAACAAAATTATAGCGCAATCAAGAATACTGGCTCTTATTTTCCTTATCTCCAGTGTTAACTCGAAAGACCCATTGTTTAACTTCACTTGTTCCTTCCATGTCCTAGTAATCAACAAGAAGGGGAAAGGCATTTATGATTCTCTAGATATAACAGAATGCCGGTATTCTGTTGGAATGAAAGACAAAGGTAGTAAAGGAAATTGTACCCATTAGGGTACATCCCATAATGTTTCTCTGAAGGAATTAGGTGCTTAGAGGAGTGCATTAAATCTTCACATGTGTTATATTTGCAAATACATTAGATGATTTTCCCAAATCTTTTAGTGCATGATTCATTTGCTTTAGCTGGTTTCTTTTTCCATTGAAAGCAGATTTACATGGTGTGTCCTATGTTTTTCTTTCCTATTTTCTTTTTTAAATTCGTATTACATAGAAATATTCTGTGCTTATTAACTTACAGCATGGCTAAGATTGATACTGTGGACCATATGACGTGTGAAATCATTGTTTTGATTGGATCAGAGGGACTCAGTGTATATTGAATAAGTATAGGAGGGGGTATAGCCAGAAAGACTGCCTATGTGGCTTTAGAAATACTAGTGCTCTGAAGTTTGAAGCTAAAAAAAAATGACATCTAGAAAAATCACTGTGCTGTGAGGGACGATGGAAATAGCAAGATCTCACAGAGTTATGAAGGCAAACCATAGCAGGGAGACAGGAGTACTGGCCAGAATCTCAAGAATTATGAAGCAGAAAGCCCACTGCAAAGATCTGAATAGCAGAAGTTTGAACTCTAGCTCAGGAGAGACATGCAGAACATAAAACTTACATTTCTGACAAACTGGAGGTGAATTCAAACCTGGATGGGGTCTGGGAAGCAGGTACAGTGGATACAGCTGGCATGAACTTTGTACTGAATGAGACTCCTCTGAAGCAGAAGACCCTAGTAAGCTTTCTGCCTGGGGTGAAGAGGGGGGGCAGTGAAAAACTGAGAGTGAAGTACCCCACTGTTGAGGGACCAAGCAGTACTGGAAAGGTTTGGAAAAGTGAAGGATTGGAAGCCATTTAATTCATAACCTTAGTTTTATTATGTGCTGAGTCACACATGATGGCCCCCAAAGTCTGTAGTTTCATTTTGCCATTTACATAGTGGGTAATTTTTCTCCGTTTTAACATTTTGAGCGCATCCAGAATTTCGTTGTGAGAGCCTTTAAAAATTCTTTAAAGTCCTTGATAGTTACTGAACTTCTTTATTTCAGAGTCTTTCATTCTTTCCTCATCTTTCACATTTATTTCTCTCAAAGCCCTCCTCCTGAGTCCCTTAAAGTATGCTGCAAGATATAACTAATATACTCAATTATGTAATTATTATTAAAATAAATTTTAACAAGTATGAGCCCAAACATAGCAACAATATTTTTTCCCTAAGCTTGTTTTCTCTTTGACCTGCAAATGGTTTACTTAGGCACTGGACATATGGTTACTGGTAAAACTTGAAAGGCTTATTCATTTGGACAAAAATCTAAATGAAAAAGTACAATTAGAAGGTGTAAATGGAGGGGCACTGGGTGGCTCAGTCGAATGTATGACTCTTGATTTTGGCTCCGGTCATGATCCCAGGGTCATGGGATCGAGCCCTGGGTCGGGCTTCCCACTGAGTGTGGAGTCTGCTTAAGATTTTCTCTCTCTCCATGGAGAAAAAAAAAAAAAAAAAAAAAAAGTATAAATGGAATTTGTTTGGCTTAAGCAATATATAACATCTATATCTCACAACTTGATTATAATTTAAACTTTTAAAAAGATTTACCTATTTCTAAACTAACAGTATTATGAATACCATTCTCAACTTTCCTGTTCTAAATGAGCTGAATCACTAAGCCTACTGAATGTTTTTTGAATTGCTCACTTCTGTTGGTAGACACAGCATTATTTGCTAGCCCATACTTTTTTTTTTATTTTTTTTTTATTTTTTTTTCAACGTTTATTTATTTTTGGGACAGAGAGAGACAGAGCATGAACGGGGGAGGTGCAGAGAGAGAGGGAGACACAGAATCATAAACAGGCTCCAGGCTCTGAGCCATCAGCCCAGAGCCTGACGTGGGGCTCGAACTCACGGACCGCGAGATCGTGACCTGGTTGAAGTCGGACGCTTAACCGACTGCGCCACCCAGGCGCCCCATTGCTAGCCCATACTTAATTCATTTGTTTCCAAGGTTGTATATTACTAGGACCAAGTGCATACTAAACCCTTAATACTTCATGAAGAAATGAATGCTTTGATGTAATATGAATTTCATTGAATATTTATTTTATATGTTTACTTTTTTCTTGACCTTCCAGTTGTATTATAATAGATGTTCTTTCAAGTCTTTTAATTAGAAAAGTTCTATCATTTGAAATATTTTTATGGAAGTGAATATTGATTGTGTGAAAAGACAAAATTTAGCAGTGTTGTACAGAAATTACCTTAAAGTCTCAAACTACCAAAAAAGAACCTGTTTTAGTATGATAGTATGATTCAAAGAATGTTCTATGTGGCCAGTAAATGTGTCATGAAAACTGTTGGGGTTTGTTAATTACATTTGTTTGCAGCATCAGTGATGTGATTAGTCTTGGGGATTTCTACTTCCAGATATTCATGTCATACTCATGTTTGAGTATAATTACAAGGACCTATTTCTGGTTTTTTTACTTCTGTTTTCTTATGCCAATTATAGTTGTGAGCCACTGTGTATTATTTGCTCTGTAAGTACACGTTTTCTTTAAACCAAGGAATTGTTCGATTTAAGACCAAGAGTTCTTTTTCCTAAAACCATTCAGTTTATTTTGTACGTTTTAGGAACCATGCATGATTATTTAAAAATTGTATCACCTGACTAGCAGAAAATTGCTAAAGGTCCTAGTCTGATACAGTGTCCGACCCTACATTTTTTTGTGGTTCTTTATCTAATACAAGGCCCACAGTAATCTGCAGGATATGTGTTATTACTCTTATTTTCCAGGAAAAGCCGAAGTTGACACCATAACGACCATATGGTGTTTGGCTTAAGGTTCCTTTTTTTTTTTTTACCCACTGCTCTTTCGTTCTCAAGTAGGCAGTTGAATACTGTCTAGAATTCAAGGAGAAAGTCTTAGACTGGAGATGTATTGATACATGTATACATGATAAATTTATCCAAATACAAATTTGGTATTCTTACCAGAAAAAAAATTTTATAGAATTAGTTGAAATGATTTTCAAATGTGGGACTCTGGCAGCATTGCACATGAAACATAGTTGTTGATAAATGTTCTGCCTTAGCGCTTTTTTCCCCCACTTACTTGGTTCATAAGTACAGAATTTTCATTAGTGCCCTGAGAATTCTTGGGTTGCTGAATCAGAATCCTGGGAGAGGCTTCCATTTTAACCTATGTATTGCATGGTTTTTCGAGAGCTGTTCAGAAAAAATACAATGCAAGCCAATTGTGTAATTTTAAATTATCTAGTAGCCACATTAAAAGATATAAAAAAACAGGTGTGGGGCGCCTTGGTGGCTCAGTCAGTTAAGCGTCTGACTTCAGCTCAGGTCATGATCTCACAGTTCGTGAGTTCAAGCCCCGCGTTGGGCTCTGCACTGACAGCTCAGAGCCCGGAGCCTGCTTCGGATTCTGTGTCTCCCTCTCTCTTTCTCTGCTCCTCCCCTGCGCATGCTCTGTCTCTCTCACTCTCAAAAATGAATAAATGTTAATAAATAAATAAATAATTAAAAAAATAAAAAACAGGTGAAATTAATTTTTACTAATACAGTTTATTTAAACTCATTATCTAAAATATTTTATCATGTCATCAGTATTATAAAATTATGATATTTTTACCTTTTTTTGGTACTAAAACTTTAAAATATGGCCTATGTTTTATACTTATAGCACATTTCAGTTGAGATTAACCACATTTCAAGTGCTTATTAGCCAGTAGCCAATTGAACAGCATAGGCAGACCTGTATATTATAAATAGATGTAAATACCCTGAAACATCGTGTTCCCAGAAATTAACTGTAGGTTTCTTAATGGTCAGAAACAAATTGTTAGTTTGTATTACCAAAACTGAAAATACAGATTGTTTTGTATTATACTCCAAATAAATGAAAATGTACGTAACTTACAAAAGTAATGTTGTACTTTACAGAGAGGAGGGCCCTGGAAAGTATCAAAGAAGGAGTCTTGAAAATTAAAGAAGAACCATCTAAAATACTGTCTGGAAATAAGTTTCAAGACCGGTATTTTGTTTTACGAGATGGGTATCTCTTTCTCTACAAGGATTCAAAGGTAGTTGTATATTTAGTATTTGAACCCATGTGTGTTTTTGTGTGGGTATTAACATTCTCATTTTATGTCTCTCTCAGTCCTCTCTTGGCAGTCAAGCCCTGTGGGAGACAGAACACATAGTAAGCTGATGATTTCTTGCAGCCTCTGGGATATGGTATTAATACACTGAGTAGTAACACTGTGAAGAACTTCACATGACCTTTCTGAGCACTTCTCAGTATTTTAGTGCAGAGAAGTCCTGAATATATATATTATATATAATATATATCATATGTAATATTATATATATATAGCAGCATGCTCATCAAAGACTTCACTAAGAATATTAATAGGCAAGTCCCAGATAGAGAAAAATATATTCATAGTACATACGTCTGAGAAAGAACTCATTTTCTGAATATGAAGAACTCCAAATCAACAATAAAAAGACTACCCAATAAAAATTGGAGTGAAGTGGTGAATAGATACTATGTGAAAGAACATGTAGGAATGGTCAATAAACCATTGTAATGAAAGTGCTCAACATAATAGTCACCAGGGGCATGCAAATTAAAACCGTGCAACATTGTTTTCACCGGTTGGTATGGCTGAAGATGTTGATTAATTAAATTCCTCATAAATTGCTAGTGGAAGGGTAAGATCACACAGTTACTATATAAAACTGTTTGGAATTTTTTAAAAATATTCATACAGCTACCCACGATCCAGCCACTCTATTCCTAGGCATTATGTTCACAAAAGCATTTGTTCAAGAATGTTCATAAGCAGCTTTACTCATAAAACCAAAACCTGGAAACATTCCAAATGTTTCATCAATAAAAGAATGATACATTCATACAATAGAATATTATTTGGCAGTAAAAATTAATGAAAAGTAATGAATGTAACAACACAGATGAATCTTTAAATCCTTGTTTAGCAAAAGCAGCTTGATACAAAATCGTACCATATGAGTCTGTACACAAGAAGTCTAAGAACAGGCAAAATCATTCATGATGATAGAAGTCAGAAAGTGTCTACCTGAGGTGTGGAGAAAGGTTGTTGCAGAAGCAAGATGATGGAGACAGGAGGGATCTTTCTAGGGTGATATAAATAAATATTCTCTATCCAGTTTGGGCGGTTATAAGAGTGTATATAGTAACATCTCTACTTCCTTGAGATTCAGGTAACACACCTATGCAATTCTTTTAAATGTAGAATGACAGCAGGATCTAAAGGCACTTTTTTATGTTGAATTATCAAATTCCCTTGGGTTCATATCGCTTGCATGCTTTAGGAGTGTGGTGATTCCCTGTGATGTGTTGTAGAGATGTATAAAGACAGACCAGACGAATAACATCTGTTAATAGTTACAAAGAAAGAATTCTTAGGCAGCTTTCCAAACCTCTGTGGTCTCATTTTATTATGGCTTCTGTTGAGCTCCCCACATGCTTTGACCGCTTTCCCTGCATGTTCCTCCAGCAGGGAGGGCTCCATGTGGGCAAAATAAATCTGAGTAGCATTCCTCCTTTGATTAGGACAGTGGGTTGTCCAGGCGGGGGGGGGGGGGGGGGGCTTCGCTTCCCTCGGGGGGGCTTCCCTCACCCCTCTCTATTCAGAGAGCTGTAATACATACTGTACTTGAACTCTCCCACCTTATTATGCCATCGCATAGACCCAGCAGGGAGTCTGTGTGGGTATCAAATGGTTATTACCTATTATCATCCTTCAGTTTTTCTAGTAGAGGAAGAGTGGAGTCTGCAGAAGTAAGGCACAGAAGAATTTGGGGTTATGTGAACTGAAGACATCAGATTTCAAGGTTCATGAACTTTAGATTTGTGTTTGTGAAAGTAAATTCAGGACTTCACAGCTGATTATTCTAGCTGTCTAGAACTGATTCTGATTAAATTTTCTTTGGTTTTCTTCAGTGGGTCACCCACTTTGATCTTCATTAGACTGACTTTCTTAATCTTTGCCCTTCTATGTACATATGTTGGTTAAGTGTCACTCTTAAGTGTCCTGCTTAGGGTATTTAAAAATGAACCTGAACGTTTTAGTCCCATTAAGGAACCAACAGTTCCATTGTGTAGCAATGGGACATTGCTAGAAACAGCTAGTAGTTGTTAATAGTAACAGCAGTGCAATCATAATGGCAGTGACTAACATTCAGGTGGTTACTTTATAAAAAGCAGAGTTCTGTACATTTCACTTTCATTATCTAATTTTATCTTTATAATAACCCTGTGAAATTAGTACTGTAATTATTCCCACTTTACAGATAAAGAAATGGATCCTACTAAGGTATTACATAACTTGCCCAACATCACATAACCAGTAAGCAACAGACTCAGAATGCATTCCCAACTGTCTGACGCCAAAGCCTCCGTGTAAGGGGACTTACCAAACAAATACAAATTTTCCGTTATTTTAGCTCGGTGGTTTTGCTGACAGACTTTTATTTAAAGAGGATAAGTCTCTTTCATTTTACACTACCAAATATTCCTAAGTATGACAATCAATACAATTTGGCTTTTTATAGCGTTTTCCCCCAAGCTGATATCAATTTAAAAACCTGCCACAGGAAGCTTGTTCGTGGACAAGTGATTTTTTTTTTCCAGACATTGGTTTTGTGAGATAATCTCATATTGTTTAACAGAATGCGTTTTAAGAATTTATATCTTTTTGAAAGGATCAACCTTCTCAGTCTAAGATAATTCATATAAATTGGTAGAGAGTGACAGTATCAAGTTTGTCTAAAAGAGGGAGGGGGGGTTGACATAATTTTGAGATATTTCTCATTTTTCAAGCTTTTATAAATTGACAAAAATTGTGTATATTTATCTTGTACAGGTGATGTTTTGATACAGTGATTACTGTAATCAAGCTAATTAACATATCCATTACCTCACATAGTTATCTGCTGGCCGTGTGTGTGTGTGTGTGTGTGTGTGTGTGTGTGTGTATGTGTGTGTTGAGAACATTTTAAGATGTACTCTTTTATCAAATTTCAAGTATGTGGTACAGGAGTATTAACTATGGTCACCACACTATATATTAGATCTCCAGAACATTCATTCTGCATAACTGAAACTTTATACCCTTTGACCACTGTCTCTGCATTTCCCCCAGCCCCTGGAAACAACCATTCTACTTTATGCTACGATTTTGACTTTTTTAGATTCTACCTATAGTGAGACACACTATTTGTCAGAAAGGCACTGAACTTTAAGGACACTGAACACATTTTGTTTTTATAACAGTGACCTCGGGTTATGGAATTATAATACTGTGCTTAAAAGATGTGTTTGTACATCTGTTGGAATAAATTAATATTTGCACATTCAGGCAAGCAGAGGGGACCCGACTTACAGTTTTCCTTAAACTATCATTGTTTTCAATACATGATTTTGTGTGGCTGGTTATTTTTTCATGTTGCTGGTCTGTCCCTTTTAATATTGATGGTTGAGTCATTGGCAATGTTAACAAATTATTTTACAGTAAATAAGCAATAGTGCAAATCTCCTAACTTATTTGAATAAACATTTGGCTCTGGTTTTGACAGTTTTACCATTAATATGTGTATGCTTGTATATACTTAGAAAATGATTTACTGAGAAGGAGGTAGAAGTTACAAATTGAAAAGTGTATTTAAAAAGACTATGTGTTAATTAGAGATAATTTATGAATGCTCATTAACAACAAATTAGGGTAATACACAGGGGAAGATATATTTTGTTTTGAGAGTTTACTCTGCACAGAAAATGTTAATTAAAATGTTTTCAGACTTGATTTACATAAAAGGTGATAAGTTTCAAAGAATATTACCATTATACTGTTAATGGTGTGAAAAAAAAAAAACAAGTGGGGGAGGGGGCCATTAAAAGTTTCATGCACTAATAAGCAAACTCCTTTTAGTGCAAGAATAATTTCTTAAACACACTAATTTAATTGGCTTAGTTAAAAACTTTGTTTTGAATTATAGTGCCTGAGTAACACATTAGAGACTTCCTTGCAGCCTAGTATATTGAGCTTTTTGAAGAAATTCTCCAGAAAATCCACATACCAAAAAAGAGAATTGTTATAAACCAACAGTAAAGTTACATTGCCAAATGAGATTTCTTTTTATAGGACTTTCCGTTAGTATCCTTGCAGTTCCACTTTACGTATATTTAGTTTAAAGACTGAAACTAAAAAAGCTTCTTTCCACCATTGCTGACTTCCACACAAAGTCTGTCATTAGTGGCATAAAGTAATGAGCTTGCATGTCAGGAGTGACTTGAGAATCAGTTGTATGACTTCAGACTCTCTATTGCCAAAAATACTTCAAAATGTAGGCAGTCCTGGCCCTACTGATGTCCTGTATAAACTAAGACTACCTGCTTCATCAGATGATAATAGCGAACATTGATCTCAACTGTGCAACTCCCATTTTCCCCATACTCCTGGAATTACTGCCTCTCACCCTACCTGGCTGCTTCCGTTGAGACAGAGTCCAAGGGAACAGGAGTCTCTCAACTATGAGGAGGGACATTCAGCTCAGTTGCAATCTAATGTAGTCTCTGACAGAGGTGGCCAGGAAGCTCCACTACTATATATAATTCCTAAATTCTCTTTGCTTTGACTCTTTCCAACATGAAACAGTTACTGCTTTAGAAAGCTACCTCACTGCTCTTTATTAGACTTCAGTGTTACACCTTAGCGTTCAGTAAAGTAGCACACTACAAAAAAGTACCCCAAAACCAGTCCTCAGTCAGAATTAAAAGACAAAATACATAAACTACTAGAAAATGACCTCAACAAGAAGTCAGGTTTTTATGAAGGAAACCACAGAACTTCACTGATAGAAATAAAATGTATGTATAGTCTGATATTTATCTATAGGTTTAATGTACTTGTTTTCAAAATCTCAAAGGAACTATTTTTAGAACTTGACAAAAATGATACAATAATCACCTCAAAGTGTAAACAGATAAGAATATTTGTAAACATTTTGTTGATGAAAAACAAAATAGTGTAGTATTTTGCATCCAACTGTCATGGTCTACAATAAAACTAAAATAACTTAGATAATATATCCTGGCATAAAAATGAACAGAGATAGCAGTAGTATCATAAAGTCAGGTAATTAAGAATTAGTTTTGGGGGGCGCCTGGATGGCTCAGTTGGTTAAGTGTCCAACTGCAACTCAGGTCATGATCTTGCGGTTCGTAAGTTCTAGCCCCACGTTGGGCTCTGTGCTGACAGCTCAGATCCTGGAGCCTGCCTCGGATTCTGTGTCTCCCTCTCTCCGTCCCTTCCCTCTCACCTCTCTCTCTCTCTCTCTCTGTCTCTCTCTCTCTCTCTCTCTCTCTCAAATAACTAAACCTTAAAAAAAAATTAAATATTTTTTTTTAAATACACCATCATAAATGCATATCTACAGATTGGTTTCTTTAAATAAGTAGGGCTGGCATAATTGTTAAATTTTTTTTAATTTAAATTCTTGTCTATACTGTATATAAAATATATATTCTAGATTAACAAAAGAATTAACTTTAAAAATAGCAATGCTTCTCATTACATGGCCATGCAAGTTAGTATTTGTCAGCTTTCAAGTTGAGATATAGTTAAGAAAGTTCAAAAGGAAAAAACCGTATACTTGACTCATAATAATAACCGTAAACAGCAAGCAAAATTATTGAAAACAATTTGTGTAGAATATTCCATTTAAAAAGATAAGGCAGTTTTTTTCTTTCACATATAGAGAAGTAATTCAAACAAATATGTAAAGATAGATAAATTGTTGACCAAATCAAAAGTAAAAATTGCTAATGAATGTACATACGAGTGTGTGTTTAATTTGAAGTAAATGTACCCTATCAGTTTGACCAGAATCTTACTCCTGTTCTTAGCCTTTGACCCAGTGATTTCATTTTTAGAAACCTCGCCATAAAAAAAATATATATCCACAAATATATAGTTTTTAAATTATCTACCATGATGATAATAGCAAACATTGATCATAGTGACTAGGAGTAAATTCATCATGGCCTTATCACTACCAGACCACTAGTCACCCAAGCATTCTTCCTGATAATCTTCTTGCTTGTTTTTCCTTTATGCTTTTTCTGTATTCTCCTGACCTGTTGTCTCTATGGAAGGTGGTTTATAATTTTATAAACATATTTTCCATCCTTTACTTTTCAGATTCGACTGCTTTCATGAAGACTTCATAGTAATATGTTAACTTGTGTAGAACCTAGTACTAATTTCAGCTAAATGTACTTTGTACTAAATTTCAGCCAATATTTGTGAAATGGGCTTTCGTGTACTGTCTTAGAATTCTTACAGTTTGTCTGTATTGCTGTGTCTCTGAAGCAATATGTTCTAAGTCCATAATAACAGCAGCTATAATTTATTGCACACTTTTTTAAATGATGATTACTGGACTGAACAGTTGATAGGCATTTGTCTTATTTAATCTGTAGAATTATCCTTCACAGTAACCCTTTCCTTAGTCAATAATAACCCTATGAAATACTCACTATTTTTATTGTCCCTCTTTACGAACAAGAAGAGTAGAGAAAAGTAATGTGAGGTCACAAACTAAGTAGCAAGCCAGATTTGCACCCAGGTTTCTATGATCTCAAACCCCTTGCTCTTAGCTATAAATGCTATATGCCTAACAGTTTAAAATAAGAGATTGCCTTCAGAATTTTTAGGATATGGGGAAAGCGTGTGTTAACAATTATTCCTGTGGCTGTTACCTTTATGAAAGCTATTTCAGGTTATCCAAGGATGAGTATTAAAGTGGGTGTGGTTTGGTAGCAGTTATGATGGTCTGTGTTCAGGATTTTTGAAAAATAGTGGTTACAGATAATAAGTATGTTAGGATGTATATGGAGAATAATTGATTGGGTGGATGTAAATTATTTTAATAGTCTGCTTTCATGAATTGTGAAAAATTCTATTAATATGGATACTTGAGATAGTTCAATATGTACCCATCAGGGTTCACAGTATGTTTTCCTTCATTCTTAAATCCAAAAAGTACAGAAGGTCATAATGCATTTGGCGGCAAAACGTAACATGAAAGTAGTTGCCTTAGTTATATGAATACAGGACACTGCCCCAGGTAACACTGATGGAATTATACCATATAATGCATGTTGTGGTTTTAAAATTAAAAAAAAAAAATTGAAAAGTAACCAATTCTGATATATATCTGGTCCCAGATATTTTGAATCAAAAATTGTTTTTGTGTATGCATATATACACTTCTGTAAATGTACATGTATGTCCAAAGTTTTCAACGTTTATTTATTTTTGGGACAGAGAGAGACAGAGCATGAACGGGGGAAGGGCAGAGAGAGAGGGAGACACAGAATCGGAAACAGGCTCCAGGCTCTGAGCCATCAGCCCAGAGCCCGACGTGGGGCTCGAACTCACAGACCGCGAGATCGTGACCTGGCCGAAGTCGGACGCTTAACCGACTGCGCCACCCAGGCGCCCCCAAAGTTTTCTATTTAAATCTATAACATTGTAATCAGAACAATCTTCATTCAGTAAAAACTTGGTATTACATCCATAAAACATTGGAGAAACTAAACAGTTCTAAATCCAGTCATTAATACTCCAGGAAAATATAAAGGTATTTTGAAAATCCATTTAATTACAACTTACTTTGTTTTCCTTACAGAGTAGTAAATATGAGAAAATGTTTTCCCTCAGTTCAATGAAGTTTTATCTTGGAGTGAAAAAGAAAATGAAGCCTCCAACAAGGTAAAATTTGAAAGGGAAAGGTTTTTGAAGAGTAAAAGCTATAGGACTATTTGTCTATTTAAGGATTTGGAGATCAGAGGCGTTAATCAAGCTTTTTATAAATTAAGCTTTAGACAAAATCTTTGAGCTGTCACAGACATGGCAGGGGGCCTGTTGCAGATCAAGGGAAATTATGTGGGCAGATAAAAAAGCCTGTTTCCACTGCAGTCAAACCCCTTGGTGATTGCATCTCTGCTACATAAAGCAGGAAATCCCCAGAAGGTCCTGTCTACTGAAAAACACATCAGTTTTTCTCCACATTCTGTTTCTTGATCAGTCTCCCAACCTGGGGACATAAGGAATGTTCTAGGAAATTCTACACTCAGGAAAACAGCCTCTTGATGCCTAGCTATGTAGTTTGCCCTTTTCATTTTGCCAAATTTGGTAGTAAACCCACAGCACATAGGTAGCCGAGAGCGAGTGGACCCCACTTACACAGTGTCCCCCTCTTCAACATTTGAATCATGCCAGCATTTGGTTTATTCCAGTACTTCCTATCACAGTTTAATTTGAATTGCTAATTACATTTGCAAGAATACTTTTCTTATGAAACATTTTAATGAACTGTTATGTGCTTAGTTTGGGATTCTGTTTCTGAAAATTTTCTCACTTTTGCCTACATGCTTAATTCTAAACCCAGAACATACACCTGTATTGCAGTTGACATTTTCTTAATTTCTCGCAATATCAATAAGACAATGTATAGATCCTCTTATTTTGGCCATTTTCCTAGACATCTGTCCTTCCTCAGCCAAGAGTGTCTTCTGAGAGATTTCCCTACCTTCCCATAACATCATATAAGACTCCTTCCCTCTGTCTCCCTTCAGCGTATTTAAATTTGTAGCTGAACCCTTCATTGATCATTCACCTCTACGTCAGTCATACCTACTGAATCATCCCTCGTGGGTATCTGTTCTATATTACACATTGCCACCATTAAATATCACCTCCTTAACATCTAATCCTTCTTTTAGTTTTGTACAGTTGATCTTTTTTAATATGTATGTTTATGTGTTTTTTCCCATGTGATTTAGTTGGGGATTGACAGCATATTCCGAAAAACATCACTGGTAAGTTAACTGCTGGCAGTTTTTGGATTTGAGATATTGATAATTTTACTAAACAATGCTATTGGCAGGTAGATCTACAGATAGGAAATGTTTCACCTAAGTGAAATTAGGTTGTTTTTTTTTTGTTTCGTTTGTTTTGTTTTTAAGTATTTTTAGTCTGAGAAGAAGAAAATAGATTTGCTTCAAGCTTTAGGCCCATTTCAATCCTCTGTGTCCTACCTGCCAGTGCCTCTTAAGAGAAAATATATCTGATTTCTTCCTAGTTCTTTTATGAGTGTGGAATCCCAGCTTTTATGGGATAAGCTGGCGGAATTCAGTTTCATATGAAGGAAAAGAACTAGCCAAAACTGAGTATAAAAAAAAAAATCTTGGCCTCAAACCATTTCTTTCCATATATGTACATTTTTCCATTGATCTCATAGGATCTAGCCAGTCTCCCTAGAGACTGTACTGGATGTCTCTTTCTTCAGCCCTAGCTGTGTCTGATCAATCACTAAGCCAAACTGGATCTGCCTCTTAATTATCTCCCTTATCAGGCCACACCTTCATTCATCTGCATGGTTTTATTCTAGTCATCCTAAGTGTTCTTCATACCTCTAATTTTATTTTTGTTTTCTAGAATATTCTCTACCCAACCACCAAAGAGGCTTTCTAAATGTGTTGTGTTTCTTTCCTGCATTAAAGCTCTTCAATGAATCCTATAGCTAAAGGGTAACATGCAGGATTGTTGGCACAGCGTTCCATGAGCTTCATCTCCCAAGGCTTTCCCTTTTTTACTTACTGATAAAGCAGTAATCTGTGATTCACCATGCATCCCTTTGTCCTTCATCTCTACATGTTCAGTGTAGATAACCCCCTTACTGAGCCTTCTTCACACTATATGCTGCTCCCATACCTCCCACTCCCATCCCCTTCCTGCTAATGTGGTAGACACAACCGTCATTCTTTCAGATTACAGCTCAGATGCCCCAAAAGTCTGATAACTCTCCCCTCTAATCATTACTTATTTCTTCTTGGCATCGATAGTATTTTGCACACATGGGTGCAGAATTATAGAGAGGACTGTTTTTTTTGGACATGGTAATGGAAAGGGACAATGTCTTTATGAGAATCTAATGAAGGAAGCATGAAATTTTTACAAATTTCATGTTGACTTTTTTTCCCAAATTGTTTTTCATACAGGAATATAAAGAGTATGTAATTACATTGAAATATCCAGGTCATTTTAACAACACTTATAAAAAGAAAATTTTCTAAGAAAACTTTATCTCATCCCCAGGTGTGCTCTTTCTGTATTTGTGTCAACAATACTTTCTCTTTTTCTCACTCTGCTGTAATTTATTTGTTTACGTGCCTAGCTCCTCTAATAGAATGTGTGAACCTTGAGGGCAAGATCTCTGTTTTATACAGGTTTTCAATAAAAGGTTACTGAGTCAGTGTTATTGGACATGCAGTAGTAGTTTTTCATTTGGTTCATTTTTCACGAGTCTTGCGGGTATTAAATGTTTATAATCCTAATGATGGAGACAGTCTAAGCCTTTTTACAAAGTATGCTTTTAAGAAAATGTGCACATATTTTTCGTCTTACACTCAGAGTTTCTGGGGGAAAAGATGTGTTTAACATCATGTACATGAAAAAAGTAAATGACAGTGACCTTTCTGCCTTTCCAGAAATATTGCCGATCATTCTTCAGCAGTTACCAAAGCCTGTAGCTGTATTTTGTTTAAACTAGCATATTTATACTATTATTTTGATATTGCACATTTAACAGAAGCCTGAAGCAACTTATACTGAAATACTCCCATTTTGATTGTATTAAGTCATGAATCAGGAGAAACCCACAGAGGCTTCTGATCATTTAATAACCAAACAAACACACTGGAGAACAGTCTTCTGGCTTTATGAATTATGTATTTTATAAACCTTGTTTTACAGGCACATTTGTTGTGATAACTTACAAACTCAGACGGAGTGGATGGCCAGTGTCTTTATCGCCCAGGTACGAAATCTGTCTCAGCTCTCCAGCCAAGTAGAACGACTGCTTGTAGGAAATGTTAGTGGGATTTCCAAAGCATTTTTAATAAGAGTCTTATGTGTATACTTTTATTTTCTCATTCATATGTTTTTTTAAAAATTTTTTTAATGCTTATTTTGAAGGGGAGGGGCAGAGACAGAGAGGGAGACACAGAATCTGAAGCAGGCTCCAGGCTCTGAGCTGTCAGCACAGAGCCTGATGTGGTGTTTGAACTTAAGAAGCCATGAGATCGTGACCTGAGCCGCAGTCAGATGCATAACCAAGCGAACCACCCGGGCGGCCTTCATATGAGTTTTCAAACATATGAGAATCCAAATTGATCCATTACCCTTTGAAAGAGAGTTACTCTCTTTCTAGAGGCTTCTTTTTTGGCGCTCCAGCAACTCCTTACCTTTGGAGAGGTGTATTGCTTCAAGATGGTGGTGTAAGAAAGAGAGACCTGTTTACCAGAGTCCCACATTCATCTTCATTTAGAAAAGCGTGCCTCTTTCTTCTTGTTCTCCCCATGGCCCACCTACTCCCCCCACTCTAGCCTTTCCAGAAACAAGGACAGGAGCCCACATTTCTTTAATACTTACTCTGTGCTGGATACTTCAGAAAAGCTAACTCTTGTATTCTTTGTAACAAACCATGCATGACGTTGCTTATAGATATTTGCTTAGCACCATACAGTTTAGTAGTTCAAACCCAGGGGTGCCAGAAGCTAATACCTATACTCAGTTCCCCATTTAGTCTCCTCTCTAGAGGAGGACTCCGTCTTTGTGAGAAGGGTTAATAGTCTCATTAATAGGATTGGTTTTCTCCCCGCTACCTTGTCTGGCTGAATTCCCAGCAGTGCTTCCCATAAGAGCATTGAAATTCACTGGTAACGATTAAGTTGCCACTCTTTATTACTGAGGACGCACTTCCCTGTTTCTCTTGTAAGTGGGAAGTTAATTCACCCCCAAATCTGGCCCTTACTTGTTTTGAAAACCATTTTCTGTGTTCATTTAATTTATTAACCTTTCCAGTGGTTAATAAACACTGCTCTTCTCAGTCTGACGCTGAGGTTACTACCTGAAAACACATAGGCAGGAAAAGACTTAACTTTTTAGAGATTTTTCCTCTTTTTTGTGCCTTTTTAGAAATTCAGATATTAAATCCTTAAAAAAAATGTAAACTAGATTTGAAGTGTTTTAGTAAAATTGGAACCATAGAGTCAAAAGTATTACAGTGTCTGTGGTACAACTACTCTGATTTGTTTTTATGATTGAAGTCACTAGACTCTGTGGTTGAAAATCAAGGTGTAAATAGCCAGAAAGCAGAGGTTGCTCTCACGGACAGCTTATTCCCCCCTGCCTCAGCTATCCTTCCTTTTCCTGGCCTTAGGGATTCAGCCCAATTACTTTTCCTCTGTTCTTTCCACTGTTTAGGATTAAGGTAAACAAAAAGGCCTTCTTGGATTTAAGGATTTAATGGCTCACCTCCACAGGGAGGCAGAAAACGATCAAATGTTGTTTTATACGTGTGTGTGTGCGTGTGTGTGTACACATATATGTTAACACACACACCAACAATTAAGTGCTTCTTACAATGAGTTCTTACTGGTGTGCAGAATACTTTTATAATACCAATCCCCATTTTCACTCCTGCTTCAAAAGTCCTTTAGATTTCACCTGATGTGTCATTCTCAGAGAAACTCTCCCTGATCTTCAGACCAGTCAGATCTCAGGCTAGAGGAACCCTTAGCATTCTTTACCTCAGTTGTAGCATTAATTAGAAAGTACTGTGTAATTAGATTTTTCATGTCTGCCTCTCTGACTAAAATGTACACTTGATGACAAGAAAGGCTCTGTCATTCTTATTAGACCTAGATGTATACTTGCACCATAGAACCCAATCCCATTTACAAAATACATGCTTAGGTAGTATTTCTAAAATAAGACAGGGAGAGAACATAATTTGACAAAATTTCAAATAGATATTAGTGTGATACAATAATAAAATAAGCAACAGAAAGGAGAGGATGTGACTGGGTTAAGGAAGGGCACTAACTAGGAAATGTTCTCAGGAAAATGCCTTTCTAAACAGGTGACAGGTATGCTGACACCTGTCTGAAATTAGGGTGCAGGTAATGCAGGTATGCAGGAGTGGGGAGAGTGTTCTAGTATAGGGGCCAGCCGGTGCAAGGTCCTGAGATGTGGTCATAATCTTTGTTCCATGAACATCATGAAGGGCTGTGTGAAGAAAGATATGAAAGATGAGGAAGGTAATAAGCAGATCATATAGTCCCAGTTTATGAATTTCCTCTACCACTACACTTCCAATATCCCCTCCCTAACTCACTGATGATCAGTTCACTGATTTTAAAAATTACTAGTAATCATTAAAGAATTTCATTTTTCTACTAGGAAATCTACCACCTTCCCTGCATCTTACAGCCACATAAGTGAGGCTCCCTTCTCTTCCAACTATTTCTTCTGATTACTAAGAACTTTTCTCTAGTCATAAGTACTCAGTGTGCCATACTGTATGGTCAATATAGAGGAAAGGTGAGAAATAATCTTCAGAGAGTGAGGAAGCCAATTGCCCAAAGTAGAACTTCAACTTAATGCTGAGTGCTTACTTGAAATTTAAGGTTAAATCTGAAGTGAGATGAATCTATAAGAGGGAGCATCTTTCTCTCTTTCTTCATTGGTTGGTAGGCTCTCTCATAAAGCAAGTAGAATTGGGTTTAACCAGTTTGGGGGCCTTGCCAGGCAGGGATGATGAAAGGAAGCAGCACAGGATGTGGAGATATTTATAAGGAGGTGAGTATCCTTATAGACTGTGAAATCTAAGACGGACTCTGAAGGAAGTGGAGGGTAATGTGGAAAGTAGAATGATGGTAGAGACAGTAGAGAAGTAAGAGAATGGATTTGGATGTCTTAAGGAGTCTAAAGGGGTGAATGAAGCTGGATTAAGTTGTAAGAGGTCAGGGTCAGGAAGAGAGAGAGGCAGGCTCACCTCATGTTCATTTCAGCATTACTCACAGTTGCCAAGGTATGTAAATGACCTACGTGTCTAAGGACGAATGGATAAAGAAAAGATCCGTGTGTGTATGTATATGCTCCCCCACACACATTCAGATATTATTCACCCTCAAACAAGAAAGAAGTCTTGTCATTTTTGACAACATGGATGAATTTGGAGGACATTATGCTGAGTGAAATAAGCCAGACAGAGACTGCAAGTATCACTTACGTGTGGAATTTAAAAATGAAAGTTTAACTCATAGCCACAACAAAGTGGTTGCTGGGTGGGTAGGGAGAATAGGTGAAGGTTTACACACTTTCAGCTATAAGATGAATAAGGTTTGAAGATCAAATATAAAAAATGGTCACTGTTGATACAGTTAATACTGTATTGTATAATTGAAATTTGCTAAGAATAGAACTTGAATGTTTTCACCAAAAAAAAGTGAGGTGATAGATGTATTAATTAACTTAATTGGGGGGAATTCTTTCACAATGTATACATATATCAAATTGTCACATTGTACATTTTCAGTATCTCACAGTTTTGTCAGTTATACCTCAAGGCTGGAAGGATGGGGAAAAAATAGCGGGAGACAGAACTGAAGATTTTGGGGTGTGATCACTGGTTATAATAATGAAAGTATGATCCTCAGCCGTGTGATCCATGAAGTGTAGGACCTTTAAGAGCATTTATAGAAAACTATGAATGTCATAACATATTACTCAGATACAGTGTTTTGTACTGTTGGGGAAAATACCTCTTGGATCCATCTGATAAGAACTAGTTAGCCAGTACACAGAACACTGTGTATATCACGTCAGAAAAAGCAAGACTGTGTTTGCTCTTTGATTTCTCTATCATTTAACACATGTACTATATAAAGTGTAAGCATAATCCATAGGGTTAGTGAATTCCTTTCCAGCCAGTTTTCTTTTAGCTTTACATGTTGGGAACATCCCAATTATATAATATCAAAATTATTTTTACCAAGTTTAGGGCTTTGACATAAAAATAGCATTATGAAGCTTGTAACTTTCTTTCTGAAATATTTTATAATCTACCATTATAGATTTGCTGAGCCAAAATAAACACTTCACTAAAACTCAAGGGTAGATCTGATGCATATACACTCAGTCTCATAATAAAGATCTGCACTGTAGGATCATTGAAGATTAAATGAGATTTTATTTATATGTAGTATATATGTTGTGAGATTATATACACTGATAATCACAAAGTCTGGTGTATATCCCTCAATGTAATCTTGCCATTATATATGGGTACACAGCAAATACTTGTTGAATCCTTTGCTATAAAATACATTAAAATACTAATTGAAATAAAAGGCAGGAATGTGCTGAATCTTAATAGAGAGAGAAAAAAAGAATAGGTTTTAGCTAGACAGTTTACCAAAAGGCTTTCATTTCAACAGAACATCCATAAAGCTTATCATTTTATAATTGGTATTCTGTAGTTCTTTCATAGATTGTTGTCTGAAAATCAATTTCCTTTTGCCAACTTCTGGAAAGTTAATCTACCCTGAGGAGTAGAAAAATTCTTTAAATATTTTTCTTTTATATGCATATCTGATGGATTTATCACTCAAGAGCTTATATTTTTACCTGTGGATATTTCTCCCCAATGCAAAATTAATTTTTCTCCAGTCATATCTATAATTGCTCAGTTGGCCAGAATATGTAGTCAATAATTTGAGAACAAATGTGCCATACTCGGTTGTACAATGATTTTCAGTATAAATGTTTGTGTGCAAGGTAATTTCTTTGGAATTCAATCAGATGAAAAAGTAACATTTTTCAAAAGGTCATAAAATGAGGCTGATGTTTCTGATGGCTGTTTCAAATCAGCCTTAGGTTGATTTGAGGTCTATAAGGTCAAATTGTTTTTACACTAAAATTGTCTTTAGTAGAGGGAGAAAATATGTGCATAGTTACTTTGATTACAGGGCCTAGAAAAATAGACAAGTGTGTTATTTTTCTCCCACAAAGAGATTTGCCAATTTCATCAAATATTTTCCTCCTTTTGATTTGATAAGTAGTACATAAGCCATGTATTTGAAACTTTGAATGGAGACCTCAAAGTTCTGTTCACTTAAGAGTTTTACATCCTCAAGCGATGCTGCTACCAGAGTCAACATCATAGTTACAAATGGCATTCTCATGGAAAGCAGATCATTTGATTTGAGAATATGGAAAAGGAGCCAAGTAACTGTAACATGACCTACTACATAATAAAATAACACACCAACAGCGAGAAATTGTGTTTCCACAGCATGAAAATGACATATTGCCACCAGCTGGAAAGGAACGAAAACGTTCTATAACCAAAAATCCCAAAATCGGAGGTTTGCCTCTAATTCCAATCCAGCATGAGAGAAGTGCAACCCAAGCCAGGAAAAATATTGAGGTAGGTTCAGATTTTATTTGTTTTATATTAATTATAGCTTTGGTTTTCTTATGTCGTAAAATGATTAAGTACATTATTTCTTTGGCTTCAAAAACTCAACAGTAATCTTTGGAAAGCATGGTATACAAACCATATCCTGCAAGAAAACATTATGTATGAATAACCCTATGCTCCTCTTTAAGTTTCATATCTTAAGTTTTCTTAAAGAGTTTTAATAGTGTCATTGGCAGGGCAATTAAATATGCATAGTACCACTTACTATCTGTAACATAGGCAACTTTAAATATGTATTCAGAGGTCCACATGGTAAAATTACAGTCTCAAATTAGTCATACCAGTTCACTTCTAACACGTTTAGGATGAGCCCAGGGCCAATTATGTCTGGATCCATAGTAACTATACTTTCTAGTAACACAGTCAAATGCCAGTGGTTTGGGAACTGATGCGGTGTCGCAGTTAATTTAAGGAACTGCAAGATGACCCCTGAGCATCAGTAAAAATGATGTGGCATCTTTCAGGACAGCGGCTTTGTTCTCCTTCTCACCTTGAGGGGCAGGGGCGGGGAGAACATAAGTAGCATCAATCTTCACTTGAAGTTTAGTGTCTTCAGGAGAGGACATGAGCTGTTTGCACTTAAACCTCATTAGATGCTTTGGGAATAATGCATGTTTCAGTGCTTTAGTTGAGCCCCTCCAAGCAAAAAAAAAAAAAAAATATATATATATATATATATATATTCTTCAAGCCTAGGTTTGGGACTGAGTGGTTTGAATCTCTCTCTTAAATTTTAAAAGACTAAAGCTATTTTAACTTAGTGATCAGATTTAAAATTTTTTTCTATGTATATATTTCCTTGAACATTTATCCCAATGTAGTATTCCTCTTCACTAAAAGATAAAAGCTTTGAAATAACGGTTTATTTCCTTCTGCACTTACATTAAAAAAAATTTTTTTAAGCATTCTGCACAATTATGGGTTCCTAAAATAATCTAGAATTTCAAACTTCTAAGAGTCCCATTTCCCAGGAACTCACATTAGGAAACAGTTTAAACAAACAAGACAAACCTGTTACCCCAGCTTCTTCTGACATTGCCTTGGGATGAGTTACAGAGCAAAGCAAATCAAAAGACATTAACCAGTATCCAGTATAGGATTAGGATGATGACTAAATATATAGTATAATAATTTGTTTTGTTAACTATTCTCAAATCCAGAATTTCAGAGACAATTTTTTTTTCTTTTTTATCATGCTTAAGATCAGAAAACTGATAAACTCCAAACTATAAAGACCTTGTGATAAGCTCTTAAAATAATTCCATGAAATATTAACTGCTAGAAAATTTATGAACAATTAAGCTAAATTAACCTTTTTATAAATTTTGCACACGGGGTGATTCAACAAATTTGGCAGAGAAAGATTTTAAATGCTCTAGTGTTGGGGAAACATTGGAAGTTTAAAAAGCATTAAAACACTATTAATAGAAATTGAAAATTGCATATGAACCATTAAAATGTTTGTTACAGAATTAGATTCATGTAAATATTTAAGAAAATACATTTATAAAATAATCACTTTTGGTCCTTTGTTTTAAAAATGGAAAATGGCTTAAAATACTGCTAAATAGGGTATATTCATAGTCACATCAATGGATGTATTCAAGAACTGTTTTTCAAACAAGGTGTTGGCAGATTGGCAAATTTGGTGCTTTGGCCATTTGGTAATGCCCCATTTCATGTCTTGGTTTCATGAGGTTCTATTGAAAGTTGGAGGAGAATACCTCACTCAGGCAGGCAGTCATCCTGGAAAAATCCACTTCCAAAATTAATTGAGTGAATTAGTAGTGAGCTAGCTGAATAAGCCAGAGAAAGAAATGGGCCAAAGGAGATCACACACGAGTGGCAAACATGGTACTTAAGAATGCACATACCAGAGGGGCCCCTGGGTGACTCAGTCAGTTGAGCATCCTACTTCGGCTCTGGTCATGATCTCATGGCTCTGTGTTCACAGCCCAGAGCCTGGAGCCTGCTTTGGATTCTCTGTCTCTCAGAAATAAACATTAAAAAAAAAAATACACATACTAGATCCTACCTGTGATTTGGCTACCTCCGGAGTTCATTGTACTCAGCCTCTTTATCTGCAAGCATGTAGGGATAATAAAAGGCTCTACCTCATATGGCTATTGTGAGGATTCAATGATATCATAGTTGAGAATTTATTAGAATAATGCCTACTACATAGTTAACATTTGAATCAAAAGAATAAGGAACTTGGAAGACAATATGGGATAATTGTTTCAAAAAAATTTTTTTAAGAATATTTGTAAAACAAATAATGAGCAATGAAGAATGATGAGCAGTTCAAGCAGGAAATGGTGATCTAGAATCTTACCCATTAAACACTTCTATATAGATATTTTTCCAGGGAAGACTTGCAGATTGCTAACAGACACATGAAAAGATGCTCAGCATCACTAATTATCAGAGAAAGGCCAATCAGAGCCACAATAAAATAACCCCTTACACCAGTCAGAATGGCTAGTACCCAAATAACAAGTGTTGGTGAGACTGTGGAGACAAAAGAACCCTGGTGCACACTCCCCTGTTGGTGGGAATGTAAATTGGTGCAGCCACCACGGAAAACAGTATGGAAGTTCCTCAGAAAATTAGACATACTATCTAGTAATTCTAATGTGTATTTATCCAAAGAAAATGAAAACATTAATTCAAAAAGATAAATGCCCCCGTGTTTATTGAAGCATTGTTTATAATAGCCAAATTATGGAAGCAGCCCAAGTGTCCATAGATAAATAGATGAAGTGTTATGTATGTATACAGTGGAATATTATTCAGCCATAAAAAAATGAAATCTTCCATTTGCAACAACATGGATGGACATAGAAGATATGGTGCTAAATGAAACAAGTCAGAGAAAGACAAATGCCATGTGATTTTACTTCTGTGTGGAGTCTAAAAAACAAAACACGGAAACCTATCCATAAATACAGAGAACAAACTGATGGTTTCCAGAAAGGAGGAGGGTTGGGAATGAGCAAAATGGATAAAGGGGAGAGGGAGATACAGGCTTCCAGTTATGGAATTAATAGATCATGGGAGTAAAAGCACAGCACAGGGAATAATATAGTTAGTGATAGTGTAATAGTGTTGTAGGATGACAGATGGTAGCTACACTTGGGGTGAGCACAGCATAACAGACTTGTCAGATCACTATGTTGTACACCTGAAACTAATGTAACATTGTGTGTCAACTATACTTCAATAAGAAAAAAGTCTATATTGCTCCTTAATTTTCCCTGGGTAATAGATGCCAAGTAAGTCTTACCGTGGTTAATATTTATTTATAAACTCCCAGTCGTATCCCTATGCTGGTTAGCCATCATTCTCATTCATCTTTCATCTTGGGGGAGGGGTATTTTGTTTTGGTAAAATATACGTAACATAAAACTGTTCATTTTAATCCTATTTAAGTGTAGTTCAGTGGCATTAATTACATTCACATGGTGCAAACATCACAGCTGTCTCCATATTTTAATGTAGTCTAATGAAACTTTGGAATTAAGCTAGGTACTAAATATTTCATCAGTTTTTAGAGCAGATGAAATGTATTTCCCTGAGATATATAAGCATAATTTTTTTTCACAAAATTCCAAGTTATAAAATATATTTGTGAAAATATTTATATTCAGCCTGAGTTTGTATGTTTTAATTTCATGTCTGGATTGAATGGAATTTAAGAAAATAAAAAACTGTGTTATATATTTGAAAAATTTTAAACCTTTATTCAATATTCGACAAGTTAGCAATCATATCCTAAGTATAGGCACTATACTGGGTTCACATTCAGTGAACAAATCAAAACCCCCTGCTTGCATTGAGTCAACTTGGTAGCAGGGCATTCGGATAATCACACGAGTAAGCACTGTGGAGAAAAAGAGAGAGAGTTGGGGAGTTGACTTTTAAACATAATTATATTGAGAGTGTCTTCCATTTATGCCACTCAGTGTCACACATAATAACCAGATTAACATTTCATCTAGTTTCAACATTCATAACTCAAATTCTCCTTCAGATATTTGCTTTTTAGGTTTTGCACCTTTTACCAGGAAACTTTCAAAGACATTTCTTCAATTCTTCTTGTGAAAAGAAAAATAACTTTTTTTTCTACTCCACCTACACTCTGATCCAGTTTGTTGGGTATCCTTCCTTGTTCAGTGGCTCCACACTGCCATATGCTTGATTGTCTGTTGTTTGTTCCTCTGTCTTACACTTTATTCAGTTGTTGTGCTCTGATAATCTGCAGTCAGATGCTCTGCCCCTGAGCTATATCCCCCAACTCTTTGATGATCTGATGGGAGTTCTGTATGCCAGAAATTGCCCAGTCACAAGACATCCTGAACACTAGTTAAGAAAGCATGCCTTTATAGTTCAGCAAATGAAAGTGTGCTCTAATTCTCGGATCCAAAAGTGAGTTTTAATACATAAATACATATTTATTTAATATTATCAATTTATATTTAATACTTATATTTAATAGGAATATATTTAAGTTATATATTAATACACATTAATTTCAATATTTTCAGTTATTTCAGTATTTTCAGAAATACTGGATCTGCAGGATTCTAAAAGACATTGTGTGGGAGGAAGGATTTCACTGGTCGGGTATTAGAGGAGGAGGAAAAGAGCAGAAAAAGAAGTCAAACATATTTCTCTGCGATAGACCTGCTCAACATCTTTAATATACTAATATGTACTGTCAGTCTCAAAGAGGGGGCTGTAGTACAAGTATAGGGTGTATCCCCAAATCCTGTAGCCACGTACATGACACTGTAGGAATTACACATATACCAACATATGGCACATTTAAGCAGAAATGAATTGTAAGAGGCAAGTTTGAAATGAAAGTCAATACCTCGGCCACAGCAACTTCTTACTAGACTTGTCTCCAGAGGCCAGGGAAACAAAACCAAAAATGAACTATTGGGACCTCATGAAAATAAAAGGGTTCTGCACAACGAAGGAAACAACAAAACTAAAAGGCAACTGACAGAATGGGAGAAGATACTTGCAAATGACATATCAGAAAAAGGGTTCCTATCCAAAATTTATAAAGAACTTAAACTCAGCACCCAAAAAACAGTCTAGTGAAGAAATGGGCAAAAGATATGGACACTTTTCCAAAGAAGACATCCAGATGGCTAACAGACACAGGAACAGATGCTCAGCATCACTCATCATCAGGAAATACAAATCAAAACCATAATGAGATACCACCTCACACCTGTCAGAATGGCTAACATTAACAAATCAGGAAACAACAAATGTTGGCAAGGATGTGGAGAAAGAATTCTCTTTTGCACTGCTGGTGGGAATGCAAACTGGTACAGCCACTCTGGAGAACGGTATGGAGGTTTCTTAACAAATTAAAAATAGAACTACCCTGCAACCCAGTAATTGCTCTACTAGGTATTTATCCAAAGGATACAAAAATGCTCAGAGGGGCACATGCACCCCAATGTTTATAGCGGCACTATTGACAATAGAAAAATTATGGAAAGAGCCCAAATGTCCATTGACGAATAACGAAAAGGTGGTATATACCCATACATACATACAATGGAATATTGGCCAACAAAAAGAATGAAATCTTGCCATTTACAACAATGTGGATGGAACTAGAATGTATTATACTAAGCAAAATGTCAGAGAAAGATAAATATTATATGATTTCACTCATATATGGAATTTAAGAAACAAGACTGATGAACATAGGGGGAGGGAAGGAAAAATAAGATGAAACTAGGGAGGCAAACCATAAGAGACTTAAATACAGAGGCCAAACAGAGTTGCTGGAGGGGTGTTGGGTCGGGGGATGGGTTAAATAGGCAGTTGGCATTAAGGAGGGCACTTGTTGGGATGAGCACCGGGTGTTTTATGTAAGTGATGAATCACTAACTGCTATTTCTGAAACCATTATTACACTATTTAACTAACTTGGATTTAAATAAATTTTTTTAAAAAGGCGATGAGAGTCCATCTGAATAACCTGAGAGACCTCTCTGAAGCTGTAATTTAAGTGTATGTTAAAATGAATTTCCATGGTCTACCTTTCATTTGATTTTATACCTGTAAGATGACTGTATTGATCTCTTGGTCAGTGAATTCTGACATTGCACTTGTGTCAAAGTAAAGCTAGAACCTAAGTCACAGAAATAAGCTCAAAATAAGAAGCATGCACATTTCTGTGGAATGTGTTTTCAATGTAAATTGTACCGAATCCTGCTTTCTCCTGAGATGTTGTATTTTATTTTCAGAGTGCGAGAGCAGAGCTGGAACGGCTGAGGCTCAGTGAAAAGCGTGACCAAGAGCTTGGGGATGGCAGCTTAAAGGAGAGAGCCTCCATGGTGGCCCAGTGCCTGGAGCACAAGGACGAGAAACTTCGAACTAGAACCAGAAAACATCGGAGTTTCAACTGTCTGGAGGACACGGAGACTGAGGTCCTTCACGGGCAACAGAAAAGCCAGAAAGCCCTCAAGACATGGAGGAAACCCGAGGACAGCAATGGCAAAGCTGTTTTAGACTCTGATAGTAAGTTACCATCAAAGGTTATTGAAGAACTTAGCCTGGTTCTGCAACGGACAAGAGCCCTTCCAAAAGACTTACAGGATGAGCCGGTCTTGCAGAAAGAGATAAAATAGTTTTGCAGATTATTTTTTTGTAATATTGTATACAGTGTTTGCGTGCAAACCAGAAACCAAACAGTAATTCATGGTTTGTGAGATTTGTCTAGCTATACGTAAGCATTTAAATAGCATTTTAAAATGTATATGTACATATGTGATAAGTGTAAGATTATGGTTT
This sequence comes from Felis catus, assembly GCF_018350175.1. Lineage (NCBI taxonomy): Eukaryota > Metazoa > Chordata > Mammalia > Carnivora > Felidae > Felis > Felis catus. The sequence goes on from NC_058371.1 coordinate 175,165,111, forward strand.
TTTTGGCCTGAACAAAATTTGTACCGTTTAAGTGTATTAACCTTGTGTAAGAAGGCATTGGGTTACTGTGAGTCAGCCAGGCTTTTACAGTAGTTGTCTGTTGAATGGTGTAATTTATGAGCAGAAATCTCAAACTGTACTGTATTGTATAAAATGTTTTAACTGAAGCCTATGAAATTATATGTATCACATTTTGCACTTTGAGAAACCTTGTATATTAAGTTACCATATGTTTTTAGGTTTACATAGGGTCCACCATATGGAAAAGAAAGGGAAGTTGTAAAGAGGGAGGATTTATTTTAGTGGCTGCCTGTCAAACATTGGAGTTTTCAAATGAAGCAAGAGTTAACAAAAACCAAGGAGGTCCATTAAGATTCATTCTAGTTCACTATGGACCAGAACTTATTAATGAGGAACTGCCTGTTAAGAAAAAAAGTCTAGTGACTGCTTCCCAAGGTAATGTTCAGCCAACAAACATGAATCATGGCACTGGCCACACTTACTTATGGTGTTAGGGAACCATCCATGGTGTGCATTCACTACTCTCCAGTTCTTCGCAGGTGGCTGCTAAGAAGAAACTTAACACTGCATTGAAGACCTGGCATGGTTGCCATTTGCACTGACTGTTGCTGTGTACATTTTTTTAAAATTCCTTACTATGGATTTTGTACAAATTCATTATCACAGGGTTTTGTTACTGTGTTTTAATTTTTTTGTCATTGCTTTACCTTGTATTTCATTTCTTATTTTAAGTAAGGTTGTGATCTCTTTCTCCACAACGTCATAATTAACTGGAAATATACAACATATGGCCATTTTAGAGTGGGGGATAGTTTACCCCACTTTTGGCAGCTACCAGTTCACATTTAATCAGGTCTCTTTTTTTAAAAAAAAAAAAAAAGTCTCTTCCTTTGCCTAATAAATGATAAAGCCCTCTGTTTTTTGCCTCCACATTAGGGTCAGCTACTGAGTTGTTGGTTTTCCTCCAACAGACGATACTAAGTATAGTTCACTTTAGGGACAGCGCTTTTCATCCATTTCCTATGAATTTTGTTAGGTCTGATGAGGTTTGATTAAAATTTTCTTATATAGCTAGGTCTTATTTCAGCGACTTATTTTACCCCCCTTTTCAGGGTCTTCTTCAGAATCTGTTATACAAAAGCCCATACTTTTGTGAGTCCGGTCGTTGTATAGGAATGTACTCTTAAATACTCTGAATTTCTTCCTTGTAAAATACTGACCACTTCTATTTGGTGGTGATAAAATAGTTTACCATGGAGGTGTGATATTTATTCTTTAAATCTGTACTGATTAAAAAAAAAAAAAATTCTAAAGAAACTGCAGGTCAGTTTATGAAATAGGTGGCAGCGCTGGGGAGCCTTCATTCATGCAAAGCAAGAAATCATGGTACTTAGGAAAAAAACCTAAAACTATTATCCCTAATAAATTATAATATTTATGGGATGAGGCATATGGACTATATTTGACCATGGGAAAGTATCTGGAGTTTTTTACCTGCCTTCTCTGAAGACTTTTGAAACTTGAGCTTAGAATCAAATAGCTCTGTTTCCCTTCCTTTCCTGTATGTTTGTCTCCATTTTTCAAGAGTAAGATAAGGGCTAACGATGACATCTCATATTTTGAATAAAAATTCAGTTGTTTTACAAGTTCACTTGAATGTGATTATTTTCTGAAGTTAAAGGTTATTTAGAAATAAATTTGATCATCTTACCTTTTCTTTTTAATAATTTGAATTATATATACTTCAAACAAGCTTTCATTTTTTCCAATCATTATGAATATTCTATTATTTTAAATGATTAATATACACAGATGTGACACAAACATATTGATGGTCCTCTTTCATTTCTATAGCCCTAAGATTAATTACGAGGCATGGATTTTAAATATTTGACCTCTAAACAAATCAGTACCTGACGATTTATCCAAATGGCATTGAGAATTCAGAACTAAGCACAAGTAATTGAAGCAAAATATGACTTGTGTACATTAATAGCTGCCAGTTTGTGTTGTTTAGAGGACAATTTATAATTCTAAAATACACATAACTGTATATTGCAAAAGGAAATATTTTTGAAAATGCATCAAATTTATTTGAAGAGATTGTACTGTTCAGATATTTTCATGTTTGCTCAAACTTTTGATAATTCCTCTGGAGAAAAGATGATTAAACTTTTACCATCTTATGGGACACCCTGGTAGAGCATACTACTCTTGATCTCGGGGTTGTGAAGTGTGAGCCCCACATTGTGTATAGAGATTACATTAAAAAAAAAAAACTTTACTATCTTAAAACTATCTGCACCAAAGCTTTGATAATTATCATTCACTCGTCAAAAGATAGAACTAGGGGCACCTGGGTGGCTAAGTCAGTTAAGCATCTGACTTCAGCTCAGGTCATGATCTTGTGTTCCATGAGTTCAAGCCCTGTGTCGGGTTCTGTGTTGACAGCTCAGAGCCTAGAGCCTGCTTCAGATTCTATGTCTCCACCTCACTCTGCCCCCCCCCCCTCTTTCTCTCTCTCTCTCTCACAAACATTAAAACAAGAAGAATTAAGTTTATAACGCGAACAGTTTTCTGTCATGTGTACGTTTATCTCTAATCATTTGGAAATGCAAAGCACAGAAATGAATATTACAGGTAACGAAAGTTTATCTGTTTTATATCTCAGTTATTTTTATTGAAAATGTTCTAAGCTAGTATTGTATATTCCTATCCTCTCTGCTATGGTATCATATGTTGAATGTAAACTTAATAATTCAGATAACTCTATAGATTTAAGACCTTTTATGAATTATAGGATTCGTGTTCAGAATCTAAATGTCCTTATCTGAGAACTGGGAATAATACCTATCTGGTAGGCATTTTGTGATGACTAATTTTATAAATATATATATATATATATATATATATATATATATATACACACACACACACACATTTATATGTGTATGTGTGTATAGACATACACACATCTATTGCATAGAGGTTTAATAAATATTACTTATTAACGTATTAGTTTTTCTAGCTGTCATTTGGTTCAAGTTCTGAGGCTTCCTACTGGTTTCAAATTGCCTCTATCAATGTTTTTTTTTTCCCTTCTCTTTTAAAATATGCACTAATACAACAGATTACCATAGGTCGTGGGCTGAATTGTGTTCCTCCAAACTCCATATATTGAATCCCTAATCCCCAGTACCCCAGAATATGGAATATTTAGAGATGAGGCCTTTAAAGAGTCGATTATTAGTATGGGCCCTGATCAAATCTGACTGGTGTCCTTAAATAAGGAAATTTGGACACATGAAGAAACACCAGGGGATGTATGTGCACAGAAGAAAGACTGGGTGAAGACACGGCAAGAGGCCGGCTTTCCGCAAGCCAAGGAGAGAGGCCTCAGACAAAACCAAACTCTTTAACATCTTGGTCTTAGACTTCTAGCCTCTAGCACTGTAAGAAAAAGTCCTATTGTTTAAGCTACCCAGTCTGTCATATTTTGTTAGTGAAAGCCCTAGCACACTTTAATAATGTTAAATAAAGATGTCAGATAAACAGAATACTTACAAGTATTGGTTCTTACACTCTTGTTCCCCCACATCTCAGAATATCTTGGTAACATGACATCAGTGTAATCAATACAATGTAATATTCTAGCTATCATAAATGATTAATGGAGGATGAGAGACCATGTGGAGATGTAACTGCTTAGAAGTCAGCTAGCAAGGTAACTTAAATGCTGAAGTAATACAGCATAAACCATTGAAATTTTGCCCAGCAAAATTATAGCTTGGGCCTGCTTGTAAAGATTCAAATTCTATGACATCAAGAACACTCTTCCTGCAGAGAAGATGCCAACCCTTCACATACTTGAAAGAGAATACTGTGAATCCTTTCAACGAACAACTCAGATCTTGAGTTCAATAACGGGAGTATTCACTAGACTAGGTAGAGACATAAAGTCATGTCAATCAACACAGATAAGCCAAACCATAATCCTGCCTGAGACTGGATCAAAATTAACCTTCATCAAATCAAAGTGACATGTATATATCATTAGAGGGGATCTCATCTTCCCTTCCAGCAAACTGTCTCACTTACCACCTTTTTCATCCCCTCCCATTTTCTCTCTGAACCCTCTTCATTCAGCCTTCTGTTCCCTGCCATTTACCATAACTGCTCCCGGTAAGGTCAAAACAACCTCATTGCTAATTCAAATGGTCACTTTTCAGTCATTTCAGTCATTGTACCTGACCTTTCACCATCTGTAGCGTTTGACACAGTTGGTCATCCCACCTTTGTGAAATATATTCTAGCATTGGTCCCCATGATATTTCTGTCATGTGGTTTTCTTCTTCACTAGTCAGTCTTGGATCCCCTAATGGATACTCATCTCTATATAAATGAATTCCTAGAGGAACCCATCTAATCTCATAGTTTCAAATATAGTACATATTCGTGTCTATCCCATACATTTAGTTCCAGCCTGGACCTACCCACTGAGTTTCTGACTGTAATTTACATTTCCACTGAGTGTCCAGCTGTCATCTCAAATACACTATATCTAAATCTCTTTATCCTTTCCATTCTACCCTCTTCTACCCTTCCCAGGACTCAGGTACAGACAGATTAAGCAGATTATTCAGGTAATGATAAGCAAAGTTGGCATTTGAATGCAGGCAGTCTAGCTCAAAAGTCCACACTTCTCCACTCTGCATTAGATTGTTCAGGCCACTGACCTATCTCACCTGAAAGATTACAAAAGATTCAACTTTTTTCACTTGTACTATGTGGAACAAATCACAGACTAACCTTTTTAAATATAAGAAAATCCAAATTAATCTTCTTAAATATAAAATAGTCTCTCGTACCAACCCCTGAATAGGTTTCTATTTCTGTTAAATGGAATGTAATCTATAAATGGAAGCCCTGGAATAATTGGTTTCAATGTGCCAACTGCTACTTCTGTCATCTCACCAATCCTCACCTCCCTCACTTTGCTACAAGCATACTTGTTCCTCAAAATCACCAAACATGAAAATGCTTTAGCTTTGCAGGAACTATTCCCTGTCAGTAGCACACAGTCCAGACATACACGTCTTACCTTCATTTATGTCATCAAATAGCTCCTTACCAGACAGACCTTCTCTAAACATCCCATATAAAATGGCATCATCACTTTCTATCCCTGTATCTTCTTAACATAGGAATTCATCACCATCTAACAATGTACATATTTATTAGTATATATTTTAAGTGTCTTATTATTTACACTAGAATCTGTCAGTGTAGAATCTTAGGTCATCAATATATTCCCAGCACCCAGAACAGTGCCTGTACCATAGTCTATAGTCACTAGTGAAATATACAGTAAACAAATGAAGTCATGGCATAAGGAAATAGTTTGAAGAAGAAAAGTCATCCCACCAAGAGCTAGGAACAATGGATTAAAAAAAAATTTATAAAGTCTGTTGCTGAAAGCAGTAGGAATAAATGTGCCAATATTCTGAGGAAGCAGGAACATTCAAGATGTGAGCTGATATTGTACAGCTTCTCTTTTTCTGGGGCTATTCACAGAATCTATGCATAAGGAAATAAGTTGAAAATAATCTGGTCTTTGATCAAGTTGAGAGATGCTTTTCACAGAGAGAGAAATCAGCAAAGATTTTGGACTCTTATATAGCTAAGGAGACAAATTTGGAGACTCAAGGGACAAAAATCCCAGGAAGGGAAAAATAAAAACTGACTATAGCTGGTTTCCGCTTTTAAGACAACTTACTGAAATAATGATGCCTATGGCAGTAGGCTAATAAGCTCAGTGGGAAGTCTTCTATAGCAGAGTTGAGTTTTTTGTAGGCTTCTAGTACTAAGAAATCAAAGATTCAAGTTTATTTACTATCGTGGAGAGGTTCTCTTGTGAACATACAAGCTCCAGTTGGAATCCTGAGAGATCCATATGGTCAGAGCAGGTATGAATTGGAATCTTAACAGAACATGGTCAAAACTGCCTCATGAACTCAATTCAGTTTAGACCCTGATTGGGTCAAGATTACCATCTTCCTCTACTAAAAGAGGAAAACATAAATGCTCTCTGAAGAAATATAATATTATGTAGAGCTTCAAAAAATCTTTTCACTATCTGGCATAAAATAAAAGGCATCCACCCTTCTGATACTAAAACCAGATAAAGACACTCCAAAAACAAAAAACAAAAAACAAAAAAACCCACAAACTACAGGCCAATATCCCTGATGAACACAGATGAAGAAACCCTCAACAAAATAGCAAACTGAATCCAACAATACATTAAAGAATCATTCACTATGATTAAGTGGGATTTATTTCTAGGAAGTAAGGATGGTTCTATATTCACAAATCATCAACATGATACGTCACATCAATAAGACAAAGGATCAAAACCATATGATCATTTCAACAGATGAAAAAAAAGCATTTAACAAAGTAAAATATCCATTCATGCTAAAAACCCTCAACAAAATAGGTTTAGAGGGAACATACTCAACATAACAAAAGCAATATAAGAAAAACCCACAGCTGACATTATATGCACTTGTAAAAAACTGAGAACTTTCTCCTAAGATCAGGAACAAGACAAGAATGTCCATTCAGCACTTTTACTGTCCTAGCCAAAGGAATCAGACAAGAAAAAAGAATAAAAGTCATTCAAATTGGTAACAAAGAAGTAAAACTTTTACTATTTGCAGATGACATGATACTGTATATAAAAAACCTCAAGACTCTACCAAAAAAAAATTTGGCAGTTGAGAAATGAATTAAGTTGCAGGATACAAAAATAATGTACAGAAATACACTGCAAACCAAATTTAACAATACATTTAAAAAATCATTCATCATGATCAAGGGGTATTTATTGGAGAAATGCCAGGGTGGTTCGAGATATCTAAATCAATCAATGTGGTACATCACATTCATAAAAGAAAGAATAAAACCACATGACCCTCTCAATAGATGCAGAAAATACATCTGACAAAATACAAATCCATTCATAATAAAAGCTTTCAACAAAGGTTTAAGGAGAACATATCTCAACATAACAAAACCATATATAAGAAACCCACACCTACCATGATGCTCAATGGTGAAAAACTGAGAGCTTTTCCTTTAAAATCAGGAACAAGACAAGGATGTCCACTCTTAGCACTTTTACTCAACATAGTACTAGAAGTCCTAGCCACAGCAATCAGACAAGAAATAAAAGGCTTACAAATTGGTGAGAAAGGTAAAATTTTGACTAGAGACCTGAAATTCTATACTGCAGAAAATCCTAAATACCACCAAAAAAACTATTACACCTGATAAATTAATTCAGTAATGTTAGAAAGATATGAAACTAACGTATAGAAATCTGTTGCAATTCTATACAGAAATAATAAAGTAGCAGAAAGAAAACCAAGGAAACAACCCCATTTCCAATTATACCAAAGTGATAAAATACCTAGGAATAAATTTAACCAAGTACTCTGAAAGCCATAAGACATTGATAAAAAAAAATGATGATGACACAAGTGGAAAATTATAGCATGCTTATATAAGACTAATATCGTTAAAATATCCATACTACATAAAAGATATTCAGTACAATTCCTATCAAAATACCAATAGCATTTTTTATAGAACTAGAACAAATAATACCAAAATTTGTCTGGAGCCACCAAAGAGCTTGAAGAACCACAACGATCTTGAGAAAGAACAAAAACTGATAGTATCACAATTCCGGATTTAAAGATATACTACAAAACGTATAATATAAAAATAATTTATAAACATGCTTATATGGTCAATTAATCTATGACACAGGAGGCAAGAATATACAGTGGGGGAAAAATCTACTCAATAAGTGTTGCTGGGAGCACTGGACATCTACATGCAAAACAATGAAACTGGATGACTTTCTTATACCATACACAAACATAAACTCAAAATGAATTAAAGACCTAAATGTGAGAACTGAAACCATGAAACTCCTAGGAGAAAATATAGATAGTAATCTCTTTGAGATCAGCCTTAGTATTTTTCTAGATTTGTCTCCCAAGGGAAGGGAAACAAAAGTAAAATTAAACTAGTGGGACTATACCAAAGTAAAAGTTCTGCACAATTAAAGAAATTAATAAAATGAAAAGGCAACCTACTGAATGGGAGAAGATATTCACAAATTACATATCCAATAAGGAGTTAATATCCAAAATATATAAAGAACTTCTACAACTCAACATCAAAGAAACAAATGATCACAATTACAAAATGGGCAGAGACCTGAATAGACACTTTTTCCAACGAAGTCCTGCAGATATCAGAAAGACACATGAAAAGATGCTGAACATCTCTAATCATCAGAAAATTGCAAATCAAAACTACAATGAGATAATACCTTATACCTGTCAGAATGGCTGGTATCCAAATGACAACAAGTGTTGGCGAGGACTTGGAGAAAAGGGAAGTCTTGTGCATTGTTGGTGCGAATGCAAAATGGTGCAGCCACTGTGGGAAACATCTCATGAAGAATAGTGTGTGCAAATAGGCAAAGAATACCTTACACTCATTCCAGATAAATCAAACTTTGTCTAAGACTTTTAATCATCTTATAAAATTACTATAATTGAGGCTTCTTTATAGAATTTTAGTAGAATAACAAACTTAATTTAGTGACAGATGTACTCACATCTGTAAATGGATTCAATCACTTTTTAAATATTGTAAACGTGCTCTTAAACAACCAGTACAACTCAAACACTAGAAACATTTAAATCATTTCTAACAGTTGACTATTCAACTGACAAAATCAACACCAGGAGTTGTTACATATTTTTAAAGATATAATTTGCCAATCAGTCATTAAGCTTGAACAATAAATTTCTGGCAATACACATTTTAAATTATTACTGCAAAACAAATTCCTGGCCTCATTTGTAATCAACAATCATTATAAAATGTATTATAAGTAACCAAAAGGCCTTTAAGGAATTTCCTATTATGCCACAGGACAAGGTGCTTAATAAATATTTCTGGATGACTGCATGAATATGAGCAGACATCAGCCTTACACTCAGTGAAAATTATTTCCAGATTTTGATAAATATTTATCTGGCAGTTTGTGGTAATGGTGTAGTATTTTTTTTGTTTAGTGTTATCTTGTATACTCATTTGTTCATTTTGCCCTTTTAATTTGCTTTTTTCCCTCTTTGTTAATAGCATTTAAATAGAAAATTGAGATTCTTTCACTTGTTGTATAAAAACATCATTTTATCGTGGATGTCCAGTTCTGGTCTCCCTCAATTCTGATTAAAATTAATTTTCCAGCTTGGTCTTGAAAATGCATGTCCTTATAAATTCCCATTGCAGTTCTGAAATAGTTATATTAAAATTGAATTGCTTTTGGTATGGAATACTGGAAATGTATGCTCATCGGAAATTGTGTAGCTCTTTTAACTTACCAATTATAGTAGGAAAAATTCTGACCCTGAAATAAAGTTGCTATTTTTTATGTTTTTTAGGAGAGAGCAATATCATCAAATGCCGATGGTTTATATGTTTTTAAAAAGTCTCTAGAACTACTCTTTTCTAGTCCAGTCAAAATTTGCGGATATAAAAAGGTTTAGTGTTAAGCCTATTGCACATGAGTAATCCAATTGCTTCTCTGATGTTCTTGGGGGTTAAAACCTTTGAGTAAATTACAGCCTGCACAGTTCAGCAGTTATAGTGATTCATTTAGTTAGGTTATTGTGATATATTGAGCATTTATCATGTACAAAGCATTCACAAAGTGTACCTAACTTGCAGGATTTTTCTTTAAAGAAAAGCAAGATGATATTTTAAAAACATGTAGCATAATGCTAGTCACATTTCTAAACCCTTAGTAAATGTTAGTTCCCTCCTCATTCTTTCTGTTGTTTTAGTCACTCTTTTATTCCATTTAACAGATATTTATTGTGTACCTACTGTATGGTTGGTATTGAGTTAGCCAGAAATTTCAAAACAGAATCTAAATTTGTGAGATAATCAAGTAGATGACCGTGGTTCATCCATAATGAAGATAACTAGCTGAGATTTGATGGAGGTGGCCTAATGCTCCTATCTTCAAGTAAACATAACATCCCTTTAAATAAATATTTACTTTAACAACTCCAGTCTTTACTCAACTGTTGGAAAGATGCAGAAGTATTTCACAAGTACACTTTGAAATATTTTTCTTTTAATGAGAGAAAGTATTACCAATGTCTTTGGAAAATCAAAGCCCAGCAGTTGAATAGGTGGTAATTTCTTTTCTTTAGTTGATCACTTTTAGAAATATGCAGCATTGTAGTGGAAAATCATAGTAGTTCAACGAGTTGAACCTAAGCACCAATTTTCAGTGTATGTGTTGGGCGGCGGGGGAGTTTTCCCACACCACCAAGCAATGTTCCAACACCAGCTGGGTATCCTGTAATTCAACCTAATTACAACATTATCTACCTCAAGACCTCAGATTGCACAAGTTAAAGTCTCAGTACTTCTGGGCTGCTCTCCCTCTTTCAGATACCAAAGCTCCAGGTTGTTTCATGTGCTTCTGGCCTATCGGATGACAATTGGAGGTCCCAACAACCCCCTTCCCTGAGTTCAACTAATTTGCTAGAGTGGCTCAGAACTCAGAAACATTTTACTTACTAGATTATGGTTTATTACAAAAGGATGACACTCAGGAAGAGACACAAAGAAGAGATGCAGGAACTTCCACTCTCCTCAAATCTCCACATGATCACCAACCTGGAAGCTCTCCTTTCATGTTTTCATGGAAGCTTTATTACATAGGTATGCTTTTATTTAAGCTTAATCATTTATTTTGAGAGAGAGGAGAGCAAGTGGGAGAGGTCCAATGCAGAGCTCAAAACCATGAACCATAAGATCACGACCTGTGCCGAAACCGAGTTGGATGCTTAACTGACTGAGCTACCCATGTGTCCCACATAGGTATGTTTGATTAAATCATTGGACATTTGTGACTGAAATCAATTCTTTGGCCCCTCTCCCTGCCCTGGATGTCAGGAGGGAAGACTGAAAGTTCCAACTGTCTCATCACCTGGTTGGCTATACTGATGACCAGACACCATTCTTAGGTGGTGTCCAAAAGCCACCTCATTCACATAAGAAAAGGCAAGCCTTATCACTGCCATTAGAGGAAATGCCAAGGGTTTTAGGAGCTCTTTGCCAGATATAGGGATAAAGACTATATTTATTTATATTTATATTTATATTTATATTTATATTTATATTTATATTTATATTTATATTTATATATATTTTATAAGTCACAATATTACAATAATGGTCTTGGTTGGAAATGGGGGCTGACTGGAATGATAAGGAGGTAACTCTAGAGTGGAGAATTATGTTCTGTATCTTGATAGAGGTTTGGGCTATACAGATGTATGCATTCATCAAAACTCAGAGAATGTACACTAAAAATATATGTGCTTTATTTTACATAAATTTTAGTAAAGAACTGCATGCTAAAGTATTTGAGGAAGTTGGTGAGATGTTTGCAATTTAAATGAATAAAAAATAAGATGAATTCATGGATGAATAGTCAGAAAGATAGATAGTATGAATGAGAACTATGGTAAAATGTTAATGGTAGAATCTAGGTGATGGAGTTTAGGTTATTCACTAAAAAGTTTTTCCAGTTTTGCTGCATGTTCAAATGTTTGCATAATAAAGTGTTGGGGAAAAAAGAATACAACCTTAAGTGTGTATATAATTTATTCACTCTGTCTAGCATTTCTGATGTTAATAAAAGTATTCAGAACTTAATTAAACTGTATTTAATATCAATGCTGTCTTTTCATATGTACCCACTGTTCATAATAGTGAAAGCTATTTCCTGCATGTGTTCCTTTTAGAACTCAATTAACATTGATTTGTCCACTGCTGCAGACTATATTAACACTAACAACTAGAATAAATTAGTGTTTGCTCCTTATGAATAAGTTCAATAACTTGCTGCTTTCATTCCAACTTCCTTTCCAATGTGTACCAATTAAAAGCTATTAATGATTCTGTTTCCTGGCGATTTTATTTTTATATTCACATTCAAATTGCATTCACTGAAATGTATATTTTTCCTAATAAATGTCAGATTTTATTGTTTGTTATTTCTATTTAAGAGTTTAATGGCTCTATTTGGATGTTCAACATTTAACTCAAAGAAAATTTCAGAATTTATAAATATAACATGCCCTATTTTTCAGTATGAATTTTTAGAAAGCACTAGGGTAGGGGTCCAGAAAATGGCTAGATTCACTGAAGGTATAAAAAGAGTGCAGAAAGCTATCTGAATTTATTTTTGTTAAAAACTTTATTAATATTGAATATATAGATTGACCAAGGACATGTTCACTTGGTTTCCCTCTGTCACATATCACAAGCAGTATCTGAATTTCCTGAAGAAAGAGTGAGTTTTGCAGTAGGGGAGAGTTAACAGTTAAGCTCATTGCATTATATTATAGTTCATACATGACTATTTAAGTGGATTTATAAATATTTACTTATTTTCACTAAATAAACTTAGAAAAGTTTCTAAGAAAGTTTCCAAGTTCCTTAGAAAAGGACACTTTGTTTAAAAGATTTCTAGAAGGGTAGGCAAAGAAGGAGAAAACAAACTGTGGAATGGAAGTCATATTGATGTGAACTTAAGTTGGTTTTGTCCTTTTCTCTTACCTTCTTGATCACATAAATAACCGAAGCACTTCACAGCATCCTCTTGAAGCAAACATGGATGCTCTAAGGTAATATGACCAAAAGTCACCTAAAATTATAGTTATCAAAAATATTTGAAAATTATACCCACTAAAGAAATTGTTGCATTTCCATACACTGATAATGAAGCAACAGAAAGAGAAATTAAGAAAGCAATTTATGAACCTAGAAATGTTCATTTCTTAAAATGTTAACTAATAATGATGGCATGAAGGCTTCATGAGTGAGATTTTTCTAAACAAGGAGGATTTTTCTAAACAAGTCTCTGCAAATTTTTGGGGTGGGTAAAGTAATTTGATGCTCAATATTCAACTGTACAAAATTTTATTAACATAAACAAATGTTTAGAAGTCTTTTTGAGTGGAAGACATAATAGCCAAAAAGAATGTAACAAAGAATTGTTCTTCCTGTCATATCACATGGAGTATCATGTGAAAAACAAACATACTGCATTTAATTAAAAACAAAAACCCTAAATTGCCAGAAGATATAAACAAGTGCATTGTGGAAGGTATGGAATTCAACTGGATGAAAATATCCATATCTCAAGTATATCCAAACTTATGATACTTTCTAGATTTCACATCAGTAATGAAATACATAAAGAACTACTTTTTGATGATCCTCTAAAGAAATGTATAGGAGGAAAAAAAAAAGATTTTCAATAATATCTTCAATAAAATGAATATTTTCTTAAAATACCTACTTAAATATAACTGCTTATAACCTTATACCTAAAGGAGAAGAAAAAAGAAAACAGCCAAAAGCCAGAAGAAGGAAAGAAATAATACGAGCAGAATTAAATAAAAGAATAGAAGAAAAACATTAATGAAATCAGTAGCTATTTTATGAAAAAATAAACAAAATTGCTAAAACTTTAGTGAGATACATCAAGAAAAGAGAACTCAAAATCGGAAAAAGAAATAACACTGACACCACAGAAATGCAAAGGATATGAAAAGAATATTATGAAAAATTAAATGCCAACAAATGAGACATCCAAGAGAAAAGGACAAATTCCTAAAACATATAACCATTCAAATTTGAAGCAGGAAGAAATAGAAAATTTGAACAGAGGAATTATGAGCAATAAAATTGAATCAGTCATAAAAATAATTCCCAACAAACCAAATTCCAAGGCCATATAATTTCACAGATGAATTTAAAGAGCTAATACCTATTCTTCTCAAACTTTCCAAAAATAGAAGGGGAAGGAAAATTTCCAAATTCATTCTAGCATTAACGGATACCAAAGGCTAGCATTAACGGATACCAAAACACCAAAGACACTACAAAAAAAAAAAAAAAAAAAAGGCGAATATTTCTGATGAATTTCAATGCAAAAATGATCAAGTGGGATTTTTTCCAGGGATGCAAGGGTGGTTCAATATTTGCAAATCAATATGATCCATTACATTCATAAGAGAAAGGATAATAACCATATGACCATCTCAATATATAGAGAAAGCATTTCATGAAGCACAACATCCACTCATGATAAAAACCCTCAACAAAGTGGGTTTAGAGGGAACATACCTCAATATAAAGACTGTTTATGAAAAACCCATAGCTACCATGATACTCAACTGTGAAAGACCGAAAGCTTTTCCTCTAAGATCAAGAACAAGACAAGGATGTCTACTCTCACCACTTTTATGCAACATAGTACTGGAAGTCGTAGCCACAGCAATCAGACAATAAAAAGAAATAAAAGACATCCAGATTGGTAAGGAAGAAGTCAAACTTTCACTATTTGCAGGTAACATAATATTACATATAGAAAACTCTAAAGACTCCACCAAAAAACTTCTAAAACTCATAAATAAATTCAGTAAAGTCACAGGATAAAAAGTTAATACACAGCAATCTGTTGCATTTGTATATACTAATAATGAAGCAACAGAAAGAGAAATTAAGAAAGCAACCCCATTTACAATTGCACCAAAAATAATAAAATACTTAGGAATAAACTTAAGGACATAAAATACCTATACTCTGAAAACTATAAAGCACTATAATCTTATAGTGTAGATAGTTTATTCTGCAACTTTTTCAATGTTTGGAGAGTCAATGAGATAGCTCATGGGAACCTGGGTAGGATTGAGATAGAACTTTCAAGAGTTAAATTATGAAATTAATACATAATCAGAGAAAAGATAAATGAATCTTAAAGGGACAGAATCATTCACAGCACTTGGGTCAAATAACTGATGAAACAAGGTTCTATTTAGGTGGTTGCAATTCAGAGGCAAGCAAAATAGATTATTTTAATTCTCAAGAAATGTACTGCTTAGTAAGAATCATATTAAATACTACTGCCTAATAAATATATTGATTTGCATTCTCTAATACTTTCAAGAAAAGGTACAAAAAGCATGTAACAAGGGAACCAAACCTTATTGGGGAGTCACTTCCATTTTCTGTGAATGACACTACATAAATCATGAGCAATTAGGTGACCTGATGAAAATTTGGGCAAAAATGTTTCAGGCATAGAGTAACATATTTGAAATCTCACAGTAGGAAATAGTTTGCAGCATTAGGATAATGCCTTTCAAGAAAATTTTCTTTTTATTTTAGACTTTATTAGTAAAAACTTTGAACATGCTGTGCCAAAATCTAACCAACTATTATGTTTGTTTCCTATATACGTATTATCTATATTATGAAACATAGGATTACATTTCAACAAAAATAGCAATCAAGGAGGACATAAAACTATGATTCTAATGTTTTCTTTTCACATACAATATATTAGCTGGCACATCCCAAAGATTAATGCATCCTGAAATAAAAATTATTTCATTAGAGAACCTAAAAGATCAAGGTGTCTGATGAATGGTAAACAATAATGATGGGGTAAAAGTTGAGGGTCAAGCAGACAGTGTCTAGATAATGCAGGGTCCTGATATACAGAATTAAAGCTCTTGACTTTTTTTCTCTTTTTCAAACAGACAACAATGAAGGATTTAGAGGACCCCATTTCTGAACGTACCAAAGCTACTAGATGCAGACAGGATGGGATAGAGACAAGAGCAAAGTAAAAGGAACGTGGGAATCAGGAAAGACATGATGCAGACTTGGATTAGACTGATAGCCGTGGAGCCGGAAAAATTAATGCGATTAGAGATATATTTTAGAAGTAGATTTGGCTGGCTTTGTGATACGAGAAAACTGTATCATATGTCTAACAAATAATGTGTGAGTCCAAGTAGGGATTAGCCTGTCATAGAAGTAGAGAAAAGAGGAGAGGCAGTACCTGGCTCAAGAACCTAACTCCTATTTTGAAAAATGGATGCTTTACTAGTATGATATTTTTAAGCTTAATTTTTTTTTAACATTTATTTATTATTGAGAAACAGAGAGACACAGAGACACAGAGCATGAGCAGGGGAGGGGTAGAGAGAGGGGGAGACACAGAATCTGAAGCAGGCTCCAGGCTCTGAGCTGTCAGCACAGAGCCTGACGTGACAGAGCTCGAACTCACAAACTGGGAGATCATGACCTGATCCGAAGTCAGTCACCTAACCAACTGAACCACCCAGACACCCCAATATTTTTAAGCTTTTAATAGATACATAAGCCTTGTCCTTAATTCATTTTCACCTAGTAACCATTGATTACAATCTGCTGTCATATATGTTATGTGTATCAAAGAGACGCAGCACTGTCCAGAAGAACCCAACATTTGATTCTCTTTGCACTGAGGATTCTCAGTGCCATCTCTTCTGCAGTGCATATCCCAACATTGTCTGTCTATTAAGGGAAGGTCATGTTGACAAGAAGAAGATTGTGACTGCACACCATGATTGAACTTGGTTGGGCTCTTTGAGACTTTGGTGCTATATCTGACTAAATGTGTGGATTTCATGAATTTACTTGATCTCAGTGCTTCCATGATCTCACCTGAAAAATGCTATGTAATAATAACAATCACATGAAGAAATATACATAAAGGTCATAATCTTAAGTATTCATTAAACATCAATTTTTGGGGCATCTGGGTGGCTCAGCCAGTTAAGCGTGTGACTTTGACTCAGGTCATGATCTCACAGTTTGTGGGTTCAAGCCCCGCATTGGGCTCTGTGCTGACAGCTCAGAGCCTGGAGCCTGCTTTGGATTCTATGTCTCCCTTTCTGTCTGTCTGTCTGTCTCTGTCTCTCTCTCCCTCCCTCTCAAAAATAAATGTTTACATTTATTAAAAAATTTTAAACGTGAATATTAAATTTGTTTAAAAAGCATTAATTTTTGTTGTTATTATTTGGATTTTAAGATACACTTTAATGAGAAAATGAGCAGTGTTCACCTGAGGAGGATGGAGAGAAAGTAGTATCCTTAAGAATGAGATGGATTTTAGTCGTGCCAATGGGGAAAGAAAGAGTCAATGTACATTAAGGAAAAGAGTTAATCATAGAACTGAAGTGTCTGACAGAACAGTGGAAAATTCAATAAGCACATGGACAAGAGTAGAAAAGATAAACCTCACACTGGCACCCAGAAGGATGTTTGTACTGAGGACACTAGATGACCAAAAGCTAGGAGGATGGAAAACTTCTCAGCTTTATTGGCTTTAGTTTGGCCCCTAGAATGAGTTGAGGTTTATAAAGTGGAAGCTATGGCAGAAGAGACTGCATCTTCTCAGAAGCCTCAGATTCTCTTGGGTGGCAGACATCTTGCCTCCTGGTGGAACCCTGCATTGGTTGTCTAGACCCTGGGGCGCTTTGCACACCTTGCAGGAAAAGAGCTAAAGACTTGCTCTCTACCTGGTCTAGTGGGCAGACACTCTGGTGGAAGGAAACCTGGTGTAGAGATGAAGACTTAGCACAAGGCAACTCAAATCCTATAGATGCACTTTACTATAAGGCATGAGATCCCCAGCACTCGTCTCTGAAGTCATCTGGGACTCAAAGTGCTGCCAGCTTGGACAGGATCCCCAGAGAAGGGGCCTCCTAAATGATCTTCTTCTCGGCTATTCAGGTACGAGTGAAAAATTGTATTGAGTAGAGTTATTCAGGTTAATAAAGTCAGAACAGATGTTCAAATATTTCTGTCTCACGAAATCATCTTCTTGACCTAACGAGATTGTTAACTACATGTCGTGGTATCACTGTTTGTAGATTTTTACCGATCTTGGTGGATTAGTTTTGCTTTGGCCTATAAAGAAGAGAGAAACAAACTTCTCAATTTTCTTTTTGTGTATTACTGTGGTTAATGAGTGTTTTTTCTTATGCCTGCGGGCCTGGTCTGCGGTCCGTCTTTGGCAAATCATGACCTATACTTTTCCACAAATCTTCAAAAGAGATTCTTTCTGTGGGTTGCATGAGAATGTTTTCTAACACCCACACAGGAATTCTGTACTCACCAGGGTTAACCTGGAGCAGGGAATTATAGAAATTCTCTTACCTTTAGGCTGCTAGAATGAATATATTTGGGGGCACACACCCAGTTCACGGTGAGCTGATTAATTATTCCCCTCCTCTACTCAGAAGGAGCACAGAATAGAATTGAAGAATACAATCTCTGGAGTGAGACATCAGAGATGTTGTTCCAGGTCTCCAACTTGCTAACAGTAGAACCTGGGCAAACTTCTCAATGCTTCATGTGTCAATTTCCTCACTTGTGAATTGCTCTTTCCTGCTTCCTGAGTTTTCTGTCTCCGCACTGCTATTGCCACCAGCATACACATATCTTATAAGAGCTTCCATTTTAACTTTTTAATAGGAAAAATAAATGTTTTGTCTTTGTCTTTTTCTGCTATCTCCAAATATCCTGATAGATAGCCATCTTAAAAGATCCTCTTTACAGGTGATCTGTTTACTACCATTCTCTCTTGGAATCTCTCTAATCAGGCTCTTCTCCCCACCAACACTCCCTACTACTTTCTGACAAAAAACAAAACTCCAAACCTACTACTAGTCAAGATGATGGATGACCTATACATTTGCCAAGTAACTTGTTTCTTACACTGTAGATAACTCACTTAATCAGTGGCTTTTGACACAGTTCATCATTCCCTTTTCAAAGCCTTCCTCACTCCATAAATGGGATACCACATGGTAAATGAGCAAACATAGAAAACTCAAAGTGCTAACTTAGTCCTTTTACCTCTTCTCTTTTATATTGGTACTCATTTCCTGAGTTATTTTATCTAGTATCATGGCCTTAAATACCATGCATTCACCAATTATTACAAATTTGTATCTCAGACAATTTCTTTTCCTCTTTGAATTACATGCCTTTAGGTTCTGGGATGTGTATATGTGTTCTCATTATAAATTTCTAAAATGGTTTTTGTTACTTGCACTCCAAAGTCCAAATACAGTTGCCTAATTAGCCTTCTGGGAATGTTAGCCCTGATATCCAAAATAAAGTTCCTATATACTGAACTTTTCAGCAAAAGACTCTGGTTAAAACTTATGGAATTCTCAAAGTTTCCTGTAGTTTTTTTTTCATACGAGCAAGAATTATTTGTTAAAATTCATGATTTTATTGAATGCAGAGACCTAAAACTTAAAGGTGTGACAGGGCTCCTCTGTCCTTCAGTGGGTTTCAGTTATGAGTATGACAAGACTGCAACATCAGGAAGGGATGATGTCAGCACATGGCAGTCCATAAAAATATTTTAGAAAAAAGGATGCACTGAAGACAATGTATTTATTATTGAATAAGTGAACGGTCAATGGACTGTTGATCACAGGGAACCATTAGCATGATATCCACAAAGGAGACATCTACTAAACTATATTTAAAAGGCATACTTAAATTGCTTTTCCCTCCCTGTCCCTAGCAAGATAACCAATTCTCATTGTATTTGAAGTAATCTACCCAAGCATCTAAGAAATAGAGTGTAGGAAGTAGAAGAGAGACATTATGGAGTATATGAGAGGCAAGAATGATCTAAAACACAAATACCTAATCTTTTGAGAAAATAAATGCAAGAGAGCAAGGTGCATTGGAGCAGTCCCATAATTGTGTTAAGTCCCTTAAGGTTCATGTCTGGCACATTAGGCATGTTATAATTGAACTGTTGAGAAAGAAATTAAAATTTTAATGATCTCTCCTCCCTTTGGAAGTAAACTTAGTTCCCTATTACTGATGTTGCCAGAACTCATAATGTCATTGTCTAACCAACACTTAATGGCCCCCTCTTAGAGCTGCTATTTTATATAATTAATGTACATGTAAAAGAGCCTTGCAAATGTTTTACTTTCATATGCTACATGTTGGAAAAATATAAAATACCTAGTACTACGTTCTTACTTTGGAATCTCCCAAGATCTTGGTCAGCATCGTTGCACAGATATTGGCAGGGTATGGGTATTGTATCAATGCAGACACAATATGTTCTTCTGTTCATTCTCTCATCTCCCCTACTCTGATGGACACCTCTTTCCATGTCACTAATATATATAAGCTATTATATATATTAGTTATATATATAGTTATATATATAGTTATATATATAGTTATATATATATAGTTATATATTATATTATATTATATTATATTATATTATATTATATTATTCAACTTACAAATGCTAAAATTACTCACCAATATTAGCTAAAAACTTTCTTTGAGGGTAATCATAGAAGTACATTTGTACATTTTGCCTTATCTGCTTTTTCTTAACAAATCTTTCTCTTACAAGTTTACAACTTCTGCTAAAATAGCATTTTCTTACACAACTTTCCCTAAACTGAGAAAGTCTATTACCTCCTTCACAACTCACAGTTTTCTTCCTTGGTGTTCATCTGTTGGTAGCCTAGTTTGCCTCCCACACAAACTTCTCCTGAGTTACTAGTTTTAGGGTATAAAGCTTGTCCTCACAACAGTTTCATCCTTATCACCTACACGTTCTTCATGCCATTCCCTAAGGCACCTCTCTCAAGGTGTGCTGATCCTTTTTAACAGACACTTGCTGAGTCAAGAGCTTTTGGGAAGACTCAGAATAATTTAATTCCAAAGGCCTCAGACATGGAACTCATGCTGTAAAAGGTACTTGTTTGAAGGGCAAGAGGGCAAAGAGTGGTCACAAAGTGTGGAAATAAAGGTTAAGAGTATGGGGGAGAGGGTTCTGGCTTAGAATGGCAACATAGGAGGCTCCTGGGCTCACCACCTCCCACAGACACACTGAATCTGCAACTACTTATAGAGTACCTTTCTCTGAAAACAACAACAACAAACAGAAATCTAAAAATTGCTCAGCAACTCATCAACAGTCAGCAAACAAGTAAAAGTTCACATCAAAATAGGAAGGACAAGCTTGCCATAAACACCATCCCAGGCTTAGTGAGGAGAGAAAGGTTTGAACCCCACACTGGACACTCCAACTTTCAAGACTTCCACCTGAAAAATGAACCACATCTAGCTCTGAAAACCAATGGGGCTCACATCCATGAGACCCACAGGCTAAAGTGGTCTGAGAAATGGCTCTTAAAGGCCTCACACTTTTGGACTCACTTGCCCTAGGGACCAGCAAAGAAACAACTGATTGAGAAGTGCCAGACTTTGTGAATAAAGATTTAGTAATTTAAAGCATTGGCCTGAGGGTCAGGCATCTAATTTCACACACATCTAGGGGCCTGCTGGCCCCTTTCTGTTCTCCCTCTGACTCAGTCTAGCCAGTAGGCTTCTTATCCATCTATCCATCTATCTCGTTTCTATGGTTCCATCCATGTGTTCTCTCTCTGGCTTGTTCCAGTTAGTGGGTACCATCTTTGTGCTCTCCCTCTGCCAGCTCCAGAGCACCAGCATTTCCCAGAGGGGAGCTTTTACACATGTTTGACCCTGCTGCCCAGGGGATATACTCTTTGACCTCTTCGTCACAGCAAGAGGCAACAGACCCAGGAGCTCAGTCTTTCTCTGAAAGTGGACTAGTAGCTTATCATCATAGCTGAAAGCCTGAGGGGCAGCTTCTACTTATACACACATCAGAAGGCTGATTTTAATTCTTTCAAGAGACCTTGGAGGGCAGGTATTATCTTCAGGCTCTTTGCTGGCCATGCTCCAGAGCACCAGTGTTACCTGGAGGGGAAGTTTTACACACACCTGGTGCACCAGTTTTGTTTTTTTTTTTTTTCTGCTGTCCCAGTTTTTGTGCTTATCACCCAGGTGTGCCTCTTGATCAATTGGATCTGGTAGCCAGGGGGGCTTGTGTTCCTGGGTCCCATGATAGTGTAACAACAATTGGAGAGAGAGTTCTTGTCAGGCTACTACCCCCAGGGCTCTGCAACTACAGCAGACTGAAACATACTTTCTCTGAAAGAGGCTTATTTGCCCATGAGCTTTTACTTTAGGGCCAGTCTTCTGGTTTCACATTTAACTAGAGGCCCTCAGGAAGTACTCTCAGGGAACAGAAGCCAGCAGACACAATCTACTCTGCTCGTGGGTATCTCCCAGAGATGAGCTTACACTCTTGCCTAGTGCCTCAAGTTGTGTGACTGCTATCCAGGGGACACCTCCAGAATACCTGCCACTGGTGGCCAGAAGGGCTTATTCTTGTGGCCCTATAAGACTGTACACATTTGCATTCTTTAAAAGCTTCTGCCTGAGGATCTGGATTCCAATCAGGTTGGGCCTAGGTGCTGATGGAAATCCTTCCCTTTGGGACATTGGTAGGTTCTGGCATGTCCTCAACTACAGGGAGCCATTAAAAACAAAACAGGCTGCTTGGACAATCACAAAGCTTTGGGAGAATAACAATGAATGACTAGAGCAAGGTTGAAAAATAAGGCTCATTTCCTACATGAGGCCCCTCATTCGAGACGGGAAAAGATGGTTGTTTTATCTAACGCAAAGAAACCAGCAGAGAATATTCCAGTCTAAGATGGCAATGTTGAAAGACTGAGTTCACCTCCTCCACAGAACACACCAAATTGTACCTATTAACAGAACAATTCTTCCTGAAGAAGAACTAGGGGCTTATGAACAACCTGAACAACCGAGGTATAATGATAAGAGAACAAGAGAGATGGAGACATCGCCACAAAGAAAACGCCCAGACTCCACACTGCAAATGGCAATGGGGAGGGATAGCATCAAGGAACTGGGAATAGATCCATCTTTCCTTGAGCACAGAAAAAAGGCCACAGTTTAAAACAGCAACTAATATATAAAAGAGGTAACACTGGAACTTAACCACGTGGCGGTGGAACTGGGAATGGGAACATTCTCCAGGCAGAGAAACTGGAAAACAACACAGTTTACATTCCCACCACATCTAGAAAGCCTAGATGAGAGCAGGGTCTTGATACCATAATGGTCAAGTCTCATCATCACAGCAAGCTTTCAACCTCAGTGAGGCCAAGGTCCAGAAGCCTATACTGGCCCTGGTCATGCTGGGACACAGAAAAAAAAGGCTGAGGTTTAAATGAGCCAAGCAGAGGGGCACCTGACTGGCCTAGATGGAAGAGCTAGTGGTTCTTGATCTTCGGATCATGAGTTTGAGCCCCACATTGGGTGTGTAAGTTACTTCAATAAACTTTAAAAAATTAGGGAAAGAAGGAGGGAGTTGCGGGAATGTTCTTTTCTGCTCCATCTTAAAAGCCCAGACCAGGGCAGGTCTGGATACCATAATAGGTAGGTCGGGTCGTCACAGAGAGTTTGTGACCTCCGTGAGCCCAGGGCTCGCAAACCCACACCAGCCTCTGTGGTGGTGGAGCACGGATTATAAGACATAGGATTTTTTAAATATTTTCTTAGGTCGGCGGGTAATTTTTAAATTTCATTTTTATTTATTTTTTGTTTTTCTACTTTGTCTTTTCTTAATTTTTGTTCTTTTTAAAATTCTTTTTCCTTTGTATCTTTATTCTTTTTTAATTCTATTTTTTCTTTTTCTTTTATTTATTATTTTCTTCTTTTTTTGTAAAAATCTATGATTTAAAAGAATACCTAGCATGTACAGCCACAGTTCCAGGAAGCCAGCAAAAGTCACCAAGCACACATAGTCTACATAAGGGACACCATACCAAAGACTGCTTCTTCAAGTTTAGGAAAAGTGGGCTTTCTGCCTAATCCATAGAAACAAACACAAAAAAATAAAGCAAAATGAGGAGACAGATGAATATGCTCCAAAAGAAGGAACAAGAGAAAAAGTCAGAAAAAAACTAAATGAAACATAAATAAGCAATATGCCTGATTTAAAAAAAAATTAAATAATGATCATAAAGATACTCACTGGGCTGGGGGAAAGAGAAGAAGATTTCAGGGAGACCTTCAATAAAAAGATATAAAATACTAAAAAGAACCAAATGAGAGTTGAAGACTAAAATAACTGAAATAAACACAATGAAAGGAATCAACAGTAGTTCAAAGGATGCGGAACAATGTACAGGTGATCTGGAAGACAGGAAATGGAAGGCACACTAGCTGAACAGCAAAAAGAGAAAAGAATTTTTAAAATGAGGTATTTTAAGAGATATCTTGGACACCAAGTGAATAAACATTCACATCACAGAGGTCCCAGAGAAAAAGAAGAGAGAAAGGTGTAGAAAATTTATTTGAAGAAATAATTACTGAAACTTCCCTAACCTAGGGAAGGAAATAGACATCTCAGTCCAAGAATCACAGAGAGTTGCAAATGAGATGAACCCTAAGGAGGTCCACAGCAAGGCATATCATATCAAAATACCAAAGGTTAAAGATAAAAGGGGAATCTTTTTAAAAAAATTTTTTTTCAACATTTATTTATTTTTGGGACAGAGAGAGACAGAGCATGAACGGGGGAGGGGCAGAGAGAGAGGGAGACACAGAATCGGAAACAGGCTCCAGGCTCTGAGCCATCAGCCCAGAGCCCAACGGGGGGCTCGAACTCACGGACCGCGAGATCGTGACCTGGCTGAAGTCAGACGCTTAACCGACTGCGCCACCCAGGCGCCTCTAAAAGGGGAATCTTAAAAGCAACAAGAGAGAAACAAAAAGTTACATATGAAGAAAGCCTATAAATTATGAGCTGAGTTTTCAGCAGAAACGTTGCAGGTCAGAGGGAGTGGCATGATATATTAAACAAACAAGCAAGCAAACAAACAAGCAAGCAAAACTACAACCAAGAATACACTAACTGGCAAGGTTATTCAGATTTGAAAGAGAGATAAAGATATTCCTGGACAAATAAAAATTAAGGGAATTTATTACCACTAAATAAAAGAAATGTTGAAGGGAAAAAACATGGCCATAATTAGATATAACAAAATTATGAATAAAAAGATGAAAAATATGATAACATATACATAAAACATGGAGAAGGAAGTAAAGAGGGAATAACTTTTTCTTTCTTTTTTTTTTTTAAGAATGTGTTTGAACTTAAATGATCAAATTAATACAGACTACTACTTTCTTAGGATGTTATATATGAACCTCCTAACCACAACCCAAAACCTATTATAGATACAGAAAAAAATAGAAAGCTAAATATAACACTATAGAAACTCATCACTCACAAAGAAACAGAGCAAGAGAGTAAAAAAGGAACAAAGAATAACAACAAAAAAGCCCAGAAAATATATATTTTTTCAATGGCAATTAGCGTATACTTATTAGTAATCCCTTTAAACATAAATGGTCTAAATGCTCCAATTGAAAGACATGGCATGGCAGAATGGATTAAAAAACAAAAAAAAAACCTCAATAACCCATATATATGCTGCCTGTAAGAGATTCACCTCAGACCTGAAAACACGTACAGTCTGGTAGTGAAGAGGTGGAAAAATGTTCACCATGCTAATGGAAGTAAAAAAAAAAAAAAAAAAAGCCAGAGGAGCAATACTTATATTAGACAAAATAGACTTTAAAACAAAGGCTGTAAGAAGAGACAAAAATGGGCATTACATTATGATAAAGCTGTCCATTCAACAGAACATATAATAATTGTAAAGATTTATGCACCTAACACTGGAATGCTTAAACACATAAAGCTGATATTAACAGACATAAAGAGAGAAATTGATGGCAATACAATAACAGGGGGCTTTAACACCTTTATATCAGCAGATTATCCAGACAGAAAAATCAATGAGGAAACACAGTCTTTGAGTGACACATTGGACCAGGTTGACATAACCAAAATATACAGAACATTCCATCCATCCAAAACATAATACACATTCTTTCCAAGTGCACATGGAACATTCTCCAGAATAGATCACATATTAGTCCATAGAAACAAGCCTCAATAAATTTGAGAGGATTGAAATCATACCACACATATTTTCCAATCACAATAGTATAAAACTAGAAATAACTCACACAAAAAACTGGAAAAAACACAAACATGTAAACACTAAACAACATGATACTAAACAACCAATGGTTCAACAAAGAAGCAAAGGAAAAATTAAAAAAAATGTAAACAAATAAAAATGTAAACACAATGGTCCAACGTCTTTGGGACATAGCAAAAGCAGTTCTAAGAGGGAAGTACATAGTACTACAAGCCTACCTCAGAAAACAAGAAAAGGCTAAAATTAAAAAAAAATAACTTTACACTTAAAGGAACTAAAAAAGGAAAACAGATCAAAATGAGTAGAAGAAAGGAAATAACAAGGATGAGAACAGAAATAAATGACATAGAGACTAAAAAAAATAATAGAGAAAAATAAATGAAACCAAGAGCAGATTCTTTGAAAATATTTTACATAATTGGCAAACACTTAGCCAGACTCATCAAGAAAAAGAGAGAAAAAATTAGAAAGAAGAGAGAAGTAGCAACAGACATGACAGAAACACCAAGGATTATAAGAGAATACTATGAAAAATTATATGCCAACAAACTGTACAACCTAGAATAAATTCCTAGAAACATACAGTCTTTTAAAACTGAACAAGGAAGAAAGAGAAAATCTGAATACATGGATTGCAAGTAATGACAAAATTAGTAATTAAAAAACTACCAAAAATACAAGTCTAGGACCAGATGAATCCACAGGCACATCCTACTAGACATTTAAGAAAGTTAATACCTATTCTTCTCAAACTATTCCAAAAAATAGAAGGTAAATGAAAGCTTCCAAATACATCATACAAGTCTAGCATTACTCCAATACTAAAATCAGATATGGATAAGACAAAAGAAGAAAAGAACAGATCAATATCCCTGATGAACATAGATGTAAAAATCCTCAACGAAATATTCACAAACTGAATCCAATAATACATTTAAAAGGCCATTCACCATGACCAGATTGGATTTATTCTGGGGATGCAAGGATGGTTCAATATTTACAAATCAGTCAACGTCATACACCATATCAACACAATGAAGGATAAAAGTTATATGATCTCAATAGATATAGAAAAGCATTTAACAAGATTCAACATCTATTCATGATAAAAAATCAACAAATTGGGGTTAAAGGAAACATAACTCAACATAATAAAGGCCATATGTGAAAAACCTACAGCTAATATAATATGCAATGGTGAAAAACAGAGATTTCCCTCTAAATTCAGGAAAAAGATAAGGGTGTCCACTCTCACCACTTTTATTCAACATAGTACTGGAAATCCTAGCCACAGCAATTGGAAAAAAAGGAAATAAGAGGCATTTGTATTGGTAAAGAAGAAGTTAAACTGTCACTATTTATGTATGACATTATACTATACATAGAAAATCCTAAAGACTCCACCAAAAAACTACTAGAAGTAATAATCAAGTTCAGTAAACTGGCAGGACACAAAAAATTAATACTTGGAAATCACTAGTGTTTCTATACACTAATAATGAAGTGGAAGAAAGAGAAATTAAAAAAAATATATACCATTGCACCAAGAAATAATAAAATACCTAGGAATAAACTTAACCAAGGAGGTAAAAGACCTGTACTCTAAAAACTATAAAACACTAATGAAAGAAATTGAAGAGGACACAAACACATGTAAAGTCATGTCATGCTCATAGATTGGAAGAATATTAAATTGTCCATACTACCCAAAGCAATGTACAGATTTAATGCAGTCCCTATCACAACACAAACAGAAATTCTTAAAGAACTAAAACAAATACTGTCTTTTCCCCATTGTATATTCTTGCATCTTTTGCCATAGATTAATTAACCATATAATTGCAGGTTTATTTCTGGTCTCTCTTATTCCATCGATCTCTGTGTCTATTTTTGTGCAGGCACTATAATGTTTTGATTACTACAAATTTGGAGTATATTTTGAAATCTGTGTTACCTCCAGTTTTGTTCTCCTTTCTCAAGAATGCTTTGGTTATCCAGGGTACTCTGTGGTTCCATACATATGTCTGGAGTCCTCTTTTGTTCAGCAAGAGAGCAGATGCAGAATTAAATGTGAGAGAGGCTTATGACCAGGAGGAGACAAGAGCCCTGAGTAAGGATCCTTGCTCCATATTTATTAGGATCAGAAGGCTTACAAACACGATGGACATGCAGAAAGAGACAATGAAACAGTGAACATTAATTCATTTATGTGAGAGAAAGGGGGTTTCGAAGATATGTGGGTTTGGGTCAATACAAAACAAAATCGTAGCACCTGAGCAGATGGCTGTTTATGGCAGTCACCAGGTGCCCTGTCTATCTTCACTTGCCTAGGGGATAAGACAGATAGAGCATGCTACCTCAGGGTCAACAAGACACCTTTATTTTGCTAATTAGCTCCACTCCAGGTAAATTCACCCTGCTTTCCCACTCTATCACCCTGTTTACCTGTTTACCTATTCTGGGTGCTTCAGTCCTGTGAAAACAGCTTTCTACTTTGGTCCTATGCTGACGGTGCTTTTGCCCCATGGCTTCCCATTCCTATGCTTTTGTTCTATGCTGGGGGCACTTTCACCCTGTTTACCTAATCTTGGACGCTTTAGTCCTAAACCCTTAACCCACTGGTGCAATCTCAGGGAATTCCTAAACTTATTCCTCACAAACTTCTATTACTCAAGACCAAAGTAATGATTAAAAAATGGCCAGAGGACCTGAATATTTTTCCAAAGAAGACATACAGATGTCCAACAGACACATGAAAAGATGCTCAGCATCAAAAATTATCAGGGAAATGACCATCAAAACCACAATGAGACAGCACCTTACACCAGTCCAAATTGCTAGTATCCAAAATATAGGAAATAACAAGTATTGGTGAGGCTGTGGAGAAAAGAAAACCCTGTGCACATTCCTCTGTTGGTGGGAATGTAAATTGGTACAGCCACTGTGCAAAACAGTGTGGACATTCCTCAAAAAATCAAAAACAGAAATACCATATGATCCAGTAATTTCATTATTGGGTATTTACCCAAATGCAATGAAAACAGTAATTCAAAAGGATATATATATACACCCTTATGTTTATTGCAGCATTATTTACAATATGCAAAAAATGGAGTAAA
Organism: Felis catus; assembly: GCF_018350175.1. Lineage (NCBI taxonomy): Eukaryota > Metazoa > Chordata > Mammalia > Carnivora > Felidae > Felis > Felis catus. Next base: position 175,194,239 of record NC_058371.1, read on the forward strand.
CATAAGTATCCCTTAATAGGCAAATGGATAAGGAAAATGTAGTACGTGCGCGCACACACACACACACACACACACACACACACAAAATGGAATATTATGCCACCATAAAGATGAGATATTGCCATTTGCAACATTAAGCTAGACCTAGATGTTATCACGCCGAGTGAAAAAAGTCAGAACTGAGAAAGGCAGATACCATAATTCGATTCATAAGAGGAAAATAAAAAATGAATGAACAAGCGAAAAACAGAATCAGACTCACAGGTACAGAGAACAAACTGATAGTTTCCAGAGGGAAGGAGGATTGAGGGATGGGCAAAATGAGTGAAGGGGAGATGGAGATACAGGCTTCCAGTTATGGAATACATAAGTCACAAAATTAAAAGGCACAGCATGAGAGTCAATGATATTTTAATAGTATTGCAATGGGACAGATGGTAACGATACTGGTAGTGATCATAGCATAATGTATAAGTTTGTCAAATCACTAATGTGATTTGTTGTACACCTGAAACTAACGTAACATTGAATGTCAACTACACTCAACTAAATAAAAAAGCAACCAACACAAGAATCAAGCAAAATGAAGGAACAGAGCAATATGTTCCAAACAAAAGTACAAGAGAAAACATCAGGAAAACAAACAAGGAGGCAAACAAACAAACAAACCTTAATGAAATGGAGATAAATAATTTATTTGACAAAGAGTTTAGAGTAATGGTAATAAAGATGCTCACAGGATTCAGAAGAATGGGGATAAACACAGTGAGAACTTCAAAAACGGGATAGAAAATATAAGATAGCACCCAACGTAGTAAGTCCCTGAGCTGAGGAATACAAAAACTAAGCTAAAAAAATACACAACAGGGTTTCAAAAGCTGACTAGATGAAACAGAATAAAAGGATCAGGTAATGTGAGATGGAAATGGAACTCACCCAAATAACAGCAGCAAAAAGAAAAAAAAGAAAAAAAAAAGTGAAGACAGCTTAAAGGATACATAGGACAATATAAATTGAACATAGACTCACATTACAGAAATCCCAAAGGAGAAAAGAAAAAGAAAGGGACAGAAAACTTATTTAAAGGAACAATGGCTGAAAACCTTTCTAACTTAGGGAAAGATGCAGACATCCAGATAAGGAGCACAGAGAGTTCCAAATAAGATTAACTCAAAAAGACCCACATTAACACACGTTACAATTAAAATGTTAAGAGTTGAAGACAATGAAAGAATCTTAAAAGCAGCAATAGATAAACTTATTATGTACAGGGAACCCCTCTGACACCATCAGCATGTTTTCAGCAGAAATTTTGCAGGCTACAAGGGAGTGCCACAATATATATTTAAAGTGCTGAAACAAAACAACTTTCAACCAAAAATATTTTATCAACAAAATTATATTTCAGAATTGAGAGAGAGGTAATGAGTTTTCCATATAAGCTAAAGTTAAAAGAAGTTATCACCAAACCAGCCTCAGAAGAAATGTTAAAAGGGACTTTGTTAAGCTAAAAACAAAACAAAACAAAACAACAACAAGAGTTACACAAAAAATAAAGGAACAAAACACTAATTAGTAGCAAGAAAACATTTGGAAGTATAAATCTTACTGGTAAAGATAAATGTATAAAGGTAGTGGGCTAATCATTTATAAACCTAGTATAAAAGGTCAGATACAAAAATAGGAAAAATAAATACAATTACAATAATTAAGTGATACAGAATATACAAATATGTAAAATGGGACATAAAAAATAAAATGTTAGAGGTGGGAAGTAAAATATAGAGCCTTAGAATATTCAAACTTAAGTTGTTATCAACTAAAATAGACTGCTATAAAAACAAGTTGTTGTACATAAATAAGCCTCATGGTAACCACAAAGCAAAAACCTATAGTAGATACACAGAAGATAAAGAAATCTAGGCATATCAGTAATGAAAGTTATCAAACCACAAAAGTTAACAAGAGAAAGGAATAGGGAGTAACTTAAAAACAGTCAGAAAACAATTTTCAAAATGGTAATAAGTACATACCTATCAGCAATTACTTTAAATATAAATGGAATAAATTATCTACCCGAAGGACAAAGTGGCTGAATGGATTTAAAAAAAAAAAAGTTAAGAACCTGGGCACCGGGGTGGTTCAGTCGGTTGAGCGGTTGAGCGTCTGACTTTGGCTCAGATCATGATCTCATGGTGTGAGTTTGAGCTCTGTGTCAGGCTCTGTGCTGATGGCTCAGAACCTGGAGCCTGCTTTGGATTCTGCATCTCCCTCTCTCTGTGCCCTCCCCCACTCACTCTGTCTCTCTCTCTCTCAAAAATAAACCTTAAAAAAAAAGTTAAAAACCATGCTGCCTACAAGAGGCTCACTTCAGAACTAAAGACACATATAGACTAAAAGTGAAAGGGTAAAAAACCCTTCCAAAGGAAAACCAAAAGAAAGTTCGAGTAGCCATACTTATATCATACAAAATAGTCTTTAATACAAAGACAGTAGGAGATGAAAAGGGCATTAGATAATGATAAGAGGGTCAATCCAACAAGAAGATATAACATTTGTAAATATTTATGCACCCAGCAAAAGAACAGTAAATATATAATTGACTCTTGAACATGGCTTTCAACTATACAGGTACACAGATATGTGATTATCTTTTGCCTGATAAACACCGTACGATGCTAAAAACACATTTTATCTTCCTCATGATATTCTTGATATTTTCTTTTCTCTAGCTTACTTTCTTCTAATAATACACTATATAATACATGACACACAAAAGGAGTGTTAATAGACTGTTATCAGTGAAGCTTCAGTCAACAGTAGGTATTTATAGTTAAATTTTTGGAGAGTAAATAGTTTTACATAAAATTTTGACTGCTTGGAGTATGGAGATCAGTGGCCTTAACCACCATATTGTCCACTGTATTCTGTTGACTTTGAATGGAATGTTCTGTGTATATCTCTTAAGTTCATCTGGTCTAGGATATAATTTTAGTCCAATGTTTCCTTACTGATTTTCTATTAATCATCAGGGAAATGCAAATCAAAACCATAAAAAGGTATAATCTCACATCTGTTAGAATCTCTATTATCAAAAATATAATGTGAAGAAAAGAGAATGCTGTGCATAATTGATCAGAATGGTGTAGCCATTATGGAAACATTATGGAAGTTCCTTAAAAAATTAAAACTAGAACTGGCATTTTTACTTCTGGGTATTTACTCAATAAAAACAAAAACACTAATTTGAAAATATATATTCACCCCTATGTTCATTGCAGCATTTTTTACAAAAACCAAGTTATGGAAACAACCTAAGTGCCTATGAATGAGTGAATGCAGAAAGATATGGTGTATATTATACGATATTTAGTAATAAAAATTTAATTCTTGCCATATGCAACAACATGGATGGACATTGAAGGCATTATACTCAGTGAAATAAGTCAGAGAAAAAGAAATACCACATGATTTTATATATGAAATCTAAAAAACAAAACAAAACAACAACAGCAACGACAAAAAACAAACAACAAAAAAACCCAGCAAGGTTCTGGCCTAAGATGCCAACATAGATAGACCCTGAACTCACTTCTTCCATAGACATACCAAATCTACACCTGTATATATAGAGCAATTCCTGCTGAACTAAAAGCTGTCTGGACAGCTTTTGCACAGCAAAGAATAGGCCACAGAGAAAACAGCAAGAGAGACGGAAACATAGTAAAAGGGAATCCACACCTCCATTGCTGTGAACTGAAGTTGAGAGGGATAGTACTGAGGGATGGTGAATAGATCTGTGTATATACCCATCAATAATTACTTTAAATGTACATGGTCTAAATGCTCCAGTCAAAAGACATAGGGTGATGAGATATATTAAAGAATAAGACTATTCATATGATCCCTACAAGAGACATACTTCAGACCTAAAGACACATACAGACTGAAAGTGAAAACATGGAAAAAGACATTCCATGCAAATAGAAGGAAAAAAAAAGAGAGAAAAAAAGAAAATAGCATTACTTACATCCATTAGAATGAACAAAGACTGTAACAAGAGACAAAGAAGGACTTTACACAGTGATAAAAGGCTCAATCCAACAAGAGGATATAACAATTATAAGTATATTTGCACCCAACACTGACATACCTAAATATATAAAGCAAATATTAACAGACATAAAAGGAGAAATTGACCAATACAATAATACTAGAGAATGCCAACACCCCACTTACATCAATGGATAAATCATCTAGGCAGAAAATCAATGAGGAAACAATGTCTTTGATTGATACATTAGACCATCCAGCATTACCCTGATACCAAAACCAGACAAAAACACTACATAAAAAAAAAAGAGAAAACTACAGACAACATTCTTGATGAACAAGATGTAAAATTCCTCAGGAAAATATTAGCAAACCACATTCAACGATACATTAAAAGGAGCATTCACCACAGTCAAGTGGGATTTATTCTGGGAATGCAAGGATGGTTCGATTTTTGTTGCAGGATTTTTTACCTCAATACCTGGGATTTGTTGTCTCACCGCTTTGAAGACTAAAGAGGTGGACACAAAATGTGCAGCAGCCCAAAGTCTATTGGAGTATGAGTTAAGAAAAATAAGAAAAGTATAAAAGCTCTCTTTACAGAGAGGGAGCATTCGAAGGTGAATACCCACAACTACAGGCAAGGGCTCTTGTTTTATAAGGTTCTGGTCAGCCCTGACTTCCCTTACCCCTGGTTCCTTCTCAGGTCCTACCTTTATTGGCTTGATAACTCTAGGTATTGGGTTGTCCACTACTGATTGGCTTGATCCCATTGTATGAGGGGTGGCCTATAGCCATACCATTCCTTTGTGGGTCATACATTTTATGGTCTACTACTTATTTTAGTTAGGTCTTTTTTCAAATTCCTGACGGGAAAGTGATGGGTAGTAGGTGGTATCTGTTATATTATTAAGAGGAATCTTACGCCTGAGGGGGTTTGCTGTGGTCAGATGCTCCCAGCATTGTTCCAAAATGTGTTTTTTCCTCAGGTCCTAACATTTCCCTCCCTGCCTTTTTTACCCTATCTTTCCCCATCATATTTTTACAAATCAATCAACACTATATATGATATCAACAACAAAAAGGATAAACATCATACGATTATCTCAATAAATACAGAACCATCATTTGACAAAATAGAGTATCTCTTCATGATAAAAAAATCTCCACAAGGTTGACTTAGAGGGAACAAACCTCAACAAAATAAAGACTGTACATGAGAAGCCCACAGCTAATATCATACTCAATGGTGAAAAGCAGAGCCTTTCCTCTAAGGTCAGGAATAAAACAAAGATGTCCACTCTTCCCACTTTATTCAAAATAGTACCGAAAGTCCTAACCACAGCTATCAGACAAAAAATAAAAGGCATCCAAATTGGTAAGAAAGCAAAGTTTCACTATTTGCTGAAGACATCGTTTTATACATAGAAAACCCTAAGAACTTCACTAAAAAACTCTTATAATAAACAGACTTAGTAAAGTTGCAGGATACAAAATTAATACCAGAAATCAGCTGCATTTCAATACACTAATAATGAAGTAGCAAAAAAGAAAAATTAAGAAAACAATTACATTTACAATTGCACAAAAAAGGATAAAATACCAAGAAAAAATTTAACTTGGAGGTGAAAGACCTATACTCTAAACACTATAAAACACTGATAAAATAAACTGAAAACAACACAAAGAAATGGAAAGATTTTCCATGCTTATGAATTAGAATATTGTCCAAATGTCCATACTACCCAAAGCAATCTACAGATTCAATGCAATTCTTATCAAAATAACAATAGCATTTAAAAAAAATATTAGCATTTTCCACAGAAGTAGAACAAACATTCCTAAAATGTGTATGGAACCTCACAAGAGCTTGAATAACAAGTGCAACCTTGAGAAAGAACAAAGCTGGAGATATCATAATCTGAGATTTTCAAGATACACTCCAAAGCTATAATAATCAAAACAGCTAGTGCTGGCACAAAAATAGACATATAGATCAATGGAACAGAACAAAGCTCATGAATAAAACTCTGCTTATTTGGTCAATGAATGTACAACAAAGGAATCAAGAATATACAATGGTGAAAAGACAGTCTCCTCAACAAATGGTGCTGGGAAAACTGGGCAGCTATGTGAAGAATGAAACTGGACAACTTTCTAACACCATACACAAAAATAAACTCAAAATGGATTAAAGACCTACATGTGAGACCTGAAACCACATAAAACCCCTAGAAGAAAACTGACAGTAATCATTTTGAGATCAGCCCTAGCATTTTTATAGATATGCCTGCTTAGGCAAGGGAAACAAAAACAAAATAAACTATTGGGACTACCCCAAAATAAAAAGCTTTTTCATAGCAAAGAAAACCATCAATAAAACAAAAAGGTGGTCCACTGAATGGGAGAAGATGTCTACAAATGATATATCCAACAAGAGATTAATATCTAAAATATATAAAGATCATATATAACTCTGTACTAATAAATAATCCAATTAAAAAATGGGCTGAGGACCTGAATATTTTTTCCAAAGGAGCCATACAGATTTCCAACAGACACATGAAAAGATACTCGACATCATTCATTATGAGGGAAATGCAAATCAAAACCACTAGGTATCACCTTATACCTGTCAGAATGGCTAAAATAAAAAAGATAAGAAATATCAAGTGTTGGTGGAAATGTGGAGAAAAAGAAACCCTCCTGCACTATTGGTGAGAATGTCAATTGGTGCGGCTACTGTGGAAGCAGTATGTTTTCTACCCAAAATAGTATGAGTTGCTCCCCAAAATAAAAATAGAACTATAATACGGTTCAGTAATTCTGCTACTGTGCATTTCCCCAGTAAATAACAATACTAATTGGAAAAGACAAATGCACCACCATGCTTCTAGCAGCATTATGCTCAATAGGCAAGACATGTAAGCAACCCAAGTGTCCATTGATGGATGAGTGGATAAAGAAGTTGGGTTGTCTGTAAATACAACAGCGACTAATCAGCCACTAAAAAGAATGAGATCTTGCCATTTGCAACAGCATGGATGAACCTGGAGGGTATTATGCCAGTGAGACAAAGGGAAATACCACAGGATTTCATTTATATGTGGAATAAAAAAATGAAACAGATGAAAAAACAAAGCAGAAACAGACTCACAGAGAACAAATGATGGTTGCCAGAGAGGAAGGGTATGGGGGAGTGTGCAAAATTGGTAAAGGGGAGTGGGAGATACAGGTTTCCAATTATGGAATAAATAAGTCATGAAAAAAAAAAAAGGTACAGCATAGGGCGTATAGTTAAGAGTATTGTGATAGCATTGTATGCTGTTAGATGGGAGCTACACTTCTGGCGAGCATAGCAACAATGTGTAGACTTGTAGAATAACCATGTTGTCCGCTTAAAACTAACGTAACCTTATGTCTCAACTCTACTTCAAAACAAAAACAAAACAAAAAACTGGAGGTCCTGGATACAGAGAACAGACTGGTGGTTGCTGGAGGTGGGGATTAGGCAAAATGGGTGAAGGGGCTCAAAAGATACATATTTCCAGTTACATAGGAAGTCATGGGGATATAGTGCATAGCATGGTGACTACTGTTAATAACATATTGCACGCATGTATTGCATGTTAAAGTAGCTAGGAGAGTAGATCTTGAAAATTCTCATCACAAGAAAAAATTATAACGACGTATGGTGACGGATGTTAATTGGACTTATTGAGGTCCTCATTTTGCAATATATACAAATATCCAATCAGGACATTATGCACTCTATAACTAATATAGTGTAATGTCAGTTATGCTTCAATGAGAGAGAGAAAAAAAAAGGAGTATGGGTATGAGGCCAGCCTGGAAATACAAGAAGGATTTTCAGGCTCAACATTCAGGCCAGGGATTCCTTCTGCAAGTGCAAACCAATCAGGGTACACAAACACAGGTCGGTGAAGGTTGTATAGGCCGATGTTGCCCAGACACAGAGAGGTTAATCTCCAGAGGCCCACGATGGGAAGGGAGGCATAAGCAGAAACCATCCAATAACACAGGCACTACCTAGCATTCAAGCTGAACTTAAAATGGATGACCAGAAATACCGATTTGCGGAATTGTGAGCTGGTACCTCCAAAACAGAAAATGGTTTATTCTTTGCCATTGTTTTAGTCACTTTTCTGAGTGTGTGTGAGAGGGAGTATGCATGTGACTAAAGGGTATAAGGTGTGCAATGCTTCTAGGACAGCTAGATCTCTGCAGGGACTGCTGTTTGCAGCAGCAGGTGAATTTCTCACTGAACTACTTCCTCCTCTTCCTATTATTGAGAAATATCTTGAATCTCCCTTTTGTGCCTTCACCTGCTTTTTCCTTGTCTGTATCTTTGGTGACAAAGACAGTGATAATTATTTAAATAATAGAACTATTTGTCAAAGGCATTTAGCCATATTATTTTCCTCCTTTAATGAGGTAGGAGTGATATTGGGGAAATTTTACATTTAGTTGGCATAAATGTCCTCAGAAAATGAAAATAAATGCAAAAGATGACATTTTACAAGATTGCTTTCCATTCTTAACATAATGAACAATTCAGTCACTGTTGAATAGCCCAATCTATTTTATTTCTTTGAACAAATTCCATTGTAAGAGCCAACATCATCTATGTGCTTCCAAAGCAGAAAGTAATTATCATTACAATTAACTTTTACAAAGATACACATTTTCCTTATGGCATTGCTTCTCATCTTCACCTTCCTCCTCAATTTGTATTCATATCTTCAAAGTGGCTGTATAAAAAAGATTACCCCTTCCACATTTACTTATGTAGCTGTGTTGAGAAACTCTGTAAAGACGTTAGAATACTGATAACTGTTGCCTGGGACACGAAAGTTACATCTTTGGTGTGAGGTCAAGGTGTATTGTTCAGGTCTTCTAAGAATCTGAAGGCACTCCAGAAATAGACATACTACCTTACACAGACGTGAAGATATTCAAAGGAATTTCTCTTTGGATACTTATGGTAAATATGAGGATTTTAAAGCTGCTTTTCTGACCTTAACTATTCCCTGATTCTTCATAGTCTTTGGAGGAAGCCACGTGCTTTTAACTGTAATTGGATATGCCTTAGAAAAAAATAGAAAACAAGTGGGAAGTTGGGCAGATCAGATCTCTTACCTTCATTGTAAAGCTGTGCACTCAAGGGGGTGTCTAATCAGAGATATCAATGGCCCTCTGAGATATGCCAGGACGATTGATATCCAAAGGGCTAATGTTAATCAGTAACTGCCATAGTCAAACTGCCCAAGATACACTCCTCTTCCCTGTAGATGCCACAGGGGGAGGAGGCAGGAAAAGAACAAAGGTCTTATCTTTGTATGTGGCTTCCTGGCCATAGTTTTTACGACTACTTAGTCATGTAAACTCATGTGGGTAATAGTAAGGACCTTTCTTGGAATTTGGTAAATAGAAATAAGAATCATCTCTAAGAATTAAGTTATAAAAACCACCTAAAATGATAAGAGAAAATCAAAGTCACCTTGAAAAGACAAGTTGGCTTCCTGAATAGAGCAAGACAAAAGATGTTAAGGAATCTAAAAAGATGTATTTATGAGAAATGGGGAATAATTAGCATAAAATATAGAAAAGCAAGACCATTCAGCAATCAATGACAGTATTCCCTCCCTCCAGCCTTGCTGTGGGGAGAAAGCACATTGATAAAAGATTCACCCTGCGTGGTTCTGGTGGGAGGCATCTCTCTATTCTGATGAGGGATCTAACTATCAGAACGCTGACATAAATATTGCACGGCTGAACTAAAACGCCTTGCCCTAATTCTTATGGTCACAAATCAATTTTATGATTGTAATTTTGTTTTGCAAGAGGTGGTTTTCTTTCAGGGACAGAAGGCCAGCTAGAATTCGTGGATGGATAATCTTCCCTTTCAAGCTTAGTGTGATTACATCCCTGACTTAGAAGTCCTTACTTCTACCAAAGTCCCCAGGCAGGCAAAACTATGGTATGAAAATGATGAAATCAATGTAAGTGTCAATTTGGAAGGCTTCTAAATGCCAAGCCAGGCCACTTCTCTGATGACACCACGACTTCAGTGCACTGAGAGAAGTAGGGAACTTAACTCAAAGTGAAAAGGTATCCTTGTTTTTGAGGCCACACCTGAAATAATGGGCAACACACTGAAAAGTATGAAGAGTGCATAAAAATCGTGGATGCATTCAGAGAAGAGTGACCAGCAAAGTAGTGGAAAGGTTGGAAACCATGTTTTATGAATTGGGGAAAACACTGAGCCCGCAGAAAGGAAGGGGAGGAGAGTAAGGACACAGACACTGCCCTTATGATCTCAAGAGTTATCATATGGAAAAAGGTAGAGCTCTATATTGACACTGGATAAAATATGAACCAAAGAGTGCAAATTATATGGAGAGATATTTTTGGATGATTTTCAAGGAGTCTTTAATATTTGAAGGAGTTATCTCAAGAGAAAATGAATTTTCTGATTTTGTAGCTATTCTAGCAAAAGCTGTACAATAGTAACTTGAGAGGGAAATTGAAGAAGAGACACTTGGGAAATGATACTTTTTTCTAGTCACTTTAAAACCTCATTTTCTAAAAATTTTCACACTTAGAGATATAATTGAAGGTCTGAATGTAAACTATTGAAATATATTTGTAGTGTGGTATATGGGAGAATTCATTTTATTTATAAGGTAATATTTTTAAACCTATTTTCACGGATTTATATTAATCATTATCTTTCCTTCATGACATAGTGACTAAAATATTTCTTTTTAAAAAATTTTTAATGTCTATTTTTTTTTAATTTTTTTTCAACGTTTATTTATTTTTGGGACAGCGAGAGACAGAGCATGAATGGGGGAGGGGCAGAGAGAGGGAGACATGGAATCGGAAACAGGCTCCAGGCTCTGAGCCATCAGCCCAGAGCCTGATGCGGGGCTCGAACTCATGGACCGCGAGATCGTGACCTGGCTGAAGTCGGACGCTTAACCGACTGCGCCACCCAGGCGTCCCTAATGTCTATTTATTTTTGAGATAGAGACAGAATATGAGTGGGGGGACAGAGAGAGAGAGGGGGGGGGAGAGGGAGGGGGAGGGGGGAGGGAGAGAGGGAGGGAGGGAGGGAGGGAGAGAGAGAGAGAGAGAGCGAGAGAGACAGAAAGAGAATCCAAATCCAAAGCAGGTCCCAGGCTCTTAGGTGCCAACACAGAGCTACCAGCACAGAGCCTGACACGGGGCTCAAACTCATGAACCGTGAGAACATGACCTAAGCCTAAGTCGGATGCTTAACTGACTGAGCCACCCAGATGCCCCCCAAAATATTTGTTTTATTTTGAATAATAAGTACAAGCAAACCATCATTGCAACATCAAAAACCAACAAATATGTAGGAATAAATTTATAGAAAATCATGCAAAAAAACCTCTACAGTGACAGCTATAAATGTTACGGAGGCAAGTTAATGACTATCTGAATACATGGAGGAATATGCCATGTTCATGGATTGGAATATTCAAACTAGTAAATGTGGCAGTTCTCCTTAAAATAATCTGTAGAATCATTCCAATCACAATATAAATTTCAGTATTTCTAAGGTGTGTATTGTGTGTGAGCATGTGTATGTGTATGTGTGTTGACAAACTGATTCTACAATTTTTAATGGAAACATACAAAGAAAAAGCCACAATTTTAGAGATAAGTAAAAGGTGAAATTTTACTTTAAAATGTAGCAAAACTATTCTAAAACTATAGTAATTAATACAGTGTAGTTTTGTAACAAGAATAATAGTCAGAAATAGAAATGGACATTGTAGAAATAGTCTCATACAGACCTTTCACTCTGTGACAAGGGTGATATTGCATAATAGTTTGGAAAGAATTGACTTTTCTTTATTTTTTCTTAAATTTTTATTTATTTTTTGAGAGAGACAGAGCATGAGCAGAGGAGGGGCAGAGAGAGAGAGGGAGACATAGAATCTGAAGCAGACTCCAGGCTCTGAGCTGTCAGCACTGAGCCCAATACAGGGCTCGAACCCACAAATCCCAAGACCATGATCTGAGTGGAAATCTGACACTTAACGGACTGATCCACGCAGGTGCCCCAAGAATTGGCTTTTCAATAATTGTTTCAATTGGAGATCCATATGGGAAAAAATCTTGACACCTGCCTCATACCAGACACCCACCTTGCCAACACACACACACACACACACACACACACACACACACACACACACACACACACAGTAGACTCCAGTAAGAACAGGAAAGGAAAAACAGTAGGACGAGACAGAATAACATTAGCATCCTGGGGTAAACAATACCGAGTGCTGGTAAGGCTATGAAGAAGTAAGAACTCTCAAGATTCTGGCGGGAGTGTAAACATCCACAAGCACCTTGGAAAACTGACCCAACAATTTTACTCCTATGTATATATTCAACAAAAATGCAAGGACATGTACTAGAACATTTATAGCATTACTGTTTGTAATAGCTAAAAACTGAAAATATACTATTATCCATCAACAATAGAACTGATGAATGTATTCTTACATTGACATACATTAATGAGAAAGGACATTCCGTAATTATAAGCATCAATATGGGTGCATCTTGCAAATAATGTGGAGTGACAACAGCTTGACAAAATATGTACTGTAGGATATCATTCAAACAATGAAAAAAATAGATCACACTTGTATATGCTATTAAAATTCAGGTGACTGATTATACTTCATGGAGGTTGGTGAGTGGAAGGGGTTCAAGAGAAATCAAGATAACTGCTTTGGTTTTCTCAATCTGTGTGCTAAGGAATGTTCAATATTTGAACTGTTCACTTATGATAGGTGCACATTTCTATGTGTTTATTATAATCCAATAGTTCAAAACTATAAAAAAAGAAAAATACATTTACACAAAAATTGTAGGTACCTACTATTTTCTAACACTTTTTTAAATACTATGTTTTAAATTACATTTACATTGACTATGTTTGTTGGGGTATAGACATGCACTTGATTTCCACCTCTGTATAAGAACATGTAAGATCTGAAGAGGTTTTACTTAGTGCAGTATATTAAATTCCACGTGTCAAAGTTAAGAAATACATATTCTTCTTATGCACACACGATCATTTAAAAATGTATCCTGCATTAGGCTGAAAGTTAGCCTCAACATATTAGAAAGTGAAGGTATCAGTCATCATGGTTTTTTGACAGTACAATTAAGAAATACAGTTATTTTAAAAAAAAAAACAGCCAAGAAAAAAACCTATAAGTATTAAAAATTCAAAAATACATTGCTATATAATTCACAGTTTAAAAAATCATAATAGAAGTTTAAAAGCACTTAGAACTAAAGGGTAATGAACAACCTATGGGTTTCAACTGAAATGGTGCTTCCATGGAAATTTTCAGCCCTACATATTTTCAGAAAAAGTTGTATTTAGAGAAAATTATTTTATAACAAATATTTAGAGAAAGAGACAAGGTTGAAAACTAATGCATAGGATCCATCTGAAGTTTGAAAAACAAAATAAATCCAAAGAGATTAAAAGAAATATATAGTAAAATTCGGAGTGTAAACAAAAGACAAAATAAATGTCCCGTATGGAGGAATAAAAAAATCTACAAACTTATTTTATGAAACAATATCAAAAAGGCACACTTTTAGTGGTATACCTAGGAAAATAAAAGATATATAATAATTTTTAAATGATAAATAATAAAAATGAATTTAAAACACAAGGAAATACTGCTAACAACTATTTGCCAACATTTTAGTCAAATTCAATTAAATGTATAAATTTATGGGGAAAGATAGCATAGTAAAGCACTTTTTAAGTCATATAAAATACTTTACATCTGTGTTCTCTTTCTGAGTAAATACGTAACTTTTATTTATTTATTTTAGTTTTCTTTAACGTTTATTTATTTTTGAGAGACACAGAGAAACAGAGTGTGAGCGGGGGAGGGGCAGAGAGAGAGGGAGACAGAATCTGAAGCAGGCTCCAGGCTCTGAGCAAGCAGTCAGCACAGAGCCTGATGCAGGGCTCGAACCCACAAACTGTGAGATCATGACCTGAGCCGAAGTCGGACGCTCAACTGACTGAGCCACCCAGACACCCCTCTATTTTTACTTTAAATATGCATTCATTAAGATCTCATTTACCTACAGCATCTTTTCTCTGCAATTTGTTTGTCTACCATCAATGAAAAGTGACATTGTCATTAGGAATAGAAATTAAGTTTTTTGATGGATTTGATAGACTACCTCCATCAAACATTTATTTTTCAGCTTTGAGATATAATTGACATATAATATTGTATAAATTTAAAGTGTACTTGTTGAGGGCCGCCTGGGTGGCTCAGTTGGTTAAGCGTCTGACTTCAGCTCAGGTCATGACTTCATGGTTCGTGGGTTCAAGTCCCACGTCGGGCTCTGTGCTGACAGCTCAGAGCCTGGATCCTGCTTCTGATTCTGTGTCTCCCTCTCTCTCTGCCCTCCCCCATTCATGCTCTGTTACTGTCTCTCAAAAATGAATGTTAAAAAAATTTTTAAAGTGTACATGTTGATTTCATGCACATATATTACAAAATGATTACCATCATAGCATTAGCTAACACCTCCATCATGTCAAGTAACTACTATTTCTTTTTGCTGTCAGCCATTTATAATCTATTCCCTCAGCAACTTTCAAGTATATAATACAGTACTGTTAACTATAATCATCATACTGTACATTAGATTCCCCCAAGCTTATTTCTTTTTATAACCAGAAGTTTATACCATTTTAGGAGTTTGGCTTGTGTGTGTCTTTGTGTGTGCATGTGTCAGAACCTTTATTAGTTATTTATAATCGCCTCTTCTGCTTTTCTGCTTTCTTGCCAGATGCCTTGGAACAGGAGCTTTCTGGGCTTGAGATTTCTGACCCTTCCCAGCTTTTGGAGGCGCTGCCTTCTGGCCTGCAGCTTATGGGGCAGAAATCTTCTGGACTGCAGCCTTCTTGCCTGTAGCAGCAAATTTTTTTTTGCTGGAAACTTTGCAGCAACTTCTCCAGCTGCAACCTTAGCAGTGGGTACATTTCTAGGAGAAGATTCCAGGACAGCTGCTTTTGGTAGCTTTCTAACTTCAAGTTTGATTATTCTTTTCCTCCTTTTCTTTGCCTTCATGACTTTATAGTGATCAAAATCTGTCATCTTGGCTTTTCTTTCTCTGGCTTTAATCTTCTTGACCCATCCCATGGCCGCCCATTTCCTACTGGTGTCTGCCTTCTGCCAGGCTTGTCCGACGTACTTTGGACGGGCACTGTGTGGGAACTTGAGGATGAAGTCAGTGAGCTCCATGCATTTGAAAGGCATAATATATCTCCTTACCTGAATGCAAGGTCCATCAACCAAAGCCCCCTTCTGGTCAATAGCATCTATAATCTGGACCATCCTCCCGGCATGAAGGCCAAAGGAAATGTAGGCCACCTGGTCAACCTCTATAAAACACTTGAACATCATTTTGGTGGCATTGCACAAGAGAGGTTTGCTTTTTTAGATTTCATGTGTAAGTGACATCACACTATATTTGTCTTTCTCTGACATTTCACTTAACATCATGCCCTCAAGTTTCACCATGTTGTTACAAATGACAGGATTTCCTTTTTTCTCATGGCTGAATAACATTCCATTGATCCCATGGGGGCATGGTTTGTTCAGAATTACCACTTGTGTCTTAACCCCACAACCCCACATATATTGTTTTTGGTGTTCAGATTAAAGCTCTTTATAGGGGTTTACTGGACAGAGGACATTGCTCTGGGGATAGATGGAGGGACCCTGAGCCTGGGTGATGGTGCTCCAGTCCTGGCCATGGGTGAAGTGGGTTAGATCTGCCCATGCCTGTGAGTCCACATATGTACAATGGAATGTTATATATACACACCCATTCCCCACATCTCCATCCATTCGTCTATTGATGGACACTCAGGTTATTTCCATATCTTGGCTATTGTGAATAATACTGCAATGACCATGGGAAAGCAGATATCTCTTCAAGAACCTGTTTTCACTTACTTTGGGTAAGTGTTGAGAAGTAGGATTGCTAAATCATATAGTATTTCTAGTTCTAATTTTTTGAGAAAACTCCATACTGTTGTCTATAGTTTCTGCATCAATTTATATTCCCATAAATAGTGCACAAGGGTTCTCTTTTCTTCACATTCTTGCCAACACTTGTTCTCTCGTCTTTTTGATAATACAATTTTAACAGATGTGATATCTCAGTGTGATTTTTATTTGCATTTTTCTGATGACTAGTAATGTTGTACCTTTTCGTGTACCTGTTGCCCATTTGCAGGTCTTTGGAAAAACGTGTATTGAATTTCTCTATTTTTTTTAATGGTATTTTCTTTGTTGTTGAATTATAGGACTTCTTTATTTATTTGGTATATTAGCCCCTTATCAGATATATGATTTAGAACTTTGTAGGTTCATTTTGTAGATACTTTCATTTGTTGTGCAGAAGCTTTTTCAATTGATATAATCCCACTTACTTATTTTGCTTTTGGGATCATAATAAATCATTACCAAGACCAAGGTCAAGAACCTTTTTCATTAGGTCCTCTAGAAGATTTAGTTTCAGTTTTCATTTTTAGGTCTTCAATCCATCTTGAGTGAATTTTTGTGAGTGATATAAGATAATGGCCCATTTTATTCTTCTGCATGTGGTTATCCAATTTTCTCAACATCATTTATTGAAAAGACTATCTTCTCCTCATTAAGTATTCTTGGCTCCCTTTTCAAAGATTATTTGATCACATATGCAAGGGTTTATTTCTAGCCTCTCAATTCTATTCCATTGGTCTATGTGTCTATTTTTATGATGATACCATACTGTTTTGATTACCACAGCCTTGTAGTATAGTTTGAAATCAAGAAGTGTTACACCTCTAGCTTTGATCTTCTCTCTAGATTGTTTTGGCTATTTGGGGTCTTTTGTGGTTCCATGAAAAATTTAGGATTGTTTTCCTACTTATATAAAAAATGTCATTGGAATTTTGATAGAGAGTGCACTGAATCCATAAATGGCTTTGTATAATATGGACATTTGAACAATATTAATTCTTAGAATCCATATCTTTTTACTTGTTTGTCTACTTAACCAAACTTTAGTTAGGTTCCTTTGAGCTCTTTTCTCAAGGGAGCCTTGATTTTGGCTTGCCTTTACCAAGAATCCTGCTGAATCAGTTTAGTAAGAATTACCTACCCTTAATATACAGTCAAGTTCATTATCCCCTACTCTTGATATCCTCACCCCCTGCTTTTACTTTTATTTGGAGTTCAGTCTTTCTACTCCTACTGCAACAGTCTTGAATAAAATCTCCTGTACTGTTAACAAATGTCAGAATAGTTTTTAACTTTTAAGAAAACAATAATAATAAGCCATACAAAATCTTGGTTTTACATCTCTCTGAAGACAGGTTAAGAAACAGTTATCTTTAATGTATCACATTCCTTTCTATTTACTAAATGTGAGAGCTCATTTAGCATATTGGTTAAGAAACTTGGTTTAGGTACTGGCTATGTTAACTATGTGACCTTGGGCAAATTTTCAAAACTTTGAGAATTTCCCTTGAAAGAAAAAGAAAAGAAAAGAAAAGAAATATCCTCTTTCCTCAAATTATAGGAGGAGTGAGGGGTTTGATTACTGGACTTTTTAGTACAAGAAAGCCTTCTACTGGTATAAGTAAAGTGCAATTTCGTTTATCTGTGGTAATAATTTATTGTTGGAAGGGTTGTACACAAGGAAAATAGGATATTTTTGTTTTTTGTTTTTAAGTTTGTTTTCATTTGAGAAAGAGAAAGAGAGCAAGCAGGAGAGGGACAAAGAGAGGGAGACAGAGTCCCAAGCAGGCTCCGCACTGCCAGCACAGAGCCTGATGCAGGGGTTGAACCCACAAACCGCAAGATCATGACCTGAGCTTAGGTCAGGAGTCAGATGCTTAACTGACTGAGCCACACAGGTGCCCTGAATATAGGATATTTTTAAATGAACAGAAAATGGCAGACAACATCTATACAAAGGATACAAGAATTTGTAAGATGAGAAATTATTTCAGGTGAAAATTTGTCCTCAAAATCAACCATCATGCAGACAAAAAAAACCTTGATGCAGATATTCAAATACTTAGAATATAAAGAGTTCCTTGGGGTCACTCAAGGCCAGAAAGAATCTGTGTCCCAGGAAGTTAGACTACAAAGACCCCATGTGCAAAGGGATTGAGATAGAGCCCTCACAGGGTATTGCCTCAGCAATGGGGCCAAATTCTATACAGACTGAAGCCTGTTCCAGTCCCAATTAGCACATATTCAAAACAACCTTCCTAAGCATGAATATCCCAAGTAATGACATCAAAGAACAAAGCCCAACTTTATTTAAAGGAACACAAAATGCTCAGCAGTTGACAATTTAAAATACACAGTGCTGGTCTCCTACCTAGAGTTAGTTACCAGGTACGCAATGGAACAGAAATGCAATTCACCACTAGCAGGGAAATCAACCAATAGACATCTCCCAGCCCCGCCCCCTAGATGAGGGTAGAATTGGTATAGGACTTAAAAACAGGCCAGAGAAGCAGACTCGCTATGGTCAAACATAAAAGGAAGTAGCATAAGGAGATAATAGGAAGACACACTTAAATATCAAAGCAGATATATAATTCCCTTAAAATCAGGAATTTGTTGAGAAGTGACATAGGATAGCTGTTAAAGTCATCAACTCAGGAGCCACAGTGCCGAGTTTCTATTACCAGCTCTAAAATGACACTTGTGGATCCCTGTTCAAGGTAATTAACATGCCATGCCTCAGTTTCCTTCTCTGTAAAATGAGTATAGTAATAACACTTTCCATCAGGCTTGCTATGAGGGTGAAAATAGTTCTTATTTGTCAAGAACAGAGGACTTTGCAGGGCACAAACTTTAATGGCTATAAAAATGTTTATGAAATAAAATGAAGACAAATAACCTAGCTTTCCTCCCATGAACACCCAGAAAGCAGGCTCCCTCTCAACTCACCTCCATTTTTATTCTTGAGTTTTCTCTGTAGCCAAAGGGCCTGCAGGAGTTCAGAAGAGTCAGGAGGTCCCGGAGTGTTGAAATTTGCTCACACTTCTGTGCTTCTAGCAGTCTTTGAAGCTGATGGGAGGTGCGGCCACTCTTAAAGGTAATGGATGTGATTGTCCTGCGCTATCCCCCACTAGCACTCTCATCAAGCTGGCTCATATTCCTCACCCAGTCTCTGGGAGTCACCCGATTCATAGAGACCTTCCCAAACAGCAACATCTCAAAGAGGTGCCTCCCTGTTATTCTGTCTTCAACCTTCACTAACACTTTCTACAGGTCAATATAACTTAGTAAAGTGTAGCTCCCCCACTAGTTTATAAACTCAGCAAAATCATGGAGCTTGCCTACAAGTGAATTCAGCTGTAAAACAGCTTCCCAGCTCTGATTCTACAAAGGAATCAGCTGGAAGGCATTTCAAAGGCCAACCCCAGTGATTCAGATTTAATTATTTTGGGTTGGGTCCCAGGCATTTGTGTTTTGAAAAACTCCTTCCATGATTCCAACATGCAGCCTGGGTTTAGATCTGCTGCCTTAGAGGAACAGTGTGTACTTTGCCATGAGCTCTACCTGACTGCAGGGGCCTCCCCTGTCCATCGCCACCTCACTATGCTCCAGGCAGGTGGAGACTGTTGTCACTGTGAGCCACACCCAGGCTACAGATTAGAACTGCCTGAAGACTGTTTTGACTATCCTGGTACCTGCAGTTTTCCAGAAATTTTCACTTGAGGGTGTAGTTTGGGAACCAATCATCAGGAGTACTGAATGTTTCTAATACGTGACCAAAGTGGAGACGCTCCTCTTAAAAAACATCTCATGGGCAGGAGACTTTCTTTTGCTTCCTGACAAAAGGATAGTAGTTCTCAAGAATCTCTTGGGGCCTAGGATAAGCGACTGGGGCCTGATCTAAGAAAGCCTTCCTGAGATTTGGGTTCTATTCAAGAGGGGCATGCGGATTTAAAGAAAGTAATTTCACACAATTTTAGGGCTGTTTGTCTTTCTAAAGATGAGGAAATTGAGTATTAAGTTTTAAATCTTAGGGGAAATCTTCTAATTTAGGGGAAACGTTCAATGTTTCTTTGTCAAACAATCTATAAAATCTGTTGGATAAATTTTGAAATGAGAAGGGAAATAGGGTAGAATCTTGGGAGGAAAAGTTTTTGAAGTTGATGGAAGTGTAAAGTGATACTGGATGTTCTTGTGTGAAGGAAATTCACAGGTCAAAAATATGGGTGACTGCAAGGGTTGGTGGTAATTTCTGATGTGCCAAGGAAGTGACTAAGAAGTATTTTATTTTCCAAGGTGAAAATGGAGTCTTTCCAGCTTTCTGAGTGACAAAAGAAAAAATAAAGACAATTAAGTGTTATGAAATAAGAGAGACTGAGCAAGGAGAAATGTTGGAGAGAAACTATGGAAGTTTCTACCAAAAAGTATCATGAAAAGCAGAGAAGCCAGGGGAGACATAGCTGTAAAGACAAACACACACAGTGATTCTGACTGTAAGAGGAGCCACCTTCCCAGGCTGAAGACAAGCAGTGTGCATGCTCCCAGGGGGGCGGGGGGGGGGGGGGGGGAGAGGAAGAGAGTGTTTAACTGATCAGATTTCAAGAGAGGCCTTTCCATTAAAAATGAGCAAAGCTGTTCACCCTTGTCTATGACTTTCCTCCTCAAGGGTATAAAATATTAGTCTTGTAAAGGGAAGTGCATTTCACCATGATTTAGAGCTGCTTGCATTTTTGAAGATGTGAAAGGAAACTTGTAAGCGATAGAAAATCACCAGTTTTAAAGCTTTTTTTTTTTTTTTTTTTTTTGTTACCAACATGCAATAAAACTTAGGAAAATGTGCGCAGGCAATATTTTTGGGATGAAAGGGAATCTAGAAGGAATGGAGGAATGTGGGTAAGAGTGATTAAGGTTTCTGTGTGTATGTAATGACATCAGTGTTCCTGGGTGGGAATAGCCATCAACAAAAAAGAGGTTTGAGGAAAAGTCCAAAATCATGGGTATGAATGGGATCCAAGGGGGAATTTCTGCTAAACCCTAGAACTAGTAGTGCTGTGTCCATAGATAATAGGGAATCACTACAGGCTTTTTAGTAGCAATATTTTAGGGAGAACATCAAGGCTTCAGGAAACATGAGTTTGGAGTAGAGAGAAAATGGCATATTGGGACAGTTTATGACACTCTTAGCCAAACTGAGAGGAAATACTGATGGAGAGGGTAAGATAGGAGAGTGGAGAACAGAGGAGTGATTGACACATTTCTTGGCAGTGAGTATATCGGTAGAGGGAATTGGAGGCTCCAGGAGCAGAAACTGGCCCTAATGCCTAGGAACTGGCCACCACCCAGAGTGGATGCTGGACATCAAGGCTCTGGTTTTTAATATAAGTACTATGTCCCAGCATCCTCACTTGATCTGTGATCCTGGACACACATCCTATCTTTTATTTGAATCTCGGTATCTTCCACTGAAAAGTGGGAGGGGGTGGGGGATGGGTAAACCAACTAATTCTGGACAACAGCCCTTTAGATTAATTCAAGGATTGGGACTTTGATTGGATATGCCAAATCCCTTCAGCTATTCCTAAACTAATGTTTGAGTGGATAACTGGGAGAGGGTGTGTTTGATTTCAACTAGAAGTGCAGGAATTCAAAGCATTCTTGGCCCCATACTCTCAACTAAATAAAAGATTGTCTCATTTGTGCAAATGCACATTCTTGACTTCTGAGTTTTCTTTGCATTTAACTGGAAGCTTCTAAGAGCTTCCAGTTAAACAGGAAGTGCTGAAACCCCAGTCTCTATAAAACAGTGGAATTAGCTGAGTTTTCTTCACTCTGGTATCAAAACCATTTTTTCATTAAGGGTCTTTGCCATGGACAATAGCAATAGCATCCTCAGGGGCAACCCCAAATATATTGTTTTTGGTGTTCAGACTAAAGCTCTTTATAGGGGTTTACTGGACAGAGGACATTGCTCCAGGGATAGATGGAGGGACTCTGAGCCTGGGTGGTGGTGCTCTAGTCCTGGCCATCGATAAAGGTTGGTTAGATGTCCCATGCCTGTGAGTCCTAGCTGTGACCCTCTGTCTGGGGTTTAACACACAAGTGGTAGTTCTGAACCAACCCTGTCCCCAGCTGCAAATATTTATTTCTATCCCAGCAAAGATAATGGGGGCCCTTTAGTGACCCACCAGCCACCTAAGTTCTCACAAAGCTTCTATTCTCCATGGGTAAGCAATATTACACAAGAGCCTGCAATACTAGTTATTTCAGTCATTGTTAGAAAAGTGAAAATAAGGTTGTACATGTGTATGCAGCTGATAAAAGTTTTTCATGAGAAAGATTTGTGAAATTGGGATCTTCACAAAACAGAAGTAAAATACCTTTTTATAAACTTAAGAAATGTAGATAAACAGGTATAAGAGACACAATATATCTAAATTGTTTACCTTATATGTTATATATTCACATCACCCAACAAATGGTTGCTGAGGTTAAGAAGCATCAGCTGCAATCTCACAAGAAGTGAACCAAGGCCCAGGAACATTAAATAATGGGGCTCTGCTCACACAGCCCAAGAATACTGACAGCAGGATTTCACTCTACTGATTCTTTTATCCACAAGTTTACCGTATGGTTAATAGCCCTCCAGACAATAATTTTGGGGAAAGGGTATGAGAAGGGTGACAGATCCTAGGTCATCAGGAAGCTGAGCTCCCTTCCTGTCTGTTGGCCTCTCTCTATATGTTTGGGTCCTATCCAAGCCCTGGCCAATAGCAGAACCAGGGAGTCCTCAAGTTCAATTCCACGTTTTGTTCATTCCATTGGTATTGTGAAGAGAAGGACTCATGAAATCCCTTGTCTCCCAAGTGGAACTGGGATCCAGGTTGAAATTTTCAGTTTAGGATCTGGATCAGAGACAGGGTGGGTGACTGCAACTGGGGATGGAGTCTACAGAGAGAAAGTCAGGGTTCAAGGTGCCGGGCTCTCATCCAGAGCATGTAGGGTGAGGGGGGTGGAGAATAGAAATAAGTAAAGAAGCAAACCAAACCAAAACAAAAACCTGGGGAATGGTAAAGTGGGAAATGACAAATAAGAGTATAATGGACGTAAGAAAAATTTTTTTAATTTTATCTTTTATTTTTTAAAATTTACATCCAAATTAGTTAGCATATAGTGAAACAATGATTTTAGGAGTAGATTCCTTAATGCTCCTTACCCATTTGGCCCATCCCTCCTCCCACAACCCCTCCGGCCACCCTCAGTTTGTTCTCCATATGTATGAGTCTCTTCTGTTTTGTCCCCCTCCCTGTTTTTTTTTTTTTTTCAACGTTTATTTATTTTTGGGACAGAGAGAGACAGAGCATGAACGGGGGAGGGGCAGAGAGAGAGGGAGACACAGAATCAGAAACAGGCTCCAGACTCTGAGCCATCATCAGCCCAGAGCCTGACTCGGGGCTCGAACTCATGGACTGCGAGATCGTGACCTGGTTGAAGTCGGACGCTCAACCGACTGCACCACCCAGGCACCCCGCCCTCCCTGTTTTTATATTATTTTTGTTTCTCATCCCTTATGTTCATCTGTTTTGTCTCTTAAAGTCCTCATATGAGTTAGGTCATATGATTTTTGTCTTTCTCTGACTAATTTCACTTAGCATAATACCCTCCAGTTCCATCCACATAGTTGCAAATGGTAAGATTTCATTCTTTTTGATTGGTGAGTAATGCTTCATTGTGTATATATATGTGTGTATATATATATATATATATATATATATATATATATATGCCACATCTTCTTTAGCCATTCATCCATTGATGGACATTTGGGCTCTTTCCACACTTTGGCTATTGTTGATAGTGCGGCTATAAACATGGGGGTGCATGTGTCCCTTCGAAACAGCACACCTGTATCCCGTGCATAAATGCCTAGTAGTGCAATTGCTGGGTCATAGGGTAGTTCTATTTTTAGTTTTTTGAGGACACTTCATAATGTTTTCCAGAGTGGCTGCACCAGCTTGCATTGCCACAAACAATGCAAAAGAGATCCTCTCTCTACGCATCCTCGCCAACATCTGTTGTTGCCTGAGTTGTTAATGTTAGCCATTCTGACAGGTGTAAGGTGGTATCTCATTGTGGTTTTAATTTGTATTTCCCTGATGATGAATGGTGTTGAACATTTTTTCATGTGTCGCTTGGCCACCTGGATGTCTTCCTTGGAGAAGTGTCATGTCTTTTGCCCATTTCTTCACTGGATTATTTGTTTTTGGGTGTTGAGTTTGATAAATTCTTTATCGATTTTGGATACTAACCCTTTATCTGATATGTCATTTGCAAATATCTTCTCCCATTCTGTCAGTTGCCTTTTAGTTTTGCTGATTGTTTCCTTTGCTGTGCAGAAGCTTTTTATTTTGATGAGGTCCCAGTAGTTCATTTTTGCTTTTGTTTCCCTTGCTTCCGGAGACGCGTTGAGTAAGACGTTGCTGTGGGCAAGAAAAAAGAGGTTTTTGCCTGCTTTCTCCTTGAGGATTTTGATGGCTTCCTGTCTTACATTGAGGTCTTTCATCCATTTTGAGTTTAGTTTTGTGTATGGTGTAATAAAGTGGTCCAGGTTCATTCTTTTGCATGTTGCTGTCGAGTTTTCCCAGCACCACTTGCTGAAGAGACTGTCTTTATTCCATTGGATATTCTTCCCTGCTTTGTCAAAGTTAGTTGGCCATATGTTTGTGGGTCCATTTCTGGGCTCTCTATTCTGTTTCATTGATTTGAGTGTCTGTTCTTGTGCCAGTACCATACTGTCTTGATGATTACAGCTTTGTAGTAGAGTTTGAAGTCTGGGATTGTGATGCCTCCTGCTTTGGTATTCTTTTTCAAGATTACTTTGGCTATTTGGAGTTTTTTCTGGTTCCATAAAAATTTTAGGATTATTTGTTCTAGCTCTGTGAAGAATGCTGGTGTTATTTTGATAGGGATTGCATTGAATATGTACATTGCTTTGGGTAGTATTGACATTTTAACAATATTTGTTCTTCCTATCCAGGTGCATGGAATCTTTTTCCATTTTTTTGTGTGTGTCTTCTTCAATTTCTGTTATAAGCTTTCTATAGTTTTCAGTCTATAGAATTTTCACCTCTGGTTAGATTTATTCCTAGGTATTTTATGGTTTTTTGTGCAACTGTAAATGGGATCGATTCCTTGATTTCTCTTTCTTTTGCTTCATTGTTGGTGTATAAGAATGCAACCGATTTCTGTGTGTTGATTTTATATCCTGCAACTTTGCGGAATTCATGAATCAGTTCTAGCAGGTTTTTTTGTGGAATCTTTAGGGTTTTCCATATAGAGTATCATGTCATCTGTGAAGAGTGGAAGTTTGACCTCCTCCTGGGCTGATTTGGATGCCTTTTATTTCTTTGTGTTGTCTGATTGCAGAGGCTAAGATTTCCAATACCATGTTGAATAACAGTGGTGACAGTGGACATCCCTGTCTTGTTCCTGACCTTAGGGGGAAGCTCTCAGTCTTTCCCCATTGAGGATGTTATTAGCGTTGGGTCACTCGTATATGGCTTTTATGATCTCGAGGTATGCTCCTTCTATCCCTACTTTCTTGTGGGTTTTTATCAAGAAAGGATGCTGTATTTTGTCAAATGCTTTCTCTGCATCTATTGAGAGGATATGGTTCTTGTCCTTTCTTTTATTGATATGATGAATCATATTAATTGTTTTGGAGATACTGAACCAGCCCTGCATCGCAGGTATAAATCCCACTTGGTCGTGGTGAATAATTTTTTTAATGTAGTGTTGGATCCGGTTGGCTAATATCTTGTTGAAGATTTTTGCATCCATATTCATCAGGAAAATTGGTCTATAGTTCTCCTTTTTAGTGGGGTCTCTGTCCGGTTTTGGAATCAAGGTAATGCTGTCTTCATAGAGTTTGGAAGTTCCATACATTTCTATTTTTTGGAACAATTTCAAGAGAATAGGTGTTAACTCTTCCTTAAATGTTTGGTAAAATTCCCCTGGAAAGCCATCTGGCCCTGGACTCTGGTTTTTTGGCAGATTTTTGACTACTAATTCGATTCCTTACTGGTTATGGGTCTGTTCAAATTTTCTATTTCTTCCTGTTTCAGTTTTGATAGTGCATATGTTTCTAGGAATTTGTCCATTCTTCCAGATTGCCCATTTTATTGGCATATAATTGCTCATAATATTCTCTTATTGTTCTTTTATTTCTGTTGTGTTGGTTGTGATCTCTCCTCTTTCATCCTTGATTTTATTTATTTGGGTCCTTTCCTTTTTCTTTTTGATCAAACTAGTGGTTTATCAATTTTGTTAATTCTTTCAAAGAACCAGCTTCTGGTTTTATTGATCTATTCTACCGGGTTTGTTTGTTTGTTTGTTTGTTTGGAAAGCATTAATTTCTGCTCTAATCTTTCTTATTTCCTATCTTCTGCTGTTATGGGGTTTTATTTGCTGTTCTTTTTCCAACTCCTTAAGGTGTAAGGTTAGGTTGTGTATCTGAGATCTTTCTTCCTTCTTTAGGAAGGCCTGGATTGCTATATACTTTCCTCTTATGACAGCTGTTGCTGTGTCCCAGAGGTTTCGGGTTGTGATGTTATCATTTTCATTGACCTCCATATAGTTTTTAATTTCCTCTTTAACTATTTGGTTAGCCCATTCATTATTTGGTAGGATGTTCTTCAGTCTCCAAGTATTTGTTACCTTTCCAAATCTTTTCTTGTGGTTGATTTTGAGTTTCATAGTGTTGTGGTCTGAAAATATGCATGGTATGATCTCGATCTTTTTGTACTTAGGGCTGATTTGTGTCCCAATATAGGTCTATTCTGGAGAATGTTTCATGTGCACTGGAGAAGAATGTATATTCCACTGCTTTAGGATGAAATGTTCTGAATATATCTGTTAAGGCCATCTGGTCCAATGTGTCATTCAAAGCCATTGTTTCCTTGTTGATTTTTTTATTACATTATCTGTCCATTGCTGTGAGTGGGGTGTTGAAGTCTCCTACTATTATGGTATTACTATCCATGAGTTTCTTTATGTTTGTGATTAATTGATTTGTGTATTTGGGTGCTTTCACAGTTGGAGCATAAATGTTTACAATTGTTAGGTCTTCTTGGTCTATAGACCCCTTGGTTATGATATAATGCCTTTCTGCATCTCTTGATACAGTCTATTTTGAAGTCTAGATTGTCTGATATAAGTATGGCTACTCTGGCTTTCTTTTGTTGACCATTAGCATGATATATTGTTCTCCATCCTCTTACTTTCAATCTAAAGGTGTCTTTAGGTCTAAAGTGGGTCTCTTGTAAACAGCATATAGATGGATCTTGTTTTCTTATCCATTCTGTTACCCTATGTCTTTTGATTGGAGCATTGAGTCCATTGATGTTTAAAGTGAGTACTGAAATATATGAATTTATTGCCATTATGATGCTTGTAGAGTTGAAGTTTCTGGTGGTGTCCTCTGGTCCTTTCTACTCTTTTTATTTATTTATTTTTTTTGGTCTTTATTTATTTGGGTTTTTTTTTCTTTCATCTTTTCTCCCATGAGAAAGTCCCCCTTCAAATTTCTTACAGTGATGGTTTAGTGGTCACAAGCTGCTTTAAATTTTTTTTTTTTTTTTTGGGAAACATTTTATCTCTCCTTCTATTTTGAATGACAGCCTTGTCGGTTAAAGAATTCTTGGCTGCATATTTTTCTGATTCAGCACACTGAATATATCCTGCCACCCCTTTCTGGCCTGCCAAGTTTCTGTGGATAGGTCTGCTGCAAACCTGATCTGTATTCCCTTAAAGGTTAGGGACTTTTTTCCCCTTGCTGCTTTCATGATTCTCTCCTTGCCTGAGTATTTTGTGAATTTGACTATGATATGCCTTTTTGATGGTCAGTTTTTGTTGAATCTAATGGGGGTCCTCTGTACTTCCTGGATTTTGATGTCTGTGTCTTTCCCCAGGTTATGAAAGTTTTCTGCTATGATTCGCTCACTTAACCCTTCTACGGCTATTTCTCTCTCTTTCTTTTCTGGGACCCCTATGATTCTGATGTTGTTTCTTTTTAATGAGTCACTTATTTCTCTAATTCTTAAATCGTGCTCTTTTGCCTTAATCTCCCTCTTTTTTCCTGCTTTGTTATTCTCTTAAGTTTGTCCTCTCTATTGCTGATTCTCTGTTCTGCCTTGTCCATCCTTGCCGCCGCTGCATCCATCCATGATTGCAGCTCAGTTATAGCATTTTAAATTTCATTCTGGCTATTTTTTTACTCTTTTATCTCTGCAGAAAGGGATTGTAATCTATTTTTGACTCCAGCTAGTATTCTTATTATTGTGATTCTAAATTCTGGTTCAGACATCTTGCTTGTATCTGTGTTAGTTAAATCCCAGGCTGTCATTTCTTCATGCTCTTTCTTCTGGTGTGCTTTCCTTCATTTTTTCATTTTGAAGGGAGAAAAGGAAATTAAACACACACACACACACACACACACACACACACATACACACACAAATAGAATGGATGATGCTAGATCCTAGGTGTGTTTTGGTCTGGGTGTTGAAAGTAGTGTGACAGATAAGAGGAAAAAAAAGGGGGGGGGGTAGAAAAATAAAAGGAAATTGTTTCAGAATTTGAGAAGATGAATACACTGAAGTAGACTAAAATGAAATAATCGGGGTAAAATAGAATTTGAAAAAAATATACACAAAAGTAAAGAATATAGTAGAAAAAAATTAAAGAAAAATGCTTTTAAGAAAAATTAAAAATAGGTATGAATTTTTTCGTTTTCTGTATTTAAGAAAAAAGAAATGAAAAAGAGAAAAAAAGAAAAAAAGAAAAAAGAAAAGAAAAAAGAATACACTGTAGTAGACTAAAATAAAATAATGGGAGTAAGATAGAATTTGAAAAGATTTATGTAAAAGCAAAAAATATAGTAATAAAAATTAAATAAAAATATTTTAAAAAGAAACTGAAGGTAAAAAGAAGTTTTTCTCTTTCTACCTTCAAAAAGAAAAGAAATGAAAAAGAGAAAAAAGAAAAAGAAAGAAAAAAAGGAAATTTTTTGAAAATTTGAATGAGTACACTGAAATAGACTAAAATGAAATGATGGAAGTAAAGTAGAATTTGAAAAAAATTACACAAAAGTAAAAAATATAGTAATAAAAATTAAATAAAAATATTTTTAACAAAATTGAAAACACAAATGAATTTTTTTCTCCTTCTGTATTCAAGAAAAAGAAATGGAAATGAGAAAAAGGAAAAAGGAAAAAAAAGAAAAAAAAAACTTGAATAGATGAACCTACTAACAGATTGAAGTAGGACTGAAATTGCTTCGTTTTCCCCTAGAAGTCAGTCTATGTAGTTCTTTATAGTCCATAAATCAAGCTGGTGGTGAGGCTTGTGTTCTTGAAGAGGGAAGTTGGCCCAGTTGGGTGGGGCTCAGTGTAACAGCTCCGCTGTCCAATAGATGGCGCTGCTAGCCTACTGGGGTGGATTGTTGCCGGGCTCGTATGTGCCTATCCGCATGCGTGTGAGCAATGAAAAAAGGCGTCACCCAGCCACCCAGTCTGTTCTCCCGGATTAGCAATTGCGCACCCATCCTCTGTCTTCAGCTTTCCTCCACTCTCCGCTTCTTCACTCTCCGTGACCAGGCCCCAGGAAGTACCTCTCTCCCAAGTTTTGTTTCAGATGCGGCTGTTTTCCCGGCCCCTTACTTCCGAAGGACTGCGGCTTTGACCTGTTCTACCCCTCTGGGGGAGGGTCTCACCAAACAATGGCCGAAAGTCAGCTGCACCCAGGAACGCTTGCTGGACCCTGCTGTTGCTGGTGCCCCGAGACTGCGGCCAGGTGCCAGCCCGCCCCAGAAAAAGTTCACAGGACAGTGTAGCAGCAGCGTTTATGGAAAAATCACACACCTCTGGCACCAGGCTTCACCCTCAACGACCTTGCCCCAGCACCAGCGAATGTGGCCGTTTTTCTGGGATCTGCTGGGACCAGGTGTCTTCAACAGTCTCTACTAAATGTCCTTCCAGCAGTGGAACTGCTTTACCTTGTGTGGCCCGAGAACCTTCCAGACCCCACTCTGCTCCTGGGGATTCGCCC
This sequence comes from Felis catus, assembly GCF_018350175.1. Taxonomy (NCBI): domain Eukaryota; kingdom Metazoa; phylum Chordata; class Mammalia; order Carnivora; family Felidae; genus Felis; species Felis catus. Next base: position 175,224,523 of record NC_058371.1, read on the forward strand.
TTCCCACCAGAGCACCGCCAGGTATCGAGCTGCGAAGTTGCAGCCTTTGTGCTCCCCTTGTTTACAGTCTTAATGGAATTTAAACCCTCTCCTTTCTCCCGTCTCCCTTTTTAGTTTAGTTCATGCGGCTGTTTCCAATTTTCCACTTTCTCTCCAGCTGCTTTTGGGGAAGGGTGCTTTTCCTGTATGCTCCCCCCTCCTCCGTCTCCGCCCTCGCTCCACCTGCAAAAGCGGTTCCCTACTTTTCACGGCTTCTAACTCCCCAAGTTCAGCTCTTCGTGTCGCGTACCTGCTAAATTCTGTGTTTCAGGCTGTGCAGATTGTTGTGTTAATCCTCCAGTCAGTTTTCTAGGGGTGTAGGATGGTTTAGTGTTGGTCTGGCCGTATTTCATGGACGTGAGACACAGAAAGCTTCCATGCTGTTCTGCCATCTTGGCTCCTCCCTCAAGAAAAAATTTAAGGAAGAGACAAAGTAATCTTAGCAATTAAGACTAAATTAGAAGTCAGAGTAGTATGGATTCAACTGTATATAATAGTATAATAAAGGAATTTAGGCAAGGTATGAATATACCAATGACAATAAAAAAGAAGAAAACAAAATCTTAAATAGCTAAAAAGAATCAGAATAGTGATTTTTAATGAAGAAAGGAAACATCCAACATAGACACACTTGAATTCTGCACAGAAGAAAACACAATGCAATAGAATTAATATTTAAAACTATTCTCCAAGAAACTCTATGTAAATAAAAGACTCACAATGACATATAAAAGACTACCTGAGGTACCTGGGAAAGTTGATTCAGATTTGTCGTCTCAAAGACACATTATACTAAAAGTATTGATTTCAAAGATAACAAATTTCCCTAGAACATCAATAAAATACAAAACAAGAGTCACTGACATAGAAAAATCATTTTGACCTCAGAATTGTTGGCAATAATATACAAAGGAAGATAGCACCATAATAACTTAAACAAAAAAAAAAACTTCGGGGAAAGAAATAGGTGATCCAAGTATTGTAACTCTAGCTAAGCTGTTTTTCAAGTATTAGCGGTATAGAAACACAGATTTAAATACACCAAAACTCAGGGAATATATATCCAAAAGCCCTTTCTGAGTGATATACAAAAAAAGAAAATGGGTGTCATATGGCCAGGAGTGGATTATGAAATTTTTGGCCAAAAAATAAAAAAATAATAATAATAATTAGAGGTACCATTGGATAGATCTAATTGTATATCTAAGAAAGAAAGAGGTGAAGGGATAGAGTTGTTGTTTGTCTTGACATTAAAAAGTAATAATGCTATGAAAAGGAGAACGAGAAGATACAAAAGGAATTAGAATGAACTCAGCAGTGGTCACTTCAATAATAGGCGGAGTCAGTGGCTATAGTTATAAGCTGGTAAATCAAGAACTAGAGACCTAAGTAAGGGGTAGAGGACTAAGGGTATTATTCAAGATGTTATTTAAAAGGTAATATCTGGAAGAATATCTGTTATTCATAAATAACAGAATAAACTGAAAAAGAGAAAAGACATTCAGAAAGCAAAAGTATACATAAATACTATACCCAGTTAAGAACAAAAATCTCAACTATATCAATCAAATGTACTCAATTCATCTATTAAAAGACACAGCATTTTAAATTGTCTTGTTAACCAAAAATCAACACACTAAGATAAAGTTATTCAATAAAACTAAAAATAGAGGGATTGGTAAGTATATATGGGACAAATGTACACAACAGAGTGAAGCTAACTAGAAACCAGGGGTTTTAATCCTCATACAAGATGAGGTGGAATTCAGGCCAAAAAGCACTAAAAATGTCAATGATGGGAGGGCGCCTGGGTGGCCAGCCAGTTGGGCATCCGATTCAATTTCGGCTGAGGTCATGATCTCATGGTTCATGAGTTTGAGCCCCATGTGGGGCTCCATGCTGACAGAGGGAAGCCTGCTTGGGATTCTCTCTCCTTTTCTCTCTGTCCTCCCCTGCTCATACTCTCTCTCTCTCACAAAATAAATAAGTATTAAAAAAGTAAAAAAGCCAATGAACATCTCGAAATATTACAGAACAAAATGTATGTTGATATAAATTATGAATATCTATGTAGCAAATAACATAGTAGTTACATAAAGCAGAAGGTGTAAGTGGTACAAGGAGAGATAAACAGAATCACATAAAAGACTTTAACCTTTAACACTATGTTTAGCTCAAAAAAGGCCAAGCAAACAAAAATAAGTAAGGATGTAGTAGACCAATAGTATAGTATGTGTTTGTATCTGAATCTTTTCATGCTTAGTATCTCCTCACACCTATCAAAATGGTTAAAATCAACAACACAAGGAACAATAGGTGTTGGTGAGGATGTGAGGTAAAACAAACAGTTGTGCACTATTTGTGGGAATGCAAACTGCTGCTGCAGCCACTCTGGAAAACAGTATTGAGACTCCTCAAAAAGTTAAAAATAGAACCATCCAATGATCCAGCAAGTATGCTACTGGGTATTTACCCAAAGAATACAAAAACACTGACTCAAAGGGATACATTCACTCCCTATGTTTATGGCAGCGTTATTTAGGGGTACCTGGGTGGCTCAGTCAGTTAACCATCTGACTTTGGTTCAGGGCATAATCTCAAGTTCATGGGTTCAAGCTCCATGTCAGGCTCTGTGCTGACAGCTCAGAGCCTAGAGCCTGCTTCGGATTCTGTGTTTCCCTCTCTCTCTGCCCCTCCCCCATTATGCTCTATCTCTATGTCTCTCACAAATAAATAACTGTTAAAATAATGTAAGGGGCACCTGGGTGGCTTGGTTGGTTAAGTGCCTTTGACTCAGGTCATGATATCGCGGTTTGTGAGCTCAAGCCCCTTGTCGGGCTCTGTGCTGACAGCTCCAGAGCCTGAAGCCTGTTTCAGATTCTGTGTCTCCCTCTCTGTCTCTGCCCTTCCCCCACTGGTGCGCACATGCTCTCGCTCTCTCTCTCTCTCTCAAAAATAAGTAAACATTAAAAAAATGTATATAAGAGCATTATTTAAACAGCCAAGAAATGGAAGCAGCCCAGGTGCCCATCGATTGATGGCTGGATAAAGAAGATCCATACAATGGAATATTATTCAGCCATAAAAAAATAAAATCTCGCCATTTGCAGTGACATATATAGAACCAAAGAGCATAAATCTGAGAGAAATAAGTCAGAGAAAGACAAATGCCATATGATTTCACACATATGGGAAGTTATGGAACAAAACAAAGGGAAAGAGAGAGAGATAAATCAAGAGACAGTGTCTTAATTATAGAGAACAAACTGATGGTTACCAGAGAGGCAGTGGGGATGGCAATGGGGGAAATAGGTGATAGGGATTAAAGAGAGCACTTGCGATGAACTCCGGGTGATGTATGGGATTGTTGACTCACTATGTGGTACACTTGAATCTAGTATGACATTATGTTCACTGACTGGAATTAAAATAAAGACTTAAAAAAAACAAAAAAGGAGACACTTTACATGTTTATAATGTAAAATATATCTTATTTATATCTTAATGAAATAGTGATATCTTATTAAAGCACTCATTTAATTTTCACAAAAATTGATTATATATTAAGTGATAAAGAATGCCTTATCAACTTCCTTAAAGTAGAAATAATGCAAATAATATCCTTTGATCATAATATAATGAAACTAGAGTTAATAAGAAAACAATAGTCCTTCCATCTGGGGTAAAGATAAACCAGAAATCAAAATTGTAAAATTTATAAAACGAAAAAATCAAGGAGATAAAATAAAGCACTAAATACACCCAAACTTAAAAGCTAGTGTGAGAAAAATAAATTAAAAGTAAATGCAAAGATGTAAGGAAAAAAAATAAGTACAGGGTTAGTGACAGATAAAACAGGAAAAAATTTGCATTAGTAAGTAAGTCAATAGACTAATTACGGGAAAGAAAAAATAAAATAAACAAAAACACTAGGTAACCTAATAAAAATAGAAAAGGAGAAAGTACAAATTTATAAACTGATAAATGATAAAGGAAAATAACAATTGAAACAGATAATTCTAGAAAAATTATGAGAGATTACTGTATGGACCCATACAAATATACTTGAAAACCTAAAGGGAAAATATACACTGAAAATAAAATTTACTAAATTTTGCTAGAATGGAGATAAAATGGTTAAGTCAAGCTATTACCATGAAAGAAAGAACATTTATTAAAGAATACTCAACATACCATCGCATCTAGATCCTTTCATGGAGGGATTCTTACTTTGTGGAAACTAGATAATCATAATCATAAGGCTACTTATGTTTTTTACAGAGGGGGAAATTTTTTTTAAATGCTTTTAATGAAGCATATAAATTTAATATCCATATTTATAATAATAGCATGTAGGTATGTAGATTTAAAATTACAAATGAGACATTAACAAGTAAAATCCAGTACCATCTTAAAAATAATAATTACATTATAAACCAGTGAAATTTATTTTGGAAATACAAGAATAGTTCAATATTAGCATAGTCATTTGTATACTTCAGTCACAACGTCAGTAACATGCAGTAATTTGATGTGTAACTTCTTAGTGGTGTTTCCAGTGGTTCCTGCCAGGGATGACTTAATTGGGTAGACCTCCAGTGCATTCACACAGGTACTCATGCTTGGTTTCAGGCTCTGCTGTGGCCATATTGAAATTAACTTCTTCACTAGGGGTCCCATATTTGGCATAGGCATATCTGGATTTGGATCCTGGTTCTCTGTCACCCATTATCTACTTATCTTTGGGCAAGTCACTTAGCCTGTCTATACCGTGCTATCGTCCTGTGCTATGGTAGGAATTGAAGGTGGTATAGGAAAATGGTAAGTGCGTAGTAAGTGCCATAGTAAGAGATAGATGCCTGGTAACTATTGCTCCTCTTGTTTTGGTGGTGGTGGTAGTTATTCTTTTTGGCTATTTTTATTTATTTATTTATTTATTTATTTATTCATTCATTCATTCATTCATTCATTTATTCATTCATTCTTACCAGGGTCTAGTATCAGTAAAAATGAGAGAGTAGGCAACTTTGATTTGAAGTATCAGAGATACTTTATAAGGAAAGGAATTATTTAGCTGATTCTTGAAGGCTAAGGCTGAGCCCAGTCAGTCATGAACAAGATGGAGTGAATAGCAAATGAAAAAGGTAAGGAGGTTTGCAATCATTGGGCATTTATGGGAGCATGGTGTCCAGGAGCATGGATTTGGATAAGAATCTCACCTCCACCAGCTTCATGACCTTGGGCAAATCACCTCACCTCTTTGTCTTAGTTTCTTTATCTTCAAAAAGTTCTAATTATACTATAGTATTTGTAGGGTTATTTTAAGAATTAGTGAGTTTATGTATGCAAAGTACATAGCTGAACATCTAGCAAATTGTACATGTTTTAATAGGTAATATATTATTATCCAAGGAAATCTGGGTCAGACAAGAAATTTCAAAGAAGTAGGCAAGGGCCAGTTCAGAGGGTTAGTCTGCCATGCTAAAGACCCTTAATGTGATCTTGAAGGTAATGGAAGGTAATTAAAGTGTTTAAGCACAATTGTGACATGATCTGACCTGCCTTCTGGAAAATTGCTATAACAGCTTTATAGAGATCTGAAGAATTGTGGAATAAAAGTTGACTTCCAGTTACCATTGCTCTCCCTCCTGGCTAATCTGACAAAGACAATTTCAATTTCTAGTGTAAGCAATAGTCAACATTGAGCAGATAAATTCTTAGCTCAAGAAAGTGCCTTCTGGCCACAGCATCTGTCCCGGGAGGCACCCTGCTGAAGGCTCAACTATAATTCATATCCTAAACACCACTTACACCCTACACCCAAGAAAGAGTCAGAATATGCTCTAGGTTTCCACTCTTCATGATATCTCTACCAAATCAACTCCAGGCTTGTGGAGTCAGAACTAGAACCTGCTGAGAGCTTTAACACTTCCAGTCCCATGATGCCCGGTTGATGTCCTCACCATTTGCTATTGCTGCCAGAGGATCCTTGGATGCTTCATTCACAGCAGATGTAATGGCAGCCAGTAAACAATGTTTATTGAGCACCCACTGTGTTTAGAGCACAGGAATAGGGCTACAAAAAGCTGCCACAGCAAAGAAACAGTGGGAGATGGTAGCACCTCTTGTGTAGTGTCTGACACCCCTGTCAATAGCATTAGCTTTTCTAGGCGTTAAGAATTATTTAACACAACTCAACCTGTGACTCATAAACTTACCTTCTGCCAATTTTAAGATGTCTAACAGCTGGGGGTTCACTAGGCATTGGACAAGCCTGAGAATGTGTTCAGAACTCTCTTTATGAATCAAAGAATGTTAACTTGTCATGCATGATCAGTTATCTGAATTTCAATTTGATTTATATACTCATAGTTTTTACCAGAAACTAAAACAGTGAGAAAAAATTTTTTGAGTGTTATATTTTATTTTAAAACTTTGAATAATATCATTATTTCTTTCAGCAATTTGGGAGACTTCGTTTTGCAATATAAACTGTTTGAACCCTCAGGAAAAACATGATGTATACAGTAAAATTACATTTTGAAAGTTTGTCTATAATATAACCATCATTCATCCATTATGAATCAATGATGGCATCATTAATTCCATTATTTAATACGTTCTTAGGCAAAAAAAAAGTCATTGATATTTAAAACCAAGCTTCTTCATTATACGTAGAAATATAACTATCTTTTTTGGGGGGTAATTTTTTTTTCCTGAATATATAAAAACGATTTTATATAATACCATTATGTCATTGTCACTAAGGAATATTGAGCTGTGGTGAGTGCTACCTTCTGTATTTCAATATTCCTTTTTTTTTCTGCAAAATATAATTCCCCATAGCTATTCCATAATTATATTTACAAAGATAGATGAAGGACCTTGTTATAGATCTCAAGCTTGTTCAAAAATGAGATTGAATGGAGTGTCAGATTGGTCAACTCTTCTGTGAGAAAAACATTCTGGAGATCCATTTTGTGTGACAACAACATGCATTTAACAAAACAAAAAATAATCAATTCCATGCCAGTGACAGGAGGTGATTCAGCTAGCTGGCTGGCAGCAAAGGTTGTTCAGCGGGTTTTCGATTCCTAATTGGGTGTCTAGCTTGCTAAGTAGCAGCTGGTCTTTAATTAGTGGAAAAATTATTACCACTAAGAGTTGCTTTAAAAAGAAAAAGAACAAAATAATTAAAATGTTAGAATCCATATGGTGAGTGCTTATCCCCACTTGTCAATAGCTGTTTTCCTTCTTTATCACTAATAAATTTAAAAATACTCCTATGCCACTTTTTAAAAAGTGAAACTCATGTAAACAGAAAATCCCCAATAACTCCCAGAATGGAGTAGCCAAAAAAAATAGCTGCTTGCCATTTAATAATTCTTTCTGTCCATGAAATTATCTCTGATATCCCCAATCCTCATGGATTGAGTAGCTAACTGATAAGTAAATCTTACAAAGCCCTCATTGTTGAAGGGGTTTGTAAGTTCCCTGTGGTGAACTCTTATAAATACAATGACACTGGTGAAAATGTCAGTACCTTACAGATGACAGGAAAGTGGTCTTTGCAGATTCCATTTAATGATTAACATGAAGTTAATATTGTCTGGAATTACAGGAGACCCAACTTTGCCATGGTTTTGTAATTACAGTTCCACTCAGAGATAGAGTTTTGTAAACATTTTATTTAGAGATGAACAGTCTACATGTACACGGAACATGCCATGAAACCCTACAGTTGATTATGCACGTAGGACAATGTTCTTACCTCCCATATGGACGAAGCTGCATTCCTTAAACCAACTATTTACCAAAATATTTGCTTTGGGTTTTTATTATTTGAGTTGGGAGGTGGTGGTGTAATAGAAAGTGTGTGAATGTTAGTCCTCGCAGAACTTGATTCAAAAGCTGGCTCTTCGTTTTACCAACCTAATGTGTCCCAACTCATTTTTGGCTCCATTTTTTCTTCGTTAAAATCCAACCAGTCAGATTATCGTAAGCTCTATGAAATACTTATCATTGTTTCTGGAATGCATTACCCATTCAAATGCTTTTCTTGTACTTCTTTCAACATACATGTAATGCATTTCAGTTATGTGGAAAAATAAGTTATTGTGTCCACCTCATGCTCTAATGACATGGTGCCGATGAGGAATGATTTACATATGTATCCAATGTAATTTTGAATAAATATATCATTTATTCACCCATCTTTGAGACACTTTTTGAAACAAAAAGATCATCTGATTTTTACGCTATTCACCCCATGGTTGCTAGAGAAAATGAGACTGGTTTAAGTGGAAATTTTAATATGATATTAATTTTCCATTCTTCTGAAGTTTCTAACTCATATGAATAAGAGTTATCATTTAAGTACCAAGTTAATTCTTTAAACGTATATATGTCTCAATGTGCCTGCACTCACTAAAAATAATTATAGTCATGCCCAACACTGTGGTCCATAGTGGCTGCTCCAGGACGATGTGCCTTCTGTCTTGACAGAATGAGAAGCTTTTTATCCTATTTTTTTTTAACCTTTAAAGTCTTCTTGAAGCCACTTTTCCTTGTTTTAATATTACTTCTTCAAGTTCATTGCAGGATAATAAAAGGAATCGTTCCCAGTTGAATGTTTTGTATCAACTTTTGTCCCTACTTTTATGCTTACTTTTCAGCACTGTCTAAAGTCTCTGCTCATGCAATTTCTCCATCATTATGTTCTGCATGTTGCTGAGTTCACTGCTGATGTTCAGTAAATTTCAAATTATCACCATCAGGCTATGCCAATTGGGAGAAACACTAACATGTGGTACAGTAAGATGCAAATCAGGCTATATAGATTAATAGCAAACATTTGGTTGACATCTCTAATTTCGCTTGGGTTGAAACTAAAACTTTATTGCACTTCTCTGTGGTCTGCCATACTGCCAGCTGCCTTTTCTACAGATGTTCTCAACATATGAAGGGGAGTCTGAGCATTAACCCCCCGCTGCATATCAACAAGATGCAGATGATCAGCAATAATTTGCTTCCTTTTCAAGACCTAACTGTTGATATGACATGATGGAAAACCTCATTGTTATACACTGTTACAAATGTCTGTAATTACTGCTGCCTCACAACTAAATGATTCGGCTCATCCGTTCCATCATACTCAAAAGATACCCAAGTGACATTTTACTTTTCCTGCCCTTGGTTTTCCCCAATTCATGGCAGCTGGAAAACTCTGGTCTAATCATGAACAGCCTAGCTGGAATATTTGAAATCTTTACTATTCCACTTCATGGCATGACAGTGACAATTTTTGAGTTGTTTAAGAGCAGAGTATAAAAAATAATGGAGGATTGTCTGGCCACTGTGTCCTGAATGGATTAGAGAACGAGAGAGACCAGAGGTACTCTGCACGGGGGTTTAAGATCAATACAAATTTAAAAAAAATCACATAGAAAGGAGTACTATCCCAGATTTTTGTATAGTTTCTTGGTTTTTCTCCTTTATGTATTCTCTAATGCTGCCTAAAGACACCAACACTACAAGAAATTCCCATGTTTCAAGTTTTTTTCTCTTACAAACTTGAAGTAAGTTTAATCCAACATGTCCAATCTGTTATCCTTGTTCAACAATCAAAATGTGATCTCTTGGGCTATCTGCTATTTCCCCTGTCCCCTTTTGTCTGAAAATAACATTTTTTTTCTTAAACTTCCATTGTTCCTCTTTAACATTATCTTTCCATCATGCCCTTGGAACTAGACTCTTTGAAGATAATGTTTCCTGAAATTTTCTTGAGAAAAGACTATTCTTCTAGAAGCCATCTTGAGATGTAGTTGGTGTTCTTGTAACTCTCCACTGTAACTAAATGACTACTTCTTCACTCAAAAGTACACATATTTGCTTTTCTGCATCAGCCTTAATCCCTCTCCAAGCTGCCATCTATTGATTAGCTGCTCACCTCCCTACTCACTGAAAGCATAAGTATCTGGTTTATAGTCTCTCCCTTTTTCTTGCCAAGTTCTGCCATTTTCCCTGATAAGATTTAGCCAACACCCTTGTCTCTCATTCCTTCATCTTTATGTTAGGTGATCTTTTCTTCCACTTTACAACAGCCACCTGCATGTATGACTGTAATCCTTAAACATGAATTTAGCTGGAATTGTAAGCCTAGTAGCAGACAATAGTTTAGTCTCCTTTCTAGTCTTTCTCTCGAGTATTTCCAACATCAACCCATAAACGTCATTGACATGTTCATCCACAGGTCTGTTGTTTCTCCCTTTCTACTTGCAATCACCGGTCTTTGTTTCCTTTTCAATATTATATATTTTATTTTTCATCTTTACGTGTTGTTTTTCAGTACCTCCAGCACCCTTGCCCCATTAACCATCTGTTTCACTTGCCTGAAAAACAAAAAAAAAACATGGGTGACTATCTGACTGCCTACTACACCTGGATTCTGAGTGATGTTGAAAAAAGTGATGAAAATTTTGGTGCCGGTGTAGACTCATGAACATTGAACTTTCTTCTGAATAGCTGTACAAGTATGGGTCACAAGCACCTGTAATCCAACCCTTCTAAGGAAATGTATCATCTTTCTTCCCTGCTTGTTCCTCCATTTCTTCTCTCGTTTTCCTAATCTCATTAAATGACACCAACCCAGTTTCTCTAACAGCTGGAATTCTCTTTCCTTTACATCATACATCCAATCAGTAACTAAGTCCTCTGGATTCTATCTTGTGAATAGTTCTTGAATCATCTGTCTCAAACTTTATTAGCACTGCTGAGGTCTAGGATGCTATATCTAACTTGACCTTCACAAACACTTATTGGTCTCCATGTTTTAGATATCGTTTCCATCCAATCATATATCCACATCGCAACCAAGAGTGAACCTTCAAAAATACTATTACACCACACCGGTCTCCGGTCTAATATCCTGCAATTTCTTTTTCCATTGTACTTCATGAAAACTCTTAATCTCTTCCAATAGTTCACAACATCTTCTGGGGCCTCACTATTAGCTACCTCTCACACTCTACTTTCATACTCAGTTATTTCAATACTGTCTCATCCTAAACCTTTTGCACTTGCTATTTAATCTACTATGATTATCATTATTCTCTTCACATAGCTAACAACTTCACATTATTTTTCTCGTGGCTTAATTATCTCTTCCTACAGGATGACCTCCCTTTGGTCCAACCTTAGGTGTGTGCGCACAAATATACAAAAAAGGTATATATAAGACCAGAGCTATCATATTTTATGCCTTCCCAGTCGTTCTTCCATGATAGCAGGTATCACAATGTTTTTGTTTTTTTGGTTTTTTTTTTGTTTTTTTCAAATTGCTTTTGAATTGTTTTCTCTCCTGTTAGGTCTGAATCTCTGAGATTTGAATTATGTGTGCTTTCTTCATCCTGGAATCTTTAGTTCCCAGTACTTTGACAAAAATAAGCATTACCAGGGGCGCCTGGGGGACTCAGTCGGTTAAGTGTCTGACTTTGGCTCAGGTCATAATCTCGTGGTTGGTGGGTTTGAGACTTGCCTGGAGCTCTGTGCTGACTGACAGCTCAGAGCCTGGAGCCTGCTTTGGATTCTGTGTCCCCTCCTCTGCCCCTATCCTGCTCATGAGCTGTCTCTCAAAAATAAATAAATGTTAAAACATGTTTTAAAAATAAGCATTACTAAATTAAAATGTTCATTTTTTCAATTAAATAATTATGTGTAATCATCCAACTAATAATTGTTAATGATACAATGCCTCTCATCAGGAGCAATATCAATTGGGCCATTATGTCCAGCCTTCTACTTTTGAAGAAAGCATATCTAAAGAAAAAGGCAATGAGAAAGTTCTATTACTGTAGAGGTAACTTTCTTTTATCATGGGTTTTTAAGTGAAAGTATCTCAAAATTTGTATGCTAGTTAAGATATAAATTCAACAGCTATTATCAGAAATTACAAAGTAATAGTTACCTATAACACAATGTTTTTTTTTTTTTCTCTTACACGAAATTTTTTAGCTGATATCTTCTGTCCAGGTCAGTTCTTTCTTTTGCTTGACTATCCTTAAGGTGTTGACCTCATTCATATTGTTTATGAAAGTTCAGTACCATATCCACCTTCTAGCTAGCAGCAAGATAGAAAGAGAGAAAAAGAAATAATACCTATTCTTTTTAAAAGCATGTACTAGAAGCATGTACTAGAGGTTGCTGTGATGCTTAATTTATGTGTCAAATTGGCTAGGCCTGGAATTCTGGCTTTTTGTGTGAGGTTTTTTGAGGGGGTGAGACTAACACTTAAATCAGTAGACTTTGACTGCCCTCCATAGTGTGGAATAGCTCTCATCCAATAAACAGAAGGCCATAAGAGAACAAAGACTGACCTCCCTCTGAGTGAGAAGGAATTCTTCCAGCAGATGTCCCTCAGTCTTAAACTACACCACTGGCTCTTCCCTAGGCTTCCAGCCTGCTGACCTACACTGCAGACTTTGGACTTGCCAGACTTCACTAAACATGTGCCCCAATTCTTCAAAATACATCTGAATATGTCTGCATGCTATTGTTTTTGGTTTTCTGGAGAACCCTAAATAATACAGTTGCGTATTTACTTCTGATCATATCTGACTGAACAGAACTTAGTCACCTAGCCACTCCTGGCTGCAAGGGAGGCTGGTAAATGCAATCTTCATTTTAGGAAGGAATACACCCAAACTTATTTAGACGGAAGTTGGGAAGAGTCAATATTGGGAGAAAATAACCTCATTCACATTTGTTTAAATATAATTTATTTGCTAAATATTGTAGATCAGATAGATCATTGTTTTATCATGCCCAATTTAGAACATAGGTCTGAGGTTATAGGATAACTTCACAATTTTTATACAATTCTAATGTGTTTTGCTTTTTAGTGGAGCTTTTGAGAGGTATTGAGTGAGTTTTATTTCATGCTCTGTAAATTATCCTGGGTGCAAAAATTCTAGACTGTTGCTGGTCGAGTGCGGGGTCAGATGCTTTAATAAGTACCAGAGGTGGGTCTGATTGGCAACCTCTTACAGACCACTGAAATCCTAATGAACGCCCAAGTCAGAACAAGCCATTACAATTTCTAGACCATTACAGCTACTTATGTAGGGCCTGAGCATGAGAGTCCTCAGTAAGTTTTGGGTCTGCTCTAACAAGGGGTGAATGAGTAGTAAAGGGCTCCACAGCTGTATTCTGTGGCCATAGTAATTTTAGACTAAAAGCAGCTTAAACTAGGTGTACTTTCAGTTAGACATGGAAAAATCAACTCATTCCATTATGAATTTCAAATTGTATAATTTTCAAGAGTATATAGGTCCAGTAAATATTTTCAGCTTCATTACTGTGATTACAATGTACTTTTCTAAAACAAACATACAAATAGAAAAATAAAAATAGGGGCACTTGGGTGGCTCAGTCAGTTAAGCTTCCAACTCTTGGTTTCGGCTCAGGTCATGATCTCATGTTTCATGAGTTTGAGACCCACGTGAGGAGGCTCTGTGTGAAGCAGAGAGTCTGCTTGGGATTTTCTCTCTCCCTCTTTCTCTACCCCTCCCCTGCTCATGCTCTTTCTCAAAATAACTAAATCATACTTAAAAAAAAAGAAAAAGAAAAGTAATCACACATGATGATTTTTGTTATTTGTTTCCTCCATCCCCAAATATCTTGATGATCCAAGCCACGGTCATATCTTGCCTCCTTGTGGTCTTCCAGCTCCCACCCTTTCTCCTCTACACACTATTCCTCTGCTTAGAAACCCTCACTGAGCTAGCCAAAGTAGTTTCAATGGCTTTTAAAAAATGTCTTACCAGGTCCCAGTGTGAACTTTTACTACCCTCTCTGATCTTTTCCCTATGTATTTCTTTCCTCTCCACAGCAGTTATGTGATCAGCTGTTTCTTGGCCACACTATGCACATTTCCCCTTAAGACCATTGCTCCTGCTGTTCCCTCTGCCTGGAACACTCCAAAGAAAACACATTCATTTTCCGACATCTCTGATTAAGTAACAGTTTATAAATTATACATTTTCTGACAACCACTCCCTGTGAAGGAGTAGCATCTCCCATGATTCCACTCTTTTCATTCTCCTCGCCTGGTTCATTTCACTCCATATTGCTTATCACAATCAGCCACATACAATGGTTTAGTAGTTGTCTGTCTATCCCCAGTAAGGTAAGATGCATGAGGGAAAAGACTTAGTTTTGTTCTAAAAACAGTACTGGGTATACAAGAGGCTCCCTATATTATTTGCTGAAGGTATAAATGAAAAAGACTACCTCATTTAACAAGCACCAAAATAAATGATATGAAATGGATATCAATTTTTCATTTTTCATTTGAAACAGAACTGAAAACTTTCATGAAACTCATTTTCAAATGTATAATCTATAATATTTTTCTTTAACTGTTGCTTCATGTTCTGGGCTTCAGGCTTTTCAGGCTTGTGTGATTTCAAATAGCATATGGTAAAACAAATGAGCATTGGTTTGACATAACCTGACCTGTAAATGACAATGAGAGCAAAAGGGCAGAAGGAATGTGGCCTTGTCAGAATTTTATGAGAATAGAAAATTTCCAGTAGCCCCAGAGAATGTCAAAAAAGTGTTCCATAAATGGAATGGGGAACCAACTGAAAGGTTTGCATCAAATGAGGGTGACAGACAGAGGTCTCTCAAAGAATATATAATGAGGATCATCTAAGTCATTCAAACTGAAGAATGGGCAAGAGGTTGTGTGATTTATCTCACATTTTCAGGCAAGGCATAATCATTATGGAGAAATACTATATTTTAAAAGGTAACATAATATTATAAAAATTCAAAGAGTATCAAAAGGTAGAAAGTGCAAGGTCTTCTTTACATATCCCTCAGTTCTCTGATTCCCTTCCTCAAAGACACCCGCTGGTACTAATTAGTTTTATAAATTCCTAAAGATATTTTATGCAAACACAATATGACTATATTTCCTTTAAATATTTCTTAACTCTGCAAGATTTCAAGCAGGCAAGGACTATAGAGGGTAATAGAACAGACACCAGTCTATACCCCAGAACGGTTTTATGAATATTTGTCCAAATTGCTTCAGATGTATATTAAGAAACAATGTTTCAATTCTACTACATTCTTATCCTCCCAGGGTCAGAGATAAACACTAGGCTGGTTCCTATCTTTCCTAGTATTTTTTTTCATACTGTTACTTACTATATATATTGTTATAGATCGAATATGTATCATATTACTTAAATTTATATAAGCTGTATCATACTATACATTTCCTTTTGTAGCTTGATTTTTCATTTGCGATTATAATTTCAGAATTAATACATATTGATACATATAGCTCTTAGATCACTCATTTTAACTAGTACCATACAGTCTGTTTATAAATGGACTCTATATATCCAGCTGGTGGAAATTAAATGGTTTCCAATTATTTCCATTTATATACAACTTTGTCATTTGTATGCCTTTTTCTAAAGTTTATTTATTTTGAAGGAGGAGCAGAGAGAGAGAGGGAGGGTAAGAATCTCAAGCAGGCTCCACACTGTCAACA
Organism: Felis catus; assembly: GCF_018350175.1. Classification (NCBI taxonomy): domain Eukaryota; kingdom Metazoa; phylum Chordata; class Mammalia; order Carnivora; family Felidae; genus Felis; species Felis catus. The sequence continues at coordinate 175,240,127 of NC_058371.1, forward strand.
CAGAGCCCGATGCAGGGCTTGTACTCATGAACTGGGAGATCATGACCTGAGCCAAAATCAAGAGATGTACACTTAATAGACTGAGTCATCCAGGTGCCCCTGATTTGTATTCTTATACTTCCTTTCCTGTACACATATATAAAATTGTCTTTAAAGTTTATCCATAGAAGTGGAATTGCTAGTTTGGAAGACATGCATGTATCTAATTCTAATGAGTATTGCCTAACTCTTCTTGAAACTTATCAAGATTTTTATACCACCATCAACAATCCCTAAACATTTACATATATTCTTGCCCTAACTTTGATAGAAATTGAAGACATGGCCACAACATTTGGTAGCTACTCCTTTCAAGAGGTAGAGTGGATTTCCTCCTCACTGAATTTGGGCTTGTCCTGTGATAGGCTTTGACAAATAGAATTTGGTAGACATTATATTATGTGAATTCCAAAGCCTAGGTCTCAAGAGGTCTTGCAGATTCTGCCTTTCCTTCTTCAGAGCATATAGAATATCATATAAAGAAGCCTCATTTATCTTGCTGGAGAAAGATAGAATATGGAAAAAAGAAAAGAGATGCCAGAGCCAACAGCCAGACCCCTGACTGAAGCCTCCTTGGGTCATCTAGCCCGTTTGAGCCAGAAGAAGATTAAAACTGTGTGAGTGATCCTAAGGAAGATCCAAAAGAAGTGTCCAGAAGAGCCTAGCCCAAAGTGTTCATTCTCAGTATTATGGGCAAATAATGGTTCTTGTTTTAAGCCACTGACTTCTAGGGATGGTTTGTTATACAGCAAATAATTATTCAATACCCTTGCTATCATCAAACATTTAACTTTTCCAAACTGGGATCTTTCTATGTATGAACAGGATATTTATCATTAAGCATCCTTACATCAGAAAAATGATTTCTGGTATCAGTCAATCAAATGTATCAATTCTAGTATCTTAAACAAAAGTAAATAATTTTTCTTGCATAATAAAAAATCTGGGGTGAGCAGTTGCTAACATTGGTGTATGAGACAATGACAATGTCATGTCTCTAACTTCTGACTTTCCTTGTGGCCAGAAGTTCTTCAGCTTCACACAGCACATCTGCATGCTTTAAAATGCAGGATTCCTGGAATGTCACAGGACAGAGTATTTTTTAAAATATACTATGGCCTTCCTAATAGGAAAATCTTCCAAAGAAGCCTAGCAGATTTCCCCCTGTATTCTGTTGATCAAAATAATGCCTCTAAACCAGGGAACAGTTTACGTTCCTTCCGATTAAGAAAAATATGAAAAAAAAATTGTCAATAAGAAGAGTAGAATCACTTTTAGTCAAACAAGGCATGATGTCCAGCGTATATTGTGATTATAATTTTATTCATAAAATTTTCACATGTCTATGTGAACATTTTTCCGAGATAATTTTTTTTTTCTGTAATAGTGAATGGTATATATTGTTTAAATAACACTTCTTAGTTGGTTTTGCTGCTGTACAGAAATAAAACTGTGCTTCTGTTTTGGTGGTGTAATAGCAATCTTGTTGAATTTGTTTGCTCTAATATAGAACTTCATGGATTTTTGTTTATTAGGTAATAATATAAACTATGAGAAAGGACAGCTCTTTTTTTATTATCACTGACTACTGCCACTACTAGTTCTCCTCCTTCTTTTCTTTCTCCTCCTCCTCCTTTTTCCCCTTTCTCTTCCTCTTCCTTTTTCTCCTCCTCCTCTTCCCCCTCCTCCTCCTCTTCCCCCTCCTCCTCCTCTTCCCCCTCCTCCTCCTCTTCCCCCTCCTCCTCCTTTTCCCCTTTTCTCCTCCTCCTCTTCCTCCTTCTCCTTCTTTTCAGTGGTTGATAATACTTACTTGTTTTAGTTTATTTATTTATTATTTGCGAACAAGAGCATGAGCAGGAGAGGAGCAGAGAGAGAATCCCAAGCAGGCTTCCAGCTGTCACCATGGAGTCCAATGCGGGGCTTGATCTCGCGAACTGTGAGATCATGACTAGAACTGAAATCAAGTGTTGGACACTCAACTGACTGAGCCACCCAGGTGCCCCAAGTTTTACTTAAGAGTTTGATTTCCTGTTGCCTACTGATGAGAAATCTGATCTACCTTATTTAATGATCTTGAAGTAACTGCTCTCATATTTGCTTTTTCTCTCCGCTTATCAGCATAAGATGATTTACTGTTTTAATAGGTGTGGATTCTTTGGTGTATGTTTTTCCCTATAATTCTTTGTTATGAGAATTGGTGATGTTCACTAGTTATTGTCTTAAGATGATTGTATTAAATATCATAGTAAGCTAATTCTTTTTTTTTTTTTTTTTTTTTAATGTCTAGCTCTCCCTCACTTTGGATCATTTCCTGATATGATTAGAGATAGCCTTTTTTTTTTTTTTTTTGAATTTCACTTGCTCCAGCCAAATATATACAAGCCTGCCTTCATCTAAATTCATATGTATTACTCTTCCTCTTATAATATAGCATCCAAAATCTAGATTTGCATGCTTTTCATCTGCAAAAATACCCTGTTCCTGTAATTCTCCATTCTCTTTCCTTGCTCATGAGTTTCTTCTATTTTAATCAGCATTCAAGCATGCTAAAAAAGTCTTGAAACCACATCAACATTCAAAAAATTCTTCACTCTTTACAACCCTATTCAGTAAAAATCCTCAGGGAGAGATTTCTTATCCTCTTCTTCCTTGGGCACACTCCATAAATGGTCCCCAACCATTTAGTTAAAGGTAATTATTCCTCAAGGGATATAAAAAACACCTTTATAAAATTCTAAATTTCCATGAATTTTGGTGTCTTTTCCCTGTCTTTCTACTCTTTCAGCTGTAATGGATGAGTACCTTACTTTTAATATAGTATCTTTATAGCTATATAGCTTTATGTTGCAAATCTGGCAGAATTAGTCCCTCACTGATTTTTTTTCCTTAGAATGTTCCTACATATTTTTTTCATAGTGATTTTTGTAGTTCAAAAATGTGCATTTGTTTCGGTTTACATTAAATCTAAGTTATTACCTAGGAAAGACTTAACGTATTTATAAACTTAAGTTATTCTATCCAAGGAAAAGAGATGTTTTCCATTTGTTCAAATCTATTTTCAGGAGTCTTTCAGGAGTTTAAAGAAATTTCCTCATATGTATTTAAGTAGTTCTTATTGTTTATTTTTAGATATTTTATTTTTATTATGCTATTATATATAGCTTTTTTTCTCTTCCAATATGTCTTCTACTTTGTTGCTTAGAAACACATAGGCTTTTGATTTTTGAATGCTAATTTTGTATTCTGCTACTTTATTAATTTTTTGAGTTATTGATTCTTATAAGATTTAATGTAAAATTATCAGCTGGTAGAAATAATTTTATTTTTTTATTTTTATTTTATTTATTTATTTATTTTTTTTTTTTGGCCTGTTCTTAAGCCTTGATTTTCTTGTCTACTTCCATTTGACTAATTACTCTGACATAATGTTAAATAGCAGTGGAAAAAGGGCATCCTTGCCTTACTTCTGATTATAGGGGGGGAGATCTTAACTTTATTGTCACCAAAATTCTTTGCCAACAGTAGAATTTATAATCCATATTGAATTTCTCATCTACACATTTTTCAAATGCACAGTGGTTTTGAGTAGATTATTTGTCCAAAATGACTTGTTTGAGAATTATATAAATTTGTTTCCCTTTTAAATTGTGATGGATATAAAGTTTGCAACAAACTTGCCAGAGCAATCATTGAAAGATTTGCAAATGAGAACTCCATTCTCCAGCATTTCAATTTCTTCTATAGTGATAACGTCTTGAACAGATTTTATATTACAAAAGTCTTGTGTTCAAAGTAGTTTAATATTAGCAAAAGAGGACTCTGCAGAAATATATTTGCTAAAAAATGCTTTCCTATCCATTAAAACCTAATGTTAGCAATTGAACAAAAATATCATTTGTGAAGAATAAAAACTTCATTAAGTTACAGATACATCACTATGTAATATACCACATGCCTGTTAACACTTCCAAAGGTTTCACAAGCACAAACTTACATTTTTGTTCCTTTAAAAGGTCTTACATTCCTCAATACGTTCATAAAATGTTGGACTGTGATTCTGTTTTATTTTTATTCACTTTAGCGTATGTTATTAGCATAAAGTTTGGTAAAGTGGGCAAGACAATGCCAATGCTTCATGATTTTACTAAGCTACGTAGTCATGAGGTTTTGAGAAAACTCCATGCCCTCCACAGGAGAAAGCTAAGGTTGGAATGAGGAACATACTCCCGAGGGAGTTCTGACCAGCAGTCACACGAGTTACCTGGTGTGTACTGTTTCACAACCCTGGAATCTCCTTACCACTTGGAGGGGAACTGGGTATGCAGCATGAAGAAGCACGCCCTTTGGAAATGTCGATGTATACACTTAAGGACTGCATGACCCTCTGAGATAGTTCTGATCTCTTTGGAGCTGTGCATTTTGAAAAATGTGGGTGGGTGAGAAATTCAATGTGGATTCTATGTGCTTCTGTCAGTTTTATGAAATCGTACAGCCTGGGATGAATATATGCAGTACAAATCAGAAAATGCCCATCATGTTTCCTTTAAAATAGGCCCCCTTACATACATGTTGATAACGCAGAGACACTCTCAAAACCAAATAAAAGTGAAAGAAGTCATGGTTATGAAGATATCCATAAAGGCAGCTGGCTGGCTGGAGTATTTAAACATGTTGAGCAATGAAGAAATGGCATGTTTTCTCTTAAGGTAAGTGTATTTTAGTGACCTAAGGCCCAAGGTGGACCCTGACGAAAATGAAATGCCTGAGGTCATGGAACTAACACTTTTTGCCTCAGCAAAATTTTACAACTACAGAAATAGCTTCCAGCTGAAAACCACAGCCTTTTCTAAAAAGGTTACATATCACTGTTGACATTTTCTGAAGAATCATAGAAATTAATTCACACATTCTAAAAGTTACAAATTAAGCATCCTCCGTAAAATTATTTAATACGGGTAAATAACTTCAAAATTTTACTTGGACACCACTTCATTTATTATCATTCTACCATGCTTTAGATAATTTGGAATTATTGATACATCTAACACATCTGTGCTTTAAATTGTAAAATAATAATGCATTAGTATCATTGATAATTTTAAATATATTTATAGTCTCATTAGTTTTTTTTTTGTAGAAAATATGCTAAACCTGCCATTATGTCTTTTTCCCTGTGAAGAAAGAAATGTAGTCTTCAAATTTTTCAAGTGTGTCTAAAATTTCCCTTCTTCCATTAATGTGTTTACTTAAAACTTATTATTTTATTTTTTATTATTTTATTTTATTTTTTAATGTTTATTTAAAAAACTTTTTAATGTTTATTTATTTTTGAGAGAGACAGAGTGCAAGGAAGGGTGGAGCAGAGAGAGAGGGAAACACAGAACCTCAAGCAGGCTCCAGGCTGTGAGCTCTCCAGCACAGAGCCTGATGTGGGGCTCCAACCCATGAACCGTGAGATCATGACCTAAGCAGAAGTCAGATGCTCAACCGACTGAGCCACCCAGGTGCCCCAGTTATTATTTTGTTTTAGAGAGAGAAAGAGAGAGAGAGAGAGAGAGAGAGAGAGAGAGAGAGAGCATGCACGGGTTGGGGGAGGGGGAGAGCAGAGGAAGAGAGAGAGTCCTAAGCAGGCTCCACACTTAGTGTGAAGCCTGACACGGGGCTCTATTCCATGACCCTGTGATCATGACATGAGCCGAAATCAAGAGTCAGATGCTCAACTGACTGAGCCACCCATGGGTTCCTACTTAAAACTTTTTAAAATTGTGAAACATACCACACACTCAAAAGGGTATATGTAATTATATGTGCACTTTAAAAAATGACAGTAGAAACACCTTTGCACACAATTCCCAACCTAAGAAACAGGATGCTGGTGCATTTGAAGATTCTGTATGTGATATCCCAGAGGTCATTCCCTTCCCTCCCTGTCAGAGGTGACTAATAATAGCACTGATATATTGCCACTCACTGTGCTCTGTGGGCGTTTCTAAGTGGTAAAGTAGTACTAACATCCTAATGCTGAAGCTACATCATAAGGGAGTATATTTGCTGTGGGAATTCAGAACCCTAATGTGCTAATGAACATTGGAATCTCTATGCAATTTTAGTTTTCTGCAAACTTACTACAGAGTATATTTTACAAAATATTGATCTAGGTAATTCACCAAATTTTTATATAATTTAATGAACTAAAAATCAGACAAATGCAGACATTAAAAAAAAAAATGGATACACCTTTACTGGAAACTGAGCCTTTAGGTGGATAAGGATGAGCAAGGCATCTTCCAAGGCAGGAACTAAACTTGAAATCTCATGGCCATAACAGAACAAAGATTTATTTCTCATTCATAATATAGGTCCATCATAGGTTTGCTAGGGGCTCTGTTCTGGGCAGTCTTCACTTTAGGCCACTCTCTTTTGGAGATTGCTGGTCAAGACACTTCTGCTAACTATTCACCTGGTAGAATCTGTCAAATGGCTCCATCCCAAAACAAGAGGGCTGGGAAATGCAATGTGGGAAATATTTAGGGAGCAGAATTAATGATTATTCTCATAGGCTGAGGGGCAAGGGCACTAGTCTATGCAAGGAGTTGAGTTTGTTTGAAAGATAAGAGTAACTATTATGTCATTCAGTTCATTAAAATCCTTAGATCTCTCCTGACTCTGATGAGGGAGCATTGAGAGGGCATTCTGTCTCTGAAAAATTCTATCTGATATTATTTTCTTTGAATTTTAATGATAACTTTTATACATGTATGTAAGCAATCATTTTAAAAATATGTTTCATAAATAAATAATAGACAATCACTTTCTCCTGAGTTTGCAGAGTTCTGTTTGCTTAGCATGATTACCAACAATATTTGATATATTAAAAAATATAGTGTATTTTCCTGTAGATCAGCTTTTCTCACACATATACAATTATTTTAAATTATATAAATTTAATTATATAAATTATTATAAATTATAAAGTGTTTCCAAAGGAAAACACTTTTTTCAAAGTTTTCTTATTTATTTTGAGGGGGGCGATGCGTAGAGACAGAGGAAGAGAGAAAATCCAGAATAGGCTCCATGGGGTCAGTGCAGAGCCTGACTCAGGGTTTCGATCTCACCAACTATGAGATCATGACCTGAGCCATGATCAAGAGTTGGATGCTTCACTGACTGAACTGCCCAGGTGCCCCCCAAAGGAAAACAGTTTTTAAAGTATTTTTTTTTTAATTTTTTTCAACGTTTTTTATTTATTTTGAGATAGAGACAGAGCATGAACGGGGGAGGGGCAGAGAGAGAGGGAGACACAGAATCGGAAACAGGCTCCAGGCTCCGAGCCATCAGCCCAGAGCCTGACGCGGGGCTCGAACTCCCGGACCGCGAGATCGTGACCTGGCTGAAGTCGGACGCTTAACCGACTGCGCCACCCAGGCGCCCCTAAAGTATTTTTTAAAGTTAAATAAAAGCTATAAAATATTCAAATTGTTAGAAAAATACTCCCTTCTAATCCCCTGTGATTCATAGTAGCAGTGGAGTCTAGACTTCAGAGCCAGAACTCCTGGCTTCAGTTGTTGGTTCTGCTATACAATAACTACATGACCTTGGGCTAACTTCTTAACCTCATTTCTTATCTATAAAATTGCATAATAATTCTATCAATCTATGAATCAGTGCCCTTGAATGTTACACTGGTTACATTCAATAAGCACTCACTAAATACTCATTATGATTATAATAATAACAACATTTAAAGTCATATTTAAAGTATAATTATGACATTTATGTTATAATAATTATCAAATATACTTTCCTCAAGTCAAGAGAGGACAAATTTCCTCCTTAATGGTCTAGTTTTCTGGCAGAGTGGGTTCAAAATTAATTTGTAAGGGACCCCTGGCCCTATACGTGGTATTTACCTGACTTCCCTCTTGGAGGAGTTGGGTTAGTCGTCCATTTATAACACATCCACGTTAGGCTCCTCGTTCCCCAAACCCTTCTTTATTCTCATCCATCAGTTAAGGCTTTGTTCTGAACTGCTAACCTAGAAGAACAAAACATTTAAAAAGTCACTAGTGAATACAGACTCAAACTCCCTGCCATATCCTATTTCTCAAAAGATTATCAAAGAGAAACAATTGAAGGAAGTGTTGCCTGGAAGCTTGCTACATCAAATGGTTCCTTTTAAGGAATTTTTGTAGGAATTGCTCTTATTTATTTAATGCCATGGGCCCACTGAGAGAATCTATGGGGGTAAAAAGGAAAGGGGGGGGGACCCTGCAGCTATGAAGATATTCACTCCATTATTATTAGACTTTTCATTTGGGGAACATTAAGAGACCTTCTTTTCTGATATTGTCATTAGGAATCATTGTGATTTTCCTGTTCATTTGGTTTGGTGTATTTCTCTTAAGGATAGTTTGAAATATATAATTTACTACATTTTCCTTCCTAAGCTATCTGATGAATAGCTTAAAAGCAAAATTGTGGTTAGCCCATGATAAAGCCCATGGTATACAGTCTTGATTTAGTCTCATTTTTGGGTTGAGTTTTATGTTTTGCTTTGTCTTGTATTTGCCCAATTATTCTCACTTTATTAAATTTATTCATTTAACTGTATTTAATATTTCTTTTAAAACCACCTGAAGTTGTTTCTGAAGCAAAGTGGCAAAGTGGATTCATAATAATGATGTCATTTATAGAAGAAATTTTAAGTTATTTCCATAACTTTATAGCTTTCAAACAATCGTATGTCAGTGATTAAAAAACTTGACAAAAAATAGAAATATTTAAATGATAAACAGAGGAAGTTTAAGGTATGTTGGAGAATGATGCAGACTTAAAGTATCTATTATAAAAACAGTGAAAGATGCCAAATTTTTTGTTTATCAAATGTTAGTATTAATATCCATTAGATGTTAAAAATTGTTCATGCAAAACATTTTAAACTTCTTTTGAAATGAAAGAAAAATCCACATACATATTTTGTTTGGGGTTTCCTTTATAACATTTTATTTCTTTATAGCATAGAAACTGTGACCATACATCTGAAAATTTTCAAGAGAAGTTTACTTAGAGAAAAAAAATTCTACTTTCCAAATGGTAATGATATGTTGGGTAAAACAATCTATTGGAGAAATGTCTTTTCTTTCATGAAGAATACTTTTCTTAAATGAAGAATTGCTTTTCTTTTACTTTCAATTAAATTTTGTGGTGGAGGATTTATATTAATACAGGTGAAAGGTTAACATTTGCATTTTAATAAGACTATTTTATAAAAATCGGCAAGTATAGAGTTATGTTTTTTCTTATCCATTTTGACGAAATGCTACATTAAGAAACCCAGAGGATGTGTCTCATCAGAACTATAATTATTTGAAGTGGTTATCCTAGTCTTCCTCCATAAATTATGGATAGAAATTTAAAAAAATACATGACAAGTAAATCATTAGAGAAAAAGGTAGTTTCTTGTGTTAACATACATTTGTCAAAAGAAATGATCTCTCTTTTAGATCTTGCTCTTTGAGCACTCAGGAGTGACAAGCATTTGTTACATACGCTCAGCTGACAATGAGGCTGTCTCCTGTGAAAGACAAATGAAAAGAATTGGATTAATTTAGTTATAAAGAGATTTACATTTTGCTGTTTCTAACATGTCTTTTGGAGATTGATGAATAAGAAATGAGATAAGAAACCCCTTCAGAAGCTCCTATTGCTGAATATGGTAGAAAAATTGCTCTTGCTGGAAGATGAATCAAGTTTCTGTCAGGTAAAGCCAGGGAAAATTCTCTTGTGTTATCAACTAATCTTACCAGAGAGGGAGTATTATGCAAGATGTATGACATTGCTTTCTCCCTTTACCAGAAGCAAAGTGGTTGTGCACTATACCAATCTAACAAGATTTCTCCACCTTGACTTTACTTATTCGCCAGCTTAGTTATGAGTATATAACAAGTATTCCCTGATCTTGCCTGTCCACTAAGCTTCTTCTGGAAGGATTTCACTTCTTAAAATTAGTTATCAAATCTTTTGTAGCAATAGTAAAATCCAGCTTACTAAAGTTATTTGCTTTGCTTCATTTTTCTTCTGATTGGTTATATTTTGCTTACCAGTATGTATTTTAATCTCGATTCAAGGAATATGCAGTTTATTTTGCCTGCTTACAATCTTTTAAGTGCATACTCTTCTCTCAATCAAAATCTTAATTTCTTTTGATCCATAGCCTTTATATTCAGTATAGATAGTAGCACCAAATCGCAAAACTAATTCTGTTTAATGCTAATGCTATATGGGGATTTCACTAGTGTTTTGCCAATTACAACAGTAGCAATAAAAATCAACTTAGTGTGAGCACTCATCCCAATAAAAATATTTAAGTAGTCTAGACTTAAGTATTCTAGAATAAACAAGCATGGAAAGAAAGTGCCCCTTTCAAACAGCTAGGATATTTCTCAATCCTGATAAGAGCTACTTAATTCAGTACTTCAGTGTCCTAAAATAATATTCTGAGGAAATGTGGGGGACTTCTTGGATACTTGATAGCTGATCCAATAGTAGTACCTCAGGGGGAAAAAAGAGGAGATGCATGATTCAAACACCTTGTACTGTCAAATCAGATAAAATTGATTGCAATTAGGTCATGTCATTCCTTATATAATGTCCTGGAATAGCATCCAATGACACTTCAAACAAAATCAGTGTTCCTCATAAGGCTTTCTCTCCTGCCACCTCCCTGCCTTCTGGTAGTGTTTCACTCTGTCCTCACTGTAAAACCCTCTCCCTTAATACTCACTGTTCAAGACGCACTGGCTCTTCCTGATATGCTCAATTCTTGCCTTTGGGCTTTGTGCTAGCTGTTCTCCCTGCCTGGCTTGTCCTGCCTTGAGATTCTTTATCTGGCTCACTCCTCTTAATATTTAGGGTTCAGTTTAAATTTTACCTCTTCAGCAAACCTTCCTTGATTATACAATCTAAAGTGAACCTTTGATTCCTTTCCATGACATTACTGGGTTTTTGTTTTTGAGTGCACAAGGCAGAGCCCTCATCTATATCATTCATTGACCAGTGTATTGTGTTCACCAAATACATGTTTGACAATTTGGGAATTGTATTTATTCATTAAAGAGTCACCTATCCTGATAATACATTGTTTGCATGCTAGAAGCTCATTGTGTCTCTTTTTAATAAGTTTAGTTTATGGATGAAATCATTGAAACTTCTCAGGTATATGGATGAAAATGTTTTTGAGTCTTTGTATAATCCCATACTAAACATTATCTACTTTAAGTGATAGAATAGAATGACAGTTTACTGTTTCCTAATTAAAACCTGAGTACAGGTAGTATGGCCTGCATATCTCAGGTTCTGTTACTCTTTTCCGAGTTTCTCCTTCATGGTGGCTATTGGCCTAGGCAAAATCCACAGGTTTCAGTTCTGCACACTAGTTAATGTTGTTCCCACTTTACAAATGAAGACGTGAAATCTCGGTCCGAGATAATCAAATGCAGGTGTTTTGATTTCAATGTCAAAGCTCTTCCCAAAATTTCACTCATTTATTTCTTATAATTTAGGCACAAATATATATCTTAAATTTCTGTATACACTATGCCAACGTGAGAATAGTACTCCAAAATTTTTAAAAATCCTTGATATGAATTAAAAGGTATGTGGTGTCTGGGTGGCTCAGTCTGTTAAATGTCCAGCTTCAGCTCAGGTCATGATCTCATGGTTCGTGAGTTCGAGCCCCACACCAGGGTCTCTGCTATCAGCACAGAGTCTGCTGAGTATCCTCTATCTCCCCCTCTTTCTTGCCCTCCCCCACTTATGTGTGTTGTACTCTCTCTCTCAAAAATCAATAAACATTAAAAAAAGTATATTAATGTACATGCTTTCTAGGGTTAAAATTCAAGGGGATGGAACAATATTGAATAAAATATTATTAGGCTTTAGCTAAGAAGAAAATTTTAGTTTTCTATCAAAAGACAACAAAGGCAAACTTGTTCACTGGAATAGAATTAGAATGAGGGGAAAAAGCTAAAACAAAGCAAAAATAAAATCCTACCAAATAACAAAGAAAAAAAAAAGAAAGCAACATTTATTTTTGGACTTCAAATAGTTGCGATGCTAGATGTGTGATTACATTTATGTAGCTTGCTTTCTTCATTTGTAAGATAAGGATCATCCATTTCTTAGTAATCTTTTAGTACCGCTAAAGGGAAAGTTTGAAGTAATGTGAAATTTGCTTTGATAAGGCGGAAGTAGGATTCTTAGAATGACAAGTACGGAGAAACAAGGTGATATATTGCACTTGAAGTCTGTACTCTCCCTCAGTGAATGTCTGAGTTCACACCTTGGAAACTGAGATTTGCGCCTTTATTTGGGGAAGAAGTTTGTGGGGTGTCTACTGCAAGTGAATTTGTAATCAAATCTCAGTTTTGTTTTAGATATGGAAAGCATTAGAATTAGGGGTATTAAAAAATTTTTTTTAATGTTTATTTTTGAGAGAGAGAGACAGCATGTGAGTTGGGGAGGGGCAGAGAGAGAGGGAGACACAGATTCTGAAGCAGGCTCCAGGCTCTGAGCGGTCAGCACAGAGCCGGATGCAAGGCTCAAACATGACCTGAGCTGAAGTTGGAGGCTTAACCAACTGAACCATCCAGGTGCCCCAGAATTTGGGATATTTTAATACTAATCTTTTACTTCCTTTCTCCTGGTAACTGTTTCCTATGTACTTACTTCATAAGAAATAATTGAATTCAACATAATATAAGAAGTAAATATGCCCTTTCACATTATGAGTCAAAGGGTAAAGAGTGTGGTAGCACGGCTGAGCCCTAGTCACATACTCTGTGCCCTAAAGTTGTAGTTGAGAGCACAAGGTTTGCCTTGTTTCAGGGAGGTAGCTGCTAGGGACTCACATGCTTCTCTTAGGAGTATTGATGGCCATAACGCATGGTGATATGATTTCTCCGATTCTTTCTTCACATATCACTGTCACCTATGACTTCTACTACTGATGCCATTTTAGTTTTTCTTATTAGAGTGACTTCTTCCTTGAGTGTAAGAAAAAAATTTGAAACCATGTAAACAAGCATTTCTGTTTGTAAATAGTGAAGTAACTATGTTTGACAGGACCCCATAGAAACTATGACTTTAATATTCACTCTACAGTGGGCATCATCATTGTAGATATGGACTCTCCCCAGAACTCAACATTTTCAATCCTAGCCAAAAATACTTAAAGCATAGAAAATAAACTTAAGGTTTCCATAGAATTATTACAACATCTATTTTCACACTAATAAAATTAAAATATAACTGGATTCAATAACATTATAATTTTGTAACTTATGGTGATTTGCTTATGAAAATACGGTGCCTTATTTGTCAATGAGTAAACTCAGTATTTCTGGGTTGATCATTTCGTTTTATATTTTGTTGTTGCAATAAGGACATGGTTTATGTACCCAGAGAGGTAACCTTAAATGAGACAAATATGAAAATGGATTTGTTTTGTTCCACAGTGGAAAGTTAGAAAAGTTTATTCTAGCGTTAGATCTATTCTGATTCATATAAACTTATTTAGCTATTATTCAGATTACAAAGGTCTAGTTTTGCTTATTTCATATGAACCATATTAATGGTTAAGTAGTGGCTCTCAAACTTAAGTGTGTATCAGAATCATCAGGAGGTCTCGTTAAAACATGGATCTTTAAGATCCACCTGCAGAGTTTCTGAATCTCTAGGTCTGGGACAGGATGCAAAACTTTGAATTTCTAACAAGTTCTCAGGAGATGCTGATGCTGCAGCTAGTCCAGAAGTGACAGACTGAGAAATTCTGTCTTGGATCAACCATTTGATTTCTTGTTCCTCACCTGTCTCATCTTCGAGCTAATGGTGTTAAATGAAATGACCGCATGCGAACATGTGTTTAGCGACTGAGAGTTGTCAGGTGTTAATGCTGGGCGTGGTCCCTACTTTTGAGAACATCATGAAGAAAATAACTGACTCTATCTGTGATAAAAGAATCTGGGAACACTTTACAGAGGGGATGCATTCAAAACTGATGAAGATTGTTGTAAAAATTTACAGCACACACAAATATATCAATTTAGAAAAAATATTACCTCTTGTCCGTCATTCCAAGCCTCACTCCACCTGACAATTCCCTCTTCTTAGACAAAACAACATTAATGATTTGATATGAAATCTGCCCAATTGTCTCCAAATTCTCCAGCCTTCTAGAGCGATTCATGAAATATCCAAATAAAATGACCCCCAATCTCTCTCTCACGTATAATAGAAAGTTGAGCAAATATTTCCAAATATTTTCTGGGATTCTGTAATATGTAAGGAATATTTTACTATTACCTCTAGCTCTACATTCCTGATACTGATTCCATTCTGATTCTCGCTTAGCTTCGGCTCTTTGGCTGCTGATCTCCTTATGCCCTACGTTGCTCGACACAGACACCTTTATACCTTCCTTCCTCAAAGCAGCGCACATCTAAGGCTGTTGTGCGTAACGGACTTATCCTAAATATTGAGTTTGTATTTTTTTAAGTATGATGAATGTTAGGAGTTATAATTTCAAAAAATGTGTGCCAGTCTTCACCATAGGAAGTCTGTTGCTGGTTGGGGATCTATCCTTAAAACCAGATCTGCTGTCCTGTGTTAGGAACCTTTTTTCTTTTCCTTTTGTTAATGTCACCCACCCATAGTTTACGGGCAGCCAGCACTAACCCCCAAATTCCTGTTGCTCTAACATGCTAAGCATAATTTTTATTATGCTAAGCATTAATCTCTTCTCAGTTAGACTAGTTCTTGCCTTACCCTTTATAACTAAAATCTACTTATTTCCTAAACTGGGCCTATACCCTTAGCAACACAAAACAGGTATTTTGAAAACCTCCATTTATTCAACAGCAGATATTGCCAGTCTTATTTCTATGTTGCAGCTCCAATTCATTTGCACTATTTTGGATTGTAACAATTCTATAGAATCTATGGAGTATAGAATACCTATAGAAATTGCTGAGATCATTATTTTTTATATTTCCTTTTAAAAATATTAGATTTTAATTAAAAAATAATGTTTATTTATTTTTGAGAGAGAGAGAAGGATGGAGGGTGAGCAGGGGACGGACAGAGAGAGAGAGGAAAACATAGAATCTGAAGCGGGCTCCAGGCTCTGAGCTGTCAGCACAGAGGCCAATGTGAGGCTCGAACTCACGAACCGCGATCATGACCTGAGCCGAAGTCGGATGTTTAACCGACTGAACCACCCAGGAGCCCCTAGATTTTATTTGTTTAAGTAAATTCTACAGCCTTGGTGGGGCTTGAACTCATGACCCCTGAGATCGAGAGTTGCATGCTCTACTGAGTCAGCCAGCCAGGCACCCCTATATTTATATTTCTTAAAAGATTACACAGGCAGCAAAGATAAATATTTATGGAAGATGAGATGACCTGATGGGTAAGCAGCTGGGAATGTTAAATGGTCTGGATGAGAAGTTTTGAAGGCATAAATGGAAGGAGTGAAAGTGAACTCAAGTGTAGTACATTATGAAAGATTGAATACAGAGGATGAGAGAGTTAGGTTTTGAAATGAATCACCTGATTCTTTTTCGAGTTACTAGGTGAATGATTATGTCATTAAATTTTTTTCTGTATTATTTCAAAATTTAAGGCTTTGATTATATGTCAATTACATGATTGAGAATTGAGATATATCAAGAATGTGGCTATAGAAAGATGAACTATTAACTTACTCTAGGCACAAATGTTAAATTGAGGAATGCAAGGTACTTATCTAAAATGAGATAGACACATCCTTATATACCAGACATCAGAGTTAGCCACGTTTGTGTTTTTGTAGTTGAAAGTAGGAAACAGTTGATAACTAAACAACATTTAGAAGAAGAATAAAAAGTTTTCCGCATGATTTCTAGTGATAAAGCCAAGTGACATTGTAGAATTACATGGATATGTCTTTCCAATGTACACTTGGTTCAGGTTGCACATAAAGATAGTACACAGATATCAGAGATCTGTTATGACACCAATAATTCCAGTACTGCAAAAAATCTGTAGAAGCATCAGAATTTGTCACCAAAATACAATGGGTAAATGAAAAAGTTGTGGTTTGCTATCTAGATAAAGAAAAAATTAAGAACAGGCTGTTAGGGTTCTTAATTTAATATAAGTCTAATTTCTGGGTTTTTGTTATTTTGCTGAGGAAACATTGGTCAGAATTTTTAAGTGACTTGTGCCACTTCTGCTGAAACTATGGTCTTGCACAGTAATGCAAATATGTAGATAGATTTGAAGGCTCCTTAAAGAATTCTGTTTTAACAAGGCTGATTTCTGACTGTGTGTAACTAAGTAATACACTATATGAATGATTAGGCATTGAAACATCATAGAAATAATTATAATATGCAATTAAGGTGGCTTATCACATGATAAAAAATCACATTGAATATTGCAAGGCATTTTTGGTTATTAAAATACATCTCTTCTAATGCCTGCACATAGTATATTGAGAAGACTGCTATGCTTTGGGGTAAGTCTCCGCAGACCAAATGCTTCAAAAAGGCTTAGGATTTTTGGGATTCAATTTTATGCTCTAAAATCCAATCTCTTCAGAATATTTACCCTTTCATGAGATTGACCTCTCAAAGTTGCTGTTAGCCTTAAAAGAATCTATGGGGATTTTTATCAAAATGGAACTCACTTTTGCTAGCACAATAACCTTTCTTTTAAGGCATCAGGCCAATAAATTATTTCTTTGGTCAAAAATGTTTGTTTCTGGTTGTTTTGTTTTTGCTTATTTGTTTTTGTCATTTGTGTAAATGGACTTCACCTCTGAAAGTAAAAATCTTGTTTACCCTAAGCCTTTTTCTCTTGATAATATTATACCTTATTCCACTTTTAAAGCATCTTTATTGAGGTATAATTTACATACCATAAAATTTGCCAAAGTATACAACTCAGTGGATTTTAGTATATTCACAGTTGTGCAATCACCAACACAATCTAAGTCTGAAACCTTTTCATCACCTAAAAAGGAAACCCCTTACTCATAAGCTGTCACTTTATATTGTCACTCTCCCCTGACCCCAGTCATAAGCAACCACTAATCTATATTCTTTCCCTACAGACTTGCCTATTATGGACTTTTAATATAAATGCAAACGTACTACATGACTGGCTTGTTTCATTTAGCATAGTGCTTCCAAGTTTCATCAATGTTGTAGCATATATCATTATTTCATTCCTTCTTATTGCAGATAACGTTGTGTTTATTCATTCACCACTTGATAGACATTTGAGTTGTTTCTACTTTTTGGCCATGAATAACACTGCTATGAACATGTGTGTACAAGTTTTTGGGTGGAAATGTTTTTTATTTCTCTTGTATATGTACCTAAAAGTATAATTGTTGGATCATAAAGTAACTCTTTTTAAGCTTTGTAGGAACTGCCAAACTGTTTTGGCTATACCATTTTACATTCCCATAAGCAATGTATAAAGGTTCCAATCTATCTACCTCCTCCCCAACACATCCCTCAGATGCCTCCATGACCATGGACATCCTACTGGCTATGAAGTAATACTTCATTTTTTAATATAGTGGTTTTAAATTACAGTTCCCTAATGTGCTTATTGGTCATTTGTATATCTTCTTTAGAGAAATTTCTATTCTGATATTTTGGGTTATTTTGGGTTATTTCATCTTTTTATTATTGATTTGTAACAGTTCTTTATATAGTCTCCATACAGGTCCCATATTACATATGTGATTTGTAAATTTTTTTCTCATTCTGAAGGCTGTCTTTTGACTTTTTGATGGTATTGTAGCATAATATTTTTTAGTTTCAATGTACTCAACTTTATTTTTTCTTTTTATTTCTTGTGCTTTTGATGACACATTTAAGACATCATTGCTTAACTTAGCACCATGAAAATTCACTCAGATGTTTTTATCTAAGAGTTTGATACATTTAGCTTGCACAATTAAGTTTAGGATTCATTTTTGAGTTAATATTTAGTATTTCTTATGGTGTGAAATTGGGGTTCAACTTCCTTGCATGTGGATATTCACTTGTTTCAGCAGCATTTATTAAAAACATTTTTCTCTTCCTTGCATTGTCTTGGCACTCTCATGGAAAATCTATTGCCCATCAGTGCATGGTTTTATTTCTAGAGTCTCAATTCTAAGTACCATACTGAATTACTATAATTAAGTAGCAAATTTTGAAATCTTAAAGTGTGAGTTCTTCAGCTTTCTCCTTTTTAAAGACTTTTTGTTGATATTTTGCTATTCTAGATCCTTTGCATTTCCATATGAATTTTGGTATTGCCTTGTTAATTTCTACAAAAATGCAGTGGGTAATTTCCTGAGAATGTTTCATGGGCAATTGAGAAAGATGGTTATTTTGCTGTTCTTAGATGATGTGTTGTACAGATATCTGCTGAGTATAGGTAGTTCGCAGTGTTGCCCAGGTCTTTTATTTCTTATTCATCTTCTGCCTAATTGCTTTATTATTTAAAGAGGGGTATTGAAACTTTTATATGTTTCAGAATTACTTATTTCTTCCATTCTGTTAGTTTTTTCTTTATGTATTTTGGTGCCCTTTGTTAGATGCATATATGTTTAGAATTGTTATATATTCCTGATGAACTGACCCTCTATTCATTATGGAATACCATTCCATATCGGTTTTTTTTTTAGTCTAATTTTTATGTATAGCTGTTCCTGTTTGGTTATTGTTGCTGTTTCCATGATATATCTTTTCCTATCCTTTTACTTTCAAACTTTTCATTTCTTTGAGTCCAAAGTGGTCTTCTGTTAACATCATATTGTTGGAATTGGAGTAAGTTTATTTATCCAATCTGATAATCTCTGACTTTTGATCGGATTTAACTCATTTACATTTTATGATATTATTGATATGGTAGTATTTATATCTGCCTGTTTTTTTTTAATATTCTATATGTCTGATGTCTTTCTTGTTTTGATTTTCCTCTATTGCCTTCTTTATTAAGTGAATACTTGCTAGAATAATGTTTTAATTTCTTTAAGAATTTACATATTTTTGAACCATTTTCTTTGTGGTTGTTTTAGGGCTTACAGCATACATAACAATTTATAAAACTCGACTTCATATTTAAAATGCTATTCTAATGAAAGATAGAAACTTTTTCCTCTATATCTCCATTTTTCCTGTCTTTTTTTTGGTTGCTATTGTTGCTATAGTGTGCTATGTACAGTAAAATTGAACAATAAATTATTATTGCTTTATGTAAGCTTTTGTCTTCTAAAGAAGCTGAGAGAAGAAAAGAGAACAAGTGCATATTTACAGAATTTGTTATATTAACATTTTAATTTCACACTTTTGGGTCTCTTTATTTCTTCCTGTGGATTCCAGTTACCGTCTTGTTTCATTTCCTTATTCTATTACAGCTTTGTTTCCACCTTACCTCCTGCTGCATTTATTGTCTATATCTCAGTTTTGTACTTTTAAGTCCAACAATACAATTATATTCATATTGTTTTATGCAATTATGTTTAAAATCAGTTAAGAGAAGAGAAAAAATATGCAATTATATTGTCTTTTATAATTATGTGTGTAATTATCTTTACTGACACCTTTTTTTTTTTCCCCCAGTGTGGATCTTAATTACTGCCTGGTATCATTTGCTTTCAGCCAGAATTTCCATTAGTATTTCTTAGAAGGCAGGTCTGGTAACAACATAATCTTTCAGCTTTTGTTTATGTGGGAATTATTTCACTTTCATTTTCGAAAGAGTTGGCTATATGTAAAATTCTTGGTTAATGGTATTTTTTGTTTTTGTTTTTACTTTCAGCATTTAAAGCATGTCCTCCCACTGGATTGTGTCCATTGTTTTTAGAAAAATCAACAGTTAATCTTAATGAAGAGTATCTCTTATAGTGATGAAACATTTTTCTTACTGATTTAAGATTTTCTCTTTGGCTTTCAGCATTTTGGCTTTGATAAGTCTGGGTGTAAATCTCCTTGTATTTATCATACTTATAGTTCATTGGGTTTCTTGGATATGTAGATTAGTGTTTTTAATCAACTTCAGGAAGTTTACAATCATTATTTCTTCAAATATTTTTCGCTCTTTCTCCTTCGCCTCTGATAATCTCATTACATTTATGGTGGTGCACTAAATGGTATACTACATTTTTCTGAGATTCTGCTCATTTTTCTTTATTATTTTTACTCACTGCACTTCAAATCCATCATCTCTATTATCAGTCTTCATGTTTGCAGATTCTTTCTTAGACACCTAAAATCTACTGTTGGGTTCCTCTAATAAATATTTTATTTTGTTTATTGTACTTTCCATTCAAGAATTTCTACATAAGTGGATATTAACCAACTGAAAACTTGACATTATATATTTATTTCCATTCAGAAAATTATTCATATTTTATAAAAAATGACATTTTAATTTATATGATCATATATATAGAATATGTTTTTAATAAATAGACAAATTATGGGAGCCACCCAAGTGTCTGCCAATAGTTGAATATAGAAAGATGTGATATATATATACATTCAATATTATTCAGCCTTAAAAAAAGAATGAAATCTTGCCATTTGCAACATCATCAGTGGATCTAGAGATTATAATGCTAAGTGAAATATATCAGTCAGAGAAAGACAAATACCATATGATTTCAATCACTGGTGGAACTTAATAAACAAAACAAATGAACAGAGGTAGAAAAAAAAGAGACAAGCCAAAGAAACAGACTCTTAACTATAGAGAACAAACAGATGGTTACCAGAGGGGTAGGGGGTAGGAGAGTGCATGAAATAGGTAAAGAGAATTAAGAGTACACCTAATCTTTTTTTTTATGGTTATTTATTTTGAGACAGAGATAGAGTGTGAGTCGGGGAAGGCAGAGAGAGAGACAGAGAGAGAGAGAGAGAGAGAGAGAGAGAGAGGCATAGAATCCAAAGGATCATAACCTGAGTCAAAGTCAGTTGCTTAACCAACTGAGCCACCCAGGCTCCCCAAGAGTAAACCTAATCTTGATGAGCACTGAGTAATATATGGAATTGTTGAATCACTATATTTGTATATATACTTCTGAAATTAATATAACATTTTATGTTAACTACTGGAATTAAAAAATATTTGAAATAATGAAATGAGGTATTTCTATTCATTACCTTATTGCATTTGTGTGTATGTCTCTGTGTGTGACAAATATCTGGCTGTTTTAATAGTTGGCTATAGCATTTGCTAAATTTGATAGAGTAATTAAGAATGACTTGCCCTTGGGGCACCTGGGTAGCTCAGTTGGTTGAGGGTACGACTTCGGGTCAGGTCATGATCTCACGGTTTGTGGGCTTGAGCCCCACATCAGTCTCTGTGCTGACAGCTTAGAGCCTGGAGCCTGCTTTGGATTCTGTGTCTCCCTCTCTCTCTGCCGCTCCCTCACTCACACTCTGTCTCTTTATCTCTCTCGAAAAATAAACATTAAAAAAATTTAAAAAAAGAATGAAAAAAATTTTAAAAAATTAAAAAAAAACTTTAATAGACTTAATTTTTTAAAAATTTTTTTTTCAACGTTTTTATTTATTTTTGGGACAGAGAGAGACAGAGCATGAATGGGGGAGGGGCAGAGAAAGAGGGAGACGCAGAATCGGAAACAAGCTCCAGGCTCCGAGCCATCAGCCCAGAGCCTGACGCGGGGCTCGAACTCACAGACCGGGAGATCGTGACCTGGCTGAAGTCGGACGCTTAACCGACTGCGCCACCCAGGCGCCCCTAGACTTAATTTTTTTTACATTATTGTAAATGGCTTGTGACATACACATATTTCTTTCTAATTTGTTAACATTCAGTTAAATTGTAGGTCTTCTGCAATATTTCTTTGTTGTAATTAAGGGCAAACATTCCCATTTTAATTAAAATTCTGAAGCAGAAGGTTTGAAGAAAAACTTCATGTCATCATAAATAGAATTAGGATAACAAAATTACATAAGCAATCATAATGCATAGCTATTATTATAGAATTATCCTATGTAATAATACATTTTTTATGTCTTAGAAACAACATAGTTATTTTATGCCAAATTCTTTTAATGCATTGCTTTCTGTGCTTACAAAACCTGTGCAGAAATTTCAAGGGAGGACATTATTATATATAGACTAGGAATCTAGTGGTTTAAAATATTGGCTTAAAAAGAGGAAATTTCTCTTCTGTTTTGTCCCTGTCCGTGTTTTTATATTAGTTTTGTCTCCCTTCCCTTATGTTCATCTGTTTTGTCTCTTAAAGTCCTCATATGAGTTAGGTCATATGATTTTTGTCTTTCTCTGACTAATTTTGCATAGCATAATACCCTCCAGTTCCATCCACGTAGTTGCAAATGGCAAGATTTCATTTTTTTGATTGCCAAGTAATACTCCATTGCATATATATACCACATCTTCTTGATCCATTCATCCATCAATGGACATTTGGACTCTTTCCATACTTTGGCTATCGTTAGTAGTGCTGCTATAAACATGGGGATGCATGTGTCCCTTCGAAACAGCACACCTGTATCCCGTGAATAAATGCCTAATAGTGCAGTTGCTGGGTCGTGGGGTAGTTCTATTTTTAGTTTTTTGAGGAAGCTCCATACTGTTTTCCAGAGTGGCTGCACCAGCTTGCATTGCCACCAAAAATGCAAAAGAGATCCTCTTTCTCCGCATTCTCACCAACATCTGTTGTTGCCTGAGTTGTTAATGTTAGCCATTCTGACAGGTATAAGGTGGTATCTCATAGTGGTTTTGATTTGTATTTCCCTGATAACAGACTGAGGGTTGCTGGAGGGGTTGTGGGAGGGGGGATGGGCTAAATGTGTAAGGGGCATTAAGGAAACTACTCCTGAAATCATTGTTTCACTGTATGCCAACTAGTTTGGATGTAAACTTTAAAAAATAAAAAAATAAAATTAAAAAAAGAGGAAATTTCTATTTCTTCAAAGTTGCAGTTTATACTCTAATTTCTAATAATATCCTCTAAATTGTTCATCGTTTCTGCTGAAATATATAAAATATTCATTGATATATAAGGAAATGTTAGCGGTTGGTCCTTTATAGTATACTGTAAAAAATAACAACTACCATGTATTTAATTGTTTTATTGACATTCTCAGATATTGAAAATATAAATATCTGTAATTAAGATTTTTTTCAAAGGCATTCTTAGTACATGTCAAATGAACTTCTTAAGCTGGAACACTTTTAACTTTTCATATTTGTTCTCTTTTATACTTCTTTCTTATTCAGTCTATGATAACATCAGATATTTAAAAAATTCCAAAATAAATGTTTATAAGAGCTAACTCCCTAATTAATCTCATATAACTGGTACAAAACCAAGAGAAAGAATCTCACAGTTCTCTTCCCTGAGGCCATGTAACAGGTGGTGAATAGCATGAAAAATGGACTATCATAAGATGATTTTCTGCTTTTAATCATATCCGTAATAGCCATGTGACCTTGGAAATTACCAACCTTCTTAGATTCTCTTAACTCATCTGCCAAATAAGGGAGAGGTCTTGATTTGATAATCCGTATAGTCCCTTTTTGTCTCAAATAAAAGGTGCCTCAACAAACTACTCAGTTGTGAGTGTTCATGCATGTCTGTCTCTGCATGCATATATATGTATCGCAGCATATATGTTTGTGTGTCTACATTTATATATGTAAACAAACACAATAAAATCACAGAATATAGTAAAAAGCAACTTTACTTGAAATTGTTCCTATTATCCTTATATCTATTTAGCAGTTATTACAAACATATAATAAGAGTCTTGAAGGAAAGAGAAAGACTATACTGCTGGGGTCAGAGATGTATTTTTACTTTATTTGTTTTATCCTTAAAAAAATACTGCTTTATTTAAGACTCTCCCAAATATTTTTCATTAAAGGAAAGCTTTTGCTTCCCATCATAGTTTCTAGAGCAGTGCTATCCAATATGGTAACTACTAACCACCTGTGGATATTTAGATGTAAATTTATTTATTTACTTATTTATTTATTTATTTATTTATTTATTTATTTATTTATTTATTCATTCATTCAAATTTTTATTTAAATTATAGTTAGTTAACATAGAGTACAATATTGGTTTCAGGAGTAGAATTTAGTGATTTATCACTCACGTATAATACCCAGTGCTCATCACAAGTGCCATCCTTAATACTTATCACCTATTTAACTCATTCCATACCCAACTCCCTCTATCAATTCTCAGTTTGTTCTCTGTAGTTAAGGATGTCTTATGGTTTGTTTCCCTCTCTCTTTTTTCCCCCTTTCCCATATGTTCATGTTTGGTTTCTTAAATTCCACATATGAGTGAAATCATATGGTATTTGTCTTTCTCTGACTTATTTCACTTAGATTAATACACTTTAGCTCTATCCATGTCACTGCAAATGGCAAGATATTCTTTTTGCTGGCTGAGTAATATTTCTTTGTGTATATATATATATATATATATATATATATATATACATACACACACACACACACACATACTACCTCTTCTTTATCCATTCATCAGTTGATGGACACTTGGACTCTTTCCATAGTTTGGCTATTGTTGATAATAATGCTGCTATAAACATTGGGGTGCATGTACTCCTTTGAATCTGTATTTTTATATCCTTTGGGTAAATACCTAGTAGTGTAATTGCTGGATTGTAGAGTAGTTATATTTATAAATTTTTGAGGAACCTCATACTGTTTTCCAGAGTGGCTGCATTAGTTTGCATTCCCACCAACAGTTTAAAAGGTTTCTCCTTTCTCTACATCCTCACCAATACCAGTTGTTTGCTGTGTTGTTAATTTAGTCATTCTGCTGGGTGGGAAGTGGTATTTCATTGTGGTTTTGATTTGTATTTCCCTAATGATCAGTGATATTGAGTATCTTTTCATATGTCTGTTAGCCATCTGGATATCTTCTTTGGAAAATTGTCTATTCATGTCTTCTGCCCATTTCTTTACAGGATTATTTGTTCTTTGGGTGTTGAGTTTGATAAGTTCTTTATAGATTTTGGATATTAACCCTCATCTCATATGTCATTTGCAAATATCTTCTTCCATTCCACAGGCTGCCTTTTAATTGTGTTGATTGTTTCCTTTCCTGTGCAGAAGCTTTTTGTCTTGCTGAAGTCCCAATATTTCATGTTTGCTTTTGTTTCCCCTGCCTCAAGCAATGTGTCTAGTAATAAGATGCTGCAGCTGAGGTCAAAGGTTGCTGCCTGTGTTCTCCTTTATGTTCTCCTTTTGATGGTTTCCTGTCTCATATTTATCTCTTTCATCCATTTTGAATTTATTTTTGTATATGGTATAAGAAATTGGTTCAATTTCATTCTTCCACATGTTGCTGTCCAGTTTTCCCAACACCATTTGTTGAAGAGTTTGTCTTTTTTTCCTTTGGATATTCTTTCCTCCTTTGTTGAAGGAGATGTATATTAACTTTAAATTCCCTACACTAAAGACTTTATTGACACTTCATTGTTTTGTATCACTGAATATCATAGAAACCCCAAGAGGAATATTTTCTAATTCCCCCTTTACAGAGGGAATTGAGTTTCAGTGAGATCGAGTAGTTTGACCAAGGTCACACATTTAAGTGATAGAGAACAAGTGAAGAGGAAAACAAAAGATGTTAGATAAGAGAAGCATCACCTGAAGTCAAAGAGGTAATGAGGAACTAGAAAGAAACAAGCCCAAGTGACCTAGTCAGCTGTTTAATTAAAATCTGATTAGCTGGAAAAGTTAAATCCATCTAAAGGAAACTGGCCCCATGGTCTACAACTTTTCCAATGTTAAATGCAACTCAAGTAGTTTGGGCAAGCACCCGCTAAGGAAAGACAACTGGATTAGGAAGACAAAAAGATACTGATGTTCTGGCCTTGGTTTTGCACTTACTAGTTAATAGCATTCACTAATTACTACTGCTTTAATATTCCTGGCACTGTTCTCTTCTTAAATACTAACGCACTCAACTCCATTGGAGATTATTTTGCATGTAAGGAAACTAATAGCAGAGATGTCTGGCAACTTGGTCACAGTTACACTCCCCATCAGTGATGAAACTGGGATGATAATTTGGCATTTTATCTACAGAACTGCACTGTGTAGTATGATGTACAGTAGCCCCATGTACCTACTGAGTACTTGAAATGGAGCAAGCCCAAACTACAATGAGCTATGAACTATAAAAGTGTAAAATAAACACTCAGTTTTGAAGACTTAACATAAAAAAATACTTATATATTGGTTATATATTAGAACTGCCCTGTATTGTGTAAATTGGATTAAATAAAATACATTATTACTATTAATTATACTACTTCCTTTTTCTTTTGTAAAATGGGGCTACTTTAATTTAAAAGTTTAAAATGACCTCTGTGGCTTGCATTGTATTTCTTTTGGACAGGGCTGATCTAGAAACCGATGTCTTTATCACCGAGCAATACTCCCTCCTTGTATCTGTGTGTAACAAGATAGATTTATGTTTCTGTTGTTTAGTTCAGTGAATGAACTTCCAGATACTCTTGGTAAAAGGGAGATAGTTTCACACTTTTAGCCATGCAAATGTAAGACAACTGGGCCCTCTCTGAGCTACAGCTTGTTTAAAAATGGAATGATTTAGGGGCACCCGGGTAGCTCAGTCAGTTGAGTGTCTGACCTCAGCTCAGGTAATGATTTCATGGTCTGTGAGTTCAAGCCCCACGTTGGGCTCTGTGCTGATAGCTCAGGGCCTGGAGCCTGCTTCAGATCCTGTGTCTCCTTCTCTCATTGCCCCACCCCTGCCCCCACTCTGTCTCTCTCTCTCTATATATATATATTAAAAATGAATAAATGTTTAAAAATTTAAAAAATGGATTGGTTTAGAAAAAGATGCTTGATTGAGATAAAGAGTTAGCTGTTAGGTAAAGAGGTAATAAACTTGTATAAGGGACTTCGGGCATTTTGGGAAGAAGGGACCAATATTTCAGCTTCCATAGTTCAAGAGTCCAATTTAGAGAGTTCATGAGAGTGGGGTAAGAGAAAATCATGGCCTCAAGTAGGGAGAGGCATAAGGGCTTGAAGTCGAGTGACCCTGAGGAACTGGGAAGACTAGACTCTGAGAAGAAATAAGATCTTGTGTAAGATAACTGTTTGGGGCATAGGGTCTTGCTGAAGCTAAAGATGCCTTTAAGAGGTAGCCAACTTTGAAACACCCTGGGAGACAACAGATGAGAAAGTAAATGTGAGGAACCCTAAGCTGGGGTTTTGCTTCTCAATGTGGGGACCACTGCAGTACTGGCAGGGAGGTGGAGAAGAAAGGCATCACTCGAGATACCAAGCAGTCATTCTGCCCTGGTTCCTCAGAAGCTGTGTGAGTGTGCGGCAGGGAGAAGCAAGGGCAGTAGCGACCGCCTCAGATTTAAGTGTTCTCTCTTCCACTTTTGGACGCAGGCCCTGAGGCTTCTGTTTATTTTTTCAGGGGGAGGTCTCAGCAGGTGTTCTGATCTTGATGAAAGAAGGATCTCACACCCTGAAAAGCATAAGATGGTTGAACAAACAATGCCTGGCACAGGGGAGGTGACCAGACAGTTTATAAGTCACATACACTCTCAGCCAAAGGGGAGGAGGATACAGTACCCTATGCAGGGTTGTGTAGCAGTTACACTGGGAAAAACAACAAACCAAAAACAGTTGTGGGAGGGAGACTTTGTAGTAACAGGAGGATGAGGTTCCCCCTGGTCTGTGCTGGAGCATACGATTACCTTGTGTGAGCTATTTCTTGTACTGATAGGAAAGCAAAACCTGCTGGGTTGAGAACCAGGTAGGGTTACAGCTGAGCCATCTCATAAAGGAACTGGCCTTTCCCACTCGTGGGGCAACATATCTGGCCAGAGCAGGAAAACTTGTAATTAGGTCTTTGGGGTCCAGTGAGACTCAAAGAGTCAAAGTAGTACATGAAATTTGGAGCTTTATAATACAGCTGAAAATTTAAGACTTCTGATTGGCCAGGTGAGCACTAGAGGCATTAATTGGAAAATGTATGAGTTGTGACTGTGTTTATACCCTTGAGCTCGATACATGAGAAAGATACTTCTATTTTCTACAATATGGTGCAATTTTCCATTTTGCTCTAGAGCATGTGAAAGAGCTTCAGAAATCACAATCTGCTGAACAATTGTATTTTCGTGGAGAAATGTGCTGGAATGCCATTTTGGATTGTTTTCACGCGAATTGTTCAAGCTTGAAATGGCATTCCACAGTCTCATTTTAAAATAAGAATAAATTCAGATGGTAACTAAAGAAATACATGCTATATAGAAATGAGGGTTATTATTTGAATCAAATACAATATTTATATGCATTTGCAAAGTTTATCTTCCTTGTTTACTTAGGGAGCATTCGGTTCCCCAAACAAAAACTGAGATTAGTGTATATAAAAGAGATAATTGTATTGGAAGGAAACAAAGATATTTTCTATAAGTAATGAGCAAGAAGTGTAATGAAGCCCAGTGAAAAAAAATGAGGACTGGGAACTGGTAAGTACAAACCTCTGAAGTGACAATTTAGCAGAAACTTGAACAAAGTGAAATAGAATTGACTTATTCCTTAATTATTTACTCCCATGTAATAATTTATGCTTTCTTTTTCTAGCAATTAAACTGATGTTTTCAAATTTAATTATTGAGTTAAAAATGTCTGCTTTATAAGTATTGGTGAGGATGTGGGGAAAAAGGAACCTTCATATGTTGTTGGTGGGAATGTAAACTGGCACAGCCACTGTGGAGAATAGTATGGAGGTTCCTCAAAAAATTAAAAATAGAGCTACCATATGATACAGCAATTCCACTTCTGGGGATTTATCAAAAGAAAATTAAAGCACTAATTTGAAAGATATCTTCACTCCTGTAGTCATTGTAGTATTACTTATAATAGCTAAGATATAGACACAACTTAAGTGTCCAGCAATTGATGAACAGGTAAAGAAGAGATATATACAATGGGATATTATACAGCCATAAAAAATAATGAAATTTTGCCACTTATAACAACATGGAAGGACTTCAAGGGCATTTTGCCAAGTGAAATAAATCAGAGAAAGATGAATACCATACGATCTTATTTATATGTGGAATCTAAGGAAAAAAAAAAAGGAACTCACTGGTAGTTACCAGAGTAGGAGCTGGAGGATGGTGGGCAAAACCAGTGAAGAAGGTCAAAAGGCACAAAATTACAGTTTTAAAATAAGTCCTGGGAATCTAGTGTACAACATAGTGACTATATTTAATAATAGTGTATTGTAGGGGCGCCTGGGTGGCTCAGTCCATTAAGCATCCAACTCTTGATTTTGGCTCAGGTCATGAGATCTGGGTTATGGGATTGAGCCCCATATCAGACTCCACTCTGAGAGAGGAGCCTGCTTGGGATTCTCTCTCTCTCTCTCTCTCTCTCTCTCTCTCTCTGTCCCTCTCCTTCACTCATGCTCTCTCTCAAATTAAAAAAAAAATTATCGTATATTGTGTATCATGTATTTGAGAGTTGATAAGACAGTAGATCTTAAACATTGTCATCACAAGAAAAAAACTACTCTTATGTGGTGTTGGGTGTTAGACTCACTGTGATCCTTTAGCAATATAGACAAATATCAAATCATTATGTTGTATACCTGAAACTAATATATGTCAATTATAGCTCATTAAAAATATCTGTTTTAGTGCAGAGTTGAAGCTTCAGGAGAGCAACTTACCTTTTCATTACTATATAAGCTCCCCTCATCTACCAGGGGCCAGGCATTGGATAGGTATTGGCATCTCCATATACTGGAGATTTGTTTATTCATCCCCCAACAGGTGGATATTTCATTGTAATTTGTACTTTTTGAAAGTTCTCAGGTAATTTTTAAGCAGCTTAACTGACATCTTTTCATGAAATAGCAATGGGATGAATTTAGGGGATAAGTGAGAATAGAAAAGGGTAAAGAAAGAGAAAATGGAGAAGGCAGTTAAAGGATCAGATGCAGGTGATTAGGTCATGTCTTATCTTTGTATATTGTGGTGCAGTATTAAAAGCATTGTCAACATATGCTTATGAGGGGCTGACTGTGTATATCAAGTCAAATGTGAGGCGTAACAAAAAATGAATAAAAAAGAAGAAATGGTGTCTCCTTGGGCGATAGAGCTCTTTGGTTCTGTTGACTTCACAGTAAGGTAGTCAGTGCAGGTATTTGTATTGCTATTGAACAGGTACAAAACTGACAAGTTAATAGCAGATGAGCAAGTTTAGAACCTTCCTGACCTCTAGTACAGATTTTCTTCTTTATATTACACTGTCTTGCAGGAAACTGTAGTTGAGTAGCATCACTTGTATGTACACAGTCAACCACTTGCTAACCTCCAGACCAATGATACTGAGCAACTGTCAATAATAGTTAATTTTGGTAGGATATGTTGAGCTGAGGAGAGTTGTAAGAAGGCACAAGTGGGAAGCATGAGTTTCCCAGTACAAAGAGGCTTACTGTTCTCCATAGTGGTCAACAAATATGACCTCTTGACTGTCCTTCTGCTGGAGTAACTGCTCTAATCTTAATGAAATGACAAGAATGAAATGGAAAGTGACAGCAACTGGGAGCTACATGCTGGGGTGTTTACTGTCATTAAGGCTCAAACACAAAGGGCCATATTATTGTGAGCACTAGGTGATGGCATTCAGAGAACAGATTTCACATGTTCAAACCCTAAAAAGTTTCTTCCACTCCATCAAATTATTTGATAATTCAGTTCTAAATCTAAAGTCACTTCTAAGGTAAGAAAACTGGATAAACTCAGCAAAGACTGAAATTATATATGTCTTCATACTGGTATGAACTCATTGATACATTTAATGGCTTATCTAGATCAGGATCTACCCTTGGTCTGATGACACTCACAAGATATTGGTAAAATTACATTGCTTTTGTCTAGATTTGTTTCCACTGAAATATGACATCTACAAGAAGACTTTTTTTCCCCCTGTAAATCATCTAATAACAGCATTCCCCATCTTCCTATGGATATAGACTATGCCATTTCAAATGGTTCTCATTTATTTGTTTATTTTTTAAATGTTTATTTATTTTTGAGGGGGTGGAGAGGGGCAGAGAGAGATGGGGGCAGAGGATCCGAAGCGGGCTCTGTGCTGGCAGCAGATTGCCTGATGCCAGGCTTGAATTTATGAACCATGAGATCATGACTTGAGTCAAAGTCAGGCTGAAGTTGGATGCTTAACTGACTGAGCCACCCAGGTGTCCAACACTGATTTCTATCTTAAGCTAGTTTCACATTTTCCTCCGGGATTGGTTAAGCATCTATTGCTCTCTTGGTTTTACAAATGAGATAAGTGAGTATCAGAAGTTGAAGCTCTTAGCACTGGGTGTTGTATGGAAACCAATTTGACAATAAATTTCATATATTAAAAAAAAAAAAGAAGTTGAAGCTCTTAAAATAAGTGGTATAACCAGAAGAGTAGAGAAGATAGACAGACACAAGGTCTGTCTCTTCAGTCAGCAATCTCTCCTTTACTCTAGAAAATGAGGTAGATGGCTCCAGGAACTGTTGCTTATCCCCTTATAACTCCTAATATTTCATGGCAATGGAGTGTGGGGCTTTTGCAATTGACTTGCTAAGAAATTGACACTTGTTGAACCCTTATTCTATGCTGCATACAGTGTCAAGCACATTACAGATATAATTAATCTTCACAGACACATTTCTATTTTATTTATTTTTTTTTTTCAACGTTTATTTATTTTTGGGACAGAGAGAGACAGAGCATGAACGGGGGTGGGGCAGAGAGAGAGGGAGACACAGAATCGGAAACAGGCTCCAGGCTCTGAGCCATCAGCCCAGAGCCCGACGCGGGGCTCGAACTCATGGACCGCGAGATCGTGACCTGAAGTCGGACGCTTAACAGACTGCGCCACCCAGGCGCCCCAGACACATTTTTAAAATTAATTTCATTTTTTAAAATTTACATCCAAATTAGCATATAGTGCAACAATGATTTCAGGAGTAGATTCCCTAATGCCCCTTACCCATTTAGCCCATCCCCCCTCGCACAACCCCTCCAGTAACCCTCTGTTTGTTTTCAATATTTAAGAATCTCTTATGTTTTGTCCCCCTCCCTGTTTTTATATTATTTTTGCTTCCCTTCACTTATGTTCATCTGTTTTGTATCTTAAATTCCTCATATGAGTGAAGTCATATGATATGTGTCTTTCTCTGACTAACTTCACTTAGCATAATACCCTCCAGTTCCATCCACGTAGTTGCAAATGGCATGGTTTCATTCTTTTTGATTGCAGAGTAATACTCAATTGTATTTATATACCACATCTTCTTGATCCATTCATCCATCGATGGACACTTGGGCTCTTTCCATACTTTGGCTATCATTGATAGTGCTGCTATAAACATGGGGGTGCATGTGTCCCTTCGAAACAGCATACCTGTATCCCTTGGATAAATACCTAGTAGTGCAATTGCTGGGTCGTAGGTTAGTTCTATTTTTAAGTTTTTGAGGAAGCTCCATACTGTTTTCCAGAGTGGCTGCACCAGCTGGCATTCCCATCAACAATGCAAAAGAGATCCTTTCTCTTCATCCTTGCCAACATCTGTTGTTGCCTGAGTTGTTAATGTTAGCCATTCTGACAGGTATAAGGTGGTATCTCATTGTGGTTTTGATTTGTATTTCCCTGATGATGAGTGATGTTGGGCATTTTTTCATGTGTTGGTTGGCCATCTGGATGTCTTCTTTGGAGAAGTGTCTGTTCATGTCTTCGGCCCATTTCTTCATGGATTATTTGTTTTTTGGGTGTTGAGTTTGATAATTTCTTTATAGATTTTGGATACTAACCTTTTATCTGATATGTCATTTGCAAATATCTTCTCCCATTCTGTCAGTTGCTTTTTAGTTTAGCTGATTGTTTCCTTCACTGTACAGAAGCTTTTTATTTTGATGAGGTCCCAATAGTTCATTTTTGGTTTTGTGTCCTTTGGCTCCAGAGATGTGTTGAGTAAGTTTCTGTGGGCAAGATCAAAGAGGTTTTTACCTGCTTTCTCCTTGAGGATTTTGATGGCTTCCTGTCTTACATTTATGTCTTTCATCCACTTTGAGTTTATTTTTGTGTATGGTGTAAGAAAGTGGTTCAGGTTCATTCTTCTGCATGTCGCTGTCCAGTTTTCCCAGCACCACTTGCTGAAGAGACTCTCCTTATTCCACTGGATATTCTTTCCTGCTTTGTCAAAGATTAGCTGGCCATACGTTTATGGGTCCATTTCTGGGTTCTCTATTCTGTTCCATTGATCTGAGTGTCTGTTTTTGTGCCAGGACCATACTGTCTTGATGATTACAGCTTTGTAGTAAAGCTTGAAGTTGGGATTGTGATGCCTCCTGCTTTGGTTTTCTTTTTCAATGTTGCTTTGGCTATTTGGGTTTTTTCCTGGTTCCATACAAATTTTAGGATTATTTGTTGTAGCTCTGTGAAGAATGCTGGTGTTATTTTGATAGGGATTTCATTGAATATATACATTGCTTTGGGTAGTATTGACATTTTAACAATATTTGTTCTTCCTATCCAGGTGCATGGAATCTTTTTCCCTTTTTTTATGTGTGTCTTCTTCAACTTTTGTCATAAGCTTTCTATAGTTTTCACCTCTTTGGTTAGATTTATTCCTAGGTATTTTATGGTTTTTTTTGTGCAACTGTAAATGGGATAGATTCCTTGATTTCTTTTTCTGTTGCTTCATTGTTGGTGTATAAGAATGCAACCGATTTCTGTGTGTTGATTTTATATTCTGCAAATTTTCTGAATTCATGAATCAGTTATAGCAGTTATTTGGTGGAATCTTTTGGGTTCTCCATATAGAGTATCATGTCATCTGTGACGAGTGGAAGTTTGACCTCCTCCTGGCCGATCTGGATGCCTTTTATTTCCTTGTGTTGTCTGATTACAGAGGCTGAGACTTCCAATACTATGTTAAATAACAGTGGCGAGAATGGATGTCCCTGTCTTCTTCCTGACCTCAGAGGTAAAGCTCTCAGTTTTTCCCCAGTGAGGATGATATTAACGTTGGGGCTTTCGTATATGGCTTTTATGATCTTGATGTATGATCCTTATATCCCTACTTTCTTGAGGGTTTTTATCAAGAAAGGATGTTGTATTTTGTCAAATGCTTTCTCTGCATCTATTGAGAGGATCATATGGTTCTTGTCCTTTCTTTTATTGATATGATGAATCACATTGATTGTTTTGGAGATATTGAACCAGCCCTAAATCACAGGTATAAATCCCACTTGGTTGTTGTGAATAATTTTTTTAATATATTGTTGGATCCGGTTGGGTAATATCTTGTTGAGGATTTTTGCATCCATGTTCGTCAGGTAAATTGGTCTGTAGTTCTCCTATTTAGTGGGGTCTGTCTGGTTTTGGAATCAAGGTAATGCTGTCTTCATAGAACAAGTTTGGAAGTTCTCCTTCCATTATATTGGTCTGTTTAATTTTCTATTTATTCCTGTTTCAGTTTTGGTAGTGTATATGTTTCTAGGAATTTGTCCATTCTTCCAGATTGCCCATTTTATTGGAGTATAATTGCTCATAATATTCTCTTACTATTGTTTTTATTTCTGCTGTGTTGGTTGTGATGTCTCCTCTTTCATTATTGATTTTATTTATTTGGGTCCTTTCCTTTTTATTTTTGATCAAACTGGCTAGGGGTTTATCAATTTTGTTAATTCTTTCAAAGAACGAGCATCTGGTTTCATTGATCTGTTCCATGTTTTGTTTTGTTTTGTTTTGTTTTTTTATAGCATTAATTTCTGCTCTAATCTTTATTATTTCCCGTCTTCTGCTGGTTTTAGGTTTTATTTGCTGTTCTTTTTCCAGCTCCTTAAGGCATAAGGTTAGGTTGTGCATCTGAGATCTTTCTTCCTTCTTTAGGAAGGGCTGGATTGCTATATACTTTCCTCTTATGACCGCCTTTGCTGTGTCCCAGAGGTTTTGGGTTGTGGTGTTATCATTTTCATTTGCTTCCCTGAATTTTTTAATTTCCTCTTTAACTTCTTGGTTAACCCATTCAGTCTTTAGTAGGATGTTCTTTAGTCTCCAAGTATTTGTTACCTTTACAAAATTTTTCTTGTGGTTGATTTTGAGTTTCATGGCATTGTGGTCTGAAAATATGCATGGTATGATCTCAATCCTTTTGTACTTGTTGAGGGCTGATTTGTGTCCCAGCATGTGGTCTATTCTGGAGAATGTTACATGTGTACACGTGGAGAAGAATGTATATTGCACTGCTTTAAGATGAAATGGTCTGAATATATCTGTTAATTCCATCTGGTCCAGTGTGTCATTCAAAGCCATTGTTTTCTTGTTGATTTTTTGATTAGATGATCTGTCCATTGCTGTGAGTGGGGTGTTGAAGGCCCCTACTATTATGGTATTATTATCAATGAATATCTTTATGTTTGTCATTAACTGATATATATATTTTGGTGCTGTCACATTTGGCGCATCATATTTACAATTGTTAGGCCTTCTTGGTGGATAGACCCCTTAATTATGATATAATGCCCTTCTTCATCTCTTTATTTTTATTTTTCAATTTTTTTTAATGTTTATTTTTGAGAGAGACAGAGACAGAGTGTGAACAGGGGAGGTGCAGAGAGAGGGAGACACAGAATCTGAAACAGGCTCCAGGCTCTGAGCTATCAGAACAGAGCCCGGAGTGGGGCTTGAACTCACAAGCCATGAGATCATCACCTTAGCCAAAGTCAGACACTCCACTGAATGAGCCACTTAGGTGCCCCATTCATCTCTTTCTACAGTCTTTATTTTAAAGTCTAAATTGTCTGATATAAGTATGGCTACTCTGGCTTTCTTTTGTTGACCATTAGCATGATACATTGTTCTCCATCCCCTTTCAATCTAAAGGTGTCTTTTGGGGCGCCTGGGTGGCGCAGTCAGTTAAGCGTCCGACTTCAGCCAGGTCACGATCTCACGGTCCATGAGTTCGAGCCCCACGTCAGGCTCTGGGCTGATGGCTCAGAGCCTGGAGCCTGTTTCCGATTCTGTGTCTCCCTCTCTCTCTGCCCCACCCCCGTTCATGCTCTGTCTCTCTCTGTCCCAAAAATAAATAAACATTGAAAAAAAAAATTAAAAAATAAAGGTGTCTTTAGGCCTAAAGTGGGTCTCTTGTAAACAGCATATAGATGGATCTTGTTTTCTTATCCATTCTGTTACCCTATGTCTTTTGATTGGAGCATTGAGTCCATTGATGTTTAAAGTGAGTACTGAAATATATGAATTTATTGCCATTATGATGCTTGTAGAGTTGGAGTTTCTGGTGGTGTCCTCTGGTCCTTTCTACTCTTTGTGTGTGTGTGGTTTTTTTTTTTTTTTTTGGTCTTTATTTATTTGGTTTTTTTTTCTTTCATCTTTTCTCCCATGAGAAAGTCCCCCTTAAAATTTCTTACAGTGATGGTTTAGTGGTCACAAACTGCTTTAAATTTTTTGTTGTTGTTGTTTGGGAAACATTTTATCTCTCCTTCTGTTTTGAATGACAGCCTTGTCGGTTAAAGAATTCTTGGCTGCATATTTTTCTGATTCAGCACATTGAATATATCCTGCCACTCCTTTATGGCCTGCCAAATTTCTGTGGATAGGTCTGCTGCAAACCTGATCTATCTTCCTTTGTAGGTTAAGAACTTTTTTTTCACTTGCTGCTTTCATGATTCTCTCCTTGCCCGAGTATTTTGTGAATTTGGCTATGATATGCCTTGTTGATGGTCGGTTTTTGTTGCAGCTAATGGGAGTCCTGTGTGCTTCCTGGATTTTGATGTCTGTGTCTTTCCCCAGGTTAGGAAAGTCTTCTGCTATGATTTGCTCACATAACCCTTCTACGGCTATTTCTCTCTCTTCCTCTTTTGGGACCCTTATGATTCTGATGTTCCTTTTTAATGAGTTACTGTTTTCTCTAATTCTTAAATCGTGCTCTTTAGCCTTCATCTCCCTCTTTTTCTTCTGCTTCATCATTCTCCATAAGTTTGTCTTCTCTATTGCTAATTCTCTTTTCTGCCTCATCCATTGTTGCCTCCGTGGCTTCCATTCGAGATTGCAGCTCATTTATCACATTTTTTTATTTCATCCTGACGCTTTTACTTATTTTATCTCCTCAGAAATGGATTCTAATCTATTTTCGACTCCAGCTAGTATTCTTATTAATGTGATTTTAAATTCTGGTCCAGACATCTTGCTTGTATCAGTTTTGGTTAAGTCCCTGGCTATTGTTTCTTTCTGCTCTTTCTTTTGTGGTGAATTCCTTTATTTTGTCATTTTTAAGGGAGAAAAGGAATTAGTGAGGCAAAAAATTAAAATCAAAAAAATTAAAATTAAAAAAATATTAAAAATAAAAAATTAAACACACACACACACATACACACACACACACACACACAATCGAATAAATGATGCTAGATCCTAGGTGTGTTTTGTTCTGGGTGTTGAAAGGGGCTTCATAGATTAGAGAAAAAAGGGGAAAGAGAAAAAAAAAGGAAATCATTTGAAAAATTTGAAGAAGTCAATACACTGAAGTAGACCGATATGGAATGATGGAAGTAAAATAGAATTTGAAAAAATTTACACAAAAGTAAAGAATATAATAGAAAAAAATTAAAGAAAAATATTTTAAATAAAAATTGAAAATAAAAATGAATTTTTTCTCTTTCTATATTCAAGAAAAAGAAAAGAAAGAAAAAAGACAAAAGGAAGAAATAAAAAAGAAAAAAGAAAAAAAAGAAAGAATAGTGAATAGAAGGACAGGTGAACAGACTGAAATTAATTCGTTTTCCCTTAGAAGTCAAACTATGAAGCACTTTATAGCCCATAAACTAAGAAGGTAGAGAGACTTATGTTCCTGAAGAGTGAGGTTGGCTTAGTTGGGTGGAGCCTGGTGTAACGGCTCCATTCTCCGCTAGATGACGCTACTTAGCTTACTGGGGAGGATCGTCGTGGCGCTTGTTGTTGTGTATGTGCATGCGCGGGAGCAGTGAAAATGGTGTCACCCAGCTACCCAGTGTCTCGTATCAGAAGTCCTTTTTTTCGATCAGCAACCGCGCACCAGTCCTTTGTCTTCGGCTTCCATCCACTCCTTGCTTTTAGCCTGTCTGTAACCAAGCCCCTGGCAGAATCTCCCTGCTGAGTTTTATTTCAGAATCGGCTGTTTTTCCCTGACCCCTTATTTCTGAGGAATGTAGCTTTGACCCATTCTGCCCCTCTGTGGGATGGACACTGAGCACTGGTCAGGCACCTGCCAAATCCAGGAATGTTCATGGGACCATGATGCTTCTGACGCCCAGAGACTGAGGCTGGGTGACAGACCTCCCCCCAGAAGGTCAAGCGATTGTGCAGCAGCAGCATTTTAGGGATTATGGCAAATCACAACATGCATCTAGCACCAGGCTTCACCCCCAGCAACCTTGTTCCAGCACCAGTGAATGTGGTTGTTCTCCCAGGTCCACTGAGGCCTTTGTGTTTGGGGGACCCACAGAGCCTCTACCAGGTGTCCTCCCAGCAGGGGAACTGGCACTAGACCTCCGGACTTCTCTCTGCTCCTGGGGATTCGCCCTTCCTACCAGAGCACCGCCAGGTATTGAGCTGTAGATTTTCAGACTTTGTGTTCCCCCATTTATAGAGTCTTAATGGAATTTTAACCTTCTCCTTTCTTAGTTCTCCCCTTTTGTTCAGTCACTGAGGCTGTTTCCCCTTTTCCACTTTCTCTCCAGCTGCTTTTGGGGGGTGCTTTTCCTGTATTCTCCCCCCCCCCCCCCCCCCCCCCCATCACCATCCCCTGTCTACACGCAAAACCTGCTCCCTGCCCTCCGTGGCTTTTCTGTCCCCCAGTTCACCTCCCCGCACGTACCTACTGAATCAGGTTGTGCAGATTGTTGTGCTAATCCTCAGATCAGTTTTCTAGGTGTTCAGGGTGGTTTAGCGTCCGTCTGCTGTATTTCATGGATGCAAGACACAAAAAAAACCTTCCATGCTGTTCTGCCATCTTGGTTCCTCCTTCACAGACACATTTTAAGTTAAATATTCTTATCTCCATTTTGTGAATAAATAAAATTGGGGCTTATATAAGTGCAATACCTGTCACTAGGCTACACCGCTACCCTCAAAGGAAAACTAGAGGGTTTTCTGGGAAGAGTTTTCAGCTTCTCTGGGAAGAAGGACTAACACATCACTCTATTCTTTAAGAGTAAGGCTAATTTTTATTTTTTGTTGCTGACATTTGGAGAATGGGAATTGTGGAGAGGAAGGAGAAAAGAGAATTCTGAGAGTTAAAGCAACATTTTCTCCCTTGTACCTCTTTAGGTAATCTGTTAACTAATTGAATGGAAAAGCCGTACCAGATTCATCTTTTAATTCCTGTTTGTTGAAGGATTTAAGAAGCGTCTGCTTACTAAATATTTTTGGGAAGTACACTTACTGAAGGATTCTGAACAAGTTGCACATGTGTAATCAACCTCTTGAGCCATCTGTCTGCATTCTCTTGGCTCTTATCCATCCTGAGCACACCTTTGTCTTCTGTTGCAAATTCCTGAAGCTCTCTGTCTCAGGGCTTTCCCCTGCCACAGGCATGGCCCCGTGCAAAGCAACCCTAGAATACTAGAGGCTTAAGATCTTCTAGAGCAATGGCAGATGGGAGTTGTTTGAAAAATACCCCAACAGGTGGGACAGCTCTGAAGAAATCTAGT
Organism: Felis catus; assembly: GCF_018350175.1. NCBI lineage: Eukaryota > Metazoa > Chordata > Mammalia > Carnivora > Felidae > Felis > Felis catus. The sequence goes on from NC_058371.1 coordinate 175,280,006, forward strand.
GTCGCTTAGGGATCCCTGGTTTCATTGACTTCCAGGTGTCCATATTCGCAAACCTCATTAACAGACTCCATTTGACTTCATTCCTTTCCTGTCTCAATTCTTCACAGCCTAACTGTGCTTCTTGGAATTACTTTCCAAATAGACTCCTTGCACTATAATTCTAGTTTTGGGGCTTGCTTCTAGGGGAACCTGAACTAAGACATCTTCCTCAAAGTTTTAAAGTAAGCCATACAAAAGACTGTATGCAATAGTAGGTAATAATAGCTAGCATTTATTCACAAGCATTTAATATTATGCAAAACCTAGGCCATTTAAGTTTTACAAGCCTATCAGGTAGATACTACTAAATATTGTCATTTTATAGATACTGAGGCACCAAGAGATTAAGAAATTTGCTTAAAATCACAGATATTAGTGATCAGTGTTACAAATTCGTTTTTTGGTTTTAGGAAGGGTCTTCCCTCATCATGACCAAACATAATTGGTTTCCTATTAGAATACTTGCTAAAGATCTCGCTTGGGAGTCTTGAGTATTGATACTTAGGGATACTCTTTTGCTGAAATGATGCAGCTAGTATTCAGTGCATGTGATTATAACATTTATAATAAAAGTCACTTACATGTAGGAATGAGGCCAAATGTCTGGCAAACTGTGAACAACTAAGTTTTGTCAGCTTGGTTTCCCCCAAGGCACAATGGGACACGAGTTATTACAAACAATTCCCTCGGTCTTTACTTTCTAAAGACTTTTTAGTTCTAGAAGTACCAGTTCTCTTCCCCTTCTTTTCCTCCTGTTTCTCATTCTTCCCTCATTTGCTTCTCCCTCCACTCTTAGTCTTTCTGCTCCTCTCTTATTTGCTTCAGGTTTTTAATGGCCCCAAAGAACTTATTTTTTTTTTTAATTTGAAACATCAAGATTTTGATTGTTAAAATCTGACAATTAATTGTACAACCAAGGAAAGAGTTAGACAGCTATTAATCATCATTGATTCAGTTTACAAAAAGGGCTGCTGTACACAGTGGTTTCATTGAATGATGTACCTGAAATGGTTTTTCTTTTATTTTGCTAAAGTAAGGAGAAAGGGAAGGCATCATTAGCTACAAGAAAATCATATAAGCACAAAATGATCAACTAGTGGATGGTAGACAAACACTGCACATTGAAAATATTACATTTTTGGAGCCAGCAGGAGAGATGTTTTTGTAAATGCCAGAGAGTCAAATTTGAATATAAACCAAATAAGCATAAAGATTGTAGGGTTGAAGTTAAGAGAAAGAGTGTGACAACACTCTTAAAATAAGGAATATCTATTCCTAGAAATAAATGCTTTAAAATTAGGGTGGGTACAATACTAAGTGAATAATTATTGTTGAAAATAGTAGCTACTTAAGTATTATAAATATTATTTAAACACAGAGGCTATGAAGAAGTTAATGTATTCCTAGATTTAAAATCGGTCGATTTAAGAATTAAAATGTAACCCATCACAAAATTTTAGGAACCAAGAACCCTGCTCTTCAGTCTGGACTCTTGCATCTAAGTATCTAAGCATCTAAGCATTATGAGAAATATTTCTTCATTGTTTATTCAACAACCATTCTTATGTTAATGAAATTGTGAGATATTTTTTATGCAATGACATTTTCTGAGGAATTTCTCATCACATGAAGTAAAATTATGTAACTGTTTACTGCAACTCAGGATTAATTTGCAGCTACACGAGTATTTTTGTGTTTTGGTTTATATGTATATTTTGGAAGAATGTTTCTTATTACTTGTATATACAGCTTTTTGTAGCTCTAATATATATTCTTGTTACCAAAATCTTATTTTCAGGTTTCACAATATAGACACTGATATGACATAGTTGGGGTTTGTAATGGATCCACATTCATCTTTGTGGTATTTCAGCCCTCTTAGTTTAATTTCTTTGGAGATGGAGTTGAGTGGCTTAAAAAGCGTCTTCTAATTACAAAAGAGGACGTAGCCTCCCACATGGTCAAGTAGTTGGTGTCCTAGAAACCTTGACTGGGAGATTGATTCTTGGATTCCTACTTGAGGTTCACCTTAGAAGTGGATAATATATATTTATATTTTCATACACATAGACATATTATATATTTTTACAACATATATGTTATATACATATTAAGGATCATACTGTATACTGCATGTTTAGAGAAATGTAGTCTGTACTTTTATATTCAGAGGTGTACTTTATGGAGTCCACCATATTTTCAGTTTTTATAGTATCACAAACGGTTTTCCAACAGGTCTATTTCTCTGTGCCTTTCTCCTTCTTTGAGTTTTTTCTCTTCTCAGAGAATCTTCCTTTGTGACCCTTAGCATTTTTTTACATGATATTATATTTCTTTGTGAACCTGTTCATCAATGTTTCTGCATAAGACATTTGCCCTTATATATTCCACAGATATTAGCAGTTTCTTGTAAACATTAACACTCAATTAATGTATTTCCAAATAATGAAAAAGCAAAAGACTTGCTGAATGGGTTACATGGTTCAGAGGAGACAGAGTTGGGTCCCAGTCCTTGCTCTGCCACTCAGTGCCTGTTGACTGATGACAAGTCCCTGCATTTCTCTGGGCTAGACCTTCCTCATTTATAAAATAAAGTTCTGGAACTAAATCCCCTCCAAGGCCCTTTTCAGCTCTAACTTCCTATGAATTTATGAGACAGGGAGGCAGAATAATGAAAGTGCAGGGAGGGAGAGTAGTTATTACTGTAAGCATTCTGGCACCCTGATAAACAAACCTTGCCTATTGTTAGATTTCTCTGGAACAGACTCCATTTTTGCTGAGATAGCAACCATCATGACATAGGAAATTATTTTCACTGATTTATTTATTGCTTTGTTTTACTTATTTTAAGAACTTCTTTTTGTTGTACGTTCATTATTTTAAATATGGAGAAAAAAGGGAGCAAAGGAAAAAAATAAATTATTCATAATTTTATCATTAGATATAACTAATATTTTGGAGAATTTCATCTTTATGGTCTGCTTCTACAGTTCTTTATAAAGTCAAGATCATACTCTATACAACCATGTATATATATAATATTCATTTATTTTTTAATCAGTACAAATAAATATGGTATATGTAGATATGTTTGGTACAGTATCTTATTTATTCATTTAAACATATCTCAATTTCCCAATCTCAGACATCTTTGAAAACCTTATTTTAATAGCCATTGTAGTGCATTGGGATGGCTAGAATTTTTGTCTGTCGGCATCTTTTAACTTCCTTTTCCCTCCTTTTGCTAATATAGACTTTCTTATGAGGAGTCCATTCCAAGTAGTTCATACGATAAGTCTGAGCATATGACCAAACCATGGCCAATCAGAACGCTACATTTCTGGCCACAGTAGTGTAGGGAAAAGAAAATGAACCAAGACAACGGGGATGAATATTTCTCTAGGCTTTTGATGGATACACTGAAAGAAAGCTACAATAATTTCATTGGAATTAGTGCCATAAGTTTGATATAGGCCAATTTGCTAATACCACCATTGTCAGAGAATACAGTCCACACAGGAAACAGCAGAGCTGAGAGACAGTATAAAGTTAGGAACATATTTGTTTTTTATTTTATTTATTTATTTTTACTTTTGAGAGATAGAGACAGAGCACGAGTGGGGAGGGGCAGAGAGAGAGGGAGACAAAGAATCTGATGCAGGCTTCAGGCTCTGAGCAGTCAGCACAGAGCCTGTCACGGGGCTTGAACCCACAAACCATGAGATCATGACCCTAGACGAAGTTGGATGCTTAACTGGCTGAGGCACCCAGGTGCCCCAAAGTCAGGAAGATTTTTAAGGATAACCTCTGATTCTCTGTTTCAGTAAATGCCTAAAGCCAGTATGGGTTTGAACTTCCAACTTATACAAGTTCATGTAATCCTCTGTTACTGCCTTTCTTGAGTTCAGTTTTCATGTCTTACAAAAGATGTTGTTTTCACTAATGCATTTAGATACATATTATGTGGAATTTAACTTTTTTTTTTCTATTTGCAATAAACAATATAATCATTTTGTAAATTAGTTTTTGCTCATATATCTGAAGGAGGAGATAGGATAATATAGGGTAGTTTCCTAAAAGATAAATTTAAGAAATGAAGGGTCTCCCTTTTTCAGACTATGTTATCAAAACATGGCACAGAAAACTTGAGAGTTGGACATCAATAAATAATCTTTACATATATATGTCAGGGCCTGTTGACTGCAACATAAAGCATCTCAAGTTTTGTCCTCTGTTATCTTTTTAAATTAATTTGAAGCAATAAACCTTCCATTTTCCCTGGATTGGGCAGCCCCATGAGGATTATGCTTATTTGGCCATCATACAAAGCCATCCAGTCAGTAATTAAAATGTCCAGACCTATGTAATAATCAAAACATCATTCCCTGTCATGCTTGCTTGGTATGGACAAGGAAGCATCAAAGTCAACGAAGGACACATGAATGGCTTCTTTTCTTTTTCTCCACCTTGATATTTAACTCTTCTTCCCACTCCCATCTTTCAAACTAAGCATTCTGAACAGCACTTGCCCCCTCCTCCAGGATAAGGTAGGAGTAGGAAGAAGGAATAAAAGGGATCAAGAGAGTTCTTATGTCACTGCTCCTTACTGAGCTGATGGTAAGTTCTCTGGGCCTGGGAATTTAAATACTCTCTTGTGAGCTGTTGTGGGTTTTTTGGACCCTCGCCAATACCGCCAATAGCACCACCACTGCTGAACATTTCTGCTCTGTAGTTGCATTGGCAATGCCAAAAGTCTGTCACCACTGGTTTCTTATTCCTTCCACAGTCCCTAGTTATCTGCTGATACGGTCTGTTCTGCTAAAAAGAGTGTTTCTGTTTCTGTAACATATATTGGGTAATACGTGATTGATAAATAGCAGAATGTTATCATTGTAATGCAGAAGTTTCAGGGGATCTTATGTGACTTTGTTTTCTGGTATGTTAATATCCAGTATCTGCAGTTGAATGTAAAATATACTAACAAATTTAATCCAGCAAGCTACATAAATATGCAGTCCTGGACATGATGCCCCTCATCTCACATTCTCCCCCTTGGTCCAGCTTGTCCATATGCTCTGCCTTCAAGGTGCTTATTGCATTATTATCTCTATTCTGTGTTCATTTTGTCCTTTGCTGTATAACTTAGTTGGCTCAACCATTCTTACATGACCTTCCATTGAGCTGTATTTATTTTTAAGACAAAAATCCTTCACTTATTATAGTTTCTATTTATTCAGATTTAAAACTTCTTTTGGCATGTTAGAATATCTAACTCTTTTGGAATCTGGTGTGTGTGTGTGTGTGTGTGTGTGTGTGTGTGTGTATTTTTAGTTTTTTTTTTTTTTAATAATAAAGTTATAAAGTTGCCTAGGTTTTGAGTGATCTACCTAAAATATTGTAATCCCATAAACTCAGGTTATTTTTACAAGTTTTTCATGATCACCTCTATCATTGTTTGAAAATGCCTAGATTTTGACCTCTTTATTATGAAACTTGTGGTGCCTTTCAGATGACCCTTCTGGGCAGGACCCACAATGAGTTCATGTGGATTCACTTCCCTCCTCCTGAAGGGGGATGACATCCTTTTTTCCACAAAACTTTAGGAGAAATTTTAGAAGTGTGAATAGTCACAGATTTTGAAAGCTCTATTCTGCTTAGCCATCAGAGTAGCCAGTAATCTCTTATCTTCCTTATAATCTTCCAGTTGGGTGGCAGACACAAGTCCGTATATTTTCCAAAGGGAACGCATATTAAGCCCCTGAGTCACATCTCTACGGCTTCTCTCTCTCTCTCTCTCTCTCCCTTTTCTTGGTGTTGGGAGGTGGCACAACTGTTAGGAAATAGGGCACATGCTCCTTGGGGCATATACCTCCCAACAAAGTTATCTCCACAGAATCTTCCCCAACATTGCTTTCTTTTGCCTTTTGATCTGACTGTTAAATTCTTGATGCGGCATGAGACCTCTAATCCTTTCTTGGCCATGTTCTTTGTTACTTCTAGACCACTTTGGAATTTGCTGGTCATTGTGTAATCTGGAACTTCCATTTTAAGTTCCTGTTACATCTATCCCTATCTATATCTTCACATATCTATAACTATTTTGAACCATATTGCAGAACAAGCTGGTAAATTAGTGCATTTCATTTAACGAAGAAATATGTAAAGCCTGAATTTCCTTCCATTTTAGAATTGCTTGTATTTTTAAGATAGAGCGATCTAATTTAAACAGCCAGACTTTTAATTTACTTGAGAAAGTGTTATTGCTCTGAAAACAAATGGAGATACCTTAAATGGCTCCATGAATTATAAACACGTGGCACAGTATTGTAGAGTGGTTATAAAAGGATGCATCCCATCCTTTAGAGTGTATACACTTCTTGATCACTTTGGTCAGAATAAATGTTTCTAGAAATCATGGACCGTCTTTCTAAATATTTACCATGTGATAGTTTTTTTTACATTTTCTTCTTGCTGGGGCATTCTTCTCCTTGGAATCTATGGCTTCAGCTCATTATTCTTGGTTTCTGAAGGAGCAAATGCTGAAGAGAACCATCCATATCAGCATCTGAAGCTTGTGTTTGTTCTGAATCACTCTCTTGAAATATAAGTAACACCAGTAGACAGAAACACTCTACCTGATTTAAAGTTTCCTTATTCACTTATTAAAGGATAATTTTTAAAAAGCACAGCTGGGGGGCACCTGGGTGGCTCGGTCAGTTGGGCGTCTCACTTCTGCTCAGGACATGAGCCATTTGTGGGTTCAGGCCCTGCGTCAGGCTCTGTGCTGACAGCTCACAGCCTGGATCCTGCTTCGGATTCTGTGTCTCCCTCTCTCTCTGCCCCTCCTCTGCTTACATTCTGTCTCTCTCAAAAATAAATAAACATTAAAAATATTTAAAAAATTAGAAAAAGCACAACTCCTATTGATATAAAATGTACACATGTCAAAGAATTTATCTGACTCATTGATAAATGAGGAAATCAGTGGTTCAAAAGAATTCAGATTCCTACATTTATAGTCAGATAAGAAATACTATAAGAAATTTACAAATAGTTACAAACTGGCAAACCTTTGAATACCCATAGAGCCATAATCAATTGCATTCTACCAGATATAACTTGCATATATATGGATGAGAATTATTTATATCAATATCAGTTTATTATAAATTAACATGTGTCTGTATAGAGCAGTAAAATAGCCAAGTTTGAAGAGAAACAAAGATGAAGATAATCCAGATGAATGAGCTAGCCAGGCAACCACTAAATTTTAGTCTTTTACAGTTTTTCCTTAGGAAAGTGTATCTCAGATCCTTTTAGGCACCACTTCATATATTTGGTGGGAATACTAAATGCTTTATATCCTACATATACACCATTAGTCAAAGCTTTACAGTAAATCGCTACCTCTGTTGAGGATCATCTGAACTGGCTCCACGTTGCTTTGTCAGTATGACTGAGTTCTAATTGTCCTCTTGTTAATGTCCCCTATTGAAGTGAGGGTCCTTGGAGGCCAATGACTATTCTTTGTATGCATCACCTAGCCTGATCCTGGGTTCATGTCGTGTGCTTGATGTCAAATGAAGGCATCAATGGTTTGAGACAATTATTCTAAGGTCCCTTTGTTAACATAAAGAAAAATCATTTATTTCTTCTCCCGCAGAAAAACTTTACTCAAATGTAAGTATTAAAAAAGACCTCAAAATATATCATGCTTATTTATAGGATAAGTAAATATTCAGTTCATTTTTATTTTCATGAACATTTTTGCTTAGGAAAATGCTGGTTGGAAACAATTGTGCATACTTCCAGTTATTTGTCATATTTCTTCTAGGGTTCAAAGTATTCTGTGTCCTTACCTTAGAGCATCTGGCATTTCTGCTCCAAGGAGTGGCTCTGGTAATGAGAGAATATGTTTTGTTCACTCTTGGTGCTGCCAGTAATGTTCTCAAATTAAAAATTAATTTTTAAACAGTAGGCTTCTGTGACCATGACACTGTTATTAAAATCTCTTTTTTGGCACAATATCCAGCTTTCTTTAGTCATTGTTGATGCTTTTATTTTTAAAAAGCTATATTTTATGTTACATTGGTAACTTTTCCTCAAAATTAATATTTAATCCAAAATATATTGGAAAATAAAATAGAAATGCATTAACATTACATAAGCCTGAAGTTAGTAGGGTCTTAAACTTTTATTTAGCTTGTTAAAACAGGGTACTTGTTTTTATTCTCTGGAAACACCAACGAAAAAAAGTGTGTTAAGGATGAATAGATTAGGACATTCTACAATATTTGGATCCAATGGAAAACAATAATTTAAAAAGATACATAATATTCTTACATTTCCATAGTCAAAATAGACTCAATGTCTTAGAAATTGGCATTTATATTATTTTCACACATGATTATAATTTTTGCTTTAGAAATGTTAAGATTTTGAAAGGGAGGAAAATATTAGAATTATTTCTGAGTTACCTCAAAGGTATTCCATATTGAAATTTTCTCTTTCATTTTTAGTTTTCGAATAGTAACACTTGGCTATTAAAAAGCAATAGTAAGAACACTTAGTTGTAGATAGTAAGTCTTTTTAATAATAAAGTCAGATTGTTGGGGGCATTTGTTGCTGCTATTTTGAATTAATTTGACTCTTTTAGTCTCCAATTGGATTCATTCATTTCCCTTTGGAAAAAAGAGAACCTCCAATCTTAAGTATGCTTTTTCCAGAGAAAAATTGCTAGACAGTTCAGTTTGGGTCAGTTCACTAAGTATCTCTTGATAGTATATTATGTGTCAGACCTTAGTTTTAATTATAGGGCTATAAAAATGAATGACACTTTCAATAGCTTTATTCAAGGATATAGGATACTAAAGAATTACTTCAAGATTTTCTTGAATTTATGGGAATTTTGAGTATGTGGACCCTTGGACTGAAGGTTAAACAATAAACAAGGTGGAAAAGTGTGTGCATGTACATTTACTTTCTAGTTTATCCTAACTGCAAAAATTAAATGGTGGCAAGGAGATATGCTTGGTGAGATGGAAGTGTGTTTCTAGCAAAAAGTTGTAGGTTCCATCTGTCTTGTTTTGTTTTGTTTTTTTCCCCTTATCTGGAGCCCATTTTACTGGGGATGTAAATGTTAAATTAATTATTTGACAAGAGAAGTGTAGGGTGCTGTGAGGATATAAGGAGGGGCTCTTAATTTAGATGTAGAGCAGATTTCTTGGAAATGTGTAATATTTCCAAAGATAAGTATGAACTAGTCATAAGGGAAGAATGTGGGAGGAAAGGTTTAGCAGAGATAGCACAGAGGTAAAGGAAACATGTGGTATTGGAAAAACTGTTAGAAGTTTGGTGTTTTTGAAATATGGCTTGCACCTAGAGAAATTGGCCTGACATGAGGTTGGAAAGATGCATGGGATCTTCATATGCATGCATACATACATATATATACACATATGGGCATATATGTCTATATATCATTTAAAAATTAACTTCTTATTTTAGAACAGTTTTAAATTTACAGAATTATTGCAAAGAGAGAATAGTACTCCCCTATATCCCATGTCTGATTTCGCCTATTACTTATATCTTACGTTAGCATTGTAGGTTTGTTACAATTAATGAACCAATATTGATACATTATTACTAAAATCCATACTTTATTCAGTTTCTTTGGTTTTTACCTAATGCTTGTTTTCTTTTCCAGGATTCCATCTAGGACACATTACACTTAATTGTCATGCCTCCTTAGGTTCCCCTTAGCTGTGAGAGTTTCTCTTGTTTGTAATGAACTTGATGGTCTTGAAGATTATTTGTGAGGTACTTTGTAGGATGTACTGCAAGTAGTATTTGTGTGATGTTTTTCTCATGGTTAGATTGGGGCAATGTGTTTTGGGGAGAAATACCACTGAAGCACATTGCCTTTCTTATCATTTTGCATCAAGAGGACATACTTCCAATATAAGTTATCACTGTGGGTGTTAACCTTGCTCACTTGAATTGGTATAATTTTTGTCTGGTTTCTCCACTATAAAGTTACTCTTCTTTTGTTCTTCCCTTTCATGCTATACTCTTTGGAAGAAGGAGCATCTACATTAGTTATTTGGAAAATTTTGAATGGGATATGTCAATTCTCCATCGTTTATTTATACAAGCGTTTATTCCAATCAGTATGAATATTTGTATATTTACTTTAACTTCAGATTAAAATTCAGCACCATGTTGGGATGCCTGGGTGGCTCAGTTGGTTGAGTGTCTGACTTCGGCTCAGGTCATGATCTTATGGTTCATGGGTTCGAGTCCCATGTCGGGCTCTGTGCTGACAGCTCAGAGCCTGGAGCCTGCTTCAGATTCTGTGTCTTTTTCTCTCTCTCTGCCCCTCCCCTGCTCACACTCTGTCAATCTCTCTCTCTAAAAATCAACTTGAAAAAGAATTTAACATTCAGCACAATGTTATTTACTTTGGTGTTCAAATTATTACACTCTGGGATATTAGGAACTCCTTCAATTTTCTCCTGTGTCCCTTTGAAATGCCCTCAGCATTGTGGTCTTTATTTATTTACTTTTTATTTACCTTATTTATTTTACTTCTTTCTGGTACTATAGATACACTAGGTTTATCTTGTACACTTTCTGCCTCAGTCTTGGAATCAGTCATTTCTCCAAGGAGCAGCATTATTGGATAATGCTTATACAACCAAGATTGGGAAAAATAAAAACAAAACCAAAAACAAACAAATAAAAAAACAAACCAAGCTCTGCGCACTAGGTATACTCATTGCTACTGGGGGTGTGTTTTCTTTCAGGGGACAGAAAAAGGAAATATATGCATGTATATTAGCCTGAGTTACACATCCCCATGTGTATTTCTATATATAACCAATTATGACTATATTTAAACTAAACATGAATTCACATTGATGTTTCCAATTATATTCCATTACCATTACCATTATTCTAGTCTATCCTTGCTTTTCTGTAAACTTTTACTTCAATGCTGAGCAACTTGGATCCCACCATCCACCATCCATTTACTTAATTGTTCAATTCAGTGTATATGTATAGTGTTTTCAGTTGTAAACACATACCCTTGTGGGGGTGGTAAGGAACATTACCAGATAATGTTTAGAGTAAATTCCCAGTCTGATAATTCTAAAATTTGTGTGTCCTATCTGAGTCTGGTCCTGATACTTTCTTAGTCCATACTGTGTTTTAACTTGCCTTTCAGACTGCCATATCTATCTATCTATCTATCTATCTATCTATCTATCTATCTTCTATCCATCCATCCTCTATCCATTGATAATCTATATCTTTAGATAGGTGTAAAATACATTTACATATATCTTTAAATATATAAATATGTATCTTTTCTGTTGAGAGTAGGACATGTTATTGGGTAAGAGGAACTGGGATAAACAGGCTTCAGCTTGAGGTTTTATGTTAATAAGGTTGAGAGTTGAGTTGTGTTTAATGTTTGCTGTGGCTGAAAGTCCTAGAGGTTTCAGATTTCTCTAGTGGCCTTGTTTGTGCCTACTCTCTTGATTTTGAGCTTCTCCAAATACTCATCAGAGAGATCCTGTGCCTTCTAGTTCTTTCAGCTATAAATAGTTCTTTCACTGTTATTATACTAAAGCTGTATTGTTGTGACTGTAAATTATGGAGAAGGGGGAACATTCTATAATCTTCTCTGTCCCCCACCTCCCCAGTAATTAAGACAGAAAGGTTAGATAGGATTCTAGTGAGAAGAATACCCTTCCCCCAGCGTCCTGGGGGGAATACCCAGAGAGTACGATACAGGGGTATTGTAACTCTCTGGGTTCAATACTGCATGTCTTCCTAAAGAAAACCTAAATTCCCCTGAGCTGTATCTTTAAGTTCAACAGATTTGATATTTTTGCAATGTTATATGAACAGCACCAGTGGCTTTGTGTGAGTGTGTGAATACACACTTGAAAATGCTTGTAGATGGGAGGAGAAGCAAGGAGAATGGGAAGAACATTGGGAAATACATTTAAGTTACATTTAGCAGGAGTCTCTGGTAGTTCCCCCTCCCATTAAACAAGCATCTTTAATCTACATTTTAAAGTGAAAGGGAAGACCTCCAGAATGTTCTCTAGATATATATTTCAGTACACAGAGACTTCTAATGACTGCATCCCTTATCTATTCTGGGAATTCAAGCTCCAATTTCAGTTTGATATATAGATTAAAATGTCTAAATATCGATGTTCTCCCCTCATTATTTCCTGTATGGACTTCTCAAATGAAATTTTCACAGGGCGTCTGGGTGGCTCAGTTGGTTAAGTGTCCAGCTTTGTCTCAGTTTATGATCTCACCGTTCATGGGTTTGAACCCTGCATCAGGCTCTGTGCTGAATGCTTGCTTGGAGCCTGGAGCCTGCTTCAGATTTTATGTCTCCTTCTCTTTCTGCCCCTCCTCCGCTCGTGCTCTGTCTTACTCTGTCTCTCAAAAATAAATAAATGTAAAAAAATGTAAATACAATTTTCACAATTGCATTAAATAATAAATTCTTAAAGCTTTGTGTTACTGCTATAGCATTTAAAATAGACACAGACACACTTAAAAAAAAGTGCTCTGGTCAAGAGTACTATACAGATCCAGAGTAAATAAAAAAGATTTATTTTTAATCCATGAAGCTTATAAATAATTTATTTCTGGACATAAAGAAATTAGTTGCAGAGAGTATTACACACACACACACACACACACACACACACACACACACACAGGTAAATGGCAGCACATTTGCTGCGAATGTTGGTGAATGAATCCCTGTCTTCTGCTTCCAGAAGCAGTGCTCTCTTCCTAGTAACCCTCTTTCTAAATAACTCCCACAGTATTTTTATGTAATATATGTGTATGTAGGTTTGAGAAAGAGCATGCTTGTGTCAGTGCATATGCAATTTAAAAGCAGACATTTATCCAGCCATTATGACATGCTTTGTGGGTTTTTTAGTGCATTGCATAGATTTACTTATTTTTACAGTAATCCTAGCAATATCACTACCATTACCATTCCATTTTTATAGATTAGACATCTGAAGTAAGTAACTTCCTTAACATTACTTAGAAAGAAATAATTCCACTGTAGTTAAATCCAGCATTTAAATCTAGTTAGCTCTAGAATCCATGTTCTTAACCTCTTCTCTATGTGGCTCACCATGCTGGGGTCACTGCATGATTTTATTATTATCTATATGAGCAACAACACAAAATAAATATAACATTTTATGTTTCCCATCCATTAATGTTTTCCATAGCGAAGTATTTTAAGACAGAATGACAGAAGATCGCTTTGCTTCCTTTCCAAAATAGTTTTGTATAGACTGTTTTAGTTTCAGTTTCTCAAAGCTATGAAATAATATCAGAATAAGGCATCAACATACTAATATTCAGTTCAATTAATAGATGTATTAGCACTCTAATATTATATTAATTATATTATACATATAATTGTATGTGCTATTATTTGTTGAGAGAGAACACACGGGAATCAAAGGATCTGCTTAGCAACAGGAACAGGGTTCGATTTGAGTAACACATTGCCATGCTTTGTTCACCTGTGCAACATCTACATGGCTTCCCATAGTTTATTAATTCATCACTCAAACTGCAATCAAAAAACTAAACTCCAAAGTAGTCAACAATTATTCACAATGGATAGAATGTGAGAAGAAACCATATTTCTTAATTCCAGGATGTCAGTGTGTCTTCTGGGATAAATGGTATTTTGAATACTTTCCTTCCTGTACACAGATTGGGTGTGTTATCAGTTATATTGATGGGTTGTCCTCAGATGGTTGAAGACTGGGGCTGCAGGGATGATTGAAATTTGTAGGCGGGGAGACAACTGCAGTCCCTGGAGGTGTTAGAAGTCTGCAGTGTTTGGGAGGTCTGGTGCTGCCATTTATATTTCTTTTCCCTGGAACTCTTTCTTCGTAACAGATTTTGAACTAAAAATAAAGAAAATCTCCCATACTCTGTTAGAAGTTTGTTTTTTCAAAGAGATCTTGAAATCTCCTTTGAGAAAATTTCTAATGAATTTTACACTCTTTTGTCCTTTTATCATTTCTACCAATCTGCCTCCATTTTCCCTTTAAAATAAGAATATTAAGTTCAACATTGCCTTCTATTTTGGCAATTAGCTTGTTTGTTTTCTATCTACCAATTCTCTAGCAACTTTGAGGTTTTGGAGCCAGTGTTCATTAACTGTATGGTATGATTTAATTTTTATTTCTATTTGATATTTAGTGAAAACTCAAATATAACCACTCCATATATCACTGTGTGTGAGGGTGTGTGTGTGTGTGTGTGTGTGTGTGTGTGTGTGTGTGGTGTAAGGCACACATAGTTGAGCTTCTCTTTTGGTAAATATAAGCTAATGAGCTTACAATTATGAAATGCTTATATGTATTTTGCCAGAGACAAGTTAAGATGCTTTTTTTCACTGGAAGTGCATACCTCCAAAACATTTTTCAAATATATATTCTTTGTCAATCTTTAGCACAATTTGTACTGAATAACACTTTACTGAAGTGTGGAATTATAAATGCTTTTTCAGAAGAAGGATAGATCCAAATTAAAACTGTATCTGAAAACTTATCTGGCTATATGCAAAGCTAATTTAATTTGAAAATATACATTTTATCAGAGATTTATTGTGATGACATATGATTATGTGTTTTAAACATAATCCAAGCTCAGATCTTTATACCCAGATATTGTGCAGTTGGAAATTAGTATTGACAAAGGAGTTAGAGGGGGGAAAAAAAACAACATGCTAAAGCAATATGTCCTCCTTTAGGGTTTAAATGAATAAATTTTATATTTCTTTGGGGCTTTGAAAGTTAATAGAAATTTTTTGAATGCTAGGCTAATATCTTTTGAAATAAGAAAAATCAATCTCTATAACTGTTTCTGAAGAGGCTACATTCTGAAGAGGCTTTGGACATAATTTCCTGGACAAAATATTTTTAGAGACAGAAGATTATTTTACCATCCAGAGGAAATCACAGAATTTTAAGTTGGAAAGGATCTTGGAAGTCACCTAGTAAACCTTCAGTCGTTCCGATAAAAGAATACTGAAAAGACATTTGGTCTCTACTATTCAGAATTCTGGTTCTCCAATTTCTCTCCTGTTTAGGGCTCACCACCATTTCCTCTCCTCCTTCAATTCTATGAGTTGCTATGCCTTATTCTAGAAGTTCGTTCTTCTGCTGAAATTTGCTGGAATTGGTTTTGTTGTTTGGGACCAACCAACTCTATAGTGAAAGAGCTGCCATCATTACAATCATCGCTGCCACCACCACCATCATGATCATCATCATCATAGATTCTATATTGCTTTGAAAATTATACACATTTTACATCACTCTCTAAAATTTCCTGATTTTTATCTTTTAAAATTATTGGTTTTAGTATCTTCCCCTTGCAAAATCCAGACAAATGATCTATTCCTCCAAATGTTTCAGTTCTCCAACAAGATAATTGTTACCCTTAGGAGTAAGGATACTGTCATTCAGCAAGCATAGGCGTGGCCACAGAGAAGTATTTGATTTAATTCCTATTTCAGTTGAGATGTATGCTTTAAATATTAGTAAAATTTATCTTGGATTTGAGTAGCTAAAACATGGGTTTTTTTGTTTTATATGGTTTTCTTAACTAGAAAACACATAGCTATTTAAGTTGAATGTTGTTTAAGGTACTCATCAGTAAAATTCATTAAGTAATTCATTCTGTCAATGTGCTTGAAATCTAACTTAGATGAACCACGGCTTCAGTATTAATTATTATTGCTGGATTGTGTCATCTTCAGAAATACCACATGCTGGCTTACACCTGAGGAAGGATGCTCTTAATTCATATACATCAACAATTTTAATACAGTAACCTTTTTGGTATCCACCAAGACATGTAAGAAATAGTTAAGCTTGCCTGGCAGGCACATTCAACCTTGCAAGCCTGACTGAGCTCAGCTGGGTTCCAATGGAGTGATTCAAAGCAGGAGATGAAAAACAGAAAAAAAAAAAAGAAGATTTAGTTAGAAATGACATGATCATGAACATTTGGATACTGCTGAGTATGAACAATCCTTTGATCAGTTTTGTTCTTTATTTCCCAAAGAAAGGGCACCTGGGGCACCTGTCTAACTGTGAATATTTTACCCATCTGGAAGGAGTTGTGAACAGCTTTGTCATTATAGCTCTGGTTTTGTTTGGTTTTGTTTTTTCCCTAACAAGTTCAGTGATACGTTAGTAGAGCAAGTCTAATTGACCACACAAATGCAGTTATCAGTACACTCAGTTTTGTCTTTTAATTTTAATGTTGATGAGGTCATACAGCAAAAAGATAGATATTTGTTGGTATCTTTCATTTTCTCAGTGAGCAAAACACCATTTATGATTTATTTTGTGTTTTTTAAAAATCTTTATTTGTTTTAAGAGAAGGAGAGAGAGAGAGAGAGAGGGAGAGGAAGGGAAAATCCCAAGCAGGTTGTGTGCTGTCAGTGTAAAGCCCTATGCGGGGCTTGACCTCATGAACTGTGAGATCATGAACTGAGCTGAAACCAAGAGTCAGACGCTTAACCAACTGAGCCACCCAGGTGCCCCTATTTTACGTTTTTGTTAAATGTTTTCAACAGGCCCAAAAGAAGGGAGTTGATCATTGTCTTTAAAAAAGTTGTTCTCCCAGGTAGGTATATATGCATATACATTATATAGATACACACACACACACACACACACACAATTGATAGAGAAGATGACAAAAGATGTAGCAAATGCTAACAATTAATGTATCTGTGCAAAGGGTATACAGTAGATTTCTGTATTCTTGTGATGTTTCTGAAAACTTAAAATTGTATTTAACTTTTTATTTTAAACAACGTATTTCAGATATGTGCCAAACAGAAGCCTTAATTCTTATATTTTTTATTAAATCATCCTGAATTCAAGAGTTTCAAAACAATGGAACTCTTTAATGAAGACACATTGAGAATAGTTTGCAGAATCATGGCCCTTTGTCTCTAACATTTTAATGTGAATTTCCTAGGAACAAGGATATTCTCTTATGTAACCACTGTACAGTTATCCAGTGCAAATCATTGAACATTGATACTTTGTCCTATGAATCATATTCTGATTTTATTCCAGTACTGTCTTTTATGGGACTGTTTTTGTTTGTTTGTTTGTTTTTAATTCGAGGAAGGGGTTTAGGATCACGTATTTAGCTGTCATGTCTCTTTAGTCTCCTTCAATACGGAAAAGTTCCTGAGTCTCTATTTGCCTTTCATGACATCGGCAGTTCTGAAGAATCCAGGCCAGTTATTTTAGAGAATGTTTATCCGTTTGGGTTCGTCTGATGTTTCCTCATGATTTGATTCAGGTTATACATTCCTGGCCGAAAAATAACAAAAGTGATGAGCCCTTCCCCAGATAACAGATCTGGTGGGAATACTATCTAATACTTGGTTTTATTTTTATTGTTTTCTATTGTGATGAATAAATTCCCCCCCTCCCCCAAACCCAGTGGAATTTTAAAAAGTAAACACAGAGGTGAGATGGCTGGAACTGGATTTTTAATGGTGCCTCATAGGAAGTACTCTCAGTGGAAAAGATATTTTCAGCTTGGATTCTGATTGGTGAATCACTTTCTCTGCAGAGAATATTCAAAGTACCTCTCCACCCCAGGTGCATTTATTCTCCTTTTTCCTAGCAGTGAGACAACAGTGATCAAATGATGCCAAAAGGCTTAAAATCAAGATGGCAGACCAGTGTGGTTAGAGTGGAAAGAGCTCATAAGGAGAGGTCCACATGGTGTCCAAGACAGAGCCCTCAGTGAGGCAAACTTTTCTCATAGTGACAAGTAGTTAGCAGCAGGCATGCTTGTCGGGCAGAAATTCACCGATGCTTAAAATCTGAATGGAGAACAGAGAAACGTGGATAGCATTTTGATTCAACCTGCACTGTTTTGACTAGAGGCTGGGTGCTCCTGACTTGGGTGTGGTGTTTCCCAACCTCCGGCATCTGAAGCAGGACGGATCTGACCTAGGAGTCCAACTCAACACTGACACTTAACACCAGCTCTTTCTTTAGCTCTAATGCGAACACTAATTGAATCAAACTTGAATTGCCTCTTACTCTTGCCCCTTGTTACTCCTTTGATGAAAAGATCACAAGTCAGTCCATAATTCTTGATCTCCCTTGAGTTCTGCATACTGCTCAATATCTATAGTTTGTGGTAAATAGTTCTGCGGTGTGCCAATCTTTTATGTTATCTCCCCCAAATCTCTAGATAAAGAATGGGCTGAAATTAGATATCTGAAATGAGATGAATTCTCTAGTGCTTACAATACACGAAATAGGGTCACCAGAAATCTCTGAGTAATGTCTCATTTCTGCTGAGTTGTGTTACATGTTGCAGTTAAATGTGAATGACATGAGAACAACAACAAACCCTCTCTGTGGTTCAAGCGCTTAAAATAAACTGGACAGAAATTAGTATTATTCGACACATGCAAGACCAAAAGAGTTAAAGGACAGGCTCTTTCTATTACTAGCAGAATGTCAAGCTTGTTGGGGCTGAGGCATCGCACTTTACTATTGCTATTGCTATGGTTATCTTCTTCAGTCTCCTACTGTCAAAGAGGCATTAGACTAAGACATAGAAAGAGTATTTACAAATGTAAATCACTTTACAGGAAATGGAAGCTTATGCTAACTTGAAATCTACCTCTACAGAAAGTTGACGATATTTATGACAGTGGGATTATTTATTATCGAAATGAGGGCCATCATATTGATTTCAAGGCACAGGCTATAGGTAAGGTTTCATATTGATTTCAAGGCACAGGCTATAGGTGATTTTGGATAACAGTGAATCTGTGGCCCACATGACGAAATTTTGTATAATGCTGGAACTTGGGAAATGGTGTGCCTCCTTTTAGGATACCATCAGAAAAAAGTCTTATTACACTCACCCTTGCTTAATGCCTTCAACATTTCATGCTGATGACTTTAGAGGGAACAGGATAGGAGGGCTGTTTACTCATTGTTGATGGCATACACTGCTCTGATGATCAGGCATTAGACTTGGAATAAGAAAAGTGGTGTTCTTACTTGTTTTTTGCTAGCTGGGTGAACCAGAGGAAGGCATTTAATAACACCAAAGGTCTCTTCTAAAATTCCTCATCTATAACCCAAGGAAGTTTGGCCAGGAACATAGGCTCTGATGTAATATGTTTCAAGGAAGAACTTTGTAAAAGCAATTGTGCGTGTCCTTTTCCTCAGATTCTCTTGTTGAGAAATTGATCATGGAGTAACACTGGAGGAGTGATTTTCCCAATGAAGGATCGTCATCTGGGCTGCCTGATTTCTTCAATTCAGTAAGTTTACCACAAATTCTGCCATATGCATACACTACCAATAATAATAATGATTAATAATAATAATGATAACAATAAATAATAACAAATATAAAAGACAAATATTGCAAATATTGCAACCCACAAATTAAAAGTAGAGCAATTGGTCCTAAAAAGACACTTTTTATTTAATCCTACAATTGTGAGGCGATTTTGTCCTTTCCATCTATTATATTCTGCAAGGCTAATATGTTTAAAAAGGTTCACTGCCTGAGAATATTAAGTGATATTTATATCAGTTCTGAGCACTTTCCTGCCATTAGGGGGAGGTAATTACGCACATCAAGTCAGTGGTGATGGTGACAAAACTTGGGCTTATTTCAAAAAATTGCATCAAAGGCTCATTTTGGTTTCTTATGAAGCCATATTTTTCATGTTGGGCTGTTCAATCAGGAAAAAAACATTATAAATAGTGTGGACTTGCTTTATCATCTGCCCATTGGTCCAATAATGGAAGTCTTAAGTGCTACTGACGTGAGAAATGTGGCCCAGCCAAAAAGGGCAAGGAGGACACATAAAAAAAAGAAAGTGAAAATAGTGTAAATGATTAATAAATGAGCCTGGGTGACTTTGAATCAGAATCACTGACATTAGAGCTTCACTCTCTGTTCCTATTTCGTGGTATTGCTGCCATTCTCACCACACTTTCTCTACCTTCCTCTTCCATGAATTCCTTGAAACTAACGAAGACAGCCTGGCATAAAGATTCATCCCAAATAGAAATCTAATACTGAAAAAGAAAAATTGGCATGTCTTTTGTATTCATTTCTTAGAGTGGCTGTAACAAAGTACCACAAACAGCATGATTTCAACAACAGAAATCTATTATCTTATAGTTCTGGTGACTAAAAGCCCAAGATCAGGTGTCCACAGGATTGGTTCCTTCTGAGGACTCTGAATGAGAATCTGTTTTGTGCTTCTTGCCTAGCTCCCGGTGGTCTGCTGATAATCTTTGGCTTTCTTTGGCTTCTGCTGCATCATCCCTATCTATGTCTTCATCTTCACATGACAGTCCCACTCTGCCTGTCTGGGTCCAAATTTTGCCTTCCTATAAGGACTTCACTCATGTCCATGATCCATCCTACTCCACTCTGACCTCATCCTAACTCAACTAATTACATCTGTGCAAAGATCCTATTTCCATACAAGGTCACATTCTGAGATACTGGGGTTTAGGACTAGAATATATACTCTCTAGGAGGTGGGACACAATTCAACCCAGGCAATTATATATTAGAAAATGATTACAAATTTGGCCACCTCTTTTGCTGTGTCTCCTCTCCAAGATGCAGTGACCCTTCACATTGCTGTTTAATTTTGCTATCCAAGATTTTGTTTTGCCTTATCATTGTTATTAATCTCTATTTTCTGGTACAGTGGCTGATACATAGTATACCTGTGAAATTGGGCTGAGATAGTTTATGCGATTGAAGTATATCTTTCTTTTTCTTCTATTTTTCACTCTATTTCAAAGACCATCTCACCTTGTCCCTGGTCTGTGATCCTTTGCCTCCCTTCCATGAGTCTTATTTTCATGTTGGTAAATGAAAACCTGTAGTTTTGTCAGAACCAGCATCTAAATATTCAAAAGTCTGGGCAGTTTTTTAAAAGCATACAAAATGCTTCCCATTTTATGACATAATCTCCATTTCCCTAAACATTTATAAATCAAGACAAAATATTCCCCTCTGACATAAATAATTCCATGACCACATTGATCATAGTAAATAGACTCATACTTTAGTTTAAAGGATTTTAAGTCTGCAATAGATTTTTCTTTTAACCTTGTGATTTAGAGCAAGAAATTTTGTAGACTATTAGGTCTTAATAGATTCTTGTTGTCAATCACTCATTTAGTGTGAAATAGCACGGAAATAATTGCAACCCTCATCTGGTTGTAAGGACCAGTAATTTATATGACTCTCAATTTGAAATCAATATACTATTGATGTTTTGCAATGTAATGGTTTGTAGAGATCCTAAACTGGGAGGTTAAATGTAAAATCCATTGATAGGACAATGAACTGAAGCCACTCTTTATTTAGTGAGGTGGTCAAAGCAATAAATGAGAATTCACTCTTTAAAAAAAAATTTCTTGATATTGTGGTCAATAATGTTCTCCAATTATATAATTTCAAATGGTCAAGGCAGTGTCAGAGATACTTTTGAATGAAATGAGGCGGCTCTGTTTGTTTTCCAAGTGACTGTACTGCCTACAGCCAGTCTGTGGTGATTTAGACTTAGCTTGTCTTAGCAAGAAACCAATGAGCCCATGAACATCTTGACGTGGGGACACACAGCATGGGTGCACGCCTGGTCTGTCAGATCACTCGTGAGGCCAATACTGCTAGTACCACTTTTCATTCCGGAAGTAGTTTTATCTAAGAAATCTGGAAAGAAGAAGGATTTCAACAAATATACTAAAAGAAATTGAGTGCTGCTCGTAGAAAGAGGGTATATGAAACCCAGGGATTTTTTTTTTTATAATTCCTGGTTGTTTCATATTTCATTTATATGTCAACTCCTTACTAAGAATCCTCTGTGGTTATACTATAGATGTGATAACTCTTTCCTCCTTAGTACCCTGGACACCTGATACCTGTGTAAATAAACAAGTCTAAAACAAAACAAAAAAAATGAACTAAGCTATTTGTGAAATTTCAACAGAAATGTGTAATCTTAGGATTTACCCTAGGCCCTAATCCATTTCTGATTTTGGAGCTTATACTCCATTTGTCTGACATTTATTCATTATTGGTGTGTTTTCTTTGTTCCACATATAGTTCATAGTATTTTTAATTCTGTAGAAGATACAGGTTCTTGTTATTTATACATGATCCTCAATTTCCTCGTCTTTATGATGGGAATCAGTCTTTCATACCCCCATGGAGTTGTTTGAGGATAAAACAGAAAAATGTACAAAAAGTGCCCAATGTCTATAAGTTAATAGGTTTTACTACGTGGTTGCTGAATCCAACTACCATTTTCTGGGCACTGAAGATAAAAGATGTTTTCACTAAGTGAAGTGAAATGAAATAAAAAATCTATGAATTATTTTATTTTCTGAACAATGCTTTATATGTCTCCCATTTACTTGGGAAAAATTTTCTTAACATATATAAACGACAGTGATTCCAGTGCATTACTATAAAAATAGCAATGATTTATAATTACACGAATAATTTTCTTCAGGCCTTTAATGGAACTGAAATCTAGAAAACAAGCTGAATTCATTCCTCTTCTCTGGTTTCCTAGTTTATTAAAACAGGAATTAAGAATTTCTTCCTGATTCATCAAAGCAGAATTGTTTGAAATACTTTTAGTTTTTTTCTTCCCAAATTTATAATTTATGTTATACTGTAACATATTTGGGGGGAATTAACAAATAGGCAATATAATCCGGAGTTACTATCATTCATATTTAATGTTCTCTTCTGCCATATAGTATTATCAACAAAATCAAAAACATTAAACCTGAAAGAGACTTAAGAAATCCTATAGATTTCCAACCTCATTAAAGAGGTAGTAACTCAGGCTCGAGAGATAAACTTACTTTTACAAGGTTACAAATGACAAATTCATGTCTGGAAGCCATTCTTAAGTTCAGGTGCATTATTTTTCCTCCCATGTTTGCTAAATACTGTTGTAATTTTCAAATATGAAGGATAGTTTAAATAAAGTTCTACTAAAATCATCTAAACCCTACCACTTCAGGCAAATTATAGACTTTGACTTATGTTTTTATTAAAAAAAATTTTAATGTTCATTTGTTTTTGAGAGAGAGAGAGAAAGAGAGCACAATCAGGGGAGGGGCAGAGAGAGAGAGGGAGACATAGAATTTGAAGCAGGATTCAGGCTCTAAGCTGTCAGCACAGAGCCCTATGTGGGGCTTGAACTCACGAACCGTGAGAGCATGACTTGAGCCGAAGTTGGACGCTTAACCCACTGAGCCACCCAGCCGCCCCTCAACTTATATTTTTCATATTAACACACAAAAAATTCATTGGCCTCTTGCTAACATTGAAGAAAGAAAAGAAATCATGAAGTACTGTCCTTGTCCCTAAAAAGTTAGAGCCAAGATAGGCATGTAAACAAGTAATGATATTTGTGGGAGATAATGGCTGTGTAAAAGGCAATTACAACATACTTTGAAAGGAACAGAAGTTATACATGAAATAATAATGGAAAACATAAGAACCATCCTGTAAAGTTCTCAAATAGAATGAATTTGGCTTAGTCAGTCTCTTAATATGGGTTATATTAGTTGGAAATGCATTAAGAAGAAAGGAGCTATGTAGGGGCTTTCAAAAATTTTAATTGTGACTCATGGTAATAAATGCATTTTATTTAGAACACAAAGAACACAAAGACGTTTCATACACATTTCACCCTTGTTAAGTACAATACACTCTGATTTATTCCATTCCATTCCAATGGCCTGATGGTGAGCAATAACACTGATTTCACAACTTGCAGTTTGAGATACACTGAACTAACATGTATTGAACATCTGTTACATATCCACCCTTTGGCTAGGCGTTTCACACATGCTACCTCGCTTAATTTTCTCAAGGATTTGGGAAGGTAAATATTAGCACATCTTTTTAGAAATGAGTAAGCTGAGTTACCTCCTGAGGATGTTCCATGGCAGAACCGAAATCCAAAGCTAGCATGTCTGACTGCAGGGTCTGCCTGCTGGCCTTTGAGCGTTCTTGCAAAGCGTGCTCATACCTCATTCACCTGCACTTTAGGAGAAGGTCAAGAACATTGGAGGCAAGGAAAACTGGCATGAAGGCTCAAAAACATGCAAAAGCATGGGAAGTGGAGACCAAGCTTGACGTGAATTCTTTGCACTCAGACCATTTGGGCTCCCCACAGACCCGTGAGTTTTCCTGGGGGCTCTTCTTGTTTTTATCAGTGCTAAAGACTTCTTTTTTTTCTATTTACCTTTGTTCTTTTCACTTTTTCTACAAGGCCATCTTTGCTTTCTACTCCAGTGATTACAAGATTTCAGCATCGGGAAGATTAACCTCCAGCTAACTGCATCCCCTGTCCCCACTAACTCCTCTCAAGAAGAAAAAGTCAGGCACATGTACTTAGGAGCCAGGCAAATCTGAGTCCAAATCTGAACCTTGAAATATACTGGTTGTGTGATCTTCATCACATCATTCAATCTTTCTGAACTCTAATTTCCTTACAAATGTACCAGCCTTCAGAATTACTCTTGAAAATTGAAATTAGAACGCAAGCAGGCTGGCACATGGTGAACGCTCTTTCTGGGGCTGTGTGGGAGGAGAGTTCCCTTGTCCAGGCACTGAATAGGTCTGGGATGTCTCCTGAGAACCTCTACATCTCACTATGAAGATGCTCCCCAGGCTTGTGGGGACATCCCTACACAGATACCCTCTCCTTTCCTGGTGGCCATTTATTTGTGGGGACGCAAACAAGGGTCAGAGATAGCCCCAGTTTTCAGCTCTGCTGCCAAGGTGTCACCTAATTACAAATTCCATGAAGAGAGAAACTGTATCAACCTTTACCCTTGTCACCAGTCTGGTGGTTAGTGGAGCTCAGTTATTATTTTTAGAATGAATGAAAGAATGCTTAGAATTACTTTCTCCCTGAACTTCTCAATGTCTGAGACTCAGAACAACCCTCTTTAATTAATAATAGCTAATGTTCTGGTGCCTGGGTGGCTCAGTTGGCTAAGTGTCCGACTTCGGCTCAAGTCATGATGCCACGGTTCAGGGGTTCTAGCCGTGCTGTGCTGACCGCTCAGAGCCTGGAATCTGCTTCACATTCTGTGTCTCCTTCTCTCTCTGCCTCTCCCCAGCTCATGCTCTGTCTTTCTTTGTCTCTCAAATATAAATAAACATTAAAAAAATTAGCTAACGTTTCTTGAGCTCTCACTCTGGTCCAGGCAGATGCATTATGTCATTTATTTCTGAACACAACCCTGTTAAGCAAGTGCTATCATTATTACCGTTTGACAGACAAGGAAAGTAGAGGTGTTAAGCAACTTGCCTTTGATCACATAGCTAAGACTTGTCCAAAACTAGTTTTTATCTTTGGCCGTCTGGCTTTAGTGACCACACTTTAATCACTAAAGCGTACCATTGTCTTTAGAGAGATCCTGTGAAACTATGTTATACCAGAGGCAGGTGTATAAGCCCAGTAGGACTCAGTAGCAATTCCATTCCTGTTACTTTATCTGAGGCTTACAGACACACACTGGAGTGTAAGCTGCTAGGATAGGCGAAAAGCACATCATGGTATGGAGTGTTGAAGGGGAAGTGAGTTTTAATAATCTTGTCCAAGTGTAAGTCAAAGAAGTCTGGATCACCAGAAGCAACCACAAAATGGCAGCATATCCTTTGGAGGCTCTTGTGAAAGAACTGGATTGTGTCTAATCTCATTAGCTGGAAAAATATATATTTTTTTAAAGAACCGAATTTAAATGATAAAGATGTGTATATAAGGAAGACCTGGGAAGAAACTCTAAGAAACAGAAGCAAATGAGAATGAGGCAAACAGAGAAAGTGGCTTTCTAATTTGTCAGTCAGGTATTTTAAAAGTTGACAATTAACTAGTAAGTTCTTCCCTTTCATATTGCCCAAAATTATAATTTGTAAAACCACTTATAATTACAGAAATCATTCTTTGTATGATAACTATGGGTTGGTAGTTATTAACACTATGTGATACTTTTCTCCACTGATTTATCCAACTATCCATTGTGATATGTATTATCACCATTGAAAAGATGAGGACACTGAGGCTTATTGAAGTGAAGCAACTTGTCCAATGAAAGTCATTTAGGTACACATGGAATTAGGATATTAATGGATGGGGCTGAGCCATATGAGAGTGTCAATATTTGACCTCTTTCAATTTATGGGAAAAAAACACTGTTTCATATGTTTCCACCTTATAAATATGAATTCAAAGTCCCTGATATTAATCACTACGTTATACAACCTCACATGAAGGAAAAGAGCATGGTATTTCAGAATCATTGGAAAAAATGTCAAATTTATTTTAATTTTTCTGATTCTTCTATGTTTATCTCTTCCTATTCTCTTGAGAAATTTGACCTAGATGCTGGCAAAGTGTTGGAAATTCCTGGAAAATCTAACTCTAAAATTGGTCTTTATTCTTGTGATCTCTGCAGTCATTTTACACAAGATGCCTATTGACTGGAGTATAACATATTTTTCCTTTTGTGGTAAAATGCTGCAATTATGAGCAATTTTTTGCGTGTGAAAGTTTGTAAGATAGTTATTTTTCCAATGTGTTTCCTTATGATCAGCTTCTATGCTTGCATACTACAATATACATGACTTTAAAAGTCAGAAAGACCTTGAAAATTTATGACTCATAATTACAGTAACTTACAGTGACACTGTGATTTGTCACTTTCAAAGTGATCTAGATTTTTAACAATGAAATAATTTTTATTCTAGATTATACTCACTAACTTTTTTTTCCCTCACAAAACTTTCTAGGAAGTGTTGTGCATTTCTTAATTTTATCCTTATATAACCAGCAGCCCTTAAAATTGATCTTAGAAGCTGTTTCCGTTGTATACCACACGATTTCTGCATAAAAATAAATTTTTAAGAAGGTATAACAGATAGTGTAATTATTTAAAATATGTTGGTTAAACTAGGCTTTCAAAGAGCTCATCTTTGCCAAAAAACACAAGGAAAAAGTGGATAGGGTTGTAGAAAATATAATTTTTATAGCATATAAATAAATGATTCCACTAGGTGGCACTGTTGATTTATCTACTTGTGTGTTTGGGACACAAATTTTTATCTTCCTGAAAGCAGTAAGAGTAGGTGAGGGTTTTTTTTTTTTTGTTTTTTTTTTTAATCTAATGAAAATTCCTGCATAGGAAAAAGCTGATTTGGGCAATTCTGTACTTGAAAAATGGGTGCTTCTCGCCATTAAAAACCTTATAAATAAGCCTCTACCAAATAGGTTAGTTCTTTTGGCATACAAACAAGAAGGTTGATGACATATGTAACTTCCATCTGGATTCAATAGGTTTAGAAGCAAATTGTTTTTATCTCATCTATCTCTCACTATTCAAGGATTGTCTTAAATAGGACGTATGTCACTGACACATCTTTCTCCTTCTTATCTGCTTTCTTTGGTAATCAGAGACTCTGGCATGCCCAAGCAATCCAGACATTCAATGGCTCTGCAATCCATGTTGTGAGACGTAATTTACCATGGACCCCAAGTGTGTCTGCACATCTTTTTCTGGGTAGTCCAAGAATGTAAGGCCTTGACTAACTGGGCCATCTCTCAGGGTTGTGTTTGCAGGCAGCAACCTTGAGGGGTGTGGTCATATCTCCCTCTGGAAAAGAGGAGGCTTGCTTTCATTTACTATAAAAGTGATGATTCTCCGAAGCTCAGTGTTCCTCTTCTGTAATGCAGGCATTCATCACAGCTCCTTGGCATTCCCCCCATGGGATCTGGAGGACATATGGGATTAATGCAAACAAACATGAAGCTCTGGCTACTGCTTTTGCCATGAGTATTAAAGTCTTTTGTCTCTGATCCAGGAGTCTCATTTTTTTTTTCCTGCCAGCACCCACGAAACAGTAAATCCCAGATCCTACAGTTTCTGACAGCACATCCTGTTGTTCTCCATCTTCCTTAGAGCACAATAGATTTTGATTCAGAATCAAATCTGATTCAGATCTGAATTAAATCTGATTCACATGACTAACAACTCATCTGGTGGAGTCCAGCTTTCTAATCTAATATATGAAGACTTTCTGCAACTTCTCTTAGTAGTAAATTTCCTGTTCTTTGTTTTAACTCTTCAATGGCAAGGATTTACTATGCGTGAAGTAGCTTATTTCCATTTAGAATAGCTCTATTAGAAAGTTACTCTTTGTTCTGAGCCTAAATCTTTTACTCTGTGCCTCTTTCTCCCAATAGAACTAGTTCTGTCTTTGAAAGCTATTCAGATATTTGTGGTCCCTTTCTATGTGAGAATACTTCAATTGTTTCTCTTGTCCTGGCTGATTCCTGTTATTTTGACTGTTTTTGGTATGTGTTGGTTCTGAATTCTCTTATTATTGTGGTTGTTCTCCATTTGTTGTGTAAAAATGTGTCAATTTTTCTTTAAGACAAAGTCCTCAAAAGTAGCAAAAGTACACATTATAGATATGATCCTATTCTACTTGACCCCAAGCATCTCTCTTTATCCTTTTTTCTCCCAACCAAAGGAAGTAAGTAGATGACTTATCTAATTCATCTTTGAATCATGGGTGTGAAGCCTAATACCTAACACTTGGTGCGTTCTTGATATGTTCATTAATATTTCTTGAAAGAATTAATGAATAAATGACTTGTGTAGGTTGGGCAGTCATCACTGCCACCATTCTGGCTTCCAGTTTTTTTTAAGGTCATTTATTTATTTTGATAGAGAGAGAGAGAGAGAGAGAGAGAGAGAGAGAGAATGAATGGGGGGAGCAGATAGAGGGGAGAGAGAGAGAGAGAGAGAGAGAGAGAGAGAGAGAGAGAGAGAGAGAAAGAGAGAAAGAATCCTAAGCAGGCTCTGCGCTAACAGTGCAGAGTCTGGCTTCTAGTTTTGTGTCCTGGGATTTGTATTTTATGAAATTTATTACTTTATTGAGTTATATCAAGGAGGTGGAAAGTAAAAAAGAAAACTCATATCTTGCCTCTGCTACTTACTAGATGTGTGACATTGAGCAAGTTATCATTCACTGCTTCAATCTCCTCATTTGGAAAATGGCAAATAGACGACATCTCCCTCATGGGGTTTTGAGAAGATTAAAGCAATTAATATAAGTCATGTAAAATGTGCAGACATGTGCACCCATCGAGTGGGTACTGTGTAAGTCTTGACTACCTAATCATAAGTTGCCATAGAAACAAATAATATCTCACATACCTCCACATACTTCTAAGTGTGCAAGAAACAATGTGAAGGGTCGTATGTACATGTCCAAAAAAAGGTAAACCCAACTGGGTAAGCCTTCACAGAGGAGCTGCCATTTTAGAAGTCCTGATAGAGGGGAAAAGATTTCCAGAGACCTAACTGAATATAGGTCCCGAGTAGGATTTTTTTTTTCTTTTTTACTGCTATTATTAGCATAATATAGGAAATGTATACTGTCAAAAATATTAAAAGAAAAGGCAAAAATATCACCGCTCACAGATGGAAAACTATCATTTGTATAACACTTCACAGTTTATAAAACAGCTTTACCCACATCATCTCATTTGATTCTCAAAACAAATGAAAACAAAAGAACTAATCAATACTCTTTACAAGGTAAGCTCTATTCTTCTTCTCTTTTATGAGAAATAATAGAGTTTGATGTGATTGTTTGAGAAGCAATGATATTCCTATTAGCCAGATAGATAGATTAATAGTGCAGTAAAAACCAATCTCCATTTACAACAGTAAAGTCACTAGACAATAGAATGTGCCAGACTTCCACACACAGAAGCCCAACAAAGATGGAAAAGAAACCTAAAAACACTTGAATAAATATGAGAGCAATTCTGATTCCTGCACAGGAAGAATGAAGTAAAGGCTAAAAGTGTCATTTTTTTCCCCTAAACAAATTTATACACTTATTGCAATGCCAATAAAAACACAGTACCTGTGTTTGTGTATCTGTGTTAGCTCCACATTGTGAAATATGGCAACACTTTTCTGGAATCATTCCATCAACAGATATTGAGAGCCTGTTATTGCCAAGCATTGCACTAGATACTGGGAAGTAGCTACAAGAAGGCAAGGCTCTTATTCTCAAAGAACTCATATTTAGCAGAGGAAGACAAAAGGTAACAAGTGAGCAAAAAATTAGGTAATATCAGGTATTGATCAATACTATGTAGATGATAAAATAGTCTATTACGGAAGAGAGTAATTGAAGGGGACTTGCTTGATCTGGTCTTTCTATGGAAGTGATATTTGACTTGGGATATGATAAAAAGGGAGAAGAATTCTAGAGTTCACAGAAAGGAAAGGTTTTAAGAAAATGTAATCACAAATATAAACACTAGGAAATAGAAATAATCTTGAAGTGTTTAAGGAAATACAACTTTTAAATACAAATTGAGTGATTATAAACAATGGTAGAGCAGAGACAGATGATGCTGAAGAGAGAGTTAAGTTATTAATACCTTTTAGACCTAATAAATAATTGTTTTAAAGCAAATTTTTTTTTTGAAGTTTAGGTGTAATGTGATTTGGTTCACTCTGATTTCTATGTGAAGGTTGTAGTTTGGGAAGTGGTGAGTGGTAGTTAATGAGGGGTGTTGGACCAGTTGCAAGTTAACTGTAGTATCTCAGGAGGATGGAGAAGATGATTGGGGGTTTAGGAATTGGAACAGTGAGGAGATTAGGGTTACATATGGAGGAAAAGCTGACCAAACTTACACGTGGCAAGGTAAGAGATGAGATGGAAAGGGAAGACTCGAGGAAGCTGCAGGTTTTGTTCTGCGTAATTGTAGACAATGGGGTACCATTTCTCAGAGAAATCTTCTGGCAGTGGATTCAGAGAGGAAAATACAGACTGATCTTGAATAAAGCCAAGTAGCAATGTTGTAGTGACAGCTGGATATACCAGTAGAGAGCTCAGAGGAGACATCTGGTCTGGAGACATCCATTTCAGGGCTATGAGGGTATTAATGGTATTGGAAATAGCGGAAACATATGAGTTTCCCCAGGGAGAGAGTGTAACTAGAGAAGACAAAAGTGTATGTGATTAAGTCCTGTACTACTTGGTATTACAATTGTTCAAGATGGAGAACCAGTAAAAGAGAACAAGAAGATAGAGCCTATAAAGGAAGATGTGGCCAGTATCACTAAGGAATACCAGAAACCCAGCTGAATGCTCAACCCAACCAAATGCTGCTAAGGGTTATGTACAATGAGGGTAAGAATTAACCATGGAAACTGATATAAGATCTGACATATGATAACCTGATGTATGATTATGTTCTTTGTGACTGAGCATCTTAATTTTGAATGAAATATACTAACAAGTTACATTGAGTTCCGTAATCTGTAATTGTTTTGTACTTAACTTACCTTCAATATCGATTCCTAAGTATTTTGTAATCACCAAAGCTTCCAATTTTTCAATTTATGATGAACAAAATCTCACATTTGTCATTCCTCATCTCTAATTTGCCTTTGATTTAAAATGTGCTGTTATTGGATCATAAAGAATAAATAACCTAAATATATTTTCAGTTCAAATTAAAACAGATCCTTGCCAAGCTATTTATGCTTTAGGACATTTCATCATATGCCTTTTTTTTCTTTCTCACCTGCTTCCTTTTCCTATTTTTCATTCTTAAGGTGCTTTCTGGTAACATTTTTTTCATTGAATGTTTTCTTCTAGTTTCCACTTTCTGAAAGCATTGGGGAAACCAAACACATGCACATATATATACACACACCACTAAAGAAGCGTTTTGACCACACTGGAAATATTTTAAACTGTATCTGCAAGGTCAGTAAATGGAAATGGTACTTTTGTAAGAGAAAAATTTTAAATATAGGTAGGTCGTTCAGAAAAAAATAATGAAATAAGTCATTTAACCCACTTTTACCCCCCATTATCTAGTTGGGGAATAAGTGTTCTCTAGTTCAATTATCCTTCACAATCCAGGTAAGGTTGTTAATAGATATTTAGAATCTCCAAGATAATCAAGGTCCAAAAATAATGTGAAGGTTTAGAAACTGATGAGTCACCCGGACTATACACTGATGAACAATTTTCACATCTCTTAGCTGAGTTAATGTGCTGTCCAGGGCTCTCCAAGGTTCTCTTCAACATAGAGTTCTTTTCTGTGGCTTCTTTCACACCTATTTTACATTGATCTTTCCATGGCTTTAAAAATAATGTATCCTTTTATTGCTTGATTCCATTATTTTAATGGGAAGCAGAGAGAAGTCGCACTTTTCCAACCATATTCTTTTTCATCATAAATCCCCACTAACTTTTTGGCAATGTCAGGGCAGAAAAAAATACCATGTTCTAGTTGTGAACCATAGGAGAGTGACTTGTGAACTTCTGTTAGTTTTTAATCTCTACCACCTCCCCTATAAAATAGGAATAATAGTGATACCTGTTCAGTATTCCTTAAGTTTTTGGTTAGACTCAACTGATACAGAGAATATGAAAGTGCTGCATATAAGGGAGAATGGTATAAATGTTAATCATGTACAACACTTTAGAATCTTAGCTTCATGGACAAAAAGGCTTAAAACAAAGCACATACTGACTTCATCAAGTTAGTTTCTACAATGATATCATAGTCACTTTCTTTATTTGTCTCATGCATTCAAAATGTATTTGAGTAAAAATGCAAAGTGATGTCTTGTTAGAGATCCCTAAATCTCTAGGTCACTAGTATCAAACTTTAAGATGAACAATTTACTGAAGTCTTCATTAAAAGTGGTTTCTCAAATCCAACGTGCAAAGATTTTCAATTTAAGAATTCCAGATGGAGTCAAGGAAAGTACATTTTATTTATTTATTTATTTATTTATTTATTTATTTAAAAAAAAAATTAACATTTATTTTTGAGACAGAGAGACAGAGCATGAACAGGGGAGGGTCAGAGAGAGAGGGAGACACAGAATCTGAAACAGGCTCCAGGCTCCGAGCTGTCAGCACAGAACTTGACACGGGGCTCGAATTCACGGACCACGAGATCATGACCTGAGCCGAAGTCGGCCGCTTAACCGACTGAGCCACCCAGGAGCCCCAAGGAAAGAGAATTTTAAAAATGCATTTTTAATCACCATCAGGTGATTCATTTAAAAAAAATAAATGTTTATTTATTTTTGAGAGAGAAAGAGAGAGAGAGAGAGAGAGATAGAGCATGAGTGGAGGAGGGGCAGAGAGAGAGAGAGGCACAGAATGTGAAGCAGGCCCTAGTTTCTGAGTTGTCAGCACAGAGCCTGATGCAGGGCTCGAACCCACAAGACATGAAATCATGACCTGAGCTGAAGTCAGATGCTTAATCAACTGAGCCACCCAGACACCCTGAGACCCACAGGTGATTCTAATGTAAGACATCTGGCATCTCCCTTTGACCACATGTTGCTATATAGTCTTGGTCTATGTAAATCTGTCAGTGTTGTCCCAGATGTCCATGAGTTCTGGACTCAATAGGCTAGAATTTAGAACTTTGTTTGGTTCTTTTCCAACTGAATGACGCAGACAGACCGCTGAACCTCTTTGAGCTTCTGTGTCTGTATTAATTTCCTAGGGCCACTAGAACAAATTATTACAAACCGAGTGATTTTAAACAACAGAAACTTATTCTCTCATTGTTCTTGAGACTGCAAGTCTGCAGTCAAAGTCTTTGCAGGGCCATGATCCCTCTGAAGACTCTCTGGAGAAATCCTCCCTTGCTTCTTCCAGTTTCTGGTGGGTTGGGGCCATCCTTGGCATTCTTTGGCTGGTAACTGCACCACTCCAATCTCTACTTCCATTTTCACATGGTGTTCTCTGTTCCTCTGTGTGTCTTCTCCTCTTCTACAAATTCGGTGATCAGATTTAATGCCCACCCTAATTCAGTATGACCTCATCTTAATTTAATTACAACTGCAAAGACTCTATCTCCAAAAGTGGTTACATTGTGAGTTTCTGGGGAGACACGAATATTGAAGAGACACTATTGAACTCACTAGGGTGTCCTGACATTAAGAAAACTCATTATGATAACCTTTGGAAGCAACTAGTTAACGCATAGTAGTAAATGCTCAGTAAATAATAGTTTCTCTTCTTTCTTTATAGTATGGCTCAAATACTGGGTCTTAAACACAAGTCTGAAGACTAGGGCTAACTACACTAGATTCGCCTTGGGAACATTTGAAAACTACAAATTCTGGGCTGTTCGCTGTAGGTCATTGTTATTCAGTAAGTCTGGGATGAGACCCAAAAGCTGTAGTTTTAAAAGTTTATTCAGGGGATTGTGATGTACACTCTTACTTTGAAACAACACTCTTTGATGAAGAATTTATTCATTTATACAACTGGAACTCAAGGATACCTTATTTACAGAAAATTTGCATAAAATGTAAAAATATATACTTCTTATAGCAAACATTTATTTACAAATGATGATGCTAAAATTAACCCAGAATTTCAAAGAGACCTTAAAGGCCTTAACTAGGTGTTTTTGAGAGTAGAAGTTCACCTTTCTGATTCCAGTTTCAAATCTCACGGAAAATTTTTGTCTGAGTTTAAATGGATGTAAATAGTATTAGAAGATAATTATAATAAGGGCCAAGCATTATAAGATGTACTCTCCCAAACCATTATCTTCTTCTTCATGTTCTGGCTATTTTGCAGTTGACCTTATGAAGCTTCTCATTTATTTCTTCCACATCCCTTGTAATGAAGTCATTTCTCATTAATGTTGATTATCTTTGAGTTTCAATAGTTTACAATTTACCTTTCTCTAGGAATTCTTCATTTGCTTTGTGTTACACAAATTTTCTTACAAGAGGATACTGAGCACAGTGGTTTCCTCACAGCTTAGTGGGACCATTGGCAACAGGAGTCTTCAGCTTTACAGGCAGGGAAAATCATAGTGACAGTGAAATTACTGTGAATGAAATTCACTTTGCTGATTATAATACTCATCCACTCCTGGGGTGCCCCGCTCTCCTGTCACCATCCGTTGTCACACCTACTTTGAAAGGAATGTAAAATGGTTATGTCAAAAGGCAAAATTAGTCTCATAATAATTCGCATCTTTAAAATACTCAGAACTTAAAAAAGACTATTCAGCTACCTTTTCTGTCACTATGGTGTATTAGCTTTGGCAACTGGATCTGATGCATTAGAACAGGATGTGAATATCTGCTCTTCAGCAAGACAATACACATTTCACTGGAAGATTTGACTAGATTCTTTATGCTGAACTCAGGGAGATAAGCTAACTTCCCCTGAGTTGCCAAGGGCAACTTGATTGCACATGAAATTAGGAGCTACTCTGAGAAAATAATGTCTAGACACATTCTTATATTTCATTTCAGGGAAATATTCACCTAATATCTGTTATCTCCTACTGTCAAAACATTGCTGATGAATACTGCCTATCCTTTGAATCACATCTCTGAGCTCTATGAAGGAGTGCGCATAATAGAAGTGATAATATTTCCATGTAGCAAGAAACCTCATTTCAGCATAGAATTGTCAAGTAGCACTAATACATTTGACTTCTTATATATATATTTTTAATATTTGAAATTGTTGACACATGTTCGGGTTATGCCTCCACTTATTTCCTCAGAAATGTCATTCCATTGAAGATTTCCTTCTCTGCCTCTCCCTCCTACTTCTGTTATATATTCAATTCTTCAAGTTATAATTGTGACCTTTTTTTCGTAGTAGGTGGTAATTTATGTCACTTATTATATTCTCAATACTTAACTATGAAGAATTATTGTTGCAATATGAATATTCATGTATATAAATGTGACTATGAGTTTGACTGTGAAGGTCAAAGTGAAATAAGATACCAGAGATGGAGATGGTGAGCCTCCCAGGCAGGCATTTTTATGTAGCTATGCCCTGGCAGTTACCATGCCTCAACTTGTGGCATGGAGGTCTAGAGTCACTTATAGTCAGAGTGAGTCAGAAACTATAGATGACTCATTAAAACAAAACTCACAAGATACAGAGGTGTAACCCCCATATCTCATGACAACTAGCTGACAAGAAATGCTAGTACTTACACTAGCTTTTCAGGGTATAATCCAGATCCACCTATTGGAAAGTCTACACCAGAAATCGGGTTATACTCCGGAAATGGGTAAGTGAGCCTGGACTAGAGCAAGGGAGAAGATTGGAGGTTGATGACACATCCAGCTCCACCTGGGGCATTCTTACCAACCACATGAACATGGTTAGGAGAGTACCTTTCATGTGAGCAGATTGGAAACACACTGACAATCATCTTTTTATGGCTCCTTTTCTTTGGACTTTGGGCAGACCATCCTTTTAATCCTAATAATTTATTTCTTGGATACAGGACATGTTAGAGTTTGACTAGGAGTCAGGAAGTCTTGACTAGATTTCCAGATCCTGTCTTCCTATATTGGGTCTTAGAGACATTCTGTTTTTGTTTTGTTTTTGTTTTTGTTGTTGTTGTTGCTGTTGTTGTTTTAAAAATGGTATTTGTAGACAGTGGTTCCCATGTGTTACATGCTAGCTGCTACCAATTTAATAATTTTAGCTTATTTCCAAGTTCTAGTGACATGTGATGGGAGCCCCCTTTGTGCCTATTTAATCTCATGTGACTATCACATGTAGCTTTCTCATACCTAGTCTATGAGAAGTAGAACCTTATAATTACCAATGGGCTAAAGAGGATGAGGCCTTGCCTCCTAACCTACACATTGCTCAGGACCTGCATGAGTAGAATGCCTATTGCAATGAGATAGGAACTGTTGATTTAAACCTTGATAGCAGCATGACATCACGAATACAGCAGTTGTGGCAGAAGATAGCTGAAAGAAGTAGGAGTGGAAAACTCTGCCTCAATATCTGGGGCAAAGGGAAATGATCTGGGGAATACAGAGAAATTTTGAAGTTCTATGGTTAAAAAATAAAGTAATTGTGTTTAAACCACATTCCCAAATTCTTTCCAGTAAAGTGGATGATTAAGGGGGCAGGGGGTGAAACCCTTAAGAAATGAGGAAAAACTCCAGACAAATTATGGGAAATGTTATAGGGAGATGTAAGAAGATGCCGCTTCCTTTTGTATTGTGAAATCTAGAGTCTCATAGGCAACTACTTGCAGGGATGCTGGATAGGTCCAGATAGCTGACCAGGGGGCATCAGCCTGTTTTTGGATTTTTCTAGAATTGTTTTACCTTAAAAAGCATGATTTTCTTTCCTTCCTTCCTTCCTTCCTTCCTTCCTTCCTTCCTTCCTTCCTTCCTTCCTTCCTTCCTTCCTTCCTTCCTTCCTTCCTTCCTTCCTTCCTTCCTTCCTTCCTTCCTTCCTTCCTTCCTTCCTTTCTTTCTTTCTTTCTTTCTTTCTTTCTTTCTTTCTTTCTTTCTTTCTTTCTTTCTTCCAGGAAAGCAAAAGAGGCTAGCACTTCTAAACAACTTTAAATATCACAGGATAATATGAAGACATTAAATACTGAGATAATTAGAAACATAAGCAATTAATTTACAAAAAAGAGGTTTTCACTCTCAAACTAACTGGCTTCATGTTTTCCCCATGGAACGCCAACAAAGCGTCAGGTGATTTCCGTGTCTCTTACCTTTCTGCTCTTATCCACTGTCATCTTTAACCAGTAGCAGAGAGGAACACGATCCCAGCTATATACTAGGAAAGGATAGAAAAGAGAGACTAATCTGTAGAAAATGCCCAACCTTTCAACAGTTACCTACAGCTTGTCCCCCCATCTAATTTTCCAGCATGAAAGGCAACTTCTTCAGATGATTATTTATTTATTTTTATTAAAAAAAATTTTTTTTTTCAACGTTTATTTATTTTTGGGACAGAGAGAGACAGAGCATGAACGGGGGAGGGGCAGAGAGAGAGGGAGACACAGAATCGGAAACAGGCTCCAGGCTCTGAGCCATCAGCCCAGAGCCCGACGCGGGGCTCGAACTCACGGACCGCGAGATCGTGACCTGGCTGAAGTCGGACGCTTAACCGACTGCGCCACCCAGGCGCCCCTATACTGCTGTTTTTTGTTTGTTTGTTTGTTTTGTTTTGTTACTGAGTATTTCTGTCCAATACTGTTCAATACATTTAAAATATATGTTGACTAAGATACATGTCTGATAGAAGAAAATTAAAAAAAAAAAAGAATAAATGAAGGGGGAATAAATGAAAGCACATTTGTATATATACTTATCTATATTAGAAAAATATAGTGTTTAAAGTACTTTTTGAGTACTTATACTGTAAATTATCCTTTTATTTTCAGCTGGAAATTTAGTTTTCAATTAATAAGATCTTCAAACTATCATTCAGTTTTTTCAATATAAAAAATGAGATTTGAAGAACATGATTTATAACTTATTTAATTAATATATATTTAATTGTTTCAGGCACTTCAAAATATGAAACACTCAATCTTTATAAGAAATCACTTAGGGCTCAAATTCTAGCTCACAAAATATTTTCAAAGAGGATGAAAGAAACAATGAATCACTTTTGGCCATTCCAATGAAAAATTCAGAATTAGAAACAAGGAACAAACATACTGAAAATCTCTATTACTTCACTCATCTCTGATTTTGTTTTTGACCTTGTGAAAGTTCCATCTGTGTTTTAGTTCTTTGCTTTTCAAAATGGAGTTTTTATTTTTTTCGTGGCAGTTTTTCAAAGAGGAGCTATCTAATGCATAGTCTCAAATGGTTTGTGGAATGAAGCAAAATATGAATTATTAAATAAATAACATCTAATGTTTATAGCCTGGAATTAAAGTATTATGGGCATAAGAAAAAAAATCTTTCTGTTCTGTTTCTCATCCTGGAGGTGAAATTTTCTGTTCTGTGATTCCATTTTCCTCCTGACCCTAAGAATTATAAGAAGATTTCATCAAGATGAAACCTTTATGATTATCTGCTCATAATAAGGGAGGGCCAGGGTGAACGTATGAGATACACCACAGGAAATATTAATAATTCCTTTCTATTTTTTTGCCTCTCCTTTATGGGCCCAATTAAAATGTTACTTAAATTTTATTGGAACAGTTGTTTATACTTTTGCTGAATGAGGATTTTAAGCTACACAAGTAGGCACTGAGAAATAGATTGATTATTCCACCCACTCTTAAACAAATAAACATGTTGAGACTTTTCACAATAATCTAAAAGGAATGTCTGTATTGGACCCTGTTTCACCTAACAATCAACATCATAGGAAAAAGCAATTAAGATATTAAATTATTCAGTAATTATGTTATTTATTTTAGAAAACAATTTTTTTTCTTTTGCCCAAGGAATTAGCTATATCTATGAATCTATTGATCTATCTATATATCTATGTCTACAACTACATCTAGCCCTTTACTTTATAATCTTAGATTTTAAATGTATTGAAGTCTCTGCCTTATTCACATAAAAAGGCAATTTCTTTCACTTTCACCTGACCTTGAACATTACGCAGTTCTATGTTTAGAGGAGGAGTTTTAGAGGAGGAGTTCCAAAACTTTCCTCATTTCTCTTTCCTCTGGATTATACCTTCTTCACGCGCTCTGGAAATCATCACAGGAATTTCCAGCTGCATTCTCGGAGCACTTTGGATGGACTGGAATCCCAGTAACTGGATGTGTCTTGGGATTCTTCACTTTCTGGGGAGAGGAGTCCATAGTGGCTTTCAAAAAAAAAATTTTTTTTATTCCTTTTACTCCAATTCACTAAAATGAGTTTCTCATGACAAATATTATAGAAGTACAATGTTATCTTAATAAAATTTTAAATAAAAAAGAAATTTCTTTTACAGTTTATGATTCTAGTTACCTCTGAATCAACTGGTATAGACCTTCTCTTGCCTTCCCTTTGGTGTTAGAGGCCCCTAAGATATTTGTCCTCAGTTATTCTCTAGGTAGTCCTTAACACTTTGAGTGAAGGTCGGAGGTTTCCTATCCTTCAGTTAGTAATTTCTCATTAAGTTAGATTGTTTCTTCAAGAAAGGCACTAATGGAGTGTGAATAATTTTTCTTTTGGTTTCACATATAATTTTGAACAAAACTGTCTTGATGGGCGAGAAGTTTTGGCTGTTCAGACCCCTTTTCATAAGTATTTTTACTCTAAATACAGAGAACAAACTGATGGTTGCCAAAGGGAAGGGAGTTGGGGGCTGCACAAAATGGGTGAAGGAGAGTGGGAGATAAAGGCCTCCAGTTATGGAATGAATAAATCATGGAGATAAAAGGCACAGCATGAAGAATATAGTCAATGATATTGTGATAATGTTGTGTGGTGACAGATGGTAGTTACACTTGTGAGCATAGCATAACCTATAGAGACGTTGAATCACGCACACCTGAAACTAATGTAACATTGTGTGGCAACCATACTCAAATGAAAAAAATTGTTTTATGTTTCTCTGACTTATTTCACTTGGCATAATACATTATAGCTCCATCTATGTTGTTGTAAATGGCAAGATTCCATTCTTTTTGATGGCTGAATAATATTTCATTGTGTGTGTGTGTGTATGTGTGTGTGTGTACACCACATTTTCTTTATCCATTTATCAGAACATGGAAATTTGGGCTCTTTCCATAATTTGAATTTTGTTGATAATGCTGCTATAAAGTAAGTTTGATTTCCTTTTATTGGATTATAGAAGTGTGGAATCTGCTCACTTTGTTGTAAGTCTTCTCAGTGCTATAAGAGAGCCTTTTGCCCACATATGTTAGTTATATACCTGTAAGCTCTTACCTCTAGTTTCTTCTACTGAGAAGAATCTTTTCAAAAAATTTTATTTTGGAAAATTTTCAATGTATCTATTAATAGAGAAGTAAGTTAAATCTTTCTATATACCCATCTTCCAGCTTCAACTATTATCAGCATTTTGATAGTCATGTTTCATTGACCACTCCTCCCAGTTTTTCATTTTCTTAACCTCAAGTATTCTTTTTATTTTATTATTTATTTTAAGAGAGAAAGAGAGAGAGAATATGTGAGGGAGTGGGGGAGGGGCAGGGGAAGGAGAGAGAGAGAATCCCAGGCAGGCTTTGCACTACCAGGGCAGAGCCTGATGTGGGGCTTGAACTCATGAACCAGGAAATCTCAACCTGAGCTGAAGTTGGACACTAAACTGACTGAGCCACCCAGGTGCCCCAAGCTCAAGTATTTTACAAAAAAATCACACATATCATGTCATTTCTCCTGTAAGGTCATCAGCATGTGAATCTAACTAAGAGCTTTAAAACACACACACACACACACACACACACACACACACACACACATGCATGCACACACAGACATTTCATTATTATCCAAAGTTAAAACTAATCTTTAAAATTCTTTAATAACCATCCTCACTTATATGAGCCTAATTATCTCAATGATGATCTGTTATTAGAGTTCATTTGCTAATTTCAGTATTCAAATGAAGTCCAGATATTTTGAGCTTTTTAATTTTTTTTTTTTTTATGTCACTGATTCATTGGAGAAATCAAGTTGTTGGTCCTTATATCTTGTCCTAAATTTGGATTGTTGCTTCCAATGATGTCATTTATCTTACCCTACTATCACCCACATATTCTGCATACTGGTAGTTAGATCTGGAAGTTTAATTAGATTTAGATTCATTTTGTGAGGAGGTCAAGAATGTTTCATAGAACATCAAATCAGAAGCCACATGATCTGTGGCTGTCTCACATTTAGTGATGCTTCTGCTGATTAGTGGGTTGAGATAATACCAATGTGATCCTTCTTCCATAAAATTTCTCATCAAATTTTATTCAGTGTTTGTAGTAGACCATTGTCGAGCTCTATTATTTCATTAGGTGGTATAAGATGGTAATTTTATAATTCTATCATACTTTTTGTATTTATTAGGTAGAATGCTTTTTCAAAAGAGAATTTTTACACAACTGTTTTCTTTATCTTTAAATACAATTTGCACAGAAAAAAGTATAAATGATTGATTTGTTCACTTTATTATTGAGTTTTCAAAATAATGAGTTCATGTTCTGGTAACTTTCATTGGAGACCCACCTGTTGTGTATTTATGTGTATTTAGGGGAGAGTAGTATTTTGAATTCATGAATAATATGTTTGATGCATTTCATTAAAAAGATTCAGTACTATTTCAACATTTTCTGCAGGGCAGTTCTGCTGGCAATGAATTCTCTTAGTTTTTGCCTGAAAAAAACCCTTTATTTCTCCTTCACTTTTGCAGATAATTTTTCAGATAATTTTCTCTTTTTGTTTGCAGGCTAAATATGATATACTTAGGTGTAGTTTTGTTAATACTTATTCTGCTTGCTGTTTTCTGACTTCCTGGATCTGGGATTTGGTGTATGTCATTAATTTTTGGAAAGTTCTTGACTGTTAACACTTGAAATGTATTTTAATATTCTTTTCTTTATCCTCCTCTGAGATTCCAATTATGAGTATTTGTTACCTTATAAAATTCCCCATAATTCTTGGATGATCTGCAGTTTTTTTTAAGAATTTTCCTCTTTTTTTTTTTTTTGCATCTCTGTTTGGGGGGTTTCTAGTGACATATCTTCAAGCTCACTAAATTTTTCCTTGGCCATTTCCAGGGTACTGATGAGCCTATCAAAAGCATTCTTGGGGCACTGAGTGGCTCAGTCAGTTAAGTGTCCAACTTCACCTCAGGTAATGATCTCATGGTTCATGGGTTGGAGCCCCACTTTGGACTCTGTGCTAACAGCTTGGAGCCTAGAGTCTGCTTCTGATTCTGTGTCTCCTTCTCTCTCTCTTCCCCTCTCCTGTTCGTGCTCTATCTGTCTCTCTTTCAGAAATAAATATTTAAAAAATTTAAAAAAAATTCTTAATTTTTGTTGCAAGAATTAAAAAAATAATAAGTTTATTTATTTTGAGAGAGCATGAGCAGGGTAGGAGCAGAGAGAGAAGGAGAGAGAGAGAGAATCCCAAGCAGGCTCTACACTGTCACCAGAGAGCCCAAAGCAGGGCTTGAACTCATGACCTGTGAGATCATGACCTGAGGTGAAATCAGGAGTCAGATGCTTAACCAACTGAGACACCCAGGATCTCAAAGAATTTTAATTTATAGTATTTCCTTATGATTCATTTTTAGATTTATTGTCTCTATGTTTAGATTACTTCTGTATTCTTGCATGTTGTCTATTTTTACCATTAATCCATAACGTGTGCATCATAGTTATATTAAATTCCCTGTCTGATAATTCCAACATCTGTGGCATATTGGTTCTGATGCTTACTTTGTCTATTCATATAGTATATTTATTTGCCATTTATTGTGCCTTATAATTTTTGTTGAAAGCTGGACATGTTGTATCAGGTGATAGGAACTGATAGGTCTTTAGTGTGAGGATTAATGTTAACCTGGTTAGGAACTGGGTTATGTTTAATATTTTCCGTGGCTAAAGTATACGAGGTTTCAATTTCCTCTAGTATCATAGTATATGCAGTTCCTCATAACCTTGAACTTCCCTATTTATTCCTCCTGAGAGGGAGTTTGTGTTGCTCAGCTCTTCCAGATGTAATCCACTACTATTTCACCGGAGTGCTGTTTGTGTGCTGGTAGGATGATAGGAAGAGGAAGAATTCTGTAATCTTATTTAGACACATGTCTTTCCCTGAACACGTGTCTTTGTGCTGTGATCTTCATAAGTGTTTCTCTGGTAGCTTATTTTTCCTTCTGTTTTCCCTTGTTTCCTTCTTGTTTTCCCTTCTGTTCCTTTCTTCTCTTCCTTAGCTCACTCTTATTCCCAATCAATTTTCTTGGATACTTGACCCCTGTTTATTGTTTTTTTTTTTTCCTGTTTACATAGACAGGAAGGCTAGAAGGGAGTGAAGTGGGAGGAATGCCCTTCCCAGGTGGGATGAAGTTCTGGTAAAGTTTTTTCCCATAGAAAGTAGGTCTTTATTATGGAGAAGGCTTGGGGCATATTTCATAATGTTTACTCTTCCCCTCTCCATCCAGAACCAAGAAGGGACTTTACTTAGGTCTTCACCCTAAGAACCTGGGGTATTTCCCAAAGGTCATGTCCATTTAATGTCCTTCCTAAGACTGTGGCATGCAAGAACTTCTCATGCTCATACTAGTCCAC
Source organism: Felis catus (assembly GCF_018350175.1). Classification (NCBI taxonomy): domain Eukaryota; kingdom Metazoa; phylum Chordata; class Mammalia; order Carnivora; family Felidae; genus Felis; species Felis catus. The sequence continues at coordinate 175,324,284 of NC_058371.1, forward strand.
ACTCAGTTTCCAGCAATTTGTCAAAACTACCATTTAAGTCTTCCTACCAGTTCACACTCCTGAGGTTTTTGTATAGGTAAGAAGAGCTTGGCTGTGACTGTCTGGATTAATCTGTTTCTATGGATTTCAGGGTTGAGGCTTGCTCTGAAACCTCAGTTCTCTGATAGGTCCAAGAAAGTCATTGATTTTCACTTTGTACAATTTTTTCTTGTTGTAAGAATGGAAGTGATGACTTCCAAGTTCTTTGTGTGTCAGAGACCAAACTGGAAGTCAAATTCAGTATTCTTGTTGAATCCTCAAATTATTCCATCCCAGAATCATGAGAGACCCAGAAAATTGAATTGTTTATCATTTAGATATAAGCCAATTTGTATTTTATTGATTCTTTCCTTTCTGGTAAAAGATATCCTAAGCTCATCTTGTACATTTTCCTTGCCAAACATAGAATGAGCAATTTTTCCAAGGAGTCTTAGAAATAATCATTAAAAAGCAAAACAGGGGTGCCTGGGTGTCTTAGTCTATTAAGGTTCGGACTCTTGATTTCAACGCAGGTCATGATCTCACAGTTCATGAGGTTGAGCCCAGCATCACAATCTGCACCAGCAGCATGGAGCCTGCTTGGGATTCTCTTTCTCTCTCTGCCCTTCCCCCACTCATTCTCTCTCTCTCTCTCTCTCTCTCTCTCTCTCTCTCTCTCTCTCTCAAAGGTAAGGCATATATGAGTTCACAGGCATATATGAGTTCCTGGTTTGATTTTCTAACAGCCCTTGTGATCAACAGTTTCCCTTGCCTCCTCGAATCTGTATGTCTTAGTGCCCCTAAGATAAGATCTCCATGGGGCTTACCAACACCACTCCAAGGCTTTCTGCTCATAGACTAATAAAAGCCCCAGGTCCTGCCTTTCTGTCTCTGCATTCTGCCTTATTCTCGCTGTGTGGCCCCTGAGAGTGTACATGTGCTTCCTGTAAGACTGGTGAGTAATAAACTTCCCTATTTCAATTTCTTTTGTGGCCTATTGTTGATTTGTGGCTCACTATCTGGCATCCTGTGTTTCGTTTAACAAATGTTTATTTGACAGATTTATATCAGGCTTTATGATAATCTTCCAAGTAATTTGAATATATACGTATTTATAAAACATAATCTATTGATGGGTGTTGAGAAGTTAGTATTTCTTCAATAATTCAATATTTATTGAGTATTCTGTTCCAGGCAGTATTATAGGTGCCTGAAGGTATATCTGTGAACGAAATAAGACTTTTGTAGTCATGGCACTTCATTGTAGGAAGGGAAGGCAATAAACTCTAAATAAACACAATAAACTCTAATGAACAAGTAAGATACATAGAGCACTATAAATTGCTAGGTAATGAAAAAAGAGAAAAAGCAGAGAAGAATAAGAGGGACCAGGAATATGTTCATGTGTATGGTGAATTGCAATTTTGAAGAATGGTCAAGGCAGTCTTATTGACAATTGCATAAAACTTAAAATGGGTGAGGGGATCAGCCATGCTAATATCAGAGGAAGAGTGTTCTAGACATATTCCATTGCCACGTATCCAACCAACTACTGTATGTCCAATTAAACAATAATGATAACATTTCTCTACCCTTGCATCTAGGTATAAGTGAGATATTGCATTAGAGATATTTATAATCTCTTGGAGATCTGAAGCACTAAGTTGAGAAATTTTGGCTATAAAGAGATTGGTATTCTTGGTTTAGAACATAAAGAAATCCTATTCTGTCTAAAAAGAAAAATAATTATATAATATTATATAAAAATACTTTTCTAATATTTAAGGAACATTTTAGAATACTTCCCAAATAATAATTTTTTGCTGGATGTGTCTATCATGAATTGAAAGCGGTATTATGCCTTAGACTATCAGTTTCTGACATTTCCATTGCAGTCACATTTAATTAAAGAAAATGTTCTTGTTAAATAAAATTCTTTCATGTACATAAAGAGAACTATGAAAGATCACTAATTGTGATCTCCAATGTGAGAAAATAATTAAGATTTAATTATTAAACTAAAAATGAGGTGTGTGTGTGTGTGTATGTGTGTGTGTGGGTGTGTGTGTATAAAGTCTCTTGGCATAACCTTGGAAAAGGTGAGATTCTGGGAAACCAGAAGGATGAGACAGTCTAAAGGAGCTTCATGAATAAAAAATATTTCTGAACTGGAAACAATAAGACAAAATCATCAAGAGTACATCATAGTTAACATTTTTTTCCCATGTATTTTCCCACTTGGACATTTTAACATATCTTTTGAAGTTGCATATGTTAATTTACAATGTTTGAAATGGGAATTTTAATGAGTCTAATCATAATACTTCTTCATACATAAAAGTCAAAAGACTTTAATATACATTACCTTGTTAATTAGCCACAATTCTAAGTTTTAGATAGGAGAGAACTTATTATCCAAACAAAAATCAAAGAGGTTAAAAGGTTGATTCTAACTTGTAATATCGCTAAAATTAGAAACTATATCTTACTGCCCTTCATCCAGGGAAGTCTTTCATAAATCACTTCTTATATAAAATGGACCTTTATCAAAAATAACAGGCTGGATCACTGGTGTTTTTAAAACAGACTACTCTGGTTTGGGAGATTATGGGATAATAATATGGAAGGAAATAGAGATTGACTGAAACAGGGAAAGAGAGATAGCTCAAATTGTCCATTTAAAAGCTGATTTTAAATAAGGAATTCTTCCTACTGACGGCTTCAAAAGAATCAAAGCAATAACAAAACAGTAATTTTTCTGCAGCCTGTGATTTCCCAATGATGAGAAAAGATGAGCTGCTATCAAGGATCCACCCTACATGACAGCTGAACATGGCCACAAATTCTTTCAGATTTCTCCTACTGAGTGATGAAGTCTATTTTCCTTTCTTTGGAATTGGGGTGCACTCTGTGATTGCTTGACCTTTAGGAAATAATGGAAATAATGTTGGGTCATTTTCTGGGCCCAAGCCTTAAAAAACTGGAAGCCGTCCTGTTCGTTGCCCAACCACCTTGCTGGAAAGACCATGGGCAGAAGCCTTGAGATAACAGAGAAAAGGAAAGAGACCTGATGAGTCCGGCTTTCCAGCCATCCCAGAAGCACTGACTTTGCAGACTTACCCAGGTAATTTAGTGACCCAGTGGATGCCAAATGGCACTGTAGAATCACTCAGACAAGCCTCACCAACTCCTGATTTATAAATGTATAAATTTATAAATGTATAAATTTATAAATGTATAAATGTAATAAAATGGTTCTCGTTTCAGTCACTGCATTTTGGAGTGGGTTGTAGTGCAGCCCTAGACAATGGCAACACCCCATTCCCTTACCTGATCTCTTACTGGGCTATGGGACTCTTTCAGATATTTCTACATAAGGTGCTCATAAAATCTAAAAAGGGAGAAAAATTTTCCCTAAGAGATGAACATAATGTTTGCAAGTATGCTCATGCCATTATGTAATCTTCCTTCTTTACTCATTCATTGACTTGGAGCTTTAAATCTCACTTCTATAAAATGGGTTCCCTTGCCATTTATCAGTCTATGTACCCAGGGCATCCCTCCCTACTCCCTTTCCCATCTTTTCTCAAAGTAAAAGATATCATCAGAACCCGCAAACCTAACTTTTATTGTCAATCTCTGTGGCTCCCTTTTACTGAAAAGTTAAGCCTGTAAGGTCCCTCTACAGATGAACAGAATAAGAAGAGTCTCTGCGTTGTGCAGGTGCTAACTGTTCCTAATCTTACTTTGCTCCTTATTCTCTACAACTAGCTATAAACAATCTATGCAACCAGTTGAAATCCCCATTTTCATTAAGAGAGTGGCCTCTGGAACAAGGGCACTGCCTCCAAAAAGCTAGCTACTCTCAGATGCATGCATCATGACTGGGAGAATAGAAATAAGTGAAGCATTAAGTGGCAAATCATCTTTATTTTGTGTGTAAATTCCTATGTTTTGGTAGTAGCTAAGCACTGTGTTTTGATTTGAAGTCTGACACTGAACTCAAAGGGAATGAATTCTAGGGTCAGTTATTGATATCTTCCATGAGTACAAAAGGAGGAATTTGCTATTGTTGGTATTTTTTTTCCATAGGTGAGAAAGACTTCAAGGCAAACACAGATATGTAGAAAAGAGGCAAAGACAAGTGATAATTTTGGGTTGAATTGACCACAGCTTCAGTACTGAGGCCTTAGTGATACATTGGAACATGACCATGGGTCCTTTAGAGTCAACAAGAACTATAATTCTAATTATATATTTTGCTAAAAGCTAGTCTCTTCAGGAAGCTTCTCTTGGATTACTCAGTATTAGGGTGAGTGGATTTTTTATAACAGCAATAACTTTGTGTTAGTTTTCAAACAAATACATTTGCTAATATTATCTCATTATGCATTTTATCACAACTCTGTGATTAGGCCAACCAGGATTGGTATGTTTTTTTTTTTTTTTTCATCAAAGAGGGAATAAATGTAAAATAGTTAAAGATCTTGCCCAATATCATACGTCAGGTGGGGAACCATGGTTTCCTGATGTTGGGCTACTTGTTTTTCTTTTCCCCACAGTGAAATCCTCAATCTTGACTTTTTTTCAGGACACCCCAAAAAACTGTGCTAGTTGATACTTTGCTTTAAAGTATGCATTATCTCTTTACAGTGAAACAGAAGACTGAAAATAAAATACTCATCTTTTATTAAAATTTTCTAGCATGTCTGATGTGACAAGAAGTAGAAAAACTTTAAAAGGAAAAAATCTGTTAGGTCTTCAAAGATTTCAAAATAAATTGCTACAAACAACTGAAAATACAAAATAGAAAGTATAATGTCTATAAAAGTATATACATATATATGTGTATACACACACACACACACACACACACACACATATATATATATATATATATATATAGAGAGAGAGAGAGAGAGAGAGAGAGAGAGAGAGAGAGAGGAAACCAGCCTTCACTTGCACTGAGACCTGATCAATAGTTGAAAAACATTTGTTGAAAAATTAATGCTACAACTGTCAAAATGAAACACAATTCACCTTTATCAAGAAAATCTGAATGTCAGCTTCTAAATGACACAATTTTAAATATAAAATTAAGTGGATATTTCCCCACAGAAATAATGTCCCAAAGACAGTATTTTCTAATGGAACGTTAATATAATTCTTTCTACTTTGCTTCTGTTCTTTACTCTAAAGTTCATGGATCTCTACAGTCACATACTGAGTAACAATCCCAATTCCAGACTTTAGCCAATGAAAAATTAATAAGGGAGTAATATTATTTTCCAAGTTTCAAAATTCAGTACTATGGGAAGATAACTATTGTTTTTTTTTTTTAAGTTTTATCTTTTGCTTCTTATCTCTGCCCTGTTTTAGGAGTCTTGTTTTCTGGTATCTTACCTTACTCTGGTCTGATGATTCCTCCCCAGGAATCAGCACCCTACTCCAGTTTAATAACAAATTGCTGATTTGTGACTAGACGGTTATGGTAATATTTATTGTTAAAAATCATGGATTCCATCATGAAGCTGGTCAACAACTTATGCTTATATTTTATAGAAATAAGTGTTTTTTAAAGAATATAAAATGTCAGGAATTCAATTTTCCTTAAGAATAAATGAGATTGATTGTTATCTCTCTCTCTCTCTCTCTCTCTTTTTTAATGTTTATTTTGAGATAGAGAGAGATCACTAGCAAGGGAGGGCCAGAAAGAGCGGAAGAGAGAGAGTCCCAAGCAGGCTTGGTCCTGTCAGTGCAGAGCTGGATACAGGGCTTGAACTCACAAACTGTGAGATCATGATCTGAGTCGAAATCAAGAGTCAGACATTTAACCGATGGAGCCACCTAGGTGTCCTGAAAAAGGCAATATTTCAAATAAATAATTGAAAAAATATTTCAATGAAATAACAAAAAAATGGTGGATATTTTATCTTGATGAAGAAAATAGACAATAGACAATAGAAAACAGACAATTCTCTGTTCTGGGTTAATTCGATATTCATGTCAGTGAAAGTATCTTAAGAAATCCGCAAGTGTGTGGGGCACCTGGGTGGCTCAGTTAGTTAAGCGTCCCACTTCAGCTCAGGTCATGATCTTGTGGTCAATGGGTTTGAGCCCGTGTCGGGCTCCATGCTGACAGCTCAGAGCTTGGAGCCTGCTTCAGGTTCTATGTCTCTCTCTCTATGCCCTTCCCCCACTCACCCTCTGTCTCTCTCTCTCTCTTTCTCTCAAAAATAAATAAACAATAAAAATTTTTAAAAAAGAAGTCTGAAAGTGTATATTAATAAAACATTATTCATTTTTCTCAAAAAATATCTATGTAGGCCAGTTAGACACTTGCCTCATCCTCTAATAAAAATCATGAGATGATCTTTTTTTTTTAAATGTTTTATTTACTTTTAAGACAGAGACAGAGTGTGAGCATGGGAGGGTCAGAGGGAGAGGGAGACACAGATTCTGAAGCAGGCTCCAGGCTCTGAGCTGTCAGCACAGAGCCCGAATTGGGGCTCAAACTCACAAACCGTGAGATCATGACCAGAGCTGAAGTCGGATGCTCAACCGAATGAGCCACCCAGGCACCCTTGATCTATTGATCTTGTTACACTTCTTGTTGAAGAAGTGTAATTAAAAACAAAAATATTCTCCCAACTCAGAAAACTTTTGCACATAGTAGAGAAAGAAAACCATTTTATTATTGAAAAGCATTCAACCAAAATGTAATGCACATCAGAGGTAATCCACTAAGTGATTGCAAAGACAAAAATAAATCTCATTCTTTACAGAGTCAAGCAGATAGAGTCCATTACGTACATGTTTTCAAGATAAACAGTAACTGGTTCTCACATAAGAGAATTTTACATCACCATTTGTCACACATAATGCATCTGAAGTTTACCTGGTAAGTGAGATAATCATCTCTATTCACTAATTGTCTTTATCTGGAGAAAAAAAATACACTCTTGTATCTTTATGGCAGGAGGTAATTTTACAACTTGGAGCAAGGACCCACAGAAGTTACATTCCTACCCTCCAAGGACACTGGGACATGGGTATATATCTCATTTAATTTTTACATTTCAAAAAGATAATTCCAAGGTCCTTGAGAAAGACTGGTCAGAAAGCTCACAAAATGGGGGTGCCTGGGTGGCTTAGGTGGTTAAAAGTTCCAACTAAGGCTCAGGTCATGATCTCACGGGGTTTGTGGGTTCCAGCCACTTGGGGCTCTGTGCTGACAGCTCAGAGACTGGAGCCTACTTTGGATTCTGTGTCTTCCTCTCTTTCTGTCCCTCCCCTACTTGTGTGCACCCTCTCTTTCCCTCTCTCTCTCAAAAATGAATAAACTTAAAAGTAAAATCTCACAAATGGCAATCTATTTGTCTTCAGAAAGATTTATGTACATTTTAAGGAGAGGAGTAATTACATACCAGTTTTGTAAGGCAAACACTTTAAGAAATGGAAAGGGGATGAGATCTTTTCCCTTAGTTTCAGAAGGGAGAGTTAACCTTTTATTTTTAATTTGTACTTGTCCTTACAGTGTCTAGCCTCTCTGATACAGATATAAGATTCTTTACAGCATTTTCATCACAAAAATTCTGGCACTTTTAGGCAATTGGATTTCTTTCCGTTTTAGAGGTAGAAGGATATTAATAGTGTCATAAGGTTATTTTTTCAGACTATGAGCAGATCATCAGTGTACCGATTTTAGTTATTGAAATCAGTATATTGATTTTCGTTTTTAAAAAAGTTGTTATATAACAAAGAAGAAGAAAAGTAAGAAAAACAAAAGAAAACAAAACATATAATCTCTTTCAATTTCACACAATGTGAAGCTTGCCATGAACTGGAATCAGCACCCAAGATTTCAGACAATTGCTACCTCTTCTTTTCATTTTTGATGCAATTTCAGGTCTTTTAAAGTAATTTTCAAATTGATAGATTTTTAGGTTTACTCTCTAAAGCTCTCACACCAGATTATTTGGCACTTTGTGGCTTGGTTGGTTAGGTTAAATGCATGGAAATCAGTACTCCAATTTCTACTTGATTCTTTTTGTGTACTTCTGGCTTAGGGGTCTACTTTTAACTAGCTCTGTCTTCTTCCCCTCTCTTTCCCTCTCCCTTTCTCTCCCTTTCCTTCTCTCTCTCTCACCTTTCGCTCCCTCTTTGTGTGTGTGATTTCCACCTTCAAATTGGATAAAATGTCAAAACACTGTCTACCTTCATTCTATTCACCTTACAGGCATTCAAATCCCCCTAAAACAAATTCCTGAGATAAATAATCAACTCATGGGTTAACTATAATTTATTTACAATTTAATGAATTTTTCAAGCAACAATTGTATTTTTTCATTGCAGCAATGGTATACATAATTTATATCTTGTTTCTAAGCCTAACAAATGTGTTTTCTAGAGATAAGAGGCCTATTTCCACGATGTTTGTTCTCTGCATAGCCAAACTTTTTGAAAAGGTTTATGAACATTACTTATGATACATTTGTTAATCATTTCCCCCTTTTAATTGTGGATTTAGACTCAATTTTACATGCTGAAATTTCAGTTCCTGTTTTGTTACTTTGGTAATTTAATGTGATCAGATTTGACATCCAATAACTCATTAACCTAATGTAAAATTAATCTTCCTCTCCTACAAACACATATGTATATTAACACCACATATTGGCAATTTAAAATAAGTTAAATACAAAATTTCACTGTCAATGGGAACTGAAACAAAATACAGTTTAACTTGATTTTATGACTTTTTGGAATCTTGCCCCTGAGAATATCATATTTTTTATTTAGGTTCTATTTCTCTAGTTATTTATAAACCTCAGAAACAAAGGTGGAAAGTTTTCTTTAAATTCAATAGAGGTTAATCGTCAAGAGATTGTGCAAATTTAAATGAAATTTCCCATGAGGCACTGAAACTTGATAACAGTGATCATTCCATATTTGTTTTTTATCAAATTTTAGAGTTGATACAAAATAACCCTATTGGAAAGTAAGTTTTTGGAAAGTAAAAATATCAGAGGAACTCTATTAGAATTTTTCAATGTTTAGTATTTTTATAGATACTTGTATCCTCAATATATTTCTATTAATTGTTTATATTATTTCTTAAGCTAATGTAACAAGGGGAGTCTACTATTAATATTTATTATAATAATTAAAATTGGGCACTTGTCAAGAGCTTACATGCATTATCTTATAAACCTTCACAATAACCCCATACAAGGTAAGCCCTTATTATTTCTACTTTTATAGATGAGGAAATAGAGACTTAGAAAGGTTAGGTGGCTTACATAAGGCTGGGCACCAGTAAGTACTGGGGTGTGAATGCTAACCCAGTTCTTCTGCATAAATGCTGCTGTTCTTAACCAGTATGCTAACTGCCTCTTTTAGAAACTGCCTAGCTCCAGGGGCACCTGAGTGGCTCAGTCAGTTAAGCAATGGACTTGACTTTGCCTCAGTTCATGATCTCACTTAGGCTCTGTACCAAACATGGAGCCTGCTTAAGATTCTCTCCCTCCCTCTTCTTTGGCCCCTACCCAATTTGTGTGTGCATGTGCTGTCTCTCTCTCTCTTTCTCTCTCTCACTCTCTTAAAAATAAAAATAAATACATTTAGGGAAAAAAATGCCTAGCTCATAATGTAAAGTTAATTAGGTGAGAGATTATATTGGAAACCTATGGAGCATTAGCTGATATTATATTTCCCTTCCTAATTCTTCCTCCATATCCTCCGGAGACCCACCTGTTATATCTTCTCTTCCTTTTTGTATTTCAGGACAAATTCCTGACTCTGGTTATTTGCCAGTTCTGACTTGCACTCTGTGCTTCAAAGTGTTATGTTATTTCATTCTTATAACCATTTAGTGTGTGCTCTTATTTTCCTTTTACAAAGAACTATATGGAGACTCAAATTGGTTAAATAAATTGACTAAGATGTTTGGGCTCTTTATGATGATTTTCCTTGATGACACTGTGATGGTTAGTTTTATGTATTAAGTTGGAGTGTGTTTTTGGATGAGATCAATTAACATTGACATCGACAAACTTTGAGTAAAGTAGATTGCTCTCCACAATAGGGGTGGGCCTCACCTAATCAGCTGAAGGACAGCCTAACTAGAATGTAAAGACTGACCTCCTCAAACAAGGGGAAAAATTTCAATAGATTACCTTCAGGCCTTCGAGCTCTATCTGCACCATTGGCTTCTGTGGGTGTCCAGGCTGCTGGTCCACACTGCAGATTTGTAATTTGTTGGTCTTGAGAGTTATGTTAGCCAATTCATTATAATAAATCTTTCTATGTAAATACACATCCTATGTTTCTGTTTGTCTGGGGAGTCCTGACTAATACACACACAGTTCTTGACATGCATAATTAATGTCCTTGGTAATAATAGGCAGCAAGTCATATTCCACACACTACCGACTCCATCTGGGGACTTTCATCAGGAATTGATTTGGATCTTTGGTTAAAAAAGGAAATAAATAATAATAGATATTTAGAGTAAAATATTACTTGCAAAATAATTATTATGCAGTTATAAATATAAATGAATTATCTTATACCAGAAACATCCTTCATGATATTTAAAAAATCATTATTTTGAAGAGGTAGGAATTACAGTATACTAGATTTTTAAAAATGATTTGAATTAGGTACTAGGTAACTGACCATTAAAGCATTCTATAGTGGTTAGATGTTTATCTCAGTCTATCAGATTTCACCCAAAGTGCCTTGGCCTTTTACTATAAAAAAATCAAAGACATTAATTATTATTATTAAATGTTATATATTTATTGGGAAGTTTACCAAAATAATGAATATAAGCATATAACAGGGCACTTACATGCTTTTTTAAAATGAAAATAGAGTGATAGTTTCCAGAATTTCTTTCCTTAAGTTTGGCACGCACAATAACCAGGGCATGTATCCATCTGGCTTTTATTAAGGAAAATTATATAAATTATAAAAGAGACAGCACATTTGTTAAGTGCATAGCTCAAAAACAAACAAGGGATAGAGATTAGACTTGAAAAAAATATATATATATATAATATGAACTTAGAAAAATTGAATAGCACAAAAACTGGATTCAACTATTTTGAACCTAAGGAGCTTTGGAGAGGACTCACTTAAAAAAAAAAGGTGGAGCTAAATAAAACATCTAATTTGTAATCACAATGATATATAGTATATCGAAATTTGAAAAGGGGAAATCTAAGGTAAGAAAATAATGTATTTATGTAAAAAGTATTATGAAAAAAAGTTTAAAACAGTTAATTATCTTTTAATTAGATTTTGTAGAAAAAACCCTATCTATTTGGAGAATAATATTTGTAAGATATTGGATAAGGATTCAGAAGAACCAATATACTGCTATCTGGAATTTGAATAAAAGAGACCAGAAAAAGGTGATGGAGAGATAATCATCAAATAAACACTTTAAAAAGTTTCCTAATCTGAGGAGAGACTTGAAGCCTCAAATCAAAAGAGGTCAGAGAGTACCAGGCTAATTTAGTGAAAATAGACACCCTGCATAACCAGCAGAAAAGATGAGTTGCTTTCAAAGGATATAATGAGGTTCATGTTAGATTTTTTTCTTCTGATCACTAAGGGTCAGAAATCAATAGAGCAACATCAGCAGCTTTGAAGGTAAAAAAGATTAAGGCCTAAGAATTCTATACCCAGTGAAGCCATCATTTATTTGCAAGGGCAGGAGAAAGATACTCTCTGACATGCAAGGGCATAAAAATTATACCACCTAAGTAGTCTTCCTGAAAAAATTACTTGAAGATATATCCAGCTAGTGGAAACATGCATCAAAATAAATTTTTCAAGAAGGGAAGTGCAAGTATAAAAAATTGTGATCTGAAACCAGAAAATAGTAACATAGAAATAATGATTGTTAATATAAAAAAACAATGAGAATTTTATAAAGAGATCTCTAAAAGAGGAAATTTGAAGAAAAACACTATTTATTTGTAACAAAATAAGTAATTTCAATAAAAATACAAAAGAAGCAGTAAGGGTGTGGAAATTTTCAATTTATAATAGAAGTTAGTAATTTATAATTAATTATTTGATACTGATTTTTCAAAATAATGAAGCATGTGTTTCCAAGACTAAATGCAATTAGCCTCATCTGCACAAGTTGTTAAGCATATATATCTCCAAAACTCATCTCAGACCTTCAGAAACAGAATTTAGGTGTGGGGCCTGGGAATCAAACTATTTAGAAAGCTTGCCACAGTAATTTTTGTTCAACTGGCATGTAAAAGTGTGTGTGTGTATGTATATATATATATATGTGTATATATATATATACATATATATATATGTATATATATATATACACATATATATATTAGTTTAGCACAGCTCCCAGTTGTTCTGGGAGGTAGCCAATCAAATATCCCTTAAGGAACTAAGGATCTGTACTCTACTCCGGAACCAGTTTTTATCCTTACCTTTTCTTCTTTGGGCAATTGATAAGGGTAGGGGAAAAAACAAAAATAAAACAAACAAAAAACCCAAATCTGTGATTGTCTATTGCATTTAAAAGTTTCCAGAAGAGGGGCAGCTAGGTGGCTCAGTTGGTTGAGAGTCAGACTCTTGATATGGGCTCAGGTCATGATCCCAGGGTCCTGGGATGGAGCCCTACCTGGGGCTCCCTAATGAGCATGAAGTCTGTTTAAGATTCTCTTTCATTCTCTCTCTCTCTCTCTCTCTCTCTCTCTCTCTCTCTCCCCTTCCCCTCCCCCATTTGTGCTCTTTCTCACTCTCAAGGAAAAAAAACAAAAACCAAAAAACAAAAACCCCCAAAAAACAGAAGATAACAAAACGTGGGCAAGTACAGTGTCTTCAAAAATTCTATGAAAATTGTCTAATTGCTTTCTGTTTCCTTTTAAAATCTCACTGAGAGGAGAGACGGCCTTTTAAGGCCTTAAATTAGGTCAGCAAACAACCTGGGAATGGACATCACCATTGATCTCATGATGGTGAATAAAATGCAGTAAGAAATTTGTGATTTGTGGTCACAATGATCAACCTTTTCTGCCCCAGGAGAAATAATACAAGGGATCAGGACATCTTCTCCTTTGGAGATTGTCCTCTGGTTGTAATCTCAGGGATTTTTTATGAGTTATGGGTAAAAAGAATTCTAGGTTTGGCCCATGATCAAGTGAACACTGGGGTTTACCTTTGCAAAGAGTTGACGACAGGAAATAAATGTTTTTCCGGGAACAAATCGTCAGTGCATTATTGAAATATATGGAGTTGCTGTAACAAATAGAACCAAAAAGTCCCGAAAGGCTCAAAGCTCTAGAAGCTTATTTCTCACACAAATGACAACCCAAGAAGGTTGCTCTTTTTTGGTGGGCAACTCCATTTGGTGATACAAACACCAGAATTCTTTCTATCTTATGGCTGGCTCTGCCATCCCATAGGGCTTCATCTAGAACATGCAACTGGCAGGATGGAAAAATGGGGATGTCTCCATTAGAAGAACTAAGGAAGCGGTTAGAACTAAGCATGCAGAATTTCTTAAAACATATTTCCTGAAATATAATTCTTGGCTAGATAGCCTCCAATAGATAGCAGTCTCTGACATAGGATAAAAAGCTTAGACTGTCCATTTTTCAATATCCTGTAACTTCTATTTTACTACACCAAAAAGAGTCCAAGTTGATCCTAGTTCTCTGAAATTAGTCACCCCAATAGATGTAGACTAAAAATTTATGAAATTGATAAGAAAAATAAAAGAATGAATTCTTTAACTGAAAAATAAAGAACCCAATTAGACAAAAGAAGAAATAAAAATGGAAATAAACAATTATTCAATTTCACCAAAAGCACAAAATACAATTGAATTTTCTTTCACAAATGATATAATGTTCAAGTTAGTATTATCCAATGTCAATTAAGTTGTATTATCCATTCTTATTCATTGTTGGCAGATTTTTTAAAAAGAACGTAGCCTTTTTTTTTTTTTTTTGCTTAGAAATAATGAAAAATGTGTATTTGCAGTCATAAAATCATGTGTACCCTTTGACTCAGTAAATTCACTTCTAGCCTCCTACCCTAAGGAAATCAAGAGAGTTGTGGATCATGACTTATGAATAAGGACATTCAATGCAACATTATTTATAATAATGAAATCTTGGTGGCATATTCCACTATAGTAGAAAGAACTTAAATGAATCATGTTACAGCCATATGGTAGGCTGTCACTCACTTATTTAATAATATATTTCAAAGAAGTTAAATATGGAAAAATGCTCACAGTATAACATTAGCTGGAAAAGGTAAACTATAAATAAATATATATATATATATATATATATATATTTATATTTATCACTAACTATATATATACACACACATATACAGACTATCAGTTTGGTCCATAGAAAAGTAAAAACAAAAATCTGAATTAAAACAATACACATTGGAAAAAAATGCCTAATAAGATATGCTAAAATATTAATACCAGTATTTATTTTTTTTTGTTTTTAATATGAGCAAATAATTTTTTCTTTTATGCATTTCTATATTACCCAGAATCTCTAGAGCTAACATACATCTTCTTATTCTTTAAAAAATTCTGTTCAAGAATAAAATATAACATTTTATGGAGTCATAGAAAATAGTTTAAAAAGACTTTAGATGTTCTGTGTTCTGAACTTCTACTCAATGTAATAATCCTTTCCATACTAAATTAAATCATTGCTGACTAGTGCTAGTCACCAAAAATGGTTTCTTTCAAGTTTGATAATCATTTCTGTATATAAGAGAGAGAGCTGTTAGGAAACCAGTAGACATAACCAGGGCTCTAGCAATTCACTTTATTTTTAAGTATTTCAAGTCTCTCTCTCTCTCTCTCTCTCTCTCTCTCTCTCTCTCTATATATATATATATATATATATATGCATATATGTATATATGGTTCATTTTTTATAAATAATTATATTTTTGCCTCACCATAGAAATACTTGAGTGAAAATTAAATATTTAACATTTTCATTAGCAGTTTGGGTACTTGTAAATGAATCTGAGGTCTCTGTCTCTTTCTCTTTCTCTCCCTCTCTCAATTTCCCGTCTTGTTAAGTGAAAACTATAGTACCTATAAGATAAGGGCATCTCCTCCTCACTTTTGGAGATGCTGACTTTTTAAAAAGGCCATTTCACAAGAATTTCACAAGATGCTTTTAGATAACACTATTCTATTTGTTTTGAAAACGGGCCTCTAAAGTAATCTGTTATAAAGTATGCAGTTTTCCAAAAGCCATAGTTAGTTGCCTAGCAACAGCGCTGGTTATGTCATATAATGAAAGTAATATGATAAAATGCCAGTTTTCAGGTATTAATTTTTAAACACTTTTCTAACTAAAAGAATATATTTTATGGGTGGAAACTTTTGAGAGATGGGTCTTGTAAAAACAAAATAAGAGAGGGTAAATGTCATCCTAATTGAGCATCATTTTCTTAATGACACAATATTAAAATTCAGGCTCAACTGTAAGGATTTGAGAGCTCTTTACTGGGCTCTCAGCTCTGACTTGTCCTCCCTGAAGCACTCACTGTATTAAGATCCTGCAGTAAAAGGATAAAATTGCATGTCTGTGAAGGGAACTTAATGGCATTATGCCATTTACTGAACACACAGAGTGCCTTAAATGCAACGGCAAATATCTAACTTTGTAAAAGTTCTTTAGTTTTTTTAAATGTCGAAACTGTTAGAGCAGGAAAATTTTAAAAGCTAAATTTAAATCCTAGCATGAAAATCAGAACAATCACCACTTGGTTTTTTTTTTTTTTTTCTTTTAACTCCTTGCTATTTTTCTTCCAATTTCAAAAAGTTTCTTGAAAAATTCCATGCTCCCTGATTTGTTTTTTTCTTTTTATTTGCTTAAACATTTTCTTGATGTCCACTAGTACTAGAGATCACCCGTATCTCCCATTTCCTCTCTGCTTCCTTTCCAAAATTCCACCTGCCTTTTCAACTTCCCACCAAACTCAGCTTATGTCTTCCATTGTCTTTTGGTGCCCAAGTGTACGTGGCAGGGTCGTGGGTGTGGTGAGGGTGTTGGTAGGGCATGTGGGGAGAGTTCATAAACCAGGGGAAACCCTCTCACATGAAAATGCATTGAACCAGTAATTGAAGATACAGCCTTCCTGTCAAGTTTGGGGTTTAGAAGGTTTAGAATTGAAAACTAGAATTTTTCAGAATTTTCAGAATTTTTCATTTTTAGCTAATTCCTTTCACACTTAGATTCTGTTTGATGTTTCAAGCCTGCATACTATAATCTGTACAGCCTGTCTATATCAAAGTATCTCAACTGGCCTACCCACTACTCTTCTGTAATATCTCATCTTTAAATCCTTCCCATATGACCCTCTTATTATATCAATGATTTATATCCCTTCTGAGGATATGTAGACTATTGATATCCATTTCCACATTAATATAGCATTTTTAAAAGAATTCATTGATTTACTGTAGAGATTGTTAACTGAGTGTGTGTGTGTGTGTGTGTGTGTGTGTGTGTGTGTGTGTGCATGTGCCAGGGATGGAGTTGCAAGAAAAGTGACTGTATGTGAAGGCAACATTTAAGGAGATATTAGGTTATTAAGAAGTCAGGTATCACTGGTATATGTTCTCTAGTCCTCTATGTAACAACATGATGCTTTTTCCCATTTTTTTTTATTATGGTAAGATACACCTAACATCAAACATACCATTTTAATTTTTTTTTCCATTTTGCCCTTCTATCTTAGTGTCTCCCCATGGCTAATAAAACAAGCAGGCTTAAACAGTGCAGTATAATTGATACATAGGGAAAGAGGGCATCCTCTAGTCCTTAAGCTTGTTTTGTCCACCGACATGCCCATGGTTTCAAGTTCCTGCCTTTACTTTAGGACCCTGTCTTTAGCTATGCCAACCTTCAGGGAAGAATAACTTCTTAAGTTTCCATATCAATGACACCCTAAGTGTGACAACATTCAGAGGCAGTGCTTTATGGAGTGGGGGGTCCTTGAGGGGGTATGATGATAATGCTCCAAGATTACAGTAGAAGAGACAAAAAGTGTTAATGTGGGGATCACAGTAAAGCATTTTGTATTATACTGTTTTAAGGTCAATTTGCTCTTGCAAATGAGCTTTCAACATCCCTGTCTTTGTCAGATCTACCTTTGGCCAATATGTTTTTTCAAAAGTAAATACTCAAACATTAACCATTTTTAATTAGTTTATTTATTTTAAAGTTTATTTTTGAGAGAGAGAGAGAATATGAGTGGGGTAAGGGCAAAGAGAGAGAGGGAGACACAGAATCCGAAGCAGGCTTCAGGTTCTGAGCTGTCATCACAGAGCCTGTCGCGGGGCTTGAACCCACAAACTGTGAGATCATGACCTGAGCCGAAGTCAGTCACTTAACCGACTGAGCCACTCAGGCGCCCCAAACATTAACCATTTTTAAGTACACAGTTCAGTGATCTTAAATACATTCAGAATACGGTGCAGCCGTCACCACCACTCATCTCCAGGAATCTTCATCTTGTAAAACTGAAACTCTGTCCCCATTAAAGAAAACCCCATCCTCCCTTCCCTGCTCAGCTTCAGGCAACCACCATTCTACTTGCTGCATTTATAATTTTGACTAACCTAAGTTTTAAAATATTATTTCTATTCCTTGTTTTTCTTCCTCATATTTTCTTTTACCCTTTGCCACTTTCCACCATCCATCCTTTGGCCACTTTAGGATAATACTTACTGTCTCAAGGAATGAAAGCATGGATTTTTTTTTAAGGGTGGGAGTGGAAAGAGTGGGAAACAAAGAATTCTAGGCAAAGATAATGCATTTTGGGAAAAATACATCTAAAGATGACTTTAGAGCAGAACTTCCTGTCCCTGAGATTTGTAAAGGTTTCTGGTTTGGGAGTTGCAAAAGAGTTGGAGGTGAAACAAGAACTTGGCAAGTCCTATAGGATTTTTGGATGGAAGAACAGAGTAGAATCCCCGAGAGTCTATGATTTTGTGATAAACTTAGGAAGACAGGATTTTAGACACCTTCACAGAATTCCCAGAAAAGTACAGAAGCAGCAAAATGAGTCTCAAGCACACAAGAATGACAAGAATGTTGTAGAACATAGTGTATATGGGTAGACAACTGAGTAAGATATTTTGTATACAGCAAATAAACTCCATTTGTTTAAGAACATCAGGGAAGCGGGAAATGGAAAGGACTATATCCAACACTTTAAATTTTTTACCAAAACAGAAAAAAGTTGCCTATTTATCAGATTGATTAAAAAGGTATACAACCTAAAAAGGTACAACTGTGAGAAAATGGACAGGTCGCCACAGAGGAAGATTTAACTTATTGGCAGATTACATTGAATAAATATAATAAATTTGATTGATCAATTCAATCATCTCCATCTCATACCTTGCCATTACAGAAAGGCTCCAGATTTTGGAAAAAGCTTTAAGGAAGATGAAGATCCCCCAAAATAATGAGATTAATTTCAGCTAAATGGTAAAGTAGGGCTTTGTGTTAGGAGTTACATTCAGAGATAAATACAAAATTATACTTATTGTCCACCTGTGTTTTATACAGAGAATTGTAAGTGTTACAGTAAGTACACTTACATAGATCCACCTTCTCAAACTTTACTTCTTGGTTTATACTGGAGCTTCAGGGATGCTTAGGGTCAGTTCTGATCGTTCTGTTTTCAGTAGTTTACTGTAGAGTAGTTTCTTCGCAATTGGAGTCTATCCATCATCCACCTACATCTTCCCAGGAGAGTTTTACTGCATCAAGCATTCACTCTGAACTGTCACACTAACCGCAGTCTTGTAACTCATCTTGTGTTACTAATTGTCAAAAATATGTCTTGGGTGGCTGCGAAGCTCTGTGAAAGCAATTATGCCATTGGGAGCTGCTAGAAACCAAAGAATTTCAAAAATCTGGGGGAGAGATTTTTAAATCAGAATCAAGAGACCTTTGTCAGAATTTTCCCCCAGCCAAAGGATCTGAGGTAATATTTAAGTGTAGTTGGAGAGAGACAGCAGTTTGTAAAAGTCTTGCAAACTCCCTTTACTTAGTTCATGGTCCATGGTTATTAGTACTATTTCTTAATGTTTATTTTTGAGAGAGAGAGAGAGAGAAAGAGAGAGAGAGAGACAGAGTGTGAGCAGGGGTGGGGTAGAAAGAGAGGGAGACACAGAATCTGAAGCAGGTTCCAGGCTCTGAGCTGTCAGCACAGAGCCTGATGTGGGGCTCGAACTCACGAGCTGTGAGATCATGACCTGAGCTGAAGTCGGACACCCAGCCGACTGAGCCACCCAGGTGCCCCTATTAATACTATTTCTAATGTATCCATAATGCATTTGGGATGATTGCTAATTCATTCCATAAATATTTATTTTGAACCTCCTCCATGTAAGACACTATTCTAAGGGTTGAAAATATAAGAATGATGAGAGTATACAAAGTCCTTGCTGCCATAAGTCTTACAAAGTAGTGTGGAGAAAACAGTGTGGAGAAAAGAACTGTTAAGGGACAATGGTGTTTAGTGTTATATACTATGTTATGATATATTGTATTCAACACTGTTATAGTGTTTTATATACATATATAGTGTCATGCTATCTTATATATAACACTGTTATAGTGTTTTGTATACATATATAGAGTCATATATATATATATATATATATATATATATATATATATATATATGGAGAAGGACAAAGTAAAAGCAAATGGTAGAGTGTTCTCTTTATAGGGTGGTCAGGAAAAGTATCTGAGAGTTTATATTTTATTGATACTTGTAGGAAATTGGGGCCCAAGCCACATAAATATCCTGGGAAGGCATTCTGGGAGGAAAAAATAGTAAGTGTAAAATCCCAGACATTGCAACATGTCCAAGTATACTGACGGCATGGCAATAACCTGAACCAGAGACACTGGAGTTAAATTGTGGGGAAGGAGAGACGTAGACAATGAATTCATGGTAATAAAGGGTACTAGTCCATGTAGGACTTTTAACATTTTTTGGCTTTTTCATGAGTGAGATTGTAAGCCCTGGAAAGTTTCAAGCAAGGGAAGAATATGATCTGATTTAAATTTTGACAATATTTGTGGCCTAAAGGAGGCAAGGATGGAATCAAGGAGACTAGTTAGGAAGGTACATGTGACAAAGTAGGGAAGGGTTGATGTTGTCCTGGGCCAGGGTGGTAGCACTGAAAGTGGTGAGAGGTGTCCTTAACAGCAACTATTTTAACTTTTTTTTTTTAACATTTATTTATTTCTGAGAGACAGAGACAGAGAGTGAGGAAGACATAGAATCCAAAGCAGGCTCCAGGCTCTGAGTTGTCAGCACAGGACCCCACACGGGTCTTGAACTCACAAACCGTGAGATCATGACCTGAGCCAAAGTCAGAAGGTCAATGGATTGAGCCACCCAGGCACTCCTCAGCAACTATTTAAAGTAAAGTGAACAGAATTTACCGATATAATGGAGATTAGATGTGGTAAAGAGAGAAGAATTTTACCGAGACAAGTAGATACATGAAGTTGCCATTTACTGGGATAGCGAAGACTGAGCAGATTGTAGCAAAGGTTGAATTGTTTTGTGCACAAAATAAATTTAAAAATTAACAATTATGCATATTCTATGTTAAGGAGAAGAAAAGAAGGGAGTAGACTTCAGGAGACAGACCTTGACTGAAGATACAAATTTGAATATTTCAAAGCATTGAATTGGTAGTTAAATGCAAGGGACTAAATAAACTAAGATAACCTGAGAATCTAGTATAGATAAAGAAAATGTCTAATGTCTAATTCCTGATCTAATACATAGAAATCAGAACAAGGATGAGGGCAAAAGAAAGGAAAATAAGAAGCAGCAGCCAGTGAAGTGAATAAAAAAATGTTGAAGGAGAATGGTATCCCAGAAATCAATAGAGAAAAAGGCAATGTAAAATATTGGGGTGATTAAATATAGATGCTAAATTAAGGGAGAAGTGGATTAAAAACCGAACACTGAATTTAACCAACAGAGATGTCATGGGTGACCTTGATAACAGCAATTCTAGGAGGTGGAGATAAATATCTTAATTGGTGTGGTTTCAAGAAAAAAAATGAGAAGAATGGAACTGGATGAGTTGTACTATGAAAGGGAACAGAAGATTGAAGTAGGTGAAGGAGAATGAAGGATAAAGGAAATTAATTTTTTAGGTGTGAAGTAATTTGTATATGCATATTTAATTAACATATTATGATATATATGAAATATAATTTATAATATATGCATTTTTATACTTATGTATATATATTTACATTTAATGGTATGTGTATTTATAATATGTGTATAATTTATAATAAGTGTGTGTATGTGTGTGTGTGTGTATATATACATATATATATATATGTGTATATATACATATACATTTTTAATGAGTTCCTCAGGTGGAAGGGGAAAAGTATGATTCATGATCCATGAGTGACATTGAATAGGGCAGGAATATGGATGATTTGGTGAGTTGGTTAGGTAGGAGAATGAAAGTTCCAACAAAGAGGGAAGGAAGAGTAAGTCTGGGCACAGATGTAAACAGGCTGGTGGGTTTGGTGGTGGGAAGATGTGGCAACTCCCGATCAATAGTTTCATTTGTTCGTAAAATAAGAAAAAGATCATCAGGTGAAATTTAGAGAGAAGGAAATGGCTTTGGATGTAGAGAATAGAGAGAGTATCAGAGAGTCACCACAATAGGTAGGAGAATGTAATGACCAGAGAAATGCATAGTATTTGGGCTAGCACTGAGACTTAGCATTCATTTGCTATTTCACAATGTAAAATTTGATTTCACAAATATAAGAAAATATAATGTAACATGATGTTTAAAAAACTATTTAAATTTTTTTATCTTTTTTAATTTTATTTTTTAAATTTACATCCAAATTAGTTAGCATATAGTGCAACAATGATTTCAGGAGTAGATTCCTCAATGCCCCTTACCCATTTAGCCCATCCCACCTCCCACAACCCCTCCAGAAACCCTCAGTTTGTTCTCTATGTTTAAGAGTCTCTTATGTTTGGTCCCCTCCCTGTTTTTATATTATTTTTGCTTCCCTTGCCTTATGTTCATCTGTTCTGTGTCTTAAAGTCCTCATATGAGTGAAGCCATATGATATTTGTCTTTTTCTGACTAATTTCGCTTAGCTTAATACTCTCCAGTTCCATACACGTAGTTGCAAATGGCATGATTTCATTATTTTTGATTGCCGAGTAATACTCCATTGTATTTATATACCACATCTTCTTGATCCATTCATCCATCAATGGACATTTGGGCTCTTTCCATACTTTGGCTATCATTGATAGTGCTGCTATAAACATGGGGGTGCATGTGTCCCTTCGAAACAGCATACCTGTATCCCTTGGATAAATACCTAGTAGTGCAATTGCTGGGTCATAGGTTAGTTCTATTTTTAAGTTTTTGAGGAACCTCCATACTGTTTTCCAGACTGGCTGCACTAGCTTGCATTGCCACCAAAAATGCAAAAGAGATCCTCTTCGCATCCTCACCAACATCTGCTGTTGCCTGAGTTGTTAATGTTAGCCATTCTGACAGGTGTAAGGTGGTATCTCATTGTGGTTTTGATTTGTATTTCCCTGATGATGAGTGATGTTGGGCATTTTTTCATGTGTCGGTTGGCCATCTGGATGTCTTCTTTGGAGAAATGTCAATTCATTTCTCTTGCCCATTTCTTCACTGGATTATTTGTTTTTTTGGGTGTTGAGCTTGATAAGTTCATTACAGATTTTGGATACTAACCCTTTATCTGATAAGTCATTTGCAAATATCTTCTCCCATTCCTTCGGTTGCCTTTTAGTTTTGCTGATGGTTTCCTTCACTGTGCAGAAGCTTTTTATTTTGATGATGCCCCAGTAGTTCATTTTTGCTTTTGTTTCCCATGCCTCAGGAGATGTGTTGAGTAAGAAGTTGCTGTGGCTAAAATCAAAGAGGTTTTTGCCTGTTTTCTCTTCAAGGATTTTGATGGCTTCCTGTCTTGCATTCAGGTCTTTCACACACTTTGAGTTTATTTTTGTGTATGGTGTAAGAAAGTGGTCCACTTTATTACAGGTTCATTATTCTGCATGTCGCTGTCCAGTTTTCCCAGCACCACTTGCTGAAGAGACTCTTTATTCGATTGGATATTCTTTCCTGCTTTGTCAAAGATTAGTTGGCCATATGTTTGTAGGTCCATTTCTGGGTTTTCTATTCTGTTCCATTGATCTGAGTGTCTGTTTTTGTGCCAGGACCATACTGTCTTGATGATTACAGCTTTGTAGTAAAGCTTGAAGTTGGGATTGTGATGCCTCCTGCTTTTTCTTTTTCAAGGTTGCTTTGGCTATTTGGGGTCTTTTCTGGTTCCATACAAATTTTAGGATTATTTGTTGTAGCTCTGTGAAGAATGCTGGTGTTATTTTGATAGGGATTGCATTGAATATGTAGATTGCTTTGGGTAGTATCTACATTTTAATATTTAGTCTTCCTATCCAGGAGCGTAGAATCTTTTTCCATTTTTTGTGTCTTCTTCAATTTCTTTCATAAGCTTTCTACAGTTTTCAGCATATAGATTTTTCACCTCTTTGGTTAGATTTATTCTTAGGTATTTTATGGTTTTAGGTGTAATTGTAAATGGGATTGATTCCTTGATTTCTCTTTCTGTTGCTTCATTGCTGGTGTATAAGAATGCAACTGATTTCTGTGCATTGATTTTATATCCTGCAAGTTTGTTGAATTCAGGAATCAGTTCTAAAAGTTTTTTGGTGGAATCTTCAGGGTTTTCCATATAGAGAATCATGTCATCTGTGAAGAGTAAAAGTTTGATCTCCTTCTTGACTATTTGGATGCCTTTTATTTCTTTGTGTTGTCTGATCGCAGAGGCTAAGACTTCCAATACTATGTTGAATAACAGTGTCGAGAGTGGACATCCCTGTCTTGTTCCTGACATTAGGGGGAAAGTTCTCAGTTTTTCCCCATTAAGGATGATACTAATGTTGGGTCTTTCATATATGGCTTTCATGATCTTCAGATATGATCCTTCTATCCCTACTTTCTTGAGGGTTTTTATCAAGAAAGAATGCTGTATTTTGTCAAATGCTTTCTCTGCATCTTTTGAGAAGATCATGTGGTTCTTGTCCTTTCTTTTATTGATACGATGAATCACATTGATTGTTTTGGGGATATTCAACCAGCCCTGCATCCCAGGTATAAATCCCACTTGGTCGTGGTGAATAATTTTTTTAATGTAGTGTTGGATCCGGTTGGCTAATATCTTGTTGAGGATTTTTGCATCCATGTTCATCAGGGAAATTGGTCTATAGTTCTCCTTTTTAGTGGGGTCTCTGTCTGGTTTTGGAATCAAGGTAATGCTGACTTTGTAGAAAGAGTTTGGAAGTTTTCCTTCCATTTCTATTTTTTAGAACAGTTTCAAGAGAATAGGTGTTAATTCTTCCTAAAGGTTTGGTAGATTTCCCCTGGAAAGCCATCTGGCCCTGGAATCTGGTTGTTTGGGAGATTTTTTGTTACTAATTTGATTTCCTTACTGTTTATGGGTCTGTTCAAATTTTCTATTTCTTCCTGCTTCAGTTTTGGTAGTGTATATGTTTCTAGGAATTTGTCCATTCTTCCAGATTGCCCATTTTATTGGTATATAATTGCTCATAATATTCTCTTATTATTGTTTTTATTTCTGTTATGTTGGTTGTGATCTCTCCTCTTTCATTCTTGATTTTATTTATTTGGTCCTTTCCTTTTTATTTTTGATCAAACTGGCTAGTGATTTATCAATTTTGTTAATTCTTTCAAAGAACCAGCTTCTGGTTTCATTGATGTGTTCTACTGTTTTTTGTTTTTTTTTTTTTTTTTTTTTTTTAGTTTTGATAGCATTAATTTCTGCTCTAATCTTTATTGTTTCCTGTCTTATGCTGGTTTTGGGTTTTATTTACTCTTCTTTTTCCAGCTCTTTAAGGTATAAAGATAGGTTGTGTATCTGAGATCTTTCTGCCTTCTTTAGGAAGGCCTGGATTGCTATATACTTTCCTCTTATAACTGCCTTTGCTGCGTCCCAGAGGTTTTGGATTGTGGTGTTATCATTTTCATTGGCTTCATGAACTTGTTAATTTCCTCTTTATCTTCTTGGTTAGCCCATGCAGTCTTTAGTAGGATGTTCTTTAGTCTCCAAGTATTTGTTACCTTTACAAATTTTTTCTTGTGGTTGATTTCGAGTTTCATAGGCTTGTGGTCTGAAAATATGCATGGTATGATCTCAATCCTTTCGTACTTGTTGAGGGCTGATTTGTGTCCCAGCATGTGGTCTATTCTGGAGAATGTTCCATGTGTACTGGAGAAGAATGTATATTTCACTGCTTTAGGTTGAAATGTTCTGAATATATCTTTTAAGTCCATCTGGTCCAGTCTGTCATTCAAAGCCACTGTTTCCTTGCTGATATTTTGCTTAGACGATCTGTCTTTTGCTGTGAGTGGGGTGTTGAAGTCTCCTACTATTATGGTATTACTATCCATGAGTTTCTTTATGTTTGTGATTAACTGATTTATATATTTGAGTTCCTCCACATTTGGCACATAAATGTTTACAATTGTTAGGTCTTCTTGGTGGATAGACGCCTTAATTATGATATAATGGCCTTCTTCATCTCTTGTTACAGTCTTTATTTTGAAATCTAGATTGTCTGATATAAGTATGGCTATTCCAGCTTTCTTTTGTTTACCATTAGCATGATAGATAGTTCTCCATCCCCTTCATTCAAACTGAAGTTGTCTTTAGGTTTAAAGTGGGTCCCTTGTAAACAGCATATAGATGGATCATGTTTTCTTATTCATTCTGTTACTCTATGTCTTTTGATTGGAGCATTGAGTCCATTGACATTTAGAGTGAATACTGAAAGATATGAATTTATTGCCATTATGATGCTTGTAGAGTTGGAGTTTCTGGTGGTGTTCTCTGGTCCTTTCTAGTCTTTGTTTTTGTTTTTTTGGTCTTTATTTGTTTTTTTTTTTTCATCTTTTCTTCCAGTTTGGAGCATCCTTAAAATTTCTTGCAGTCTTGGGGCGCCACAGTTGGTTAAGCGTCCGACTTCAGCCAGGTCACGATCTCGCGGTCTGTGAGTTCGAGCCCCGTGTCGGGCTCTGGGCTGATGGCTCAGAGCCTGGAGCCTGTTTCCGATTCTGTGTCTCCCTCTGTCTCTGCTCCTCGCCCGTTCATGCTCTGTCTCTCTCTGTCCCAAAAATAAATAAACGTTGAAAAAAAAAATTAAAAAAAAATTTCTTGCAGTCTGGTTTAGTGGTCACAAACTGCTTTAATTTTTGCTTGTCTGGGAAACTTTTTATCTCTCCTTCTCTTTTGAATGACAGCTTTGCTGGATAAAGAATTCTTGGCTGCATATTTTTCTGATTCAGCACATTGAATATATTCAGCCACTCCTTTATGGCCTGCCAAATTTCTGTGGATAGGTCTGCTGCAAACCTGATCTATCTTCCTTTGTAGGTTAAGGATTTTTTTCCCTTGCTGCTTTCAGATTCTCTCCTTTCCTGAGTATTTTGTGAATTTGACTATGATATCCCTTGTTGATGGTTGGTTTTTGTTTCCTCTAATTGGAGTCCTGTGTGCTTCCTGGATTTTGATGTCTGTGTCTTTCCCAAATTCAGGTATTTTTCTGCTATCATTTGCTCACATAACCTTTTTATCCCTATTTCTCTTTCTTCCTCTTCTGGGACCCCTATGATTCTGATGTTCCTTTTTAATGAGTCACTGTTTTCTCTAATTCTTAAATCGTGCTCTTTTGCCTTAATCTCCCTCTTTTTCTGCTTCATCATTCTCCATAAGTTTGTCCTCTATATTGCTGATTCTCTTTTCTGCCTCATCCATCATTGCCTCTGTGGCTTCCATTCGAGATTGCAGCTAATTTATAGCATTTTTTATTTCATCCTGACTAGCTTTTATTTCTTTTATCTCCGCAGAAATGGATTCTAATCTATTTTTGACTCCAGCTATTATTCTTATTATCGTGATTCTAAATTCTGGTCCAGACATCTTGCTTGTATCAGTGTTGGTTAAGTCCCTGGCTATTGTTTATTCCTGCTCTTTCTTTTGTGGTGAATTCCTTCATTTTGTCATTTTGAAGGGAGAAAAGGAATTAATGAGGTAAAAAATTAAAATTAAAAAAATATTAAAAATAAAAAATTAAATACACACACACACAAAATCTAATAAATGATGCTATATCCTAGTTGTGTTTTGTTCTGGGTGTTGAAAGGGGCTTGATAGATTAGAAAAAAAAGGGGAAAGGAAAAAAAAGGAAATCATTTGAAAAATTTGAAGAAATGAACACACTGAAGTAGACTGTAATGAAATGATTGAAGTAAAATAGAATTTGAAAAAATTTACACAAAATAAAAAATATAACAGAAAAAATTAAAGAAAAATATTTTAAATAAAAATTGAAAATAAAAATGAGTTTTTTCTATTTTTGTATTAAAGAAAAATGAAAGAAATGAAAAATAGAAAAAAGGAAAAAAGAAAAAAAAAAGAAAATTGAATAGATGGACAGGTGAACAGGCTGAAATTAATTCATTTTCCCCTAGAAGTCAAACTATGAAGCACTTTATAGTCCATAAACTAAGAAGGCAGAGAGACTGGTGTTCCTGAAGAGCGAGGTTGGCCTCGTTGGGCACAGCCTGGTGTAATGGCTCCATTCTCCACTTGATGGTTCTGCTTAGCTTACTGGGGTGGAATGTTGTGGTGCTTGTAGGTGCTTATATGCATGCGCGGGAGCAGTGAAAATGGTGTCACTCAGCTACCCATTCTCTCGTATCAGAACTCTGTTCTCCCCGATCAGCAATCGCGCACCCGTCCTTTGTCTTCTGCTTCTGTCCACTCCCTGCTTTTAGCTGTCTGTGACCAGGCCCCGGGCATAACATCCCTCTGAGTTTTATCTCAGAATCTGCTGTTTTTCCTGACCCCTTATTTCTGAGGGATGCAGCTTTGACCTGTTCTGCCCCTCTGCAGGAGGGTGTTGCAGAGCACTGGTCGGGTGCCAGACCACCCAGGAATATTCATGGGACTGTGCTGCTGCTGACACCCAGAGATTGCAGCTGGGTGCCATCCCACTCCCTCCCCCCCAAAAAGTTCACGCAATTGTGTAGCAGCAGCTTTTCAGGGATTATGGCAAATCACAACACACATCTGGCACCAGGCTTCACCCCCAGCGACCTTGTTCCAGCACCAGCAAATGTGGTTGTTCTCCTGGGTCCACTGAGGCCTTGCCTTTGGGGGACCCACACAGCCCCTTCCAGACGTTCTTCCAGCAGGGGAACCGCCTCTCCCTGCCTGAAGAACCCAGACTCCACTCTGCTCCTGGGGATTTGCCCTTCCCACCAGAGCACCGCCAGGTATTGAGCTGCAGAGTTTCAGCTTCCCCTGTTTATACTCTTAATGGAATTTAAACCCCCTCCTTTCTCCTTTCTCCCTTTTTAGTTCAGTCCTTGCGGCTGTTTCCACTTTTCCACTTTTTCTCTAGCTGCTTTGGGGGAGGGGTGCTTTTGCCATATTCTCTCTTCCTAATTCCCATCTCCATCTTCTCTCTGCATGCAAAAATAGCTCCCTGCCATCCGCGGGATTCTCTCTCCCCCAGTTCACCTCTCCATGCTGCGTACCTGCTGAATTCTGTGGTTCAGGTTGTGCAGATTGTTGTGTTAATCCTCAGATCAGTTTCTAGGTGTGCAGGATGGTTTAGTGCTGGTCTGGCTGTATTTCATGGATGCAAGACACACAAAAAACTTCCATGTTGTTCTGCCATCTTGGCTTCTCCATGTTTACAAATTTTTTAAGTTTAGTTTTCCTTTGAGCTGTGGTTCATTGTTCAGTTCCAGCAGTGAGTAAGCAGAGAGGTAGACCGAACCAGCCAAACCAGTATGTCTAAGGGTGTTAGGCCAGGAATTCATAGGTATTATTATTTGGGACAGTCTAAATTATCATAAAAATGGATTCAAATTGTAATGGTTCAACATAAAATAGATGTATTTCTTACACACATATCAGGTTGGTGGGTATCTTTTCCTTAGGTGATTTAGGAACTCACATTGCCTTTTTGTGGCTTTGCTATGCCCTATAGATTTTTAATTTTTTTAACGTTTATTTATTATTGAGAGCCAGAGAGAGACACAGCATGAGCATGGGAGGGGCAGAGAGATGGAGAGACACAGAAACGGAAGCAAGCTCCAAGCTCTGAACTGTTAGCACAGATCCCAGTGTGGGGCTCAATCTCACAAACCAGAAGATCATGATCTGAGCCATAGTCTGATACTTGACCAGTTGAGCCACTCAGGTGCCCCATTATGCCCTAAAGCTTTAACTTAAAAGCTTTTCTAGAAGGCCTAGAAAAGAAGTCCAATTTTTAGAAAGCATACTGGCAGTAGCACACATCACATCCACTCACATTCTATTGGGAAAAATTAATCTTATGACTATACCTGCTTCCAGCATGCCTGGGTATTGTAATTACTGGCTGGATACTGTCTTTTTAGCTATCTATTTATCTAGAAGAGTAGAATTAACTTTTGGTTGACCTCTAGTTGTCTCTGCCATATTGGGTATAATGATGGGTATGGAATTTAACCAGACATGGAAAGAAGTGGAATGTGAAAGGTTATTGAACAACACTACATGGATTGGAGGACCTGATGCTGGTGGAAGAATTGTTGAACTTGAACTACTTAGTAGAGATATTGACCCAGAAAGATAGAAGGGGGTGGTCCATAAGTAGGATACTTGAAAGGATAAAGAAAATTGACCAGCTGGCTACCAATTTGGATGACTCTCAAAGTGGGTGTTGAGCAAACTTAGAATAACTCAACATCGGAACAGAAATGAACTCTAATATCTAATTCAGATATTGAATTCTTCCACTGAAAATGTATTCTAGAACAAATTTCTTATTTTCTATGTATTTTAATTTTGTCTTATAAAATAAAAATACTAAAACATCCTACTGGGTTATTAGAAAATTAAGTGAGAGAGTATAGATGATAAGAATTATCAAATTTGTGCTCTCTTTCTAGCTGAATTTCAGAATACTGCTGACTCCCATGAATTTGGAATACTTAGAAGCAGGAGGGTATAATCAGAGTTGCTTCTGATTTGTCAGGTATCCTTCCTGAAAGAACACAAAATTGCTTTTCAAAAAATATGTCAGAATATTAACATAGCAAATGGGGAGTATAGGTTGGGGTAAGATAAAATTATGCTGTTGTATAATGTTACAGTGAAGAATTATATCCCACTTTTTAAAAAATTTTTTAAATGTTTTTATTTATTTTTGAGACAGAGAGAGACAGAGAATGAGCAGGGGAGGGGCAGAGAGAGAGGGAGACACAGAATCCAAGGCAGGCTCCAGGCTTCGAGCTGTCAGCACAGAGCCCGATGTGGGGCTTGAACTCACACACCGCGAGATCATGACCTGAGCCGAAGTCAGACGCTCAACTGACTGAGCCACCCAGGTGCCCCTATGTCCCACTTTCTTAGAAAGAGTAATTCATTCTTGAATTCTGTATTTTCTCCTCAGGTCTACCATACCAACGATATATTCGAGTGAAGGTTAAAATATGTGTTATAATAAAATGTCTTTTCCTATTTGTCATAAAATAAGACTGGTAAGCTTGTTGTAAATGAAAATGAATATTTTCCAAGTCATGATATATAGTGGAGAAGATACAAATCTAAATTAGGGCCACAATAAGAGATAAAACTACCAATAATGTAATTGTGTCTTCTCCACCGAGAAGAAGAAAGAAAATAAATGAAAAATATTTGAAATTTCCCTTTCACTTTCCTTATTCTCCATTAGCTCCATGAGGAATTTTGTACACTCTGATAATTAAAAAAAAAAAAAAAAACAAGCAAAACTGAAAAACAAAGACACCTAGAGAAGTTTGAAAGATTGAGAGGCTATCAGGACTTTCACTACAGAAGAGAGAATTTATGGCACAAGATAACAAAAATTTCAGAAGACAAATGAAGGGAGAAAGACATTTGAGAGTTTATGAGGACTTGACTGGGTTTTGAAAAGAGACTTTTGAGGAGTTTTAAAAGATGTGAGAGATTTTGAGAATATATAAATGATGGTGGCTGGCTGTCTTGGTCTGGACTAATATAACAAAGTACTATAGACCAGGTGGCTAATATAGAAATTTATTTATCACTGTTCTGAAGCTGGAAGTATGAGATCAGGATGTCACATGGTTGAATTCTGCTGAGAGCCTTTGAGTTTCAGACTGCCTACTTCTCATTGTTCCCCCCAAATGGGCAGAGATGGGATGCAAGCTCTCTTGTGATTCTTATAAAGGTACTAATCCCATTCATGAGGGCTCCACCTTCACAACCTTATCTAATCCTAATTACCTCCCCAAAGCCCCACCTCCTTATAATATTGTACTGGGGACAGGGTTTCAACAGATGAATTTGAGGAGGACACATTCCGTCCATAGTGCCTACATACTGAAGTAGTGATATGGGGTGCCTGGGTGGCTCAGTCACTTAAGCATCAGACTCTTGATTTTGGCATAGGTCATGATCTTGCTGTTGTGAGATTGAATCCCATGCTGGGCTTCATGCTGGGCATGGAATCTGCTTAAGATTGCCTCTTTCTGTCTCCTTCTACCCCTTCCCGCTCATGGGCACATGCTCTCTCTCTCTCTCTCTCTCAAAAAAAACAACAAAGGAAGACAATAAAAAGTAGTGATGTAATGATAGTAGAAAGTGAAAAATGTAGCAGTGGAAATTGAGAATGGCAGGCAGAGAGTGATATTTAAGAGAAAGAGTTGGCCTGGAGGTCCATGATTTGGGTCTGATTTCATGGGGAAGAGGGAATACCCTCCTTCCTCTTTCCAAAATGCCCTCCTCATCCAACCTTTCCCACTGTTCTCCTTCATGCTATTTTTTGTCTTCAGATATAAGCTCAGTCATTACTTCCTTATGAAGTCATTCCCAGATGGCATAGTTTTACATGCTGTCACAGAATCCCATTGATGTCCTTGTCTTGACTAGCCATTATCCTTATTTCATTAAAATCTATCTCTCCCATTAGACTGTAAGCTACCTGAGAAGAGAGGCTGGTTTCATTCTGCTCATTACCTCACACACTGCTTGGTAGACAGAGCATGTTCAGTAAAAATTTAGTCAAAATATTACTCTAGGACGTCTTGGTGTGTTCCTGGTAAGAACTTAGTGTACCCCCTACTTAGATAATGTTGTCACTCACTGGGGTAGGGCACAGACAGCTGGAAGAAAGCACTTGGGTTCACTATTTTTGGTGTTGAGTTTACAATGTGTATGGGTCATGCCGGTGGAGATGTTGAGGCAGTTTGTGGGTATTATGGAGGTTGAACATTACATGCCAAGAAAAAGTTTTTAAAATTCATTCATTTGGAGCAAGATCTAGGAAAAAAACAAAAACAAAAACAAAAACAAAAACAAACCCCTGAAAAGCAATGTGTAGCTAGAGAAATAGGATGAAAATCAGAAGAAGATATTTTCACAGAAGCAAAACTGACAAGGGAGCAGAAAACTTAGCCGACATTCTTTCCTTCATGGAAGGAGCTGGAGAGTAGACTGTGGATGTTGCAGCCTCTTAATACCCAGTCTGTTACTTAGCTGCATACCAGCATTAATGCTTAATCAGAGGTTCTAACACATGGAGAAATTGCTTCTCCTGTTTTTATTCATATTTATGAGAATCTGTACCTTATAATTTTGCCAGATATGAAATAGCCAGAGGCCTTAGTGACCAATCATTTAAATGTATATTTGGGCCAAATGAAACCTTGAGAAATCCAGACTCTACAAAATGTTACCTTAGAATATTTTTGCATGTATTATGGAAAGAAATGGTTTTAGGCTAATTTGTATGACTTACCAGTGTAATACAATGCAATTTATTACGTGGAAAGCCAGTGGTTTTTTTTTTTTTTCTCTATCAGAAACCTATAAATGACAGAGTGGTGAATCTAGATAATACATTTTTTAAAATGATGTAACTAACCTTTGTGTTTTATTTTTGTTAGAGTATTGAAAACTGTACCTCTCTTTTTTTTTTAATTGAGATACAATTAGCATGTAACATTGCTTAATTGTAAGTTGTTCTTTCTCTTCTTAAACTAACTAAAAAAATATTTCTTTGTGATTGTCCAAGCAAAATTTTATTTCTCATGCAATATTTTAGACATTAATCAGAGACTAAGCTAGCTCTGGCCAGGAAGGGCTATGCTTTAGAAACTAACATTTACACAGCACTTTTCATTTGAAAAGCCATTGAAGAACATAAATTAATCTTTACAACACTGCTGAGAAGTCATTAATGACAGGAAGGGTGATCATTACTCCCATATTACAGATGAGTAAAACTACACTGCAAATTTAGACCAAATTAAAATTATTACTCATGTGGCAAATCATTTATGACTATCCCCATCTGATATTTCATGCTTCAAGTTTTTTAATGCATAATCATCTCTTGGATGAATAACTGCATTGCTCTCAGGTCCTTAACAGAAAAAATACTAAAGTAATAAGACAAGGAGCATGGAGTTTGGTCAGTACACGATGGAATATCCTTACCCTCTACTGGATTCACAGTGCGAGAGAACACTTACACATCACTGACATACTTCATCACTTCCCATACAGACATCATATTCAATTAACCAGAGAGCTCTCTGGCAACAGACTTGACATGCTTACCTAGGGAATGTCACAACCTCACCCCAAATCAATATTCAAGTTATGATGGACTGACAGCTTCACAGATGAATGAGTGTCCCTTGATTTTTACCTACTTTTGCTGCAGAACAGAGAAAAATGCTCAAAGCATGAACAAACAAACTTAATTAAGCTTAAGGGATATGGTTGAGTAATATAAATCCGGAGCAAACAAAGTCATGGAGCATTAAAAGAAGAGCTTAATGAAATTCTGATCAACAGGAAATAAAATGAAGAGCTGCTTCAAATGATTCAATAAAGTTGGTTCTTGGTGATTTAGGAAGGCAAATTTTCACTTATAAGCAGTTACTTTTGAGAGGTAATTTTCTAGACTCCTTAGACTGATGCATATCTTGTGAATTTCTATACTTTCTAATATATTTGACAAATTGCTGACAGCTTTTCCCTTTATTATTTGATCTACAAAATGATTCATAACGGACTCCAGAAATGGAAAGAAAAAAAAAACATTTTAAAACTTTAGAGGAAAAACAAAAGAACTAGGGTTATCAGAAAACACAAGTGCCAGCCTCAGATGTTTTGACAGATGCCATTTTCTGAGACATCTTTGCTTACTTGGAAAGGTATTTCTTCGGATAGAGTTGGGTTCATCTAACTCATCTTCTTTCTGATCCATTGTTTAATCCTCTGACTTTTCCTTTAGACTTTAATCTTCTTGGGAATGTCACATTAGCCACTTCTTCGGGTTAAGATAGCTATGAACTAAATTAAGTGGCAAAGGTTAAGACATCCATGGACTAATTTAAATTACAAATGATATCATTAATTTATAACTTAGTGAGAGTTGACACATGAGTCAGTGGGGAAAACCCTTCTGAACAGGGCACTGGTAAGGAAATTTTATTGGGAGAAAGAGTAGGATGGTGAACTATGACACAGAGGTCCAGAGATTGCCATCTTTTTTCTGTTCAGATATTGTGCTATCTCTAATTTTAGATTACAGAGCTGACACTGTGTGTGGGGGGAAATGGGAAGGGAGAGAGAGGAAGAGAGAGGGGAATAGAATGAGAAGCATAAAGATCCATTTCTACAGCTGAACACGATTCTAGCCATAAGAAAAAAATATATAAATAATAAAAAATAAAATTGTGTTTGCATTCACCTACAGATATATACTTGTCCTCCTCGGGATGACTTACTTTTTAGAAGGGAAATAAAGGACAGACATTGTTTAATGTAAGAAAACCTATAAAAACAAAAACTGGAAAAACCCAGAAACAGACATCTAGCAGTTCCCCTAATATAATTCAAAGTCAGGAAGTTAAAAAAAAAAGAAGAAGAAGAAGAAGAAAAATAAGGCAATGAGATGTCTAAACAATGATACAGAGATTCATGCTGACTGATATGCATTCATCCACAAACACTCTCTTATTTTTCACTCAACTCTAGATAGGCCTATGAAGTTTGGTTAAAATTTTCCAAGCTGATACCAATTATATGTAGAAATTTGAAGGGAAAAGCATAACAGGGATTCTGATTTCAAGGATATTTTAATGATGATTCTATGTTACCAACAAAAGCTTAAGCCCCTCCTTCACATATTGTTTTCTATTATTCTTTCCTGTTCTTAATTTTATGTATTAGTTGATTCAGCAAATATTGTGTGCGTATAATAAATATACTAGGCATAACTCTGAGTACTGAGGTTACAAATATTTTGTTATATAGGGGTAGGGCAATTCACAGGTTATAATTTAGGTAGACTTATATTTTGAATGATTAGAATAAATATTTTTGCTATTTTACATTTTTATTTATTACAAGTTTTGAATATTTGAATAGGTTACTCAGTATTTTCATGCTTAGATTTTTCTTTCACAAAATAAGGAAATAAGAGGAAATTCTTACACACCTAGTCAGTGCTTGGCACGTAATAGGCATGTGGCATAGATTAGTGTCATTTACTATCAAAGATAAAAATTTCAGCCATTCTGAAATGTACCTACTTAGACCCAGTCTAACCCCAAAGATCTTGTATACCTAATTTTTATTTTTATTATTTTTTGCCTATCCCCAGTTTATTTCTGTGCCCTTTCCTCCTTGAGAAGAGTTTCAAACATTAGGCATTCTGAAACTCCACGATAATAGGAAATTCAGGTAGCAGTTGTGTTTCAGGGTGTCTTGACATCTTAACAATCCAATCTATTTTCTACCAGCTGATGAATTCACTGTATAGTTTCTCAAATTCTCTATTTTTTTTTTTTTTTATCTTTAGGAAGAACCTGTGCATCTAAAATTTCTGGCTCTCATGCAAACGTTAGCTGTTTATTTCAATTCTGATCTTTTCCTGTTTACTTGGAAGAGAGCAGCAACAAACACATCAACTTCTGCCATAAAAAATATTGATTTGGATTCTTTATGATGCATATTGTTACTTCTAGAACCATTATGTTCACTCACTAATTCTCAGAAGCGAATTTTCCTACCTTTTTAGGATCACAGCGAGTCATCCACAATGTCGCCCAGAGCTGCAATCGTAATTATGGCTAAAAAATTCATGCCTTCAAACCAGTTAGATATGTTTGAAGATAAACATAGACATAAACGTGGCACAGTATTAGCGCGATGCCCTGTCCCCTGAGCGCTGCCAAACATCTGTGTTGGAGAGAAAAAAGCAAATGCGCAAGCAGGCCCGGGTCTCTCCATCTCTGCACGTGTGTTCCAAGATGACACAGCAGGGTGTGTGCGAACAAATAATGAGAGGACATTGCGATCAGCACGAGTCATTACCCAAGTCTCATGGGGGTTCCTCGTGGCAGTTTCATTGTCAATTTGTGCCTCACTAGCTCTGTGGTCTTGAACAGAAAATAAACTTCAATCAGAGTTAGAGATAACGATATTAGTTTATTTCTAGGTACTTGATGGAAACTTCTCAGGGTATTTCTAGTTCCAGTTTCTTGAAATAGTGAAGATTGATATCAATCCCATTCATAGCAGAACCCACTTCTTTGTTCATTCTAGCTGTGCAGCATAAGGTCTCCAGATATTCTTCCCCCATTGGCTCTGTTTTGCATATCACAGGCTTGAGTCACACAAAGCCCTGGACTTAGGTGCTCCACCTATAAGTGCTGATTGTGTGATGGGGAGAATACATGTATTCACCGAATCACACTCCTGGGATGGGGTTGAATCAATGTGAACATAATTCCCTTCATGGTGAATTAAAGTAAACATTTATTCGTTCACACTTATTACATGATAAACTGTGCTAAGTGCTGGGATATAATGAGGAGCAAACATCAACAAGATGTGTGCCTGGTGCAGCTGGGGATCTTGTGGGGAAGAAAATGTTAACTATATAATAAAAAACTACATCTTTGTGTAAGAAATGAGAGGTAGTTGTACTAGCTAACAGCACAGGAGAGGGAAGAGCAGTTTATGTGGGGGAACTGGAGAGAGATTGCATGACTACAGTGCACAGCTTGAAGGAGGATTCTAGCTCTAAATGAGTCTGGCGGAAGAATTAGGAACCCAACTACGTACAATATTTTGTCATGACAGAAATGGGGAACAATGAAGGAAACAGCTCTGTGTCTGGAGGGTGTAAAGAACAGAACTGATTCAAAGGAGTCAGTGTAGGTGAAGATGAACAAGTGTGTAGTAAGTAAATTGGCCTTACCCAAAGAGAGGTCTGGGCCTTTGTCCCTGGCTCCTGGCAGGTAACCTCTAATCCCTTACAATTTGCTGTGCAATAGAACTCTCTTGTTATTCATAGTGAGCTCCATGGGTGATATCTGATAGCTTATGCTAATGATGTAAGGACCTTATGATGGGCTCCTTGGGCCACATAATATCAGCCTGACCTCCAGAGAGGAGTGAGGAGTGTCAACTGCATGGACAATCAATGAATCATGCCTGATAAGAAGCTTCCTGGATTGTTAATACTCTGCAGATTGTCACACATTGATACTGAGAGGGTAACACATTCTGTGGGCAATGAATGTCTGTCCCCTGTGTGTCTCTTCCTTTGGCTGATTTTCCATATCCTTTTCCTTGACAGAAACGTAACTATGAGTACAATAGGTTGCTTGAGTTCTGTGAATTTTCCTAGTGAATTATCAAACCTGAGGATGATTTTGAGAAATTCTGATGGTTGGTTGTACGTGTTAATGTGGTTGGGTCAGGGCGCACAGATATTTAGTCAAACATTATCCTAGATGTTTCTGTGAAGATGTTTCTTGGAGAAGATTAACATTGAAACCAGAGGATTTTGAGTAAAGACGATACCCTCCATTATGTGGGTGAGCTTTATCCAATCACTTGAAGGTCTTAATAGAACCAAGACTGACCTCCCCTGAGTTATAAGGAGTTCTTTCAACAGATTTCCCTGGGACTCCAGCTGCAACTCTCCCCTAGCTACCCAGCCTACTGGCCTATCCTAAGATTTAGGACTTACCATTCCTCCACAGTTGCATGAATCAATTCCTTAAAACAAATATCTTCCTCTCATTTCTCTCTCTCTCTCTCTCTCTCTCTCTCTCTCTCTCTCTCCACACACACACACACACACACACACGCGCGCACACACACACACACACACATACACATCCTATTGGTCCTGTTTCTCTAGAAAATTCTCACTCATATACTTTCTAAACTTGCAGTTGGCAACAGAAGTGAGCATAATCTGTGTGCACTCTACCCTCTAATTTTGTAGTTGGACCCTAACATCTTGAGGAGGCATCGGAAGTTTTGGGCAGACTTGACAGTCTGGATGACTTAACCTTGTGGCTTGGCTAACTCTGGGTGACACGAGGAAACCTAGATTCCTATAGTCTTGGGAAACATGTAGTTTTCAAATAACTGGAAGGAAATAGATGGGTTTAAGAGCTATTTGTTAACTAAAATCCATGGAAATTAGTGAGGGTGCTAAAGAAGAATAAGATTTGAGGTTGACTAGGTCAGGGAGTATACACATGTTCTCTTAGGATCATTAAAGGAGTTTACGGTTGGCAAGGAATAAAATCTTTTCAGATAAGCGGAGTTTAAAAATTGTGTTGGCCCATATGAATCTTGAAAACAAACCAAAAAAAAAAAAACCCAAACAATCCTATTGATGGAGAAATGACTTTAACATCAAGAACTTATGGGAGAACAAAGTACAGCCAACAGCAAAACCCCTCATCATCCCTTTATTGTTTTATTCACACCCATTTTTCACAGAAAGCTAGAGAACAAGATCACTTTAGCTGATTCAGGATGAGCCAATCATCACGAGAACAGACTTTCCAATTTTAGGCAGTTCCAAACAATGCTGGCTAGAGGAAAACCACCAAGAGTAAGCAATGGGTCTGTAAAATTTGTGAGTCATTCGAAAGAACAAACACTGACATTTGCATTTTCTTTGGGAATGCCCACAGCAGAGATGTTTAAAGAGTTTAAAGATGGTGGATAGTAAGGGGAGGAATGATAGAGATAAAGAATTTGGGAGGTTCAAGTAAAACATTCTCTGAGGGCATGGGGACCATCCCCTACCCTTCT
Organism: Felis catus; assembly: GCF_018350175.1. Classification (NCBI taxonomy): domain Eukaryota; kingdom Metazoa; phylum Chordata; class Mammalia; order Carnivora; family Felidae; genus Felis; species Felis catus. Next base: position 175,363,655 of record NC_058371.1, read on the forward strand.
TCTCTATTCCAGTTGCCCAAGCAAGGAGGCTTTTTGAAGTGTGGCTCGTAGACCAGGGGTGCATACTCTGATTCTCCCCCGCAACACCGCCTGTCCCTCTATACTTGAATAGAGTTGCTTAAATCCTCCTCAAAGCATTTTCTGGCAATAATTGAGATAAGTGGAAAAGTGATAGTCTCTTCCTCTTGGGCACAAGCAATTTCTGGTAACATAATTTTTATGGATTGCGTGTCATGAAACATCTTTTTTTTGTGGAACATTCTTTTTTATGTTTATTTATTTATTTTGGGAAGGAGAGACAGAGAGAGAGAGAGAGAGAGAGAGAGAGAGAGAGAGAATAGGGGAGGGGCAGAGAGAGAAAGGGAGAGATAGAATCTTAAGTTGGCTCAGAGACCAACCTGGGGCTCAGTCTCACAAACCGTGAGATCATGACCTGGGCCAAAATTAAGAGCTGGACACTTAACTGACTGAACCACCCAGGTGACCCATGAGACATTCTATATAAGAAATAACATGAAAAGTTATTCAAATCCTACTCTCTCTATAACTTTTGAATACGAAGTGACACATTGTGTGGGCCAAGAAAGAATTGGGTTACAGAATTCATTACGATTGCTTTTGTCATGTTTCAATTTAGGCAAGCTTTTATTTATTTATTTTTTAAGTTTATTTATTTACTTATTTTGAGAGAGAGAGAGACAGAGGGAGAGAGAGCGAGAGCGAGAGAACGAGCAGTATGAATGGGAGAGGGGCCAAGAGAGAAAGAGAGAGAGAATCCCGAGCAGACTCTGTGCTGGCAGAGGACAGAGCCCGATGCAGGGCTGGATCTCACAAACTGTGAGAGTTCTGATTCTACTATAACTGACAAGAAGCTATTGCCCTCTTGAACTGGTATACTCACTCATTTTGCAGATAAAGGAGAGGAGTCAAGAGATTCCAGATGAGGGCAAAATAGCTCTATGTTAATAATAATGTGAAAAGGGTTCTGAAGTGAGAGTCGAGAGACTGAATTCTAATCTTTCTTGTTTATATCATCCAACAATGGCACTAGTGACCAGGGAGATGATTGAAACTACAGAAAATTCCATAGCTTGACCCCCAGGCTCAGGCCATGACACAAGCCTGTCTGATTGCTTTTCCAGGGAACCTAGAATTTTTCATATAACCATCTCTCTATTTCGTTCTAAAAAATTGCTGAAAAGAACAATTACAGTGAGTAAATTGAGTCCAAATAATTATATGTATATAGTCCTTGTCCTAAATAACTTTAATGATGAGAAGAGATTTTATGTAGGTTGGATTTGAGAAATATTTCTGAAGCACACATTCTAATCATGGATGTACAAGTAAATTTGTTACGGCAGAGGTTGAATACATAGAGCCTTTTAAATGTGTCCAAATTCAGTTATAAAATATTACACGTTTTATTATTTTAAAATTGTGGCTTCTGGTTGGCTCAAGTCAGTTAAGCATCTGACTTCACCTAAGGTCATGATCTCGTGGTCTGTGAGTTCGAGCCCTGCGTTGGGCTCTGTACTGACAGCTCAGATCCTGGAGCCTGCTTCAGATTCTGTGTCTCCCTAACTCTCTGCCCCTCCCCAGCTCATGCTCTCTCTTTCTCTCTCAAAAAAAAAAAACATTAAAAAAAATAGAATAAAATTTTTTGTCAGTTGAATATTACATGAGTTATACTGTTTACACCGCTTAACGTATATTTCCAAAGTTTCACAAGCACATGTAATAAATTGATACCCTGTCTTTGTACAACTATATTTACTGCATGTTCCATTAATGCAGTATATATATTCCTGGGCTTATTGTGGAAAATGATGGAGCCTCAGGTGTCTACGGTAAATACCAAATTATATTTAGAGTTATCTTTATCCTTATTTTTAAGGTAGACTTCTCATGAGAAAATATTATAATGACCCACCTGTTTCTTTAAACTTAGCATGTTTCATGTAAAAATAAGGGATCAATTGTCATTTCAGCAGGGAGATTAGTGTTGTTTGATCATTTTAAGGATATATCTCTTCTTAAACCATTTTGGGATTCTGGTAACTTAACAGCTTAAAAGTATTATATGCTTTTCAGAAATGGAGGTATATTTACCCTGGAGACCTTAGGGACATTTAATGGAGAACATTTTGAACTTGTTTAAGCTTTTTAGAATTCAAAATGTACCTATATAAGTCAATTATTTAAAATGTTCTATGGCTAGCTCTCATCCAATAGGAGAATGTTAAGGTGGCATTGTCAGTTAAACTAAAGATTTAAATTGACCACTGTGAATTTGTCAGGTTTGGGGGAAATGTGACTGCATGATAGTAATTATGACTCTAAGGTCTTCTAAAGATAGTAAGCAGTTTCTCTTTCTCTTTCAGTATGCACCATCATCTCTGTCTGCACAAGCTGGCCACTACTGGTATCAGGGGATTGGCTTGTTATATGAAACTAGAACTTTATGAAACTGGGACATGGAATATTAGCGTAGTGATATTCATCAAGCAGAATAGGGGACTACCTCAAAGCAATGGGTTAGGTTCAGACACTGAAGGCATTAACAAATGCAATCAGTAATTCTGCCCGTCCCTTCCTTTTGAAAAGTATTTAGCCAATTGACAAGAAGTTAATGAACATTAGTTACTGTTATTCATAGATCTTAATTTCTAGAATGTTGCCAATATCATAAACTGCTCATACATATTCTGTGGGGTAGTTGTAAGGTTAGCAATAACTTAATATGTCTAGTAGATGAGAAAACAAGCCCAGAGAGCTTAGGAATTTACCTGAATGAAGTTCATATTGCTGGTCAGTGGAACAAGAGATTAGAACCAGGATTTCTTTTCTTTTCTTTTTTTTGAAAGGTTTAATTTATTTTTTAAATTTACATCTAAGTTAGTTAGCATATAGTGCAACAGTGATTTCAGGAGTAGATTCCTTAATGCCCCTTACCCATTTAGCCCATCCCCTCTCCCACAACCCCTCCAGTAACCCTCTGTTTGTTCTCCATATTTAAGAGTGTCTTATGTTTTGGTCTCCCTCCCTATTTTTATATTATTTTTGCTTCCCTTCCCTTATGTTCATCTGTTTTGTATCTTAAAGTCCTCATATGAGTGAAGTTATATGATATTTGTCTTTCTCTGACTGACTAATTTCGCTTAGCATAATACCCTCCAGTTCCATCCATGTAGTAATGAATGGCAAAATTTCATTATTTTTGATTCCCAAGTAATACTACACAGGCTTTCTGACTTATTTCAGAACTATTTTCTTATTATCACTAATACTGATTTTAAAAAAAAACATTAATTCTTGAGCTAAGTCTCTACTCTTATTGTGAAAAGCTGTCTCAACTCCATACTTTCCAACTTGTCTATGTATAACAATGATAATGTCAAAAGTGCCAATGATATCTTGAAGTCCTACTGTGTCTCAACTCAGTAATGAGCAAGCTCAGGTAGAGAGAGGCAGGGAAAAGCTCCATGATCCCTAAGGTCATTGGTCACAAAGACAGGACTAGAGTGGGTTTTGTTGACCTTGCTACCATGGTAAAGGCTCAGTTAAAACTGAGCCTAAACGGTGTCAGCACTATGGGAAAGAAAGTGTAGAATTGGGAAGTATGTCATTCCTGAGTGGGTTCAGTGAGGCTTTGGCCCCAAGGATTTTCAAATTAGGGAGCATGATGGTTGCCTTTTCTGAGGAGCCACCTTCTGTTTTGCTCAACTCAGTTTTGCTGTTATTATATAGGTGTCCTATCCCTTAAAAAAAAAAAAAAAAGAGGCACCTGACCCAACACATGCATAATTAAAGACAATGATGATGGTTCCATTTCTCTCTGCTAGTGATTGGATTAGTGGTGGCTGTGTGACCCACTTCTAGCCAACAAGATATAAGGGCAAATTTTCTGGGAAAAATTACCATATGTAGTAAAAGAGAAATATAAAGATAAAGCTATCTGACCCTTTTCATCTTGGCTTTAAACTTACACGTGTAATGTTTGGAAATACAATAGTCTTCTTTGATCATGAGAGAAAATCAGGAGACTCTTGAGGAAGTTTAACTAGTGCCCTGATATTATTGAGCTGCTGAATGGGTTCAGAAATTTCTATGTCTAATGACATTTTTTTAATGAGAAAAATAATTACGTTTGCATAAGCCACCTTTAGGCAGGCAATGTGTTACTTATAGTTAAAAGCTGCCATAATGGACCCTGGTTCCCATTAGTCTCCATTTGCCCTTGGGTCCAGTCTCTGCCCTTATCTGTCTTGCTGTGTGCCCTGGAAGGCTGACTCCTGTGGACTACATCACCTGAACCTCTTTGCCCTGTGGTTTCTAGCTGGCATCAGCTAACAGAAGACTCCTATAGATCAGAGTGTTTTTCCCTATCTCTGGGTTTCTGTTCAGTGTAATTTTGACCATGCTGTCTGTGCTCCTTAAGATGGTCGCTTCTGTCTGGTAGCCTTTATTTTATGGCTACAGCGCTCAACAAGGCTTACTGACTCTATTTTCTTCTCTTTCAGGCAGAAGGGGATGATATCAGCTTCTTGCTATTGCTTCCTCCTGTGGTCTCAACATCTCGTGGGTTTCTTTAGCCTCACCCATACCTTTAATAGATAGTTTCTTCATTAAAAATTCTCAGCTGAGACTGTTAACTTTTTCCAGTTGGGACGCTGGATGATACATATACTTTCTAAAGTCTTTTAAAAATGAAACTGAACAGAGATATGACATTTATTTTTATTTTCATTTCATTTCTTTTTTTTTTAACATGAAATTTATTGTCAAATTGATTTCCATACAACACCCAGTGCTCCTTCCAACAGGTGCCCTCCTCAATGCCCATCAACCACCCTCCCCACCCTCCCACTCCCCATCAACCCTCAGTTTGTTCTCAGTTTTTAAGAGTTTCTTATGCTTTGGCTCTCTCCCACTCTAACCTCTTTTTTTTTTCCCTTCCCCTCCCCCATGGTCTTCCGTTAAGTTTTTCAGGATCCACATAAGAGTGAAAACATATGGTATCTGTCTTTCTCTGTATGACATTTATTTTTTAAAGCAGAATAATTCTAGACCAACATAAGTTGTTTATAATCAGGGTGGAAGTCTTACCCTGTGTATTTATTTGGTAGGACTGCTGACAGAACACCACACACTGGGTGGCTTAAACACCATTAATTTGTTGTCTCACAGCTGTGGAGGCTAAAAGTCCAAGATGGAGGTATCAGCAGGGTTCATTCCTTCTAGGAACTGTGTGGGAGAATCTTTTCCATGCCTTGCCTCACTTCTGGTGATTTCGCTGGCAATCTGTGGTATTCCTTTGCTTGTGGATGACATCATCCTGACCTCTGCCTGCATCTTCCATGGCATTCTCCTGGTGATATGTGCCTGTGTCCAAATTTGTACCTTCATTAAGAAGCCAGTCATATTGAATTAAAGACCCAGCATGCTCCAATATGACCTCACCTAAATTAATTACATCTGCATGGCCCTATTTTAAAGTAAGATCACATTCTGACGCACTGGGGGGTTAAGTTTTCAACATAATGAATTTCAGAAGAACACAGTTTGATCCATATCACCTTGCACAAAGAAACCAGTATAGGCTAGTTCTGCCATGGAGCAGAAAAAAAGGATTTCAGAATACTTGTCAAACATTTGCTATGATCGATGGTACTCTGGATCAGGGATATAAACTCTCCACATAAACTCTCCAGTTGGAGTAGTAGATATACCATCATCTTAGAAATGGTGATATAACTTTAACCTTATTCATCAAGAGACATTCTAATTTATCGACCCATTTAAAATTTAAACATTTATTGAATGTTTTTAAGGCACTGTTCAAAAACTTTACACCTTTATTGAATATGATATTTACAACAATTTTATAAGTTACTATTATAAACATCATAATTTTTTCAGATAAGTACTTAAGGTTTTGAATCAAGTCACTTGACCAAAGTTTCTCAGCTTCACTAAGCCAGATTGGTGAAGCTGTAATGAGTACCTAAGACCTCAAACTCCATAGTGAGCCTCCCAAACTGCTATACTTTTATTTGACCACAGCAAGAGAAAGTGATAGCTCACGGTGTTGGGTCATCTTGGCTTTCCAATATTTTGTTTGTTGTTCGAATTGTGAAACTGGAAATCTTATTTGCACATCAGTGTCAATAGTTCATTAAGTGTTGGGCTGTCCTAGGACTGATGTCTTGTGCTGTCAACTCCTGTTTCCAATATTTAAGTCTGAACTTCACCAGTGCCTGTGTCTCTGCTCATTTTCTTTAAATTTTTACAAGAGTTAATATACAGGAGAGTTACTCTGAAACAGATTTAGGTGAAGGAATACTCCTATACACCCTAAATATAATTTTAATGTGTTTCTTTAAAAAAACATTTTATACGATGAATATGAAGAAAATATTCTTCAAAACCACTCACAGCTGACCAAGTAAGAAATTCTAAACTTCTATAGAAGCAGACTACATAGGAATGGGAAACTGAAGAGAAGCTGATAGTAATTGCAGCTTGCAAAAGGAATTAGCAAGTTTGAGGGGCCCCTGGGTGGGTCAGTGGATTAAGCATCTGGCTCTAGGTTTTGGCTCAGGTCATGATCTTACAGTTAGTGAGTTCAAGCCCTGCATCAGGCTCAGTGCTGGCAGTGTGGAGCCTGCTTGGGATATTCTCTCTCTCTCTCTCTCTCTCTCTCTCTCTCTCTCTCTCTCTGCCCCTCTCCAGCTTGCTCTTTCTCTCACTCTCTTAAAGTAAATAAATAAACTTAAAAAAAAAGTAATTAGGATATTTGATCTTTGGCAGTGCCTCCAAAAAAGAAAACATTGGGAAGAATCTGCTTCCCTTTCATTTGCTGGGAAATAAGCCACAGAAAAGGGGGATGCACTGTAAAGTGGACCAAATTGGAGAACTGAAAGATGAGCATAGCTCCAGCAATCAGGCAGTTCAACCTAAATTGTTTTTCTTTTCCCATATTATTTACTAATGGATGTAATTCCTTACATTTAGTCAGAGAAAAATTGCCTTATTGAACCAGATAAACTTCTCGGGTAAATCTAGTTATCTCTAAGGATGATTAGATACCTATGGCCAGAGTGGGTTTTGCTACTGTTTTACCATTTATAATGTAATTTAAAAGCTTTGATTACATTTCAAGCCAAAATCCTCTTCTTTTATCCTCTTGTAATTGGGCTTCAGAGACTTGAGATTAAAATTGGTCTCTATATAAAGTCATAAAGAGAAAATTTAGGGATGTAGAATAAAACAAAGTGTTGGATTCTCGGTATTATGGAGATTCAGGAAGATGAGTGTCCATGATGTGCCAGTGAATCTCTTTCACGTAGTTGAATTTCCTTAATTCCCTCAACAATGATTTGTGATGTGTATTCTTACATTTATTAGCTTTATGAGGATGCTAACATTCAGAGACATTAAGCTGTCCAAGGTCTCATGGGTAGTAAACAGAAGAGATGGGAAAGTGTATATACCTATTTTATCTATCTATATCTGTATCATCTATATCTATTTATAACATATCATCTATATCTATATCATCTATATATCTGTATCTATCTATATCTATATCTATACCTATATCTATATCTATATCTATATCTATCTATATATCATCTCTATCTATACCTGTATTTATATCTATATATATCATCTGTATCTATATCTATAGCTATATCATCAATTTATCTATTTATCTATCTCTCTTAGTTTTAATCTTAAACTCTTATAGGATAGTACATTACTTATGTATAAAGTTAAATTCCTTACCAGATATTTTAAAACACAACATTACAGGAAGCGTGCTTTCTAGTAATTGCATGAACCAATTTACATAAGTATATTTCATTCCTTCTCTCTTTCTCCTTTCCCTTCCTTCTATTTTCCTTCCAATACACTTATTATGTACTACAATGAACCAGATCATGTTTCAGTTTAACGGGATATGGGTTCATGATCTATATTTCTTAGGGGTGACTCAGGAGATAACAGGCATTAGAGAGCAGAGACCTGGGACTATATGATAAGTGAGCTAGGGAATCGTATCCTCACAGCCCAGTGAGAGAGTGTGAACCTGATGGGAGAAAAGAAAAGTTTGAGAATGGCTCCCAGTACAGGCACCTCTAAATAGAGCAACATGGCCTGTCCTTTTTTTCATATGGAAATTTTATTACCCTGATTTTGGCTAACAGAGAAATTTAAGGCTTAAATATAAAGTGACATTAACATCTTTATACTTCTTGGTCAGGTAGTTCTGTGTTCAGAAGTCAGACTGGAAATGCAGAGATTGAATGTGGAAATGTGGTTGCTGGGTGGTCCTTTGCGTCACATTTCAGAGTCAGTTTTAACACATTAAAAAAAAAAAAGTTTAGGGCGCCTGGGTGGCGCAGTCGGTTAAGCGTCCGACTTCAGCCAGGTCACGATCTCGCGGTCCGTGAGTTCGAGCCCCGCGTCAGGCTCTGGGCTGGTGGCTCAGCGCCTGGAGCCTGTTTCCGATTCTGTGTCTCCCTCTCTCTCTGCCCCTCCCCCATTCATGCTCTGTCTCTCTCTGTCCCAAAAATAAATAAAAACGTGGGAAAAAAAAAGTTTATTTATTTTGAAAGAGCAAGCACAAGCAGAAGGAGGGGCAGAGAGAGAGAGGGAGAGAGAATTGAAGCAGGCTCTGACCTGAGCTTAAATCAAGAGTCAGAAGCATAGCTGACTCTACAACCCAGGCACCCGAGACTTAACACATTTTTTACATACTACCTATATGCCTGTGAATGTTAATCCACTTTTCCTGGATTTTTATATGTTTGTGATATTACTTAATTATGATTCTTTAAAATGTTGATTCATTTTCCATAAACTAAATATAAATTAAAATATAACCTTTTCCCAACTCAGGGGTAGGCGCTGGAATTAGAGGAGAGAAGAATACAGTAAAGGTCTCTGTTTTCTGAACTCCATTCAAAATGTGGTTAGAGTATGATTGCTGTATTTTTACGTTTTCTATTTGGCTTTAACCAATAAGCATATAGATGAGTATTATCAAAATATACAAATCAATGTATTTAATGGAAGTCAACATGTTTTCTGTCTCCTAGAATTTGAGAATTCAATTATTTCATTGATGTCATATGTTACACGATGACATATAATTAAAAAAAAAGTACACAAGGATCTACCATTCAGATTTAAGTATTGCACCAAAGAGTTCTTTGGGGAAAGTCCCAGAACACCACTTAAAAAATCTTGAGAGGAGTCTGAGATGAGTTGATTGCCATCTTGAGACAAGGCAGTACTGAACTTTGTCAGGATTCAAGCTCGTCCAATTACCTTTCTGCTCTTCACTTTCAGAACTTGATTTTGCATTCAACACAGTCTCTTGGCATTTGAAGCTCTGTCAAACTAAACAGCTCTGTTTTAGACACATGTTTTGAAAAGCCTCACAGGCTCTCAGTTTGCACATACAGTATATCTTTTAAATACTATAACCCTGAAGCAGCACTGAGATATTATTTTCATAAAAGCGAACTCGAAACCAGTGAACCTTACATATTTGCTGTCTTCACAGGAAAAAGAAATGCACTCTTTGACTTATTTCCACACTGTCACAGAGTTCTGCCATTTTGAGATTGCAAGCACATTTTTTTCAAATAATTCAGAGCCAAGATATGGGTTTGCTTCATTTCTTACTAAACCTAGGAGACTTTTCAACCATAAAGTAAATGTTTTCTCAAAAAAATGAAACTCTGTGACCCACATTTACCTATTATTTGGAGCCCAGAATTACAATGAATATTATTGGCAGCATATAAATTCAAAGACTGGTAACAGCACAGGGCCTACTACCTTGTGCTTAAAACACAGACTGTGGACAATAGGGAAAATCATTTTTGTGATGTTATTTTTGTTATGCCATGATCCTATTTACATTTGTATCTTGATATTAAGTGCTTTAGAAGATAGTATCATATTTTGTATATTAAATAAAGTTTCTTCTCAGACACATTATAACACAATATTTATAAAAGGTATATTATGTACTGGTTAATCCAACCAATTAATATAAGTACATTTTCTTTCTTTCTTATTTTACCCCCTCCTTCTTCCTTCAGTTACTCTCTTTATCCTTCCTTGACTCCCTCTTCGCTTCCCTCTCTCTTTTCATCTAACACGTTTATCGTGAACCACAATGAACCACATCATGTTCCAGCTCCATGGAACACAAGTCCATTGATCTATAATAATGCTTGCAGGATGATCCTTGACCCATTCCAGAGGCCCTAGGGCTTCAGAGATCAGAGACCTGGGACTATATAAATTTTTCAAAGTTTAGAAATCTCATTTTTGTTCCCTACCCATTTCCATGATGGATATATATGAACAATTCCCTTCTAGAGAGGTAAATGTCTCTTAGCCTTTTCTATTCTCTGGACTTAGGGCTGTATATACGACCTGAATTCTATAGATGCTGCTTGGAATTTTGAATCTAAAGACTTTCAGATTACATTAGAAATTTGATTAAAGGGAGAACATTATAAGGGGCAAGATTGTGGGAATGGAGGGGTTTGGTGTTTAGATTTTGCACATTCCATTTTAGCCCAGTTAATACCACATGTTTCTAGTTCACAGTCAACAGAGATGACTACTTTACCAGGCTTAGCAGTAATTCACAATGTCAGCTCATGAATAAAATTACAGGCATTGGTTAATAACAAATAACATTGTCTAGAAGAAAAAGACTAACAGAGAAGGAGAGGCAAAGAGAAAGAACATCCTGAAATGTGGCATTTTCCATGGTCTCCTCACCATAGTCTTATGAAGATACTCACAAAAGATAGGTAAATTGTCTGAGTTCATTTAGTTCATAGGTAAGCAGACTGGTATTCATAACTTTAAAATTTTAGAAATCTATCTCCAAGTTTATATTCACTCAACTGTATTATAGTGCCTCTCACACTGATACAATCTTCCCGTTTGCTCCACACTGAGGCATACATTTATGTAATTATGTGTTTATTCAGTCTTTTGATAGTTACTGAGTGTCTACTCTGTGTCATGCGTAGATTTATATCAAGAGATGCAAAAGTAAATGAGGCAATGTCATGGAGTTAAATAACTATTGGAATCAGTCAGACTTGGATTGAATTATTGTTATCATAGAGACTCAAGTTAGTTGTGGCAATAGTCAGGCATCAACAGAATGTAATAATGTCAAAAGTAGCATATTTGTGGTGCCATATGAAAGTGAGAAGAAATGAATGCTTTAGAATTCACTGGAGGGAAACCTTACCATGTGTGTGTAAGTGTATGTGTGTATCTCTGTGCACATGTGTGTGCATGTGTTTAAATTTAGTTACTTTACCTCTATGTACATAAATCTATCTAGTACAATCAGTCTAAGAAAGACACTCAGGTCTTTTAAAGTCCACTTGGAAATATTAAGTTGTATAGATCATTTCTACAAATTTGCTATATTTAAAATAACACTGCTGAAGCGCCTGGGTGGCTCAGTCGATTAAGCCATCTGAGTTTGGCTCAGGTCATAATCTCACAGTTCGTGGATTTGAGCCCTGCATCGGGCTCTGTGCTAGCAGCTCAGAGCCTGGAGCCTGCTTCAGATTCTGTTTCCCTCCACCACTTGCAGTCTGCCCCTCTCTCTCACAAAAATAAATAGAAATTAAAAAAAATTAACATAACACTGCTAAAAATTTTATAGTGTTGAATAATCTTGCTCCTACACCGTGTCTTTAGCTTTACTTTTTAGCATGGAGTACACATTTAAAAAATATGTATAAATGGAGCACATATATTCCTAATTTATTCAACAAAATATCTTGAACAGGACTTCAGGGCTCCCCTTTAAAAGATGTTAGTGTCAGAGGCATCTGAGGGGCTCAGTCAGCTAAGTGTCTGATTCCTGATTTCAGCTCAGGTGATGAGCTCCCGATTCATGAGATCGAGATGCCCCCTCCCCCCATTTGGGCTGTTTGCTGACTGCACAGAGCCTGCTTGAGATTCTCTCTCTCCCTCTCTCTCTGCCCCTCCCTCACTCACATTCTTAATAAATAATAAATAAATAAATAAATAAATAAATAAATAAATAAATAAAAGACGTTGACATAAATGCTTTATATCTGTTGAATAACTGGAAGAGGAAGAAGAGAAATAAATTTATTTGGAAACATTTCACTGGCTTCTCCCATCCCAGCTTCTCTTGGCTTCTCGTTCTGTGTATAGCACTTCACAAATCTAAGTGCTGTACTGAGTGTGTTTTCCTTTCAGAGGTTGCAAACTGGCAGTTGGAGGGTCCCAGATGGTCCGCAGATGTATTTTGTTTGACTCAGACAGTGTTGGCCTACACAGTATTTATATTTTATTCTTAATTAGAACTGGGAGATTTTATTTCATATTTGAATAATTGACTTTTCTTGAAAAAAATAAAATTTTATACCAGTGAATCTTTTTTAAACATCCTGATTACTGGCTGCAGTTTACCACAGTATCCACCATTTCCTATTGCGTCCTAATACTGAGGCTAAACGTCATTTGCTATTTAGCAGAGCACTAATGCTATTGTTTTCCTTATTGTTGAGTGAGAAGGAAAATTAAATATTTTTTGTAGTCCTGTCTCTATCGTCTATGAGGCCAACATTGCATATTTACATTATCTTCCTTCCTCTAACATTATATGGTTTTGGGACTCTTACATCATTGAATTTGAACCCAGTATAGAGAAAAGAGTCAAGCAGATTTGGAGCCTGATAGAATTGGGTTCAAATCCAATTTGCCATTTACCAATGACATAAAAGTATGCGAATTAAATGAAGTGATTTAGGTACTTTGAAATATCTAGGGGCGCATGGATGGCGCAGTCGGTTAAGCGTCCGACTTCAGCCAGGTCACGATCTCGCGGTCCGTGAGTTCGAGCCCCGCGTCAGGCTCTGGGCTGATGGCTCGGAGCCTGGAGCCTGTTTCCGATTCTGTGTCTCCCTGTCTCTCTGCCCCTCCCCCATTCATGCTCTGTCTCTCTCTGTCCCCCCAAAAATAAATAAAAACGTTGAAAAAAAATTAAAAAAAAAAAAGAAATATCTAAAAAAAGTACTAAAAATATCCCTTAACCAATCCAGGATTCAGCCAGTCCGAAATCCATTCCTACATCTCATTTTCAGAAAACACCCAATGGAATGATGTCTGGTACTAATCCAACATTTGACAAGTACACATTTCCAGCAAGTGTTAGGCTTTCAATTCTGAGGAATCAATAGGTTAATTAAGCCTTGGCTTTATGAGTGTCTCCCCCTATCTCAGTATGCTGAAACACCCTAGATCATAATTACACATGTGGAAACATGGCAGAAAAAGTGAGTCCCACAGGGAGAGTACATAGCAGTCATTTTATTATTCCCTTCCTCCTTTTTCCAGAGTAACATTTCCATTCACTCATGGCACACTTCCTTTTGAGATTAGATATGGCCTCATGATCCTTGTCACGATGGCATACTGGTGCCATCACCATTGAGTGAGCTAAGCTGCTCTGTGAGATGAAACAATCAGGCAGCACAGGATCTATGTATGATGAACCAGGGATGCATCCTTAACCATGCTTCACTTTTTGGGAAGTTTTCCCATTACTGGTGGTGCGCGGTAACTCAAAGACTATAATACTGATTGGGAGGATGGAAAATGGGGAAATACTGGTTTAAAAATGTGTTAAAGGGGCGCCTGGGTGGCGCAGTCGGTTAAGCGTCCGACTTCAGCCAGGTCACGATCTCGCGGTCCGTGAGTTCGAGCCCCGCGTCAGGCTCTGGGCTGATGGCTCAGAGCCTGGAGCCTGTTTCCAGTTCTGTGTCTCCCTCTCTCTCTGCCCCTCCCCCGTTCATGCTCTGTCTCTCTCTGTCCCAAAAATAAATAAACGTTGAAAAAAAAATTAAAAAAAATGTGTTAAAAGTTTCCAAAGTTTTAGCCGTACAGTGAACCCCCAGAGATTCCCACCATTGTCACAGTAAAGGAACAGACCTTATTCATATGTGAACAGTCTCTTCCAGATGACCTCAGTGATTTGTTTTCTCTGTCAAGAATTCCTGGGGCACCTGGGTGCCTCAGTTGTTTAAGCATCTGACTCCTAATATCGGCTCAGGTCATGATCTCATTGTTCATGAGATGGAGCCCCACGTTGAGCTCTGCGCTGACAGCATGGAGCCTCCTTGGGATTCTCTCTCCTTCTCTCTCTGCCCCTTCTCTGCTCACTTTCTCTCTCTCTCAAAATAAATAAACTTAAACAACAAAAAAAATTCCGTTGACATTAATTATAATCTAATACAGCCTAGTTAAAATGATAGGAGCAGTTGAACAATTGTTAATAAGAGAGTTTTACTTATTCACTCATAATTCATAACTACTGGGGCTCACTACTCTTTGTTATAGCACTGAATCTGGGAGATGAGAAAAGATCAACTAGTGTAAAAGAAAGACCTAGGATAGGCTAGAATTTCAAAGTAGTATGACTAGTCATAAGCAAGTTATTTAGCTAAAGATTTGACTTTGTTACTTCTCTAATAGCAACAATGTGCTAGACTGGAAGAGGTGTAATGTAATAGGTAATATATTTGAAGCGCATTTATTTTAAGAAGGTTATAGAAAGACATTCAAGGATTAATAAGATTTAAAATATTAGTGTTTTATCGTAAAGCTATTAGCTTATTTTAAAGTAATTTTAAAGTTTGGTGAATTTACTTATTTATTTAAAAAAAAAATTTAATGTTTATTTTTGACAGAGAGAAAGAGACATAGCATGAGGGGGGAGGGGCAGAGGGGACACAGAATCTGAAACAGGTTCCAGGCTCTGAGCTGTCAGCCCGGAGCCTGACGTGGGGCTCAAACTCATGGACCATGAGATCATGACCTGAGCCAAAGTCAGACCCTCAACCGACTGAGCCACCCAGGCACCCCAGAATTTATCTTTTTATTATAAGAACTGACCTATTTCTTTTAGTTTTATGCATGTAGTTTTATAAATTGTATGAAGTAGAAAGCAGTGATCCCTTTATATAAATTCAGGTTACAAAGGATGTATGCTAGAATCTTTTTTTTCTCCCCTTAACCAGATGGCATGTGTCACTTAACATTTCCACTTTTTAGTATCTTTACTTGAGAATCAGGAATGATAGATATCCATTTGTATTTATGTGTTACTTTTAAGTAAAAAAAAAAATTAAAAAAAAAAAGGAAATTGTATATGACTCTTTCTCTTCCCTGAGAATTGCCATAGAGCTGGGGTCAGTCAAGAGTGAACCCAGGGCTCAGTATGTCGATTTGCTCAATCCCTTTTTTGTCTCTGTCTCTCCCTCCACCACTCAGCTTTGTTCCTTTCATGTGGTGAGGAAGAGGGTCATCAGCCTCATGACACTGGGGAGAGGGACAGTTTTTGGCAATAACAATAGTTGGGAGTTTCACACTTGACTGGTTGCCTCAGCCTGGATCACATCATCATTCCTGGGTATTGTGATTGGGTAGGCCTGGGTCCCACGCTTACACATGTGATTCAAGAGATGGGTTGGATTTGTTATCAGAAGATGAATAAAAAAGGTGAAAATAAAGGGTAGCCTAAAACAATTACTACCACAGTAATCTAAGGTAAAAGGCCTACATCGTTTGGTTTAGGCCTCATACCTGGCCCTTATTCTAACTCCTTCATATTTTAAAGAAGGATTATTACTATTTGCTGTAAAGTATTAAACAGGGCAAATTTGGGCACCTTCCAGTTTGTCCTTCCAGCTTCTGCTGTGGTGTCGTCCAGTGCTTGTGTGGAATGCATGTGTTTTGATGAGAGAACTCATTTCAATGTGTGGTTACATGTGAAAAACCAAAGAAAACAAAACTGAGATACCTCCCTCTCTTTTCCTGACTTCTTTCCAGATGTAATATAACCAATACCTCCTGTTCAGGACTGCATGTAATATACTTCTGAATGAAATGAATTCAGACACAAACAGATAGTCAGCTAACTCCTTGTCTGGGTGGTAGTAGGGGAAGTATTTGATCTGGTGTTCCTGCCTTTTTGCCACTGCACCAGCCAATTGTGCTGTGGTCCATGCTTGGCTTGACTGATACAGGAATGCTGCCAATTAATGGGCACAGTGGTAAACGTGGAAAATCATAGCTTCAGTACTCATGACATATGTGCAAGAAATAGGGACCAAGCTGTTTTGCCATGGAGAATAGTCCGAACTCTCTTGCTAAAGTTATTTTTGCTACATATTGTGTGGTGTAGATCAACAACTATTTATTGTATTCTTGGTAACAATTTCTTTTCAAATTTTGCAATAATCTTTTCAGCAGTAATGAGTTAAATAGAAATAAAAATATTTTTGATGAAATATAAAGGCAGTGAATATAGCAGCGTGCAACTTACACAACACAAGGAATGTTAAACATGGAACTTGCATAAAATATGTTGCTCTTTACCATCTATACCATGGGGATCATAGGGATGTTCCTGACCACGTGCAATTCAAAAGAAACAAATATAATGAGGAAGCAATATTTCTGAGTTCAAAAGTTAAAGAAGACAGTGGCCAAAGAAGATTTAATCCCATAAATTGTTTTTACATCAGTATGGAAAACATGGCCTTCTATTTTGATCAGAAACTGTTCTTCTAAGTTAAATTTGGTAATTCCCAAGTTTCTTATACACATATAACAAGTTGGGTTGATATGTATGAATATATTTGCTACATTACTAGAAGAATTTAGTTTCTCAAAAAACTAAATACTATCCATTTTATATCAGTGTCATTACATGCTTGGAACAAAATATCAGTTAATTAAACACAATGTTTTAATTTTCTATCCAATCAAATAAAAGATATTCAGATTTCATTCTATTGAAGATGAAGCCTCCATTACTATTTCAAATACTATTGTAAGTTCTGTTACTTTTTTTTTTTTTTTGCTTTAACAGTGATAGTAAAAATCCTCCCCCCCCTTTTTTTTTTTGCTTGAAGAAGTTATGACAAAGATCAGTGTCTTTAATGAATTAAGAATTCTATGGAGCATAAGTGTACTTTGAATTGATTGAGCTGTACATATAATTGTCTCCAAACAAGCTGTGATATACTACCAATCAAAATAGATGGTGTGGTTGTCAAAACTGACAAATATTGGAGTACTACACATACAGAGTAACAGAAATGCACATTTTTTGAAACATGGATGATGTTGAAACAAAATAATATATCTGCATGAAAGCATGTGCTTTCTTTGCTGCTTATCACCAATTAGATTTTAAAGATGTTTGACTATTAGAGGAACTTTTATGTGGAACTTAGAAAATTTTATACCTTCAGTGTCCCGCAATGATACTGAACATTTTAATATGTTTTTTAAACTTGATTTGCATTTTGGTTAAAATCAGTTGAAGGTCTTTAATCATTCAATGAGTCAGGCACTGTGCAATTGTTAAAACAAAACTTGCAAATAAAAAGACATTGAAGAATATTGTTAAAATATCAAGGTAGAAACCAAAAATTAATTGGTAACTGAAATTATGTATGAGATTTATTTTTGTAATTTCATAAATGCACTTTGGATATCTTAACCTATGGACAATATCTTTGATGGAAGTCTTATTTTTAATTGCATACATTTCTTTCTTCATCATTATGGAATAAAATTGGAAATGCCTATGATTTTGCATATCTAATTTTGATAAACTCATCAAATAAATTATTTTTTATCTTTTATATTAGTCAAAGAAAGGTACTTATATTTTTTAAGTTTACTTACTTATTTCTTTTGAGAGAGAGAGGGAGAGAAAATCTCAAGCAGGCTCTGCACTGTCAGTGTAGAGCCCAACACAGGACTCGGACCCATGAACCATGAGATCATAACTTGAGCTGGAATCAAGAGACAGACTCTTAACCGACTGAGCCACTCAAATGCTCCAAAGAAAGTTATTTTTAATGGAGACAAGTAATATTAACTGTGGGTATTTTAGGGGTAAAATATTTATTTGTTTTAATATAAAAATTGAATTTAGAGTATTTTCCATTGAGTATATTGGCTTTCCATGGAAAGATTTACCAAAAGAGGAGTTGTGGCTGCTCATATTTTTTTTTTTTCAGAGAAATTGCTGCAAGGAGAGTAGTTGTCTTATATCTTCCAGCTGCCACCTGAAGATCTGCTGTGGCATTCATGATGAAGTATATTTCTTCTGAGATCAGCCCAGCTGCAACGGACTGAATTGTATCCCCAAATTCATATATTGAAGCACTAATCTCCAATGTGACTGTATTTCAAGATAGGAGCTCTAAGGAGGAGTTAAATGAGGTCAAAAGGATGGTGTCCTTAGAAGTAGTGTCCTTAAGGGCGCCTGGGTGGCTCAGTTGGTTGAGAGTCTGACTTCGGCTTAGGCCATGATCTAGTGGTTTGTGAGTTTGAGCCCCACATCAGTCTCTGTGCTGACATCCTGGAGCCTGCTTTGGATTCTGTGTCTCCCTCTCTCTCTGCACCCCACCCCCAACGACTTGCACTCTGTTTGTGTGTCTCTCTCTCCATCTCAAAAATAAACATTAAAAATAATAAAAAAAAAAAGAAGTAGTGTCCTTAGAAGAGACACCAGGGAACTTGCTTTCTCTCTCTCCTTCTGCCATTTGAGAACACAGCAAGATGGTGGCCATGTGCAAGCGGAAAAGAGAGCTCTTACCAGGAATCAAATTGGCCAGCATATTGATCTTGGACTTCTCAGCCGCCAGAACTATGAGAAATAAATTTGTATTGTTTAAGCTGACCAGGATGTGGTGCGCGGTTATAGAAGTCTGAGCAGAATGGGGTGCCTGGGTGGCTCAGTCAGTTAAGTGTCCAACTCCATTTCAGCTCAGGTCATGATCCGATGGTTTGTGGGTTCCAGCCCCAAATTGGTCTCTGTGTTGAGAACTGTGTGGAACCTACTTGGGATTCTCTCTGTCCTGCTCTCTTTGCCCCTCCCCTGTTAGCTCACTGACTGTCTCTCTCTCTCTCTCTCTCTCTCTCTCTCTCTCTCTCTCAATCAAAAAATAAATAAAAACATTAAAAAATAAGGAAGTCTGAGCAGAATAAGACATCAGCCAATAACCCAGCATGGTAGAGGCGCTGGAGCTGGGTCCTTCTATACAAAGAGTAATTTTTGCTTATAGACGCCATAGCAGCCTAGCCTACATTTTCCCAGCCCTCAGCTCTTTCTCTAGTATCTTCCTGATATCACAGATGTCAGACCAGCTTGGGGTCTTGAGACTTTTCCTACCAAGTCTTGGTCTTTCTTTCCTTTATCCTCCATAATTTTTCAGGTATAATATAAATCCATATTGGGATCTTCTAGAAGGAACTGAACTAACACAGAAGCCAACTGAAATTTGATGACAATTTCAAAATCTTTAAACCTAAGTTTCAATTTTGAAGTAGATTTAAGATAATTTTATGAAAATGAAAATATATTAAGACCATATTGAAAAAAAATCATTTAAAAATATAGTATTAAAGAAACAAAGCTAAGAAAATAATTAAACTTCATGATTATGTGCCAAGTGTAATTATTCTGTTGTTTTTAAATTTTAATGTTATATGATGAGATGTTAATATACCATTTATTTTGATGTTTTTGTCTTTATATTTGCTGATATTTTATTTTTTGGAAATAACTATTTCTGAAGATAATTTTTAAGCAGAACTATTACATAAGCCTACCAACATAACACATTTTCAGTCAAAAAATAAATATTTCAAAAAAATATGTAACTGTAATTACTTTAGTACTCTGAGGACCCCAAAGTATCCCAGTTTAGATAATAAATAGTATAGTCATATTACCCTCAATGTACTAATCATGATCACATTGACCATTTACATAAAAGGGCTATGAAAATTTTAAAGTGATGTATCAGTCAGAATAATTTGGGTTATTCTGTGACAACAAATAACTAATATTGTAGTGGCTTTAAGCAATAAGAAATGACCTATTTCCTATTTCAGAATAATTTCTTCCTATCCTTACTTTCCTCCTCAATTCCATTTCTCTTCTACCTTCTTCATACATTAATAGAGCATCTATTCTGTTCGTTGTTTTGTATTCTGAGCTGCAGAATTACAGAGTCAGCAATTTACAAGGAGCTTCTCACAACAAATTTCCAAAAAAAAATTTAAAAAGCTTCTAAAGGAGTATTTGATTAAGTATCAAATGACATTGAAGATAAATAATCATATATTGATTCAAAAATACTTATTGACAAACTACCATATGCCAGACATTATTGTGGCACTAGGAGAGAGAAGGGGTAAAATAGGAAAAAAAAATTCCTCATTGAATTTACATTCTAGTCAAGAGAAGTCGATACTAAACGGAAAAAAAAGAAAAATCTTTCAGTTTTCAGATGTAATATTTGTCATATGTAAAGGAAAGAAAGCTTCATTCAAACGTGACATTTAAGCACAAACTTTATGGAGCTAAAGGACCACATTATTCATATATTTATACATATATATAGAGAGAGATAGATACATATAAATATACATATATGTACATATATGTGTATATATATATATATATGTATGTATCTCTATATACATGTATCTCTCTATATATATTTGTAATGACATTCAAAACCGTTACTGGCTCAATTTAGACTATGGGACTGCCAGGGTTTGCTGCTGGATGGGACTGCCAAAGAATGAAGTTCCCATTTATTGACTTAGGGATGGACTATGGGAAGGGCAGGTGTAGGGAGGTGAGGAGATCAGAAATTTAGACATCTAAGGATTGATGTTAGCAGCTGAATTTATGTGCTTGAAATTCAGGAATAAGGCTCTGGCTCTAGATATAAATGTTGAAGTCATTAGCATATAGATGATATTTAAAGTTAAGGGGCTAGATGAGATCACCTAGAGAATAAGTATAGGAAAAAAAATGGAAGTATTTGTGAAGTGGGCCCAAGTTCACATCAACATACAGGGGTTGGGGCAATTAGAAAATACCTAATTTTCTGAGAAGTGAAGGAAGAGCATGAGAAAGGAAAAATCAAAAGGGAACAATGTCCAAGAAGCCAAGGATGCGTTTCAAGGATGAATGATGAAATTTGTCAAATGCTGCTTCTAGGTTAACTAGGATAACTGAAAATGGAACGTTGGAATCAGCAACTTAGAAAAATTGCTGACCTTGGTTTTTATAGTGTCAGTGGAACACTGGAGGACAGTGGTTTTGTATGCAAGGGTTCAAACAGGTGCAATAAAATTAAAAATCAGTGACCACAGACAAGCATTGGATGGAACAAAGAAAGGAGTCAGTAGCTGGGGGGTAATGGGGAGAGAACCATAATTTAGTTTTCAATGTGAAGAAGAAAAGCATGTTTGCTTCTGGAATTAATTCATTGAAGAGGGAGAAATTGAAAGAGGCGGTGAGAGTTGGGTAGAATGGAGTCTGTGGAAGCAGGAATCTGTGCTTCAGGAAGTATAGAGAAACTGCAACATTTTCCACGAACTGAGATATGTGGGTTTCCTAAACGTGAAAGAATTTTGTCAGAAGGCTACTTTCCTTGCTTTGATTTATATCTTTTTCCTTTTGTACATACATCTGTAGCCAGACAGAGCAACTGAAGAGATCTCCACCATGAAAAATCCTGATCACAAATAGAGACAGGGATCTTCTTTTGCCCTTTTTCCCCCCTTCCTCACTCCTCAGGCTTCTATTAAATCGAGGGGCTGATATTTATCTTTCTTTATTTCCTTGCTCCTAAGTGGAAAACTACATAATGAAGTTTAATATATGATCTAAGAACAGTGCTATACAAGTGATTCATTATGTATTTATTATTTTTATATTCTTGCTCTATCTTCATAACCTTAAATATTTTAGAGTGTGTAGTTTAGATCCTGCTTTTTTATGCAGGCTCCTATGTCCAATATAATAGATTAGCAAGAGACTTAGGTGCTTTTTGTGCTCTTCTGTTCTCACGTTTAGCTGTACAAACTTCAACAAATCACTCAGTCAACACTCGACCACGGATTCTTCACGTGTACAGTGGGGATAACATTTCTTGATTCATAACATTAATGCAAAGATGTATTAGTTAATTCAAAAATAAATATTCACTTAAGGATTTTTTTCTAGGTATATTTACATGTAATTGAATTCTTTTTTTGTTTTATTGTTTTGAGTTTATTTATTTTGAGAAGAGAGAGAGAGAGAGAGAGAGAGAGAGAGAGAGAGAGAGAGAGAACACAAGTAGGGGAGAGACTGAGAGGAGAGAGAGAATCCCAAGCAGGCTCCACACCATCAGCACAGAGCCCGATGTGGGGCTTGAACTCACAAACTGTGAGATCATGACCTGAGCCCAGATCAAGAGTCAGAGGCTCAATTGGCTGCACCACCCAAGCACCACTACACTAATTGAATTCTCAAAATGTTCCTATTATTGATGAGGTCACAGTTATTAGGGAGATCGTGCCGACGTTATCATGAACACTTCACAATTGAAGCCTGACGTCCAGTGTGCTCATGCCTCTGAGTTATTCTTTGGTATTCAAAATATAATTATGGGTGAGGTTAATAATAACCTATATGAAACTAAAAGTAGGACCTTTATAAGGAAACAATCAATTCTGTTTCTTACAGAATTCATTGTGATTTTTCTCCCCAGCATTGTTCTTATGACTCGTGGTAGGAATTGAAGTGGGCATCAGTTTAGGATTGATTTTTAATATGTAAAAATTAATCACAGATAATTCCATCACCGATGAAATACTCCCGTGGTATTTTCTCATGCCCAGGTATTAACTGAAACATAATGTAATCAGTTTAACTTTATTATATTTGATGGAGAAAACATTGTGGTGATGCATATATCATGCCTAAAAGTCCACGGTAATTTTGCTATAGTGATAGAAGCCTGCTTGAGAATAAATTCTGTATTAGAATAGGACAGAGCCGAGAGAATTGCAGGGGAAAGGAAGAGGAGGAGTCCTAATCAAATACTTGAAACTGACTCTACTTCTGGACTTTTCAGCAATGTGGATAAACCAGTGTATTAAAGCAGTTTGAGTTGTGTGTTCCATAACTTGAAATGGAAAGGATCTTACTTGATTCAGTTTAGCAGTCAGCAGTGAAGGAAAATCAGGCTCACTTTTCCTGGCTTATTCTCTTTGAACATAAGCCACTTGCAAACTTCTAAATGAAATTGCAGTTCCTATTTGCTCTACAGCATATCAAAGAATTTTCTTTGCAGGTACACTGGATATGCATTCTCATTATAAGCCTGATTTCTCATGCAAGTAGGAAAAACTAATTTATATTAAGTTATAGGCCCAGGCTGATAAGACTTTTTGTATAAAATGTTTATCATAGACAGACCATGTATGTTTACATCATATAGTAAGCTGCAGATTGAATGACAGAAGAGTAGAAACCAAGGAACATGATTTTAAAAGCTCATACTTTATCATCTGTTTCTGGTAACTTAAAAAGATCACTAAAGAAACGTTTTTATTATGATCTGATAAAAAATAAATATTTGTACTCATCTCCTGATGTGTACAAGGTTGGATGTTAAGTAATCTCCAGGATTCAAAAGAAGAGATTGTGGGGATATCTTCTCCCAAAGAACTTAAAATCTAGTCAGGGAGATGAGACAGTTATGAAACACAAGTGAGAGATCAAAGACCACATCTAATTAGCTGTTGAATTATGCCTTAACCTCAAACTCAGAGCAGAAATGCATCATTAAAGACTGAAGAGATCAGAGAAAGCCTGCCTGATTTTTATTGGGTTATGTCTAAGGATGTTTTCATATAAAAGTATTAGTATGACACTCAATATCTTAATGACTAAAGACCCTCATGGCCTGTAAGCAAGACTCCAACACTTAAAAGTGTTTTTGCAGTTGTATTTATACTTATATTTAAAAGTTTCCTTCATTAATTAATTATTCCCTGTGCATGTGTTTTGTAGAATGTGGATATAATGTAGCACATATTCATAGACACTAACATTGTGTTAAATAAAGTGATGAACCAATTGAGTTCAATATTAAATTGAGATTTAACGTGTTGTAAGAAAAGCATATTACACAAGTAAATTGGCTTCTGCAAAGGCCTATTGTTGGAGGGAAAATGGTTGAAAACTTGAAATAAAAAAAAAACAAAAAAACCTTCAGATTGTTTCCCAGACCTCCAAGCTAATAGTGTTGTGGATTGGTCTGGTTTTTCTCTGAGTTTCAGTGTTCTTACATGTGAAATGGGGATAGTAACAACATTTTTGCCACCATATTTCTGGTGGTAATTGAGTTTCCATATAAAATATAGAATATGAAATTACTTGCAGACTTTATGTTTGTCCTAGGAAGTTTCTAGATTTCTATTTTAATAGCTGGGGTTAAAATTTACAAAACTTTCTGCATAAAGGTAGACATAGTAGAATCAAAATCTGCAAGAAACTTGGTCACTGATGACTAACTTCTGTCTAAACTTTTAACTACCCAATGGAACACCTCAGCCAAATCTGTAAAACAAAGTGTTCTTTTGGGGCACCTGGGTGGCTCAGTTGGTTAAACATTCAGCTCTTGATTTTGGCTAAGGTCATGCATGATCTATCTCGATGATGGACCCCTGCATCAGGCTCTGCACTGATAGCATGGAGCCTGCTTGGGATTCTGCCTCGCTCCCTCTCCCTACCCATTTCCCCCCTCTCAAAATAAACTTTATTTCCCTCTCATAAATAAACTTTAAAAAAGTGTTTTTTCTAATACTATATATATATATATATATATATATATATATATATATATATATATATATATATATATATATAGTAGTTTAGGGGAAAATCTCTACAGAAAGCAGCTTCTAAGATATCAGCAAATGTTGAAAGTTCAACTGGTTGGAGCTCTGAAGATTATTCAGGAAAAACCTCACAAATAAGAGGAAGAAGTCGATCTCTGTATGTAAGAAAAACGTACAATTGTTTCCTATTTTTATAGTCACTTTTGTTTAATACTGTTAAGCAATGCAACTCAATTCCTAGAAATAACACAAAAGGTGATGTAAGAACAAAACAGGAGTATAGCTCTCAATTGGATATTTCATTCTCAAACTGAATAATTTTGGTATGTGTACAATTTTGACAACTGGGTTTAGAAGGAGAAACTAAAAGCCATTTTCTTCCTATAAAGCAAATGTTTATAAACCCAGAGTTTGAAGTATTCATTAAAACATGAAATAAGATTTTGAAAGCCTGATAACACGAAGAACCAAGTTCAATAAGAGCATAACTGTGCTAAAGAGGTGTAGATAATGCCTGTGTCACCTACAATATCTGCTTATTGTTGTGAAATCTAAATCTAAGAGCCAAATAGTGCTCCCACAAAACTATGATATGTGATAATTTTAGCCTACTCTGATTTGCTTGCAGACTCTTCTCATATCCATATGTACAAGAAAAACAGAAGGCAGTATGGAGATGATAGCAATTTTTTTTTATTATTCACACACCATGAACTATTGCTCTTTTTACAGTAAAATATGTTTGTAAAGGAAAATTGATTTTGGGGGTGAGGAAGATATTTACTGTAATATTTTACTTAAACCGCAAAGAACAGTGAATGATGGACAAATCACTGAGAACTATTCTGGGAAATTTAAATGACTACTTCACCTGTTGTGTTATTGTCTACTTCATTTTCCATCGCTTTATATTAGTCATTTTTTAAAAACATAGTTCATATGTGCAAATAGGATGGGCTTATCACAATGACGAAGGATCACACGATCTGGGTAACATTGAAATATGTTCATGTTAGTACACAAAGAAGAATTCCAGACACATTTCCATCACAGTAGCAACTAGGAAAACATGTATATCTTTTTTTTCCCTGTTAAACAAATATCTTTGTATTGTTTTTGTCATGCCAAAGTAGAGCAGGATCTGCATGTAACGTTGACCAGAATCTTCCAAATAGTGAAATATTTCCCTGAAGAAAGGTTATTTTATTAAGAAAGAATTTCTATCTTAAGTTGAACTGAATTTTTTCTAAGCATATAATGTTTCTTCCACCTGCATAATTAATCATTGGTGCTTATAATGTTTATTACTGATATTGCACTCAAGTTTGGGGAAGGATGGATGGAATATGTTACAAACAATCCTGGAGTGCAGAATGAGATGTGAGAATTGTCACTCCGGCTCATTGGTTTTTGGAGAGGTGAGGAAACACAAAACCATTTTGTTGCTAAGAAAACATCTAACCCTCTAAGGGACATACCTGATACTCATCTTCAATACTCATGCTATAATCATTAGTTGAGGGTCTTCTGTGTGTCTGTCACTTTGTAAATTATGTAACAATACAAAATAAGAATAAGAGGTAGAGGGGCCAAGAAAAGACAATAGCAAGGAAATCATCAGGTTGCAGGTGTGTGTAATGATATAAATAAAGCCGGCCTTTTTTTTTTTTTAATCGTATAGAGCTTTCCATGACTGTTATAGCCTGTAGCTCCCCCATACTGCACAGTTTAACATTTGTACTGTTTATATTGTTTGCCATAATTTCACTTTGCAGCATGGTCACCTCATGGTGCACACGCCTTAAAAATCACATTCTCATTTCTTCTCTAAGCTCGTTATACTTAAACTTAGCACAGTGCTCAGCGCTGTTGTTTGTTTGGTTAAACGTCACACTCACCCCCATCACTGTAAATATAGTAAGCCGAAAACAAGCCCATACCCTTTGCAGTTAACAGAATATAAAGGTCCTCTGTTTGACAGGTGTTACCAAGATGCTTCAGTCCAGAAGAAGACTTTACCAGCATATGACTGAGTCTTACACTAGAATAGAACAGAGATCAAAGAAGAAATAGGACTGGATCATTTAGAACAAAGAATTTCTCAGTATTCTTTGGATCTAGATTGACAAAAGGAAATCTCAAGCAACAGTTTTAAAAAAAATACATTGTGTTGGTATAAGATGTGATGCAGTGGTTCCTTGATAATTTCCAAATAAGAGGGGCACAAAGCTGTTCTGATTGCAAGTTGGGAGCCCGATGCCAAATGTGCACAGCACTTTACTTAAGATCGACACTAACACTCATTGTCTTTGTCAAAGATGGAGTATTTACCTTTGAAGTGAAGGAGTTAGCTGGGGTTTTTTTTTTAATGCTTTTTACAGTTTCTTTATTTTGAGAGAGAAAGAGAGAGAGAGAGAGAGAGCGAGCGAGCAAGTCAGGGAGGGGCAGGGAGAGAGGCACAGAGAGAATCCCAAGCAGGCTCTGCACTGCCAGCACAGAGCCTAATGTGGGGCTTGATCTCACCAATCCTGAGATCATGACCTGATCTGAAATCAAGAGTCGGATGCTTAATGGACTGAGGCACCCAGGTGCCCCATAATCTTAGCTATTTTGTAAAGCCTGATTCTTCAAGGATAGGGAGGGTGGGGAGAGGATGAAAACAAAAGTGGCCACAGGTGAGGGAGAGCAGAGGGCTCTCCAGTGACCAGACCTGCACAGCTTATCAGGCCTGTGGTCCAGGCCCAGTTGAAGGCCTTCTTTTTGCCACATCTGTGAGATCTAACCCAGGGGGAGAAGTGAGGTGGTTTATGGTCACACTTCAGTCCCTTGTGTTCAGATGGTGACCTCGGGGCTGAGGCTGAGGGGAACACCTGGCCCCCCAGGGAACTAGCAAGGAAGCAGCAGAGCCAGCTGCCAGAACACTCCCTCTCCTGAAGACATTCATGAGTGACCCTGTCAGACTCTTCCTCCTGAGTCACTGTGGCTTACTTGTCAAAAATTGTCAGGGCTGGGCTGGTGACACTTTCTCTGGAGCCCAGAATGAGGAGTGCTCAAAGAAAGCAGTGCTGAGATAACCTGTAGGTGCTGCACCTTCTTCCATAAAGAGGAGCTCACTGCCCAGGGGTGAAGAAGGACTGTGTATCATTAGAGAACCAGGGTGCTGGGAGCCTCGCACACAGGGAGGGAGGTGGTGGGTCTCACCCACTGCCGGCACCACCTTGCCAGTACCTCCATCAGGGATGGCTACAAGCTGCAGGCGCTTGTAGAAGTTTCCTAGGGTGCTTTAAAACAAGAAACAAAAACAAAAACAAAAACATACAGGGTTTAAACCAGACCTACCAAACCCAACATGGGACTATCTCTAGGCTTGTACCTTGCTCATAAGCCAAGGGGTAGGACACGGTCTTTTCTGGGTTTTAGAAATATGTATTACCAGAGCAGTTCATAATGTGCTGAATCTCATGTTGACCTCTTCATGCAAGTATAACAAATTATGTCAGTAAGCATTCTTTATCATTTTTGTTTTGTCTTAACACATAATGTATGACTTAAACATTCTTTGTTGTTTTCGATATAGTACCAATGAATATATACATGTTTTGGGCTCTTTGAATTCAAGTAAGCTAAAAATTTCCTACTTATTAAAATTTAGTCCGTCACTGTTAAGACCTAACATTTCTCATTTCAGAAGTTTGTACATCTAATATAATACAATTAATATAATATATAATATGATATAATATGATATAATAAATATAATTAATATAATATAATATAAACAATTAATCAATGGGTTTTCAAAATCTGAGTAAATGCACTAAAATTTCATTGGTATAATAAAAAGTGTATTTTCTTAAGTGTGTGAGAAAAAGTTGCGGAAAACTTGTCATCTCATTTGGTTTTTGTGTCATTCACTCTTTGAAATTGTGTTCCTAATTAAATTTTCGATGAAAATCAGCAACTGTCCAGTTTCTGTAGGCATTTGGATGTCTTACCGAAAACACAGATTAGTTTGCTATAAAAGAATGGTTTGATTCACTAACAAAGTGAGGATTACGTTTTAAAAAGATATGCTTAGATAACAATGTCTATTATTCACATAAATTATGTGTATTTTTAAAGATTCAGCTCAGATCACTTATTTTCATTTACTACTCTTCTCTTTTTAAGCTTTTATCATTTTATAAATTTATAATTTTGATCCTTTCTGCATTCTTCTGTAATGAAAAGGATAATTTTTATTGCTGAATGCA
This sequence comes from Felis catus, assembly GCF_018350175.1. Lineage (NCBI taxonomy): Eukaryota > Metazoa > Chordata > Mammalia > Carnivora > Felidae > Felis > Felis catus. The sequence continues at coordinate 175,392,718 of NC_058371.1, forward strand.
TGCCCGTGTCTTATTTTGTATTTTTCGAGGTCCCCATTTGCCACTAGAGATCCTTATAGCTTGAGGGAAACTAAGCCCCTTCCTGCTTGCAGGGGTAGGAGCACATGACCTAGAATAAACCCTATTGGTGCATTTCAAAGTCTGGCCAATGTGATTAGTTCATGGAGTATATAATGCTGAGTTTAATTGGAGTAAAGCTCAGAATTTGCTGAAAATTTGGGGAAAAAATACTCTCTCACATTTGCAAAATACAGATGAATGCAGCCAAGTAGCTGGAGAAATCATTTTGAGACAATGAGGGGAATTCTACCCATTGAAGTAAAAGTAGGACACCCAGTAGAGACAAGGGGGGAAAAAAAAAAGTGTGACCGGGACCGGTTACACCATTGTGTAACCTTAAGCCTTAGGACATGTATTTGAACTGGGGTTGCTCTTATTGAAACTCAGAGAATCCAAAGAGAAATATCAGTACTATATTTTTTAATTCATGGATGAAATGCATTTAAAGATCTATTTTAATTGGAACGGAATGCACGTGTCTGCCTCTCAGTAATTGTGTGATTCCCTAAGCCCTGGAGCTACCTGTCTAAGACTAGAAATTAGCTTTCTTGATTTCCAGTACAAATCCATTTTAACTACCTCAGCATTTCCCCAATGTCCCTCAAAACACCTCTACTAGTTAATAGGCTTTCCATAGAAATATTCCTTTGTGCTTGAATAGATTTGAAACTTTATTCTATAGTTGCAACATATTCAAAGGAGTTTCCTTTTCCCATGTACTTTAGAGCCTTCAACCCCAAATAAATTTACGGGAGAGGGATTTAAGTTCAACATGTCCCAGCCTTATGTGAATATCACATTTTCAAGACACTCTTACTAATGTCTTCTAGATCAAGGCTTTGGTAACCCCAGTGTTACATTATTCTGAAAACTTTACTATCTTTTATGAAATAGGCAATTTACAGTGCAAATTCCTGTCTTTAATAATTTTATTCTCCGTGATTTTGCTGTTTCCAGGGATGTTGTTTGCAATATGATCTGAATCTAGTAATGAGATTTGTTATAATAGGGTTCTATTTGTATTTATATAAATATTTTTTAAGTTTAAAAAAAATGCTTCTTTATTTTGTGAGAGAGAGTGTGCACGTGAGTTAGGAAGGGGCAGAGAGAGAGGGAGTGCTAGAATCCCAAGCAGGCTCTGCTTTGTCAGTGCAGAGACTGAAGCAGGGCTAGATCCCACCAATCTCGAGATCATGATCTAAGTCAAAATCAAGAGTTAGATGCTTAACCAACTGAGCCACCCAGGTGCTCCTGTATTTTTATATTTTAAAATATACTTTATTGAATTTATTCTTAATATGTTCACTCTATGCTAGGCAAATATTAGAGGTGTTTGTACAAAGACAGCATTGGTGGGGAGCCTGGGTGGCTTGGTCGGTTAAGCGTCCAACTTAGGCTCAGGTCATGATCTCATGGTCCGTGAGTTCGAGCCCAGCGTCGGGCTTGTGCTGACAGCTCAGAGCCTGGAGCCTGTTTCAGATTCTGTTTCTCCCTCTCTCTCTGCCCCTCCCCTGTTCATGCTCTGTCTCTCTCTGTCTCAAAAATAAATAAACGTTAAAAAAAAGAAAATTAAAAAAAAGATAGCAATGGAAAAAAGAATACAGTTGTTAGAAGTGTTAAGGTATTATTGTTGTCATTTGCTGGTGGATTGGGCACCAGAGGAAGCAGAATAATCATAGCAAGGCACAAGACATGGAGAGAGGATTCACCATCTGTGCATCATTGAATCAACAATGAGAAGAGTCATGCTAGAAATATATGGAGGTGGTTTTAAGGTGGAACAAATAATTTTAAGCCACAACGATTTTTACCATATTCTTTGTAAATGTCACATTTAGTTTGGATATGAAGGAAAGGAAATGGACTTTTGGTGATTTTTTTTCAGTCAATTAGTTTTCATCAAGGGCTTATTTTATGTTCCATCCTGTGTAGGATATAAGTATGCTGATTTTACTGTGGTCTTGAGAAATCGAATTATATTGGCAAAAGAAGATTGATAACAACAAAACTATTAGAGACTAATATCTAGTCTGTAAGGGCTATTAACGTATAAAAAATGGAAAAAAAAAATTCTATGGACTTGTCCAGTTGGGAAGTCTCACCAGAAGACTGTATGGAATGAGGAGTGAAAAATGAATAGCATCTGAAGAGATGGAGGAAATGATCAGATCCTAAAGGGGAAAATTTTTCCAGATATTCCGAAATACTGTGGATATCCTTAATTAATTTGAGAATTCATTTATGTATATCAACCATGAAGGGCACATATATGATGTATATTATTTCTTCACTTATAAGCAGTTACCATTGACTCATGTCAGGCAAATTTCAATGAAAATTGGCTTGCTTAAACTCTTTTAAAATTAATATGTTCGTTTAGGTTGCCTGGGTGGCTCAGTTAAGTGTCTGACTTCGGCTTAGGTCATGATCTCATAGTTCGTGACTTCGAGCCCCATGTCAGGCTCTGCCCTGACAGTGCGGAGCCTGTTTTAGATTCTCTTTCCCTCCCTCTCTCTCTCTCTCTCTCTCAGTCCCTCCCCCACTCACACTCTCTATCTCTCAAAAATAAATTAATGAACATTTAAAAATTTAATATGCCCATTTATTGTTTAGGCTTTGCTCATCTATCTTATGATTAATTCCAAGTCTTAAAATAAAAGAGAAAAAATAATTCTAAAGCCAAGTAGAGAGACACATACAAAGATTTTTCATTCTGCTACTACTCTCTTCTAATCATTGTTTGGAGTATCAAGCAATGATCATAATTAATAAGGCAAAATTCATGGACCATTTTTAAAAATAGGGAACTATCAGCCAGTTTATTCAAGATTAGAGTTCCTTAGGTTTGCAAGATGGCGGTGTAGGAGGACGCTGGGCTCACCGCACGTCCTGCTGATCACTTAGATTCCACCTACACCTGCCTAAATAACCCAGAGAACCGCCAGAGGATTAGCAGAACGGAGACGCCGGAGCCAAACGCAGACGAGAGGCCCACGGAAGAGGGTAGGAAGGGCAGCGAGGCGGTGGGCGCTCCACGGACTGGCGGGAGGGAGCTGGTGCGCAGGGTCGGCCCACCGGCCAAGCAGAGCCCCCGAGTCTGGCTGGCAAAAGCGGAGGGGCCGGGCGGACTGTGTTCCCACAACAAGCGCGACTTAGCGTCTGGGAGGTCATAAGTTAACAGCTCTGCTCGGAAAGCGGGAAGGCTGGAGGACAAAGGGAGGGAGAGCTGCTGAGCCCCCTGACAACAGAGCTCAGTTTGGTGGGGAACAAAGGCGCTCCCAGTGCCATCTCCCCTGCCCATCCCCCAGCCAAAATCCCAAAGAGAACCAGTTCCTGCCAGGGAACTTGCTCCCTTCGCGCAAACACCCAACTCTGTGCTTCTGCGGAGCCAAACCTCCGGCAGCGGATCTGACTCCCTCCCGCTGCCACAGGGCCCCTCCTGAAGTGGATCACCTAAGGAGAAGCGAGCTAAGCCTGCCCCTCCTGCCCCTGTGCACCTTGCCTACCCACCCCAGCTAATATGCCAGATCCCCAGCATCACAAGCCTGGCAGTGTGCAAGTAGCCCAGACGGGCCAGGCCACCCCACAGTGAATCCCGCCCCTAGGAGAGGGGAAGAGAAGGCACACACCAGTCTGACTGTGGCCCCAGCGGTGGGCTGGGGGCAGACATCAGGTCTGACTGCGGCCTCGCCCACCAATGCAAGTTATACACCATAGCACAGGGGAAGTGCCCTGCAGGTCCTCACCACGCCAGGGACTATCCAAAATGACCAAGCAGAAGAATTCCCCTCAGAAGAATCTCCAGGAAATAACAACAGCTAATGAGCTGATCAAAAAGGATTTAAATAATATAACAGAAAGTGAATTTAGAATAATAGTCATAAAATTAATCGCTGGGCTTGAAAACAGTATACAGGACAGCAGAGAATCTCTTGCTACAGAGATCAAGGGACTAAGGAACAGTCACGAGGAGCTGAAAAACGCTTTAAACGAAATGCATAACAGAATGGAAACCACCACAGCTCGGTTTGAAGAGGCAGAGGAGAGAATAGGTGAACTAGAAGATAAAATTATGGAAAAAGAGGAAGCTGAGAAAAAGAGAGATAAAAAAATCCAGGAGTATGAGGGGAAAATTAGAGAACTAAGTGATACACTAAAAAGAAATAATCTACACATAATTGGTATCCCAGAGGAGGAAGAGAGAGGGAAAGGTGCTGAAGGGGTACTTGAAGAAATAATAGCTGAGAAGTTCCCTGAACTGGGGAAGGAAAAAGGCATTGAAATCCAAGAGGCACAGAAAACTCCCTTCAGACGTAACTTGAATCGATCTTCTGCACGACATATCATAGTGAAACTGGCAAAATACAAGGAGAAAGAGAAAATTCTGAAAGCAGCAAGGGGTAAACGTGCCCCCACATATAAAGGGAGACCTATAAGACTCGTGACTGATCTCTCTTTTGAAACTTGGCAGGCCAGAAAGAATTGGCATGAGATTTTCAGGGTGCTAGACAGAAAAAATATGCAGCCAAGAATCCTTTATCCAGCAAGTCTGTCATTTAGAATAGAAGGAGAGATAAAGGTCTTCCCAAACAAACAAAAACTGAAGGAATTTGTCACCACTAAACCAGCCCTACAAGAGATCCTAACGGGGACCCTGTGAGACAAAGTCCCAGAGACATCACTACAAGCATAAAACATACAGACATCACAATGACTCTAAACCCGTATCTTTCTATAATAACACTGAATGTAAATGGATTAAATGCGCCAACCAAAAGACATAGGGTATCAGAATGGATAAAAAAACAAGACCCATCTATTTGCTGTCTACAAGAGACTCATTTTAGACCTGAGGACACCTTTAGATTGAGAGTGAGGGGATGGAGAACTACTTATCATGCTACTGGAAGCCAAAAGAAAGCTGGAGTAGCCATACTTATATCAGACAAACTAGACTTTAAATTAAAGGCTGTAACAAGAGATGAAGAAGGACATTATATAATAGTTACAGGGTCTATCCATCAGGAAGAGCTAACAATTATAAATGTCTATGCGCCGAATACCGGAGCCCCCAAATATATAAAACAATTACTCATAAACATAAGCAACCTTATTGATAAGAATGTGGTAATTGCAGGGGACTTTAACACCCCACTTACAGAAATGGATAGATCATCTAGACACACGGTCAATAAAGAAACAAGGGCCCTGAATGAGACATTGGATCAGATGGACTTGACAGATATATTTAGAACTCTACATCCCAAAGCAGCAGAATATACTTTCTTCTCGAGTGCACATGGAACATTCTCCAAGATAGATCATATCCTGGGTCACAAAACAGCCCTTCATAAGTTTACAAGAATTGAAATTATACCATGCATACTTTCAGACCACAATGCTATGAAGCTTGAAATCAACCACAGAAAAAAGTCTGGAAAACCTCCAAAAGCATGGAGGTTAAAGAACACCCTACTAACGAATGAGTGGGTCAACCAGGCAATTAGAGAAGAAATTAAAAATATATGGAAACAAACGAAAATGAAAATACAACAATCCAAACGCTTTGGGACGCAGCGAAGGCAGTCCTGAGAGGAAAATACATTGCAATCCAGGCCTATCTCAAGAAACAAGAAAAATCTCAAATACAAAATCTAACAGCACACGTAAAGGAACTAGAAGCAGAACAGCAAAGGCAGCCTAAACCCAGCAGAAGAAGAGAAATAATAATGATCAGAGCAGAAATAAACAATATAGAATCTAAAAAAACTGTAGAGCAGATCAACAAAACCAAGAGTTGGTTTTTTGAAAAAATAAACAAAATTGACAAACCTCTAGCCAGGCTTCTCAAAAAGAAAAGGGAGATGACCCAAATAGATAAAACCATGAATGAAAATGGAATTATTACAACCAATCCCTCAGAGATACAAACAATTATCAGGGAATACTATGAAAAATTATATGCCAACAAATTGGACAACCTGGAAGAAATGGACAAATTCCTGAACACCCACACACTTCCAAAACTCAATCAGGAGGAAATAGAAAGCTTGAACAGACCCATAACCAGCGAAGAAATTGAATCGGTTATCAAAAATCTCCCAACAAATAAGAGTCCAGGACCAGATGGCTTCCCAGGGGAGTTCTACCAGACGTTTAAAGCAGAGATAATACCTATCCTTCTCAAGCTATTCCAAGAAATAGAAAGGGAAGGAAAACTTCCAGACTCATTCTATGAAGCCAGTATTACTTTGATTCCTAAACCAGACAGAGACCCAGTAAAAAAAGAGAACTACAGGCCAATATCCCTGATGAATATGGATGCAAAAATTCTCAATAAGATACTAGCAAATCGAATTCAACGGCATATAAAAAGAATTACTCACCATGATCAAGTGGGATTCATTCCTGGGATGCAGGGCTGGTTCAACATTCGCAAATCAATCAACGTGATACATCACATTAACAAAAAAAAAGAGAAGAACCATATGATCCTGTCAATCGATGCAGAAAAGGCCTTTGACAAAATCCAGCACCCTTTCTTAATAAAAACCCTTGAGAAAGTCGGGATAGAAGGAACATACGTAAAGATCATAAAAGCCATTTATGAAAAGCCCACAGCTAACATCACCTCAACGGGGAAAAACTGAGAGCTTTTTCCCTGAGATCAGGAACACGACAAGGATGCCCACTCTCACCGCTGCTGTTTAACATAGTGCTGGAAGTTCTAGCATCAGCAATCAGACAACAAAAGGAAATCAAAGGCATCAAAATTGGCAAAGATGAAGTCAAGCTTTCGCTTTTTGCAGATGACATGATATTATACATGGAAAATCCGACAGACTCCACCAAAAGTCTGCTAGAACTGATACAGGAATTCAGCAAAGTTGCAGGATACAAAATCAATGTACAGAAATCAGTTGCATTCTTATACACTAACAATGAAGCAACAGAAAGACAAATAAAGAAACTTATCCCATTCACAATTGCACCAAGAAGCATAAAATACCTAGGAATAAATCTAACCAAAGATGTAAAGGATCTGTATGCTGAAAACTATAGAAAGCTTATGAAGGAAATTGAAGAAGATTTAAAGAAATGGAAAGACATTCCCTGCTCATGGATTGGAAAAACAAATATTGTCAAAATGTCAATACTACCCAAAGCTATCTACACATTCAATGCAATCCCAATCAAAATTGCACCAGCATTCTTCTCGAAACTAGAACAAGCAATCCTAAAATTCATATGGAACCACAAAAGGCCCCGAATAGCCAAAGGAATTTTGAAGAAGAAGACCAAAGCAGGAGGCATCACAATCCCAGACTTTAGCCTCTACTACAAAGCTGTCATCATCAAGACAGCATGGTATTGGCACAAAAACAGACACATAGACCAATGGAATAGAATAGAAACCCCAGAACTAGACCCACAAACGTATGGCCAACTCATCTTTGACAAAGCAGGAAAGAACATCCAATGGAAAAAAGACAGTCTCTTTAACAAATGGTGCTGGGAGAACTGGACAGCAACATGCAGAAGGTTGAAACTAGACCACTTTCTCACACCATTCACAAAAATAAACTCAAAATGGATAAAGGACCTGAATGTGAGACAGGAAACCATCAAAACCTTAGAGGAGAAAGCAGGAAAAGACCTCTCTGACCTCAGCCGTAGCAATCTCTTACTCGACACATCCCCAAAGGCAAGGGAATTAAAAGCAAAAGTGAATTACTGGGACCTTATGAAGATAAAAAGCTTCTGCACAGCAAAGGAAACAACCAACAAAACTAAAAGGCAACCAACGGAATGGGAAAAGATATTCGCAAATGACATATCGGACAAAGGGCTAGTATCCAAAATCTATAAAGAGCTCACCAAACTCCACACCCGAAAAACAAATAACCCAGTGAAGAAATGGGCAGAAAACATGAATAGACACTTTTCTAAAGAAGACATCCGGATGGCCAACAGGCACATGAAAAGATGTTCAGTTTCGCTCCTTATCAGGGAAATACAAATCAAAACCACACTCAGGTATCACCTCACGCCAGTCAGAGTGGCCAAAATGAACAAATCAGGAGACTATAGATGCTGGAGAGGATGTGGAGAAACGGGAACCCTCTTGCACTGTTGGTGGGAATGCAAATTGGTGCAGCTGCTCTGGAAAGCAGTGTGGAGGTTCCTCAGAAAATTAAAAATAGATCTACCCTAGGACCCAGCAATAGCACTGCTAGGAATTTATCCAAGGGATACAGGAGTACTGATGCATAGGGCCACTTGTACCCCAATGTTCATAGCAGCACTCTCAACAATAGCCAAACTATGGAAAGAGCCTAAATGTCCATCAAGTGATGAATGGATAAAGAAATTGTGGTTTATATACACAATGGAATACTACGTGGCAATGAGAAAAAATGAAATATGGCCTTTTGTAGCAACGTGGATGGAACTGGAGAGTGTGATGCTGAGTGAAATAAGCCATACAGAGAAAGACAGATACCATATGGTTTCACTCTTATGTGGATACTGAGAAACTTAACAGGAACCCATGGGGGAGGGGAAGGAAAAAAAAAAAGAGGTTAGAGTGGGAAAAAGCCAAAGCATAAGAGACTGTTAAAAACTGAGAACAAACTGAGGGTTGATGGGGGTGGGAGGGAGGAGAGCGTGGGTGATGGGTATTGAGGAGGGCACCTTTTGGGATGAGCACTGGGTGTTGTATGGAAACCAATTTGTCAATAAATTTCATGTATAAAAAAGAAATAAAGACCTAGTGTAAATGATGTATTTACCCATAAAAAAATAAAATTATTCATTTATCTTTAAAAAAAAAGATTAGAGTTCCTTTATTCAACAAATATATTTGGAATATATTTGGAAAAAAAATATATATATATATATGTCAGAGACTTAAGCAAGCAAAAAGAGCCTGGTTTGCTAACAGAGAGGAAGAGTAAAAATTGCCACTGCAGCCCTGGTACACTAACTTGAACTTTTCTTGAGACTGGAATGTGTTTGACATTTCAAATGTGTTTGAGATACAGACAAATCCTGTCCTGTATCTCTCTGGACCTGTACTTTTGTGTGCCATAGAATCATACCTGAAAGAGTTGATATGGTTTTATGTTGTTTAGTATCTTTCAGTAACTAAGGGGAACACATTCAAGCTGGTCATCCAAAAGGCAACAGGATTTCCTCTCACTTAGTCATGCACAGTAAACATTGGTCTCAGCTTCCTGAAGAGCTGGCTCCACTCTATTAGAGCATGCTTCTGCAATGGGAAATACAGATGAAAGAAATTCCTGGGCATGGAGGTTATGCTTGGTTGGGTGGCCTTAGTGAATCCTTGAAGTGGGAATTATGGTAGGAAAAACAAAACAAAACAATTACATTAAAAAAAAGAAAAAAAAAAAAGATTAATCCCTCAAAGAGCCAGGGGAAAGCTTTGGACATAATGAAAACTGTACAGTAGAACAAGTGTCATGTTTAAGCAACTAGTTTTATTCAAGTGTCAGAAGGTCATGTGACAATATGATCAGAGAGATGGTAATGAGAAGAGAGAGGCACAATTATGAGAGTCTCATAAAAGAAATGTAGAATTTGGTAAACACTGTGATTCGCTTTTCAACTTTCACCCCTCCCCCTTATTGAATAGGTACTTGAGAAACAGTTGAAGGAATTGATCCAAGACAGTAGGTCAATGAAGGTACTTTCAAGCCCTTGACAATCATTATTTCAAGAATTCTGGTCAAAGTCAATGAATGAATCACATTCCGGGAGATTACAAGGACTGATTTTGCAAGGGCATGATGTCCTAATGAAACAATGAAAAGCAAAGAGATATTTGTGGGAAACCTGAAAAAAAATTCTTTTTCTTAAGTGTTAGTCACAAGGAAATATAGTGTCTATTCATCTGGAATCACTTTGCCATATATAAGACCTGTCACTTTTTCTGCTGTCTTTTGGTAGCTTCCAAATGAAGATCCATAGAAAAGAAGGTAAAGCCAAGGGAAATACCAACAAAAGAAACCAGAGCTGTTGGACTCAGTCATTTTTGAGGGCCTCCCTAACCTGTGATCCCAAGGATTTCTTCCTACCTAAGAATAGTGGAGATGAATTTTTTTTTCATTATTTTTAGCTGGAAGCATCTTAACTGATAACAAAACCTGTATAAGAAGATCTTGCCTCTTTCTCTAAAGCTTAATGCTAGTACTCAAAGGCTAAAGAGGCAACTGATTTAGTCTAGATAATGTTACTCACAAAAGTCCTAATTTCAGGAAATATGTTATTTAAACTGGAATAAAAAAATTGTCAGAGTAGTGCATCCCTTTAAGGCTGTCATTAACACATTATTTATTTCCTCTTTTTTACCTAGAGAAGTGATTGTCAAATTTTAACATATATACAAATCAACTAAATCAGCTAAGGTGAGACTTGAAGTTCTGCATTTCCAACAAGCTCTGGGTGATGTTGGTTTAATTGGTCCATGGCTCAAACTTTGAGTAGCAAGAACCAAGTGGACTTCAGACTTTTGCAGATAGTAAGATCAATAAAAATTAGTAATTATTGTACTCTGAACATGTATTGTATTATACTCAAAAAGACCTGATGCATATATCTACATAAAATTCAAGTCTAAATAGGTCTCTATATTATGCATTCATCAACTCACATACATATACATATATATGTATATATGTGTACATATATATGTGTGTGTGTATGTGTGTGTATATATGTATATATATATGTGTATATATGTGTGTATATATGTGTGTGTGTGTATATATATATATATATATATATATATATATATATATATCATTTCACAAAATTCTAATGTAAAACAGGAAGGATAGGGTGCTGAAGGGGAAAGTTCTTGATTAAATTTTCTTTTCCCACTTAATTCAATTCTACCAAAATGACTGACAATGCAAATATGGGAAAAACCATTACATACAAACTGGGCAAAATAAGCAATTTCAAGATACTCACACAGTTTATATGAAGAAACAATGTGTATAATGTGGTTATTCAAATAGCTTAATCTATTTTTCTTGGATAGTTTTAACTGGGCTCTTATCCAAATGCTTTCATTGCCCTAATTAGTTGTCAGTGTGGTCTGGATTTTCTTTAATTATTTGTATTGTTCTTTTTCTTAAATTTCTTGAACAAAATGGTCCTTTTCAATTGTGTGTTAAAAGTAAAATCCTATTAAAATGGAGAAATTTTATAAAGACGCAAATTTTGTGATATGTTCTGAATAATATTCTACTGTTTTTTTTTTCCCCCTCTATATTGGAAGGAAGAGGTATATTTTGAATGGCAGATCGTTATACTGTAATCACATTTTAGGAAATGCAAGGAGGAATGCTTTTCTCTTTTGCTGCCTTCACCCATTTGTGCAAATGTATAACCTGTAGGTATATTATAAACATTTATTTCAAAATACTTAAGTATTGGAATACTAAGTTATATTGGAATAATTAGTTATACTGGAATCTAGTTATATTGGAAAAATTAGCAGCCATAACACTTTAAACAAATATGTCTTAATATAATAGAAATGTATTCTCACTCATGTTCCCCAGTGAATGTCCTTCTGGCAGGGCAAAACCTCCCCTCTAATGTATGTTTTCAGGTGCTTAGAGTTTTTCAATCTTTGGCTTTTTTTTGTTTTTTTCTACAAGGCCTTGGAATTTTCTGAATTCATCTAGTGAAAGATAAAAATGAGAGTAACATCTACCAAATTGTTAAAAGTCATGGTCTAGAAGCAATATATCACTTCTCCTAAATTTCACTGTTGGGAATTAGTCACACGCACTATAAGGGAGTTTGGAAATGTAGTCCACAACTGTGCCGATGTGTCCCCAAACTCAACACTATGGAAGGGGAAGCACACGTTTTGTAGACAGATAGCCAGCCATCTTGGCTATAGTTTTATTTGTTCCTTACATGCTCTGGATTAGGGGAGTCACTGGAAAGGTGGGTGAGACATCCAGCATTACTATGTAATGAGGGAAGCAAGAATGCAAAAAAAAAAAAAAATGTAGTGCTGTGTGGGAAGGGAGGGTCTCTTTGATCACACGGGAGTTCCAAAATGTGAGGTGACCTGAATCTGTGGAAGCTGGTGGCACAACTGGTGAAAACATTCACCCAAGGCAGAACAAAGGAGAAAGAAGTTTATTGAATACACCACAAGGGAGCAGTGGGCAGGACATCAAAGGAGAGAACCGTCTGCCACAAACCAGTGGGTGGGGATGGATTTATTATTTATTTATTTATTTATTTATTTATTTATTTATTTGGGAGGGTATATTTAAATTGGAAAGGTGAGGAAGTAGGGGGACTTATGGACTTTTCCCTTTTTTGGTAACTGTGGCTGGTTTTAAGTAGCCCATTGGGCAGTGCCTGGATGGCTCAGTTGGTTGAGTGTCAACTCTTGATTTCAGCTCAGGTCATGGTCTCATGATTTCATGGGATTGAACCCCACATTGGCCTCTGTGCTGGCAGTGTGGGGCCTGCTTGGGATTCTCTCTCTCCTCTCTCTCTGTCCTTTCCCCACTCATGCTTTCTCTCTCTCTCTCTCAACATAATTAATTAATTAATTAATTAATAATTAAAAAAATTGGTAGCACATTGTTTACGTAGGGCCTATGGTTATTTCAAGGTGAGTCACTTCATGAGCCTGTTTGTATTCAGCCAGGGGTTTGGGGTCACTGTGGGCACTTCCACCTTACTCAGGTTTCCATTTTTCAAGTTTATTGCCCAGAAGTGGCCTCTAAAGTAAGTGCTAGGAGTTGAAAACACAAGAAAGCATGTTTAACCAAAAATATTGTTTTTTTGAGTAATTTATTTTGGTGACATTAGAAGAGAAATTGAATGGATTTAGGAGAAAGAGGATTCAGGAGGAAGTTGCCATTACTCATTAAGTCTTGACAAGAGCTTAAATTTAGATATAATGGTGTGAAAGAAGAGAAGATCCAAGAGACATTTATTCAACAAAATTAAAGAAATTTTGTACCCTAAAAGAAGGAGAAGCTACAATAGGTGTGATTTAATGAAGACCTTGAAAAACTGGATGGATGATGACATTGATTGTTATAGGAAATGAAAATTTCACAATAGATTTTGAGTGGGTGAATGTTAATCAGTTCATTTAGAAACACACACTAAAGAAACGTGAAACATGCAATAAAGATATACCAAAGCTACACTTTGGTTGTTATAGCACGGGAGGAGGATCAGAGATTGAGATAAAGAGAAAACATTCAACAGTACACAAACGGTAACTAAAGCCAAAAGAAGATGAAATTGTAAGAAAGAACACGCATAAACAGAAGAGGCAATGACTCGGGGTGCCTGGGTCGATCGATAGATTAAGCATCCAACTCTTGATTTCTGCTCAGATCACGATCTCTTGATTTCAGCTCAGGCCATGGACTGAGCCCTGTGTCAGGCTCTGAGCTGAGCTTAGAGCCCACTTAAGATTTTTTTTTCTCTCTGTCTTCTTCTGCCCCTCCCCCCTTGTTCTCTTGCTTTCTCTCAGAGGGGGAAAAAAGAGGCAAAGAGCCAGTGACTGAAGACAAAAACTGAAATTTAGGCTGCAAATGAAAATGACATTGAATCAGAGAGAAATTAGATTTACTGTAAGATTTTTGCTCATTAAAAGAAGATAGATCAAATGACTCAGTCTTTAGCGAGTCTTTAGCAAAATAAGTACAGTTGAATGAGTTTTCAATGGTCTTTAGTGTTTTGTTGGTCATAGATATTGTCATGGTTAATTTTGTGTGTCAACTTGACTGGTTAAGCATTATTTTTGAGTGGGTCTGTGGGAGTGTTTCTGGAAGAGATTAGCCTTTGAATTAGTGGATTCTCCTCAGTGTGAATGGACATCATCCCATCCATTTAAGGCCTGAACAGAACAAAAAGGCAGAGGAAGACCGAATTCTTTCTTGCTACCAATTTGAGTTGGACATCAGTTTCCTCCTGCCTTTGAACTGAAACCATTGCCTTCTACTTCTCAGGCCTCTGGACATGAACTGATGTATATCATTGGCTTTCCTGAGTCTCCAGCTTGCAGATGGGAGGCTGTCAGACTTCACAGCCTCCATAATCACATAAATCAGTTCCTCATAATACATCACTTTATAAATATAAATAAAATAATGTGTAATAAATATATTTCAAAATAACATATAATAAATAACCTATTGGATCTGTTTCTTTGGAAGATCCTAATGCAGACATATTTAATAATCAGTGAAAGTCCTATCTCCTCTCTTAAAATAGGTACATATGATCGAGAAGCCCTGCAAAAGACTCTGTGCTGAAGGGGTGGAACCTGCTTGGGAGTCTCTCTCTGCCCCTGCCCAACTTGCGTGCCTGTGCAAGCATGTGCGTGCTCTCTCTCTCTCTCTCTCTCAAAGCAAATAAATAATTTTAAAAAGAGGAAGAAAACTCAAGGACATAATGAATTTAGATTTTTAAAAATTCCATTCACTTCAATTTTATCTTTTATAGGGAAACCCTGAAGTATTATAAGATAAATAAAAATGCATTTTGTGTTGGTGTTTCAGAGCCAGATAGGTCATCTGCTACTTTGTCTAAAATGACATTGTCAGCTCCATCGTTGTTTTCATTTCATGCTCGACTTATTTATAAAATCTTTCATGCAATATACTGATGTTTCCTCCGTCACATTTTTTATTAGTAAATATGAATTCTGCTTTTAATTTTATGACTTCTTTTTTTTCTTAATTTTTTACATTTATGTATTATTAGGAGACAAAGAGATACAGGGCATCAGCATGGGAGGGGCAGAGAGAGAGGGAGACACAGAATCTGAAACAGGGTCCAGGCTCTGAGCTTCCAGCATAGGGCCTGATGCGGGGCTCGAACTCACAAACCTCCAGATCATGACCTGAGCTGAAGTCTGATGCCTAACCGACTGAGCCACCCAGGTGCCCATAATTTTATGATTATTTCCAATGAATTTGGAAAATGATATTAGAATAGATTATTTGTTAATGCTCATTAAAAGAAAAAAAACTTAGCTGAAAAAAAATGATGTCAACAATGCCCAATATAGACAGAGATAGTATCTATTAATTACTGAGTCAGCTAGAGGGAAGATAAAAGAGACTGATGTAAGTCAGGCGGAGAGTTTTTTTTGCAATGTGTTTTCCAATGTTTTGTCCGTTCTGATTGCAGAGGATCAAAGTAACTGATATTTTTCAATTTTCTAGAGGGATATATTCCTTTAATTTTTACCTTTTAATTTGTATCACCCCTCCATTGTTACAGATTATGAGGTATAAATTAATATATTACATTTTGATCTTAAAAGCCAGGTTGGGGTGCCTGGGTGGCTCAGTTGAGCATAGGACTTCAGCTCTGGTCATGATCTCACAGTTCTTGGGTTCAAGCCCTGTGTCAGGCTCTGTGCTGACAGCTCAGAGCCTGGAGCCTGCTTCATATTCTGTGTTTCCCTCTCTCTCTGCCCCTCCCTTGTGCTCTCTCTCTCTCTCTCTCTCAAAAATAAATAAGCATTTAAAAAGATTTTAAAAAGAAGCCAGGTTAATTCATTTTTATATGATATCGTAAATTGTATTAAATTCATAATTTAAAATAACAACTTCCAATTCTTGGTCATTTTTCACATCTCCATGAATAGTTAAGTTTTAGTTGTTGGGCTTTTTTGTCAGTTGCTTTGTTCTGTTATTTATTTATTTATTTATTTATTTATTTATTTATTTATTTATTTATTTATTTATGCAATAATTTTCCTGAGTTAGTGATCACTGTGCACTAACTTCAGGGTGGCAGGCACTAGGACACTGAAATAGAGAATTGGTCATAACACTCTGTGAAGGGTTTATTATTCCATCCTTAAATTCCAATGCAGGATCTCATTTCTGTTCCCACAACTAGTACAATAAATAGGCTCCCGATGTCAATGGCCATTTCCATAGACATTATTTTAGTTAGCTCATTTTAATTAAATACTAATCATATACTAGGCACCACATTAGGAGCTGAGAAATAACTAGACAAGGGTACATATACTAAGTTCTAGAAGAAATATAGACACTTACCCCCTCACAGTATAGCACAAACTCAGATTTAGTACCCCTTCATTTGACTAATGGTTATTAAATACCTTTTACTTGAAGTGCCTGACTTCTCCATAAGCCCACTCCCAGTCAACATTCTCCAGCTTCCTTGATCTAAGCAGACTGGACTCCCTTTGTAGATGTTATCATGTACCTTGAGAACAATAACTTTGTAAAACAATATTTAATGTTTTTAGAGCCGTTGTAAATTCCAGCAAAATTGAGAAGGTGTGGAGATATCCCACATACTCCCTGTCCTCACATGTGCATTCTCCTTCACCACCAGTGTAGTACGTTTGTTACCAAGGATGAATCTACACTGATATATCAGAGGTACCCAAAGTCCATAGTTTACCTTAGGGTTCACTCTTGGGTTTAGACAAATGCATAATGACATATATTCATCGTTATGATATCATACAGGATATTTTCACTCCCTTAAAACTCTTATGTGCTCTGCCTATTCATCCCTCCCTCATCCCTTCACTCCTAGCAAATCTTTTCATTATCACCAAAGTTTTGCCTTTTCTAGAATGTCATATAGTTGGAATCCTATAGTACACATTATTTTTGGTTTGGCTTCTGGCACTGAGTAATAGGTATTTTAGTTTCTTCCAAGTTTTTTTTCGTGGCTTGATAACTCACTTTTTAGTGTTGATAAATAATATTCTATCCTCTGAAAACACCAAAGTTTACTTATCCATTCACCTACTGAGGGACAACTTGGTTGCTTCCAAGTTTTGACAATCATAAATAAAGCTGCTGTAAATATTCATGTGCAAGTTTTTGTGTAGACATAGATTTTCAACTCCTTTGAGTAAATACCAAGAAGCATTCTTACTGGGTACCATGATAAGGATATGTTTAGTTTTACAGAAAACTGCCAAACTATTTCCCAAAGTGGCTGAATCATTTTGTGTTCCCACCAGCAATGAATGAGAGTTCCTATTGCTCCATACCCTCACCAGGATTGGGTGTTGTCAGTGTTCCAGGTTCTGGCCATTCTGATTCGGTACCTACTGGTATCTCATTGTTGTTTTAATGACAAAGATATGGGCACTTTTTGATATATGCTTTTTTTCCCCATCTATATATCTTCTTTAGTGAGGTGTCTGTTAAGTTCTGTGGCCTATTTTTTTAAATGGACTTTCTGTTTTTTATAGTTGAGTTTTAAGAATTCTTTGTTTAGGGACTCTTGGGTGGCTCAGTCTGTTAAGCATCCGACTTTAGCTCAAGTTGATGTCGTGGTTCATGAGTTTGAGCCCCACGTCGGGCTCTGTGCTGACAGCTGAGAACCTGGAACCTGCTTCGGATTCTGTCTCCCTCTCTCTGCCCCTACCCTGATTGCACTCTGTCTCTGTCTCCCTCTGTCTATCTCAAAGATAAATAAACATTTAAAAAAAATAAAAAAAAGTTGTTTATTCTGGATAACGGTCCTTTATAAGAGATTTCTTTTGAAATATTTTCTCCCAATCTGTGGTTTATCTTCTAATTCTCTTGACATTGTTTTTTTCACAGAGCATAAGTTTTTAGTATTAATGAAGTCCAACTTATCAATTTTTTTCTTTCATGGATCATGTCTTTGATGTTATGTCTAAAAAGGCATAAACATATCCAAAATCACATATGCTTCTCCTATATTATCTTCTAGGAGGTTTATAATTTTATGTTTTAACATTTGGATTCAATATCTTTTGAGTTAATTTTTGTGAAGAGTGTAGGTCTGGGTCTAAATTCACTTTTTTTTTTTTTTTTTTTGCATGTAGATGTCTACTGTTTCCAGCACCATTCATTGAAGACACTATCTGTACTTCACTCTATTGACTTTGCTTCTTTGTCATAGATATGTTGACTATATTTGTGTTGGTCTATTTCTATACTCTCTAATCTGTTCCATTAATCTTTCTATTACTTTGTTAATACCACACATCTTAATTACTGTAGCCTCTGTAGTAAGTCTTGATGTCAGGTACTATCTATCATCCTACTTTGTTCTTCTCTCTAAATATTTTCTAGGCTATTTTGTGTCTTGGACTCCATATAAACTTTAGAATCAGTTTTTTTTTCTTAATATCCATAAAATAACTTGCAGGGATATTGATTGACACAGCATTGAATCTCTAGGTCAAGCTGGAAACAACTGAGATCATTACAGTATTGAGACTTCCTATCCATGAATATGGACTATCTTCCTTTTATTTAGTTCTTTGATTTCTTTTATTAGTTTTTTTCTAGTTTGTTAGGTTAATACCTAAGTATTTCATTTTTTATGGAATGATATTGTGTTTTAAATTTCAAATTCTACTTGTTTATTTTGGTTTATAGGAAAGCAATGGACTTTTGCATACTAACGTTGTACCTTGCAGTCTTGTTATAATTGCATATTAGTGCCAAGAGATTTTTTTTGTTATTTCATATTTTCTATGTAGATGATCATGTCATATGTGAACAAAGAAATTTTTATATCTTCCTCCCAAAGATATATGCCTTTAAAATTTTTTTTAATGTTTATTTATTCTTGAGACAGAGAAAGAACGTGAACAGGGGAGGGGCAGAGAGAGAGGGAGACACAGAACCTGAAACAGGCTCCAGGCCCTGAGCTGTCAGCACAGAGCCTGATACGGGGCTTGAACCCACAAACTGTGAGATGATGACCTGAGCCAAAGTTGGACTCTCAACTGACTGAGCCACCCAGGTGCCCTGCCTTTTTAAATTTCCTTTTCTTTCCTTCCTGCATTAGCAAGGACTTCCAGTACAATGTTGAAAAGAGTGATGAGGGAGTACATTTGTGACATTTACCTGGTCTTCATGGAAACACTTCGAGTTTCTCAGTATTAAATATGATATTATCTGTGGATTTTTTTTAGGTATTCTATATCAAGTGAAGGAAGTTCCCCACTATTCCTAGTTTACTGAGAATGAGTTTTTATCATGAATGGATATTGGGGAAACAATCACTTTTTTTCCCCCAAATTTTTATTTAAATTCTAGTTAACATATAGTGTAATATTGGTTTCAAGAATAGAATTTAGTGATTTATCGCTTACATATAACATTCAGTGCTCATCATAACAAGTGCTCTCCTTAATACCCATAACCCATTTAGCCCACCCACCACCTCCCTCCCTCCATCATCCCTCAATTTGTTCTCTTTAAGAGTCTCTTGTGGTTTGCCTCCCTTTCTTTCTCCCATATGTTCATGTGTTTTGTTTCTTAGATTCCTCATGTAGATAAAATC
The DNA here is from genome assembly GCF_018350175.1 of Felis catus. Taxonomy (NCBI): domain Eukaryota; kingdom Metazoa; phylum Chordata; class Mammalia; order Carnivora; family Felidae; genus Felis; species Felis catus. The sequence continues at coordinate 175,412,131 of NC_058371.1, forward strand.
ATATGGTATTTGTCTTTCTCTGACTTATTTTTCTTAGCATAATACACTGTAGCTCCATCCACATCATTGCAAATGGCAAGATTTCATTCTTTTTGAAGTAATATTGGATGAAGTAATGAAGGCTGAGTAAAATTCCATCATATCTATATATATGATGGACATTTGGGCTCTTTCCATAGTTTAGCTATTGTTGATAATGCTGCTATAAACACTGGGGTGCATGTACTCCTTTGAATTTTTATTTTTGTATTTATTGGGCAAATACTTAGTAGTGCAATTGCTGAATTGTAGGGTAGTTCTCTTTTTTATCTTTTTTGAGGAACCTCCATACTGTTTTCCAGAGTGGCTGTATCAGTTTGCATTACCACTGACACTGTAAGAGGGTTCCTCTTTCTCCATATCCTTGTCAACACCTGTTGTATATTGTGTTGTTAATTTTAGTCATTCTTAACAGATGTGAGGTGGTGTCTCATCATAGTTTTGATTTATATTTCCATGATGATCGGTGATGTTGAACATCTTTTCATGCATCTGTTGGCCATCTTAATGTCTTCCTTGGAAAAATGTTTATTCATGTCTCTGCACATTTCTTAACTGGATTATTTGTTTTGTAGGTATTGAGTTTTATAAATTCTTTATAGATTTTGGATACTAACCCTTTATCAGCTATACCATTTGTAAATATCTTCTCCAACTCTGAAAACTATAGAACACTTATGAAAAAATTGAAGAGGACACAAAGAAATGGGAAAAAAGCTCATGCTCATAGATTAGAGAACAAACATTATTAAAATGTCGATACAATCCAAAGCATTCTACACATTTATTGTAATCCCTATCAAAATACCATCAGCACTTTTCACAAAGGAAGAACAAACAATCCTAAAATTTGTATAGAACCACAAAAGACCCTGAATAGCCAAAGAATCCTGAAAAAGAAAAGCAAAATTGGAGGCATTACCGATTCTGGACTTCAAGGTATGTTAAAAAGTTGTAGTCATCAAGACAGTATTGTTTTGTCACAAAAACAGAAACATTGATCAGTGCAACAAAATAGGAATCCCATAAATGGACCCACAACTGTATGGTCAACTCCCCTTCGACAAAGCAGGAAAGAATATTGAATGCCAAAATGACAGTCTCTTCAACAAATAATGTTGGGAAAACTGTATAGCAACATGCAGAAAAATAAAACTGGATAACTTTCTTGCACCATATACAAAAATAAATTCAAAATGGATGAAAAACCTAAATGTAAGATCAGAAACTATCAAAATTCTGGAGGAGAACACAGGCAGCTACCTCCTTGATCTTGGTCGGAGCCACTTCTTACTAGGCTATTGCTGGAGGCAAGGAAAACAAAAGCAAAAATGAGCTATTGGGACTTCATTAAGATAAAAAGCTTCTTGGGGCACCTGAGTGGCTCAGTTGGTTAAGTGTCTGACTTGGGCTTGGGTCATGATCTCGTGGTTCATGGGTTCGAGCCTGCATCCAGCTCTCTGCTGTCAGCATGGAGCCACTTGAGATCCTCTGTCTTCCTCTCTCTCTACCCTTCCCCCACTCACTCACTCACTGTTTAATAAATACACATTAAAAAAACAAGTTTCTGCATGGTGAAGGAAACAATCACAAACTAAAAGGCAGCCTACAGAATGGGAGAAAGCAATCACTTTGAATAGAAGAATGGCACCAGGGCCATCTGAAAATTCCAAAAGATATTTTCTATGTAAATGGATTGGTGACAATTCCTTGCCCCCAGAGAGCATACTAAACATATTAAACAATAACATTAGAACATAAGTAATGAGATTTTTAAGTCTTTGAAACTTTAAAAGACAATTTCAAAGGTTTAAGGGAAAGACAGAAATATACTACCAGTGTGAGATGAAGTCTTTTCTTTTTCCTTCTCCCTCTCTTTTTCTATTATTATCCTAAACCTTTTCCCCAATATGCAATACTTATTTAGAGGAAGGCTACTAAGGGAACTATCAAAGACAAGAACAGAATGTGACCATGTGACTTTATGTATGAAGATGGAAGAGGCTAAAAGTTCTCAGTTTTCTGTAGCATTTCCTTTTAGGATTTTGTTGTTGTGATGATGGTTGCTGGTAATGACTATCTAAGTGTCCATTCCATTCTCCTTTTGCTGCAGAAGCTGGAAAATTAAAATTATCTGCATTAACAGCTAGGATTCTGAATGCAAATTTGAATCAATCAATTATATGCATTCAAGTGAGGTTTGAAAATAGCAAAGGGAGTTATGTTGCTGCTCTTTTGATTATTTTCTCATCACGGAGTGGTGAATATATAGTCTACCTCCCACAGGCCTGCCTGGTGGGGGCAGAAGTTATGTCTGCTGCTCTCTGTGGTTCAAAACCTCACCAGAGTTCCACAGAGGAGCTTGAGAAGTGAGCAAAAGCTCTTAGCTGTAAGCTGACATTGAACTGAACACGTTTCTTCTTAACTACTAGGTGGAAACTATTGCAGTTATAACAGGTGGCTGCACAAAGCATATTTGATTTGCCATAGGGATTCTGCTCACTTCCCTCTTCTCTTTCTACCTCAGAAAAACGTTGTCCTCTTTTGTGCTACTCCTTCCCTCATACATGTTGTTTCACTTCTTTGGTTTACTAGACTCTGTGCCCCTTGAGGGCATGAGTCAGGAGTTTTTATATATTCGTATCCATGGTACTGTGCTGGACATGTCATGGAACTCACAAATAATTTTTGAGTGATTGAATGAATGAATTAATGAATAACAAGCATGAGAATTTTTTGGATTAGACCATTCTTCAAACTACCTGCAGTTCTGCCTTCAAAAAGACATATTATGTTTTCTTGTCATTTCTAAGAAAGCCTAAGTCTTCAAATCCTCTAGGGGGGAGGAAAAGTATTTAAAAATAGATATTACAGTATACATTACATAGCCAACCTGGAAAGAAATAAGAAATGTAGTAATTTTCTTCAGCGCGTATCTATTAATTTGTTGAGGTTATGGCAAGGTGTGGGTCACTACCAGAAAACGGTTGCAGACTTTGGAAATGTAGATTCTTGGTTAGTTTTTAGTACTGTATTTGTACATTTTACCTTCCTGCAGGAATTTTATTTACTTTTTGACTATGTATTTAATGCAGTACTTATTCTTGTGGTCTAAATTCATTTATGTTCCTATTTTCAAAGGTGATTTAAATTCAGAACTAAAGATTGAATAGGGCCAAAGACTTGCAAATTCATGTGACTCATCACTATTTCTTGTTTATGACACATTCCCCTTCACAGACTTGTGAACCTGAACTTATACAGGCTATAGCATAAAAGCCAAATTAATATTAAGTGTTTGATCTCTGCATGTCTCATTTTGTGGCTCAAGAAACTGAATCAGTTAAGCTATATATTCTGCATAGAGACCAGAAAGCATAACACCTTCAAAGGAATATACATGTATATAAAAATGTGTATTCCTATGTGAAAACATTCCATATTCCATGAGAGCAATCCCATCATTATTCAAACGGGAAAATAGCTCAGGACTTAATGATTGCTGCTTGAATAAGCGATATAAATTCATTTCATACCTTATTTTTTGGCATCTTTCCTAGAGAACAATAGGAAAACTTAGATTTATGAGTTATATCATATCTGTTTTATTATTTTTTTCCTACCAAATATGCCATAAGTTTCCCCAGTTCAAACAAGCCTGGACATGAAGCTCACATTATTGATAATAAGAAACTGTCTCTGTCTCTCTGCATAATTACAAATCAAAAGAAATCCAGAAACTCTAATTTGTTCCTAACCAATTTCAGAAGATCTCAGGGACATTGTCACACTTACTCTCCAACACTCTCCTCTTATATATTTGTATATGCTGTTTAAAATGACTGCTCTGAAATGGTTACTTCAGTGTTAATCTCCCCTTCATATATCACACGTTTTAAAAAGGATATTTTAGTGATATAGAAAAAGACACAGGTTTTAAAAATCTCTGTGTAGGGGCGCCTGGGTGGCGCAGTCGGTTAAGCGTCCGACTTCAGCCAGGTCACGATCTCGCGGTCTGTGAGTTTGAGCCCCGCGTCAGGCTCTGGGCTGATGGCTCAGAGCCTGGAGCCTGTTTCTGATTCTGTGTCTCCCTCTCTCTCTGCCCCTCCCCCGTTCATGCTCTGTCTCTCTCTGTCCCAAAAATAAATAAACGTTGAAAAAAAATTTAAAAAAAAAAATAAAAAAAAAATAAAAATCTCTGTGTACAATATTTTAGGTGAGTTCCTGGGGAGAGTTAGGGTCTTAGGCCAGAGGTGAAATCTTTACAGGTATCTATCTCTCTGCTAACCATTTGCTTTTGGACAAAGCATGCAGATCCTGAGTCCCTTTTTCCTTTTGGTAAAAATATCATGGCCCATTCTGAAAATGGATGGCTGGAGAGCCTGCCTTAAGGGCATTCAACCATGAGGTGAGTTTTCTGTGGGGGGATAGCTGACACCAAGTATGGGTGCCTGTATTTCATCTGAGAATGCATTCATAAATTACTCATGTGAAAAATGGCCTGTTTTCTGCCCATATAACTTTTGACAATCTCTTTGTAATTTAACTAGAATATTAATGAAAAAATATCCCAATACGTACATGTTCATTTTGTTACTTAAGGTTGTATTTACTTACATGATGATTGTGTGATTAGGTGACTTTTTCAGTCTTCATAAATCTAGCTCAACAGAAGATTTTTTCCCTTTCATATGTTCTAAAAAATAACTCTTTATTGTGGGTTCAAGAAATTCAGCTAGGCTTAAGGAGGTATAAATGGATATTAACAGTCTATGTGCTACACAACTTTAGCTCAATAAGTAAAATGCACATGAAAAGGATTGAGGTTAATAAGACTCTGGGGCTTAATAGAGATATAATATAGATATTACACTATCTAAGTGGAACAGAGCTCCTGATTTCCAGTGGAAATTCTTACATCAGTGTACTGCTTTTTAATGACTAGATGATTTGGTAGGTAAAATACTTCTGCCTTCTTTAAAGAAGAAAGGTGACTTGTTTGTAACTAGGAAGTAAAGTTCAAAGTCATAAGATGCCTTCCCTTAACTATGGTAAGAAAGCTTTAACACATTTTTCTGTCTTGAATTAAATGTTTATTGATTTTCTCATTCTAACTCAGATGCCAACTGTGTTTAAAAGTACTTTTTTCCCCCTGCATATGTGGAAGCCTTCAATTCATCCACATTTTATTTGTATATGTACTGAGAATTGGGGTGCATGTTATTGGGCACAAAGCATGGTCATTTGACTCAATCTCATCATTTTACAGCTCAAAAACATTGATGCTGAGATGGAATATGATATATCTTCAAGGTAACAGCGAGGTTCATAGCAAAACTTAAATTTGAACTCAGATCTGTGACATCTCAATCACCCATACTCTTTCTTGTGCTGTGTTCTACCCAAAGTGAAGCAAATATGTCAGTTCATATACATAAGTGAATAATGCTGAGTAAGTAATTTTTATTAGAATTTACTCAAAGCTACTCTCCTGGAATTTTTACTACTATCCGTATAGTTTTAGGATATGGGCAGAGTTGGATAGTTTAAGATGTGGGCACAGTTGAAACTCATGATTCGTTGTCAGAACTGTAAAGTTTGAGAAAAAAAATACATACATAAAAATTGAATCATTGTTTTATGAATGAAAAGTGTCAGAATGAGGAAACAGAAAAAGTAGAAAAAGTGTGCTTTGTGCTCAAGGATTTGGGGAACCACTTTGGTTTGCAGGATTATCAAACTTCTACACATAAAATTTAAAAGCAATTAATAATTCATTAAGTCTGTTTTTATATTGCCTCAACTTCAAATATTTTTGTGCTTTCTTAGTTTTCAGAATGTAGCAGTTGAATAGAAAATGACTGAGTTCAGGGGCGCCTGGGTGGCGCAGTCGGTTAAGCGTCCGACTTCAGCCAGGTCACGATCTCGCGGTCCGTGAGTTCGAGCCCCGCGTCAGGCTCTGGGCTGATGGCTCGGAGCCTGGAGCCTGTTTCCGATTCTGCGTCTCCCTCTCTCTCTGCCCCTCCCCCGTTCATGCTCTGTCTCTCTCTGTCCCAAAAATAAATAAACGTTGGAAAAAAAAAAAAAAGAAAGAAAGAAAATGACTGAGTCCAAAGTGGAAAGAAAAAAAAATGGCATTGCATGTTTTTAATAACATGGGACAATATGGTACTTACTGAAAAGTTGCAACATATATGAATCTTAAATATTTCCTGCTTCAGGTAAATCAGTGTATTATTTCTGCATTCAAAAATAAACTACCCAGCTCATTCTTTGCCCTCTGGCTTTATTTTGATTTCTACCTTTTTTCCTTTCCCCACAACACTTTTGCTTCAGTACTTTTTGCTCTAAGAGATACTAATCAAATGTATAGGGTATTTCAAGTGATTAACATTGGAAAAGCAATTAACTGCCTAGAAATAAATGCCACCATCTTTTGTATGCAAAGAAGACAGTGCACCAACTGTGGGATTTAGTCAATGGCAGAAAACTAAGAGATTAGCATAATTCTCCCAACTTAACATGGCCCATAGTTGTCTAATTTAATGTAATATTTCTGTGCCCAACTAATGATTATGGTGATGATGTTGGAAAATAAATTTTCAATTTGTGTGTGTTCTATCTACTAAAGATTGAATGTGGGCTAATGTCACTTATGATTACAGAATCCCTATTTGAATATTTAGTTACTCTGGTTCTGTTTACAGCTCTACCATTGACAGCTGCACATTGAACATCCTGAAACATGTCAGTCTTTAGAAATGCTTGCTGAAGATGATCCACTGATCAGATATGCTAAAAGAGGGCATTTTACACACAAGTATGAACTTCAAATCTTTATCTCATATTGAAATGCACAATGAGTAGACTATATTGAGGATTCTAAGTTTTTAGAGAACTGAATTTATTTGTCACCATATGAATAATTGTCTGACTTTGCCAATGATTATTCCATTTTAAATGTTTCAATCTTTGTTGAGATCTCTACATGAAAAGAAGTTCTAAGAAATAAGTGTATGAGTTTATTCATCTTTGAGGATTTATTTTCAATCTACAGATGCAAAGGAACTAACATCAGGCTATTGCTATTAAATTTTTAGAAATACTACCCAAGCAGTAAGATTTCCTGACCTTGCAGGCTAATAAAATGTTTTAATGTATCAGAATCAGCAGAGCATGTGGGCGGATAAGTCACTGAGCTAATTAGTCATCCCTCTCCCAAGCGCTGTGTATGACTTAGTGGAGTGTGTTTAGCATTACAAGTAAATCAACATTGTTGCAGCAGGGAAGCATCATTTCTGAGTCATTTCCATAACTCTGCCACCTTGACTTTCCAATAAAATCTTCCAAGTTTATGATGCTTACAGCTTGTAAAAACAGAATGTAGCAGGAAGGAAAATTGATGCCACAGATAATCATATGATAACCATAATACACTAACTTTAAGAATCAGAATGGATTCCCGAGTAATGAATATGAAGATGTGAATATGTCAGTTCACATACCTAAATGAACAATGGTGAATATGTCATTTTTATTAGACCTGACCTACAGTTATTTCACTGGTATTTTTGCTTATTTTCTGCCCTTATAGTTTTAGAATGTTGGCACAGTTGAATGGAAAAACAGCAAACTTGATCTACAGCTAGAAGAGGTTGAGGTTGACTTTCAGGCAGGTCCTTCCTTGTAAGGGAGTAACAAAATGAACTCTCATGGTTCTCCTTGGAAGAATTCCAAGGAACAGGAAACATGTGGTAATAATAAAACAAAAATTTTAAAACTTTCTGTATAATTATATTTTTGTGTTTAATTTTCACTTATGCATTTTATAGTCTGTTTTGCAAACATTTCCACTTTGCCCCCCTGAGTGAGTAAACTCAGACAACTTTAATTTTTTAAATGGAAAATGAGATACAGTGAGCCAAAGTCTATTGATAGAGATTATCTGCTTGAAAGTGGCAAAACCCATATACCCAATACATAAATAAAATGAAAAAGGGATTGAAAGATTCCAATAAGGAGAGGTGAAAGATGCAGTTCCAATGATTAACACCTTCTGTGTCTCTCCCTCTCAATTCTTTCTGTCCTTCATCTTTTAAATAAGACAAACCTCTCTGATCCCAAAACTGTTTTCCTTGACTCTATTTTCCCCCACCATTCTATTCTTTCTTTCTCTTCAATTCCAACACCTGAAAGGAAGAAACAACCATCACTTTCTCACCAACAATTCCCTTTGTAAACATTTGCAATCTGGCTCCTTATTCTCACTATGGAGAAATTGCTCTCTTGTTATTCACCAAAGTTTATCCTTAACTCCAATATTTGGTTCTCTGCAATTCCTCATCCATCCTTGAGCTCTCTGCAGCATTTAGAACTCTTGAACATTTGCTGACTTAAACTCTCTCCCCTCTCTTGAGTTCAATGACAACTGCAGGCACCTGGAATAAAGAGCATTTCTCAGACCCTACTTCTGCCTCCCCCTCTTCCAGGTCTTTAAAAAAGCCTTGTTTAAGTTTCTTTCTTTGGATGTCTTTCTGGTTTGTCAATATCATGTATTCCTATGAGCTCAAATATTACCTTGCTGGGTTATTCTCAATTTCCTTCCTCAACTTTACTTTGCTTTTGAGTGACAGACCCATATTTCCAATTACCTGTTAGACATTTTCATATAAACTCAGTTTAACTAAAGCTGGACTTATCTCATTCTTTAAGACCATCTCAATTATTGTGGCACTATGCACCACCCCTAGATCAAAACCAAAACGAAGCAAAAATTAAACAAAAACAAGAATGTTGTTGACACAAATAAGTACTTCATTCCAAGATTGCATTATTTCTTTTTGATTCTCTTTCTATCCTCTCATCTGTTTTTTTTTTTTTCATACCATTTTCACTATTTCTTCCCTATCTCAGTTCTAATACTTAGAACTAATGAACTTCTTTGGTTAGGTTTATTCCTAGGTATTTTATGCTTCTTGGTGCAGTTGTGAATGGGATCAGTTTCTTTATTTGTCTTTCTGTTGCTTCATTATTAGTGTATAAGAATGCAACTGATTTCTGTACATTAATTTTGTATCCTGTGACTTTGCTGAATTCATGTATCAGTTCTAGCAGACTTTTGGTGGAGTCTATCAGGTTTTCCATGTATAATATCATGTCATCTACAAAAAGTGAAAGCTTGACTTCATCTTTGCCAGTTTTGATGCCTTTGATTTCCTTTTTTTGTCTGATTGCTGATGCTAGAACTTCCAACACTATGTTAAACAATAGCGATGAGAGGGGACTATCAAAAGATGTAAAAGATCTGTATGCTGAAAACTATAGAAAGCTTATGAAGGAAATTGAAGAAGATACAAAGAAATGGAAAAACATTCCATGCTCATGGATTGGAAGAATAAATATTGTTAAAATGTCAATACCACCCAAAGCAATCTACACATTCAATGCAATCCCAATCAAAATTACACCAGCATTCTTCTCAAAGCTAGAACAAGCAATCCTAAATTGGAACCACAAAAGACCCCCAAGGAGCCAAAGTAATATTGAAGGAGAAGACCAAAGTGAGAGGCATCACAATCCCAGACTTTAGCCTCTATTATAAAGCTGTAATCATCAAAACTTTATGACATTGGCACAAAAACAGACACATAGACCAATTGAATAGAATAGAGACTCCAGAATTGGTCCTGCAAAAGTATGGCCAACTCATCTTTGACAAAGCAGGAAAGAATACCCAATGGAAAAAAGACAGCCTCTTTAACAAATGGTGCTGGGAGAACTGGACAGCAACATGCAGAAGGTTGAAACTAGACCACTTTCTTATACCATTCACAAAAATAAACTCAAAATGGATAAAAGACCTGAATGTGATACAGGAAACCATCAAAACCCTAGAGGAGAAAGCAGGAAAAAGTCTCTCTGACCTCAGCCGCAGCAACTTCTTACTTGACACATCTCCAAAGGCAAGGGAATTAAAAACAAAAATGAATTATTGTAACCTCATGAAGATGAAATCTTCTGCACTGCAAAGAAAACTACCAACAAAACTAAAAGGCAGCTGATGGAATGAGAGAAGATATTTACAAATGACATATCAGACAAAGGTCTAGTATCCAAAATCTATAAAGAACTCATCAAACTCCACACCTGAAAAACAAATAATCCAGTGAAGAAATGGGCAGAAAACATGAATGGACCTTTCTCTAAAGAAGACATCCAGATGGCCAACAGGCACATGAATAGATGCTCAATGTCATTCCTCATCAGGAAAATACAAATCAAAACCACACTGAGATATCAACTCATGCCAGTCAGAGTGGCTAAAATGAGCAAACCAGGAGAATATAGATGCTGAGAGGATGTGGAGAAACAGGAACCCTCTTGCACTGTTGGTGGGAATGCAAACTGGTGCAGCCGCTCTGGAAAACAGTGTGGAGGTTCCTCAAAAAATTAAAAATATATCTACCCTATGACCCAGCAATAGCACTGCTAGGAATTTACCCAAGGGATACAGGACTGCTCATGCATAGGGGCACTTGTACCCCAGTGTTTATAGCAACACTGTCAACAATAGCAAAATTATGGAAAGAGCCTAAATGTCCATCAACTGAGGAATGGATAAAGAAATTGTGGTTTATATACACAATGGAATACTGCTTGGCAATGAGAAAGAATGAAATATAGCCTTTTGTAGCAACGTGGATGGAACTGGAGAGTGTTATGTTAAGCGAAATAAGTCAGGCAGAGAAAGACAGATACCATATGTTTTCACTCTTATGTGGATTCTGAGTAACTTAACAGAAGACCATGGGGGAGGGGAAGGAGACAAAAAAAAGTTAGAGAGGGAGGGAGGCAAACCATAAGAGACTCTTAAAAACTGAGAATAAACTGAGGGTTGATGGGGGTGGGAGGGAGGGGAAAGTGGGTATGGGCATTGAGGAGGGCATTTGTTGGGATGAGCACTGGGTGCTGTCTTTTACCAAAAAAAAGCAATGAATTTCTCTGTTGCTTCAGTTTTTTAACTATCGAAAGGGATTTGTATTAGCATAGTATATTTTACCACTGTTATGAGATTAAATAACTTGATACACAAAGAACAGTTAAGCCAAAGTCTGGTACAAAGGAATCACTTAATACATGCCCGCTTTTGCTGCTGTCATGACTACTGTTCCTATTACTACTACAATCAATGTCACCTACATAATTTGTGGAGCCCATTGAAAAATGAAAGTGTGAGGTCTATTGTTCAACAAGCAGGAAAAAAATGTTTAAATCAGGTTGTATTACTTTTTCTGATTCTAACCACAATTTCCAAGGTCAGTGTCTGTTCTAGAGAGTGACCAAGTTAGGGTCAAAGAGAAATTCAGCAGACACTGGTTAAAAGTTGCAAGACAGGGGTACCTGGGTGGCTCAATCAGTTAATAATCTAACTCTTGATTTTGACTCAGGTCATGATCTCACAGATTATGAGATCAATCCTGGCACCAGTCTTTGTGCTGACAGCCTAACATCAGAATCTACTTGGGATTTTCTCTCTCCCTTGCTCTGTCTCTGAGCCTCTCCCACTTGTGTGTGTGTGCATGCACTTTCTATCTCTCTCAAAATAAATAAATAAACATTAAAAAAAAGAAAAACTTTAGAAGTTGGAAGAAAGGGGCACCTGGGTAGGTCAGTCCATTAAGCATATGACTTCGGGTCAGGTTGCAACCTAGTGCCTTGTTGGTTCAGCTGGTTCAGCTCTGTGTTTGGGCTCTGTGCTGACAGCTCAGAGCCTGGAGCTTGCTTTGGATTCTGTGTATCCCTCTCTATCTGACCTTCTACTCATGCTTTCTCTCTGTCTCAAAAATAAACATTAAAAAATAATTTAAAAATAATAAAAGTTGCAAGACAGATTTTATTCAGACTACTGCAGTAGGAGAGAGATATTTCAGTATAATCTGGGTTCAACTCCACCAAAATGTAATATAGGAGGTTTTTAGAATGCAAGAATGCACTAAATTTAGGAAAAGTACTGAATTGCATTAAAGGGGCTTGGCCAATGTGACTAGGCCATCGTAGTTTGTTAATTGGCAGTTGCCTGGGGGAGAAACGAACTTTTTATATCTTTAGAACAGGAGATAGTTTTGCAAATTAGAGAAGGTGCCCACCAAAGTTAGGCTTACTGTCCCAAGGGAACTGGGAAATAGGACAGCCATCTCCCTGGATGTTTGCATTTTATTTATTTATTTATTTATTTATTTATTTATTTATTTATTTATTTATTTTGAGAGAGACAGAGATAGCACGAGTGGGGTAGGGGCAGAGAGAGGGAGAGAGAGAGACAATTCCAAGCAGGCTGTGCCCTGCCAGCACAGAGCCTGAAGCAGGGCTTGAACCCATGAAACTGTGAGATTATGACCTGAGTTGAAAACAGCGTCAGATGCTTAACTGACTGAGGGCCCCTGGATATTTGCATTTTCAAGCAATGGCCCCCAGTTATTCAAGGAGACAATTTTGAGTGGTAGAAGACTTACACCTCAAAGGGACAGTGAAATAATTTATAAGTAACTCCTTTAAGAAAAAATAGAGGTCAGGGGCCTAGGTCTGGTTGGAATAAAGAATAAATTCCTTTGTCAGCTGTATTAGATTTTTCCAGAGAAACAGAACCAAATGAGATACACACATACATGTAAACACACACTCAATTATATGTGATTTATTATAAACAATCAGCTCACATGGTTATAAAGGCTGAGAAGTCCCAAGATCTGCAGACTGCAAGGTGGATGTAGGAGAGCCATAATGTAGTTCCAGTCCGTATCTAAAGACCTGAGAACCAAGAGAATCAATGGTTTAAGTTCTAGCCTACAGCCAACAGACTCAAGACCTGAAAAGAGCCAAAACATTTCAGTTTGAGTTTGAAAGTCAGGAAGAGATCAATGTTCCAGGTCAAGGCAGTCAGTCAGGAGGAATTTCCTCTTATTCCTGGGAGGGTGAGCTTTTTTTCTATTCATGCCTTTAGTTGATTAGATGAGGACACCTTCACATTAGGAAGAACAATTTTCTTTTTTTTTTTTTTTAAGTTTACTTTCTTTGTTTTGTTTTGTTTTGAGAGAGAGAGAGAGAGAGAGAGACAAAGCATGAGCGAGGGAGGGGTAGAGAGAGAGGGAGATGGAGAATCTGAAGCAGGCTCCAGACTCTGAGCTGTCAGCACAGAGCCTAATGTGGGGCTTGAACGCACAAAGTGTGAGATCATGACCGGAGCTGAAGTCCAACACTGAAAGAACAATTTTCTCTACTCAATCAAAAGTTAATTTCATTCTAAAACAACCTCACCGACAGTAATGCTCCACCAACACCATTGGTATACCGTGGCCCAGTCACGTTGACTTACGAAATTAACCATTACAACATTGTTGGGCTTTCTCAAGTAGACATTTTAAGAGGGTGGAGGTGGTGGCTGTGATTATCCTAGGAACATGGTCTTGGGTCAATAGAAGGTATGCTAGAGTTTGGCCAATTCTCTTAGCATGGGAGGTTGGATGGTGTCCTTTGTGCTAAAAGTTTTATGGTTCTCATCAGTCAACTGGCATTCTTATTATATAATCTCTTTTAGGAGTTTCATGAGATTTAATTGGTAATGTTTTAAGCCACTTTTGGATTCTAGGTAATTTTAAATAAGGATTGGTTATGATAAAGATAATAAGATAATTATATTGATTTATATACCCATTGTAGAATTGTGAGTTTTAAAGTTGAACTGCTTTCTGGGTTTTGAAGAACTATAGATTCAGCTCATGTTTTTTTATATTCAAATTGCTGCCTCATGACGTCTTTACTCACACCTCACCACGTACATGATTTTAGGTACTTTGAAAATATGGGTGCAATGAACTCAGTAATACAGGATTGTAATTTCAGAAAACATTCTTCTGGCAAAGTAAATAGAGCCAGTTTTATGTCATCTGTAGTTTCTGCTTTAAAAATCAATGTTCTTCAATTTACTATTATTACCTACTGGGATCTTGTTATAGAATTTTACCACTATAATTAAATGAATAATGAGCATAGTAAATATTTAGTGTACACATGCCAGCAGGTACTATGGAAAACAAGTTTTCTCTCATCTTACATGCATACCTCCTAACCAAGAGTCCTTCTTAATTTGAAAGCCCATTTTTCAAGTGTGAATACTTCTAAATGAATCCTCAGACTTTGGGAAAAATATTTAAGCTGTGTATCTAGTATTTATTTCACCTACTTCATATTCCCTAAAGTATTTATTGTTGAGTTTTCTAAAAATGTCTTGCATGATAGAAAGCAACTAGCCAATACAACCTCCAAGGAAAGTCATCCTCAATATTTTGTTTTATGTTCTCTCTTTCAGATAGTCAAGCCTTTTAATATTTTAACCTATACCTATAGGATCAAGATTATTTATATAGCAGACTATGTTTCTATTTACAGGGGATAACTAGTTAGGTCATGGTAAATAGTCTAATTCCAGTATTTCAGACATGTTTTTAAGTTTTTATTTACTTGACTTTATTTAATTATTCAACAAATATTTATTGAGTTCCTATTATGATCTATAAAAATGTATACAGTGTCTTCTGGTAGCAGAGAATATATCAGTCAGCGAAAGAGAATATAGCTTCATCCACATAGATCTTTTACTTCAGTAGACGAAGACAGAGAGTAGTCAAATAAGTAAAATCTAGGGTAAGTAATAAGTATTATAAGAAGAAAATAGGAGTACTGATAGAGAAGAGACTTGGTCAGGTTACCATTTTTAATACATGAACAGAGAAAGTTTCACTCCTAGGGTGACATTTTGGAAAAGAATTATGAAAAATGAAGCAGCAATCTTTAAGGAAATCTAGAAGAGGATTCTATTTTGTTCAATATAATTTATTGTCCAACTGGCTTCCATACAACACCCAGTGCTCATCCCAACAAGTGCCCTCCTCAATGCCCATCACCCACTTGCCCTTCTCCCCCACCCCCATCAAACCTCAGTTTGTTCTCTGTATTTAACAGTCTCTTATGGTTTGCCTCCTTCCCTCTCTGTAACATTTTTCCCCCTTCTCAAGATCCACATATGAGTGAAAACATATGATATCTATCTTTCTCTGCCTGACTTATTTCGCTTAGCATAATAGCCTCCAGTTCCATCCACGTTGTTGCAAATGGTCAGATTTCATTCTTTCTCATTGCCAAGTAGTATTCCATTGTATATATAAACCACATCTTTATCCATTCCTCAGTTGATGGACATTAAGGCTCTTTCCACAATTTGGCTATTGTTGAAAGTGCTGCTATAAACATTGGGGTACTTGTGCCCCTGTGCATCAGCACTCCTGTATTCCTTGGATAAATTCCTGGCAGTGCTATTGCTGGGTCAAAGGGTAGTTCTATTTTTAATTTTTGAGTAATCTCCACACTGTTTTCCAGAGCGACTGCACCAGTTTGCATTCCCACCAACAATGTAAGAGTGTTCCCGTTTCTCCACATCCTCTCAGCACCTATATTCTCCTGATTTGTTCATTTTAGCCACTCTAATTGGTATGAGGTGCTATCTCAGTATGGCTTTGATTTGTATTTCCCTGATGAGGAGAGACGTGGAGCATCATTTCATGTGTCTGTTGGCCATCTGGGTGTCTTCTTTGGAAAAGTGTCTATTCATGTCTTCTGGCCATTTCTTCACTGGATTATCTGTTTTTCTGGTGTGGAGTTTGGTGAGCTCTTTATAGATTTTGGATACTAGCCTTTTATCCAATATGTCATTTGCAAATATCTTCTCTCATTCCGTCAGCTGCCTTTCAGTTTTGTTGATTGTTTCCTTTGCAGTGCAGAAGTGTTTTATCTTGATGAGATTCCAATAATTCCTTTTTGCTTTTAATTCCCTTGCCTTTAGAGATGTGTTGGGTAAGAAATTGCTGTGGCTGCAGGTTGCTGAAATCGTTGCACTGAGGTTGTTGCCTGCTTTCTCCTCTAGGGTTTTTATGGTTTCCTGTCTCACATTCAGGTCTTTCATCCATTTTGAAATCATTTTTGTGTATAGTGTAAGAAAATGGTCTAGTTTCTTTCTTCTGCAGTTTGTTGTCCAGTTTTCCCGGCATCATTTGTTAAAGAGACTGTCTTTTTTTTCCACTGGATACTCTTTCCTCCTTTGTCAAAGATTAGTTGGGTTTACATTTGTGGATCCAATTCTGGGTTCTCTATTCTATTCCATTGGTCTATCTGTTTTTGTGCCAATACCATACTGTCCTGATGATTATAGCTTTGTACTAGAGGCTAAAGTCTGGGATTGTTATGCCTAAGAGAAGAGGATTCTAAGCACAGCTTTATAGCAAGTGTGAGTGTCCTGAGGCATAAGTAAACTTAGTGTGTTGGAGAAATCGCAAGGAGGCTAGTGTGACTGGAGCAGAGTGAACCATTGCCAAATGGTAAGAAATGAGCTCTTAGTGAGGTAATGGGGGCAAGATCACATAGGGCTTTGTGTAACATTATTAAGATACTGCCTTTCGCTTTGAATATAAAGTCATTTAAGTATTTTGTTCAGACCAGTGACATATATGGCTTACATTTTTGAAAAATTCCCCTCCTGGCTGTGTTTGAGAATAGGCTACAGGAAGGCGATTCTGCAAGTATAAAAATGAATTATATGCTATTGAGATAATGTTGGCTTGGACAAGGGTGCTAACTGCAAAGTTGCTAAATGACTTGATGCTTGTTTTAGTTTGAGGCTAGAACTAATAAGGATGGTGATATCTAAACAGCTGAGAAATAGAAGGGTCACGAATGAGTCCAAGACTTTTGTCCTTGAAAACTGGAAAAATACAGTTGCCATTTTCTAAGAGTAGAAAGGGCAATATCGTATGTCCAACGTGTTCTATATTGGGCATCGTAAGTTTGAAATTCTATTATTAATCTGAGTGGAAATGTACACTAGGTCGTTGGTTACATAGGCTGACAAAATCCTTACAGGTTGAAGATATAAGTAGAATCTGGCACAGTGGGCTGCAGATAGTAAATTAAAAGATTGTTCTGAGAACCCAGTGAAGAAATTCTTTCAAAGATGAACAAATGACCAGTGAAAATTGGCCATGAGATTTAGCAATGTAGAAATTGTTGGTAATTTCGACAAAAGCAGTTTCAGTGGAAAAGTGGGGTGAAAGTCTGAACAAAGTTAGTTCAAAAGAAAATGAGAAGAGAGTCATAAGATCTAGTAAGCATGAAAAGTCCTAAGGTGTTGAGGTATGGTATTATTAAAAGGGACTAGTATTATGCTAATTGAAATAAGTCAGTCAGAGAAAGACAAATACCATATGATTTCACCCATATGTGGAATTTAAGAAAGAAAACAAATGACCAAAGGGGAAAAAAGAGAGACAGAAGCAAATCAAGAAAACAGACTCTTGATTACAGAGAACAAACTGATGGTTATCAGAGGGGAGGTGGGTGGGGGGGATGGGTCAAACATGTGATGGGGATTAAGGAGGGCACTTGTGATGAGTGCTGGGTCACTAAATTGTACACCTGAAACAAATATTACACTGTGTGTTAACTAACTGGAATTTAAATAAAAAATTAAAAGGGACCAGTGCTGTGGGATCAAGACTTCATGGAAAAATGGGGAAAATGGTATCATGTGATTTGAATGGGCATAGGAAGAGTTTGCATTTATGCTTATACATAGAAAAAAGAGCATTCCATAGGAAAACTAATATCATTTAGAAAGTTATTCAGATAACAATTTTATCATGATCAGTGTTAGCTGGACAGAATAAAGAAAACAGTCACTGTAGAGAAGTCAGGATATGGCCCTGAAAAGCAATAGAGACTGAATATCTTTACTTCTGGAAAGCTTGAATCTAAAAATTAAGAAGGTATTTTGTGCCTTCAATTTGTTTTATTTTATTATTATTCTTATGTTTTGAGAAAACACTCACAGGGAAGGGGCAGAGGGAGAGGGAGAGAGAGAGAATCCCAAGCTGACAGTGCAGAGCCCAACTCGGGGGTCAATTTCATGATCATGAGACTTAACTGACTGAGCCACCCAGGTGCCCCAGATGTGCCTTAAATTTAATGTTTTTCTTTCAATGTTTATTTATTTTTGAGAGACAGAACATGAGTGGGGGAGGAGCAGAGAGAAAGAGAGACACAGAATCTGAAGCAGGCTCCAGGCTCTGAGCTGTCAGCACAGAGCCCGACAAGGGGCTCGAACCCATGAACTGTGAGATCATGACCTGAGCTGAAGTCAGACGCTTAACTGACTGAGCCACCCAGATGCCCCTTAATGTGCCTTAAATTTAAATGGTTACTTTTCTAAGCAAACATACGTGTGTCATCTTGTTTTATATTCTCAACAATATTGTTAGTAAGTGAAAGGTATTATACTCTCACACTGAGGCAAGAAATTTTCTCCCAAGAAGCTTGACTTAACCTAACAATTTTTACTTTCACATAATATGCTAATGTCACAGCAGAGATTAGAACACTTAACTTGCCACTCTTAAAAGAAGATACATATTGTAGGAAGAGGACTAGTAAAAACAATAACCATTTAAAATATGAAAGTGAGCAAATAAATAAATAAATAAATAAAACCTATGCAAGTGTTGGAGGGGGACATGGAGAGGATGTGACCACAGGTTGACCTATGAGCTGGATCTGGGGGGATTGGCAGCTCCCTACTCCCTCCTCTGTCTTAGGAATGTACACTCTGCTTGCCTTCCGCCTGAGCCAAGGTCCTCTGCCTAAGGGCAGGGCCTTGAGTTAGTAACATGTTGTTGGGACCATGTGAATGGTATATGTGACTTGCCCAATTTAGGCCCTCTGTATAAACTTTTAAGATTTTGGCATGTGGGTGTAAGCGGCTCATTTTGCGATCCCGGGGACAAGCCTCCTATGTAAGTTCACTTGCTTATTAACCCTGCCTACCTACCAATCTGGTCTTTCCCTGCCCTTCATGTTCAGAAGCCCATTTCAGATTTTACCCAGGAGGCTACCAACAGAAGAGGTAAGTTGAATAATACAGTAAAATGAATTTATAGTAAAATATAGTTAAGTATAGTTTTATGTAGGAAAATTACATCATAAATAGAAAAATCAAGGGAGATTTGTACCAGATGGTTTCTAGAATCATAGATAGAGCCGAAGCATCTCGGAAAGTAACCTAAGATGAAATTAGTTTGAGAACTTTGACAGGGAGCTAATTATTGAATAAACTCTGTGTTATCTATTGTAGAAAGGGAATTGCTGTCCTTGTTAAACAGATTTTTTAATTAATAAGGAATTATCACATACACTATATAGGGGATTACCAATTTTCCAAAGAATTAGAAAACAATAGAATGTACTTAACACTAAATTAAATCAATGCAATTTAATCATTTTAATGACTGTAGAGTTTGGGAGAAATACTTTATGGCAGCAGTTTAGAATGTGGCACAAATACAACATATACAGGGGAAAAAAATAGGTTTTGATTAGATTATTTTGGGTGGGGAGTGAACAACACTAAGGTCCAGATCATAGAAATGTATGGACATGGCAAGTGTTTGTTATATAACACAAGAGGAGTAGTCATGAATTAATTAAAACCATTCATTCATTCATTCATTAATTCATTCATTCATCTGATATTTATTGACAGCATGCAGAAAGGTTGGCATTGAACTGAATCATGATTGGTAGGAATGATACTAAGAATATTTTCTATCTCAAGAAGTTGATAGTGTAGTTCAGAAGGCAGGAAAATAAGGAAATACGTATGATAAGTGTTTATGTTTGATGGTAAAGAAGCACTGAAAAGAGCTACTCAACTTAGTGTTAGGTTGGAAAAAAATAAAAGAGGAATTTTTAGATAAACTCACATTGCTAAGTTTGAAATCCTGGGTTTTCTTGACATTGCATCTATCATGCACACAAAAGCGTATTTAATTGGAAGAGACACAAGTGCATGCAGTTGAGTAAAGAATTAGAGCTGCTACTCGTTCAGACTACTTAAATGTCTAAGAGAGGACAATCCTTTCTGCAAATCTGTTGGTGATAACTGAAAAGTTGTTGGGAACCAGTTTTCACTGAGTTAGTAATGTCAAGAGTAATTCACTTTTTACTTAAAGAAGTAAAGTGTTTACATGCAACTCTGGTCTCTTTATGAAAGGCCTCTAGGAATTGAAGTTTACCTGAAAATTGCATAAGAACTCATACAATGATTTCATATGTCAGTAAACAAAGATATGTGGGCAAAAGGATTTAAGCCCTCATTTGTTAATCCGTGACCATGACCCATGTATCATCCAAGGTCCAGTCAGGATATAGAAGTTACAACAGTTTTTGTTGTTGTTTGTTTTTGTTTTTGATCGGAAGATTTAATAAAAAGCTTTGCTTCCAGTTTTGGAGGACTGAAAAGCAGAAAGGAAACAGTAAGGCATTAGAGAGAGTAGCTACTGAAAAATAAGTCCATCCCAAGGCTGGGACAATTAAATTTTCAAATTATTAATACTTCAGAGATAGATGAGGGACTCTGCAGAGCTGAAACTCAGGTGTCTGAAAATCAGAAGTCTAAGGAGGAGTCACTGCTCACTCTGTGAAGCTGACATGTCTGAGAAGGTGTGATGAGGTTGGTTCAGAAGGTGTTGGAAAAGAAACCAGCCACTGCTACTGAAAT
Source organism: Felis catus (assembly GCF_018350175.1). Taxonomy (NCBI): domain Eukaryota; kingdom Metazoa; phylum Chordata; class Mammalia; order Carnivora; family Felidae; genus Felis; species Felis catus. Next base: position 175,432,826 of record NC_058371.1, read on the forward strand.
GAAATATCACTGACAGGGTGAAAAATTATGGCTGTGGTGACTGAGTGCAGCAAGAAGAGAACACAGGAACAGGAAACACACAGGAAGGAGTGAGCCTCTTTTTTTCCCTAAGTCTTCCAGTGCTTTTCGAGTATCTTCTATCAGCAGAGACTCACAGAAGCCAGCATAACAAAACAGAAATAGGATGGGCAAGTCCCAGCCCCAGCATCACAAACCAGAGTTTGTGCTGAGTGTCATAACAATAACTGGGACAACAGATGTTAGTACTCAGATACCCTAGAGGTCAACATATTTGAACACACTTTTTCATTAGCCCTATGTACATTAAGTTGCAGGATAAAGGTGGAATTTTATGAAGAATTTGCTTTTGCTCCCATAGAATTGAAAGCTAACGGGGTACCTGAGTGACTCAGTTAGTTAAGTGTCTGATTCTTGGTTTCAGCTCAGGGCATGATCTCAAGGTTTGTGGGATCAAGCCCCGAGTGGGGTTATGTGCTGATTGTGTGGAGCTTGCTTGAGATTCTCTCTGTTCTTCTTCTTCTTCTCTCTCTCTCTCTCTCAAAATAAATAAATAAGCTTAAAATAATCTTTTTAAAAAAGAAAGTGGATTACGCAGTCAATATATTTACAATTTTTAAAGCTTAGTTTGACAAAAGCTGCAAAATATTGTCTAGTGTCTCAGCTTCAGAACACAGAAAACTCAGTAAGTGGATAGTTCTGTCTTGAAGCCATTTAATTCTTATTTGCTGTTTTATTAAAGATTGGTATTTAATTTTGTTTCTTGGCATTCACTGGAAAGTTTTGCCTGAGTTCAGGATAGTAGAACATAAAATACAAAATATATGTCAAAGCAATACATCACTTTTGTATTTCTTTCCTTTTTTACGTGACTAAAATTTAATTTTGTGATAGTCTAATTTCAGTCTTATGCTTTTATCATTTTCTCAAACACCAATCAACAATTACCCATAGGAAGAAAGAGGTGAAAGAATCTGGTCTTCTGATTATCCCTGTAAAAATCTGAAAAGAGCATGAGACTGGGATAGGCATGAGCTAAACTATTGGCGCTCTGACAAAAGCTATAGAAATTACTCAACACAGAAATTCACTCAAGGGTGAAATAACATTTAGAAGAAATTATTTATTTTACTTTATTAATGTTGGTGTTAAATTGTTCAATTGGGCATCAAGTCAAAACTGAGCTTTTTGTTTCTTAAGGGGAAAAGGTAAGCAGAAAGGTGATCAAGCGAAACAAGAAGAAATAAGATTTTGTAAAATACGTAGATTTTAATTGCATCAATTGCTAAAGTGCTACTTTACCCTCAAGTACTCTAAGTCAAATTTTCATGTGAATCATTGCATAACACCAAAGTTACTTATGCCCTGTTTAGACTCTTGCTTCTAACCCTAACTCTTTGGGATAAATTGGGTAGGTCTATATGTTTTATCTGGCTCTCAAAATGATGTACTAGATTTTTCCTTTGAATCCACAACTTTATTTTCTACCATATGTTTTTTAAAAGTATTATGAAGTTATAGAGTTCTGTGAGTTTTCTGAATTACTCTTTGATAGTATTTATTCCTTGGGGATAACTTAACATTATGTTGGAAGTTTATACCTAAGATGAACTGTAATATATATTTTCAATATGAAATACTGAAAAAGACATTTGTCTTAATTTCCAAGAAAGAGATGCCATTGAATGCCTTTTTGAATAGTTATTTCTTCATCTTTTTCAAACCAGGCAAATAAATATTAATATGATTATATTTGGATGAAGTTAGTTAAGTTAATAAATATATTAGGCTTGATTTAAAAGTGAGTAGAATATCAAATGCTAAGATTATGATTTCAATTTAATCTCAAATTTTAAAAGTCTCAACAAAATCTTTAGAATTCTTTTTTAAAGTAAAGAATAAGCTATGGCTTTCCAAAATGCTTGCACATGTTCATATATATTGAAAAATGTGAGTAATAGTTTATTTCAAGGTCATAAATAATCATGAAAACAATTATGAGAGTAATTAAGTACTAGTTATCATTTTTTGAAACGTTTATTTATTATTAAGAGACAGAGCATGAGCATGGGAGGGGCAGAGAGAGAGAGGGAGACCCAGAATTTGAAGCAGGCTCCGGGCCCTGAGCTGTCAGCACAGAGCCTGATGCGGGGCTCGAACTCCCAAACCAGGAGATCATGACCTGAGCTGAAGTCGGATGCTCAACAAACTGAACCACCCAGGCGTCCCTACTAGTTATCGCTTTTAAGAGACTACTCTGTTGTCAGTACTGAACTAGACATTATTTCTCTCTTTATTCCATGTGCGAGAGCTGATAACACTGACTTCATCTTTGGTCCTCCATCTTGTTCTCCCCTCTGGCACAAAGAGGCACCACTTTAGACAACTACTCTGTGACCTCACGTCCATGCCTCTTGCTCCATAAAAGTTGAAGATTAAGGTCCAGATTGAGGCAGAGGATAGGGATGGAAATTCATAGTGCTGTGGCTCTTTTGTCCCTCCACCAGCCTGATTGCCCCTGTCAGGAAGTTACCATGAATAAAATCCTGGGTAAATGGTACAGAGTGGTTTGCTTCATTTTTCCATATTACAGTGTCTTCTCAGTCTAGAGGATACATTACTGACCTTCCTCCATATTCAACAAAGATTTTTTGACTAATTTTATGGATTAGGCATTACATGCAACAACTAAGACCTCAAAGATTAATAAGGGAAGTCTCCTACTTTCAAGGTGTTAATATAATGTGATAAACATAGGAAATAGGAAGGGTTTTTAACTTTGTCATTTTTTTAAAAAATTATGAACTCATTTAGTATGTATCTATTTTGCCAGGCATTGTGCTAAATGATGGTAATTCAAAGATGAATAGATGCAGACCAAATACTTTCTGGAAAGGAACTTGTAGTATGATGTAGGAGGCAAAAATTAATGAGATTAATATGTGAATAAATTTAAAATTGAACTGTTAAAAATTTATATGGGGGGTTACATGGTACTATGAAAGGGTATGTTGGCATTTCTGTGCCTTTCAAAGAGCTTAGGAAAAGACCTTCATTTTAACTGAGATCTAAAGGATGAAGTAGGGTCTATTGAGGGAGAGAGGAGCCAGCATCTTGGCAAAAAGAGAAGCAGGTATTAAGGCTTTGTGGGGATGGAGTGGGAGGGAGTAGATATATTTTAGGAAAGTGAAAGGAAACAAATGAGATAATTTCAGTAGATAAAATACAAACTGTACAGAATCATTCAGCACAAGTTAAGGATTTTGATATTTATCTTACTCAACTAGATGTACTAAGTGGTATTGTATTTTTATTAAGAAAATAAAAATGTTCTGGCTCTAGTGAAAAATCCGAAGAAAAACCAAGATGAGGACAAGTGTGGCTTGGGGGGGACAATTTAGAAAACTATACTTATTAATATTTGCATTCATTTATTTTTTATTTTTTTAAATTTCTTTATTGATTTTGAGGGAGATAGAGAGAGAGGGAGAGAAAGAATGGGGGGGGGCAGAGAGAGAGAGAGGGAGAGAGAGAATCCCAAGAACTCTCCGTGTTGTCAGTGTGGAGCTGGACTCAGGGTTCAATCTCACAAACTGTGAGATCATGACCTGAACCAAAACCAAAAATGGGATGCTCAACCCAGATGCCCCGTAAAATCTACATTCAATTCAATGTGTGTGTAGATTTCTTCGAGCTAATCCATAAAAATGACCTGCTATTCTATACACTTAGTAATAATATAAAACTTAAAAAGAGCTAAATAAGACTAGTTAAGGCAACTGAAGTCTATTTTATCATAGGGGAAGGAAATAGAACAAACTTGTGGATTTTGGACTTTTTTTTTTTTTTTTTTTACATATGTGTGATTTTTATACTGGACTCCAAGATCAAAACAATGAGACTTTTCTACCTTACAAATATCTGTTAATTTAATTTAATTTAATTTAATTTAATTTAATTTAATTTACCTATTAAAAAATTAATGTTTATTTTTGAAAAAGAGAGACACAGAGTATGAGCAGGGCAGGGGCAGAGAGAGACACAGAATCTGAAGCAGGCTCCAGGATCTGAGATGTCAGCACAGAGCCTGATATGGGGCTCAAACCCACGAATCATGAGATCATTACCTGAGCCGAAGTCAGGCACTTGACTGACTGAGCTACCTAGGCACCCCAATATCTGTTTATTTTATATTTTTCTTACTGTCCATAGGATTAAGTAACATATCTATACAGCTACACATCTCAAATCTATAATCCTCATCGATTCTGCCAGGAAAGGGAGGATAACTGGTAATCATTTGAATTCATAATAATAATGGTGATAGCAATAAAAAATAATAGCTAATATTTAAGTCAAAGAAACACTTCTAAGGAGGAGTATCTCAAAAATCAAAACTCTGAGGCAAAACTTTTTTTGTTATTATTTTGACTTAGAATATGAGGAAATCCAAGCTCAGAAAAGTAACCCACATAAAACTATATAGCTAATAATAAGAAGAAATTGAATTCATGTTCATATCTGTTTCACTCCAGAACCCACATTTCAAAATCATGCTTTCCCTTATTAGAAAGCATGTGGGGAGGGGTTATTGCAAATGGTGAGCAAAATTATTTTTTACATTGTCACTTCTCAGCCAACTGGTTTATAGAGATATTAAGTACAATATGCAAGGGTTATTTGAGGGAGAGAATAAAAACAAGGAAAACAGAATTTTAATGAATACTAGCAGAATCATACAAAATTAGATATTCTAGATTAACACAAAAGTTTCCATTTTCAACTTCCTCTTCCAAATTTCCAAAAAATGTTTAAAACAATGGAGACAAATCTTTTTAAAAATCTTCCCCTTCTTTTCTTATAAGAGATGAATAGGAATATAATATTCTCCTTTTTGTTTTTACATCTGTTCTCCTACTTAAAACTTTCTACAGAATATTTTGTTTCTCTGTAAATACATGAAAGGATCTCCCCATCATTTAATTATGCTTTTTAAAAACTTTTCCTGGCATATAGAAAGAAGTAATAAAAATGAAACTGGGTTTGTTCAGATAGTACAGTGATGATTGTAGAATATTTTAATATCTTTCCTAGAGTGCATTCGACACTACAATTTCTCCTCATTATAACCAGAGTTGGAAGGAACTTATAATGGAAATTGAATGCACTATGCGAGTTTATAAAATATAATGTGAAGATAATATGACATGCTTAGCTGTGACTATGAAGGACTACTTCTGCATTCAATGTTTTAAAAAAAATTAAAAAAATTTAGTTGATGTAGTCTGATTTTAGTAAGTTTCAGCTATTTTTTTCTCTTTCTTTAAGGCTGCCCTCTGTCTATGGTTAGTCTTAAAAGTTAAGTTTTACATAAAGAGTAAAAAAATAAACTGAGTATATTATCCTTTTAACTTTCTACAAACAAAAGTCTACTCAGATTAAAGAGTATCAGTCCCATCTGTTTCCTCTTTAATGATAGTTTCCAACCACTGGAAATATCTGAGCTATGTTCAAGGTTTATTTTAAGTTATGAGCTAATGTGCAAGATAACGACACAGCTTATTTAATGCTGCAAAGAGAGTACATTCCTGTCACTGGAAAATTATATGTACAAGACCCAGCATTTTATTAACATTCTGGTATATCTCCTAAAGATGTTCATGATATGAAGACATAAAATTCTGTTTTTCCTAATCATTCTTTCTTAAAGCACTCTGAAAAGAAAAAATAACATGCTAAAATTGTTTTGTTCTTTGTGGCTCTACTCAGGTTTAGGTTAAACCAAAGTCTGCATAATTTCCTTCATGGTTTGACAATTCTCCCTCTGCTTGATGCAAACCCAGTAGAGCTTTTCTGCAAGATAGAGCCTTGATTTGGGGAAAGCAGTTGCAGAAGGCTGCAAAATGGCAATGAAATGAACAACGCTAACCTCGATTTGTTAATTGAGGTCATTGGTTAGCTTCAGAGAATACTGTATACACAATTAAGCAAGCATTTCACACTGTCCTTGCTTGTTAACTGGTTTTGAGATATTCTGCCAGACAGAAAATTGATAGGCATGGTAAACATGTTCTAGTTGCCTAATTAACTCAGGTAGTACAATTACTGGTGTTCAATATCTATCAACAAAGCAAAGGTGCTTTAAATGTCATATAAACACTAGAAATAAAGCACAAAGGGATTTTGCACAACTCGCCTTCTGAATGAGAGTTGACTTGTTGTTAATCCTGTCTTGTAATGTAGAAAACTTAACTCAGGGAAAGAAAGACAGAAAGGAGAGACCTTTGATTTTCAATTGCCATTTCTAAGAGTTTAGAGAGGCATTTTAGAGGGTGTTTCCTAGCTTTATGAAACCTTATGCTAACTTGAAATACTAAAATATTTATCAAATAATTCCACTGAAATGATACCACCAGAAATTCTCCTCTTCCATGGTCTCTCCTGCCATGCTGTATAGGCTACCAGCAGGCTTCAACAACCAGGGATACTATCTTGCGGAATGCAATAATGTCTCCACATGGGGGAACACGTTGGCCCTTCAGAGTAAATTCATACTCACAAATTTTTAGAATGAGGTTTTCTTCTATTATTATTTCACCACTTCTTATATATATAGTCTTCCTATTATGCCTGCCACTCATCCATTTGGTTATTGAACTGGTATTTTGCAAGTGATCACTTTGTTAGTATGGTTGTAGCAGATGCTCGAAATACCTTTGTGTGTTAAATAATTTAATGTTCCAGTGTAATGGATATGCTGTGATGGACAGTCCTGGTTGACTTTTCAGTGTCCTGCCCCACTTCCCTTATTTCTAGGACGACCGCTCTGCATATAGCCCTATGACTCAGGGAAACCTGACTGTACTCTCAGCTCCAGGTGGTGAATGATCTAAGTGATTCCATTCCCCTTCCAAGAGTAACAGTAACAGCCTCCTCATACACTGAGCATTTGAGCATTTGAGCATTTGAGCATTTGAGTCATTATTAAAGGTTTGTTGGATCTTTCGGGAAAGTTATTGAATTTCTAGAACTCTTTTCCTCTGAATCTTGCAAAGAATAAATATCAGCACAGGAAATGCTTTAATCATTTTTCATGTGAAGAAAACAGCCAGAAGGAAACACAGAGAGGAAGGCACATTCAAGGCAACAGTAGTGCAAAGAAACCAGAACCGTTGATTAAGTTGACCCTCAGGAAACCCAAATTAACTCTAGATTTCATCATTTTTATGTCAGTGTGCATTGCTTTTTCTGTTACTTGGAATCATAGTACTTTAGCTGATCAATAAGAGAAAGTCCTATATCAAAAAGACCAACATAATGTCTCTCTGAAGATTCAGAACCATCTTGTTTCATTTATTATTGTTTTCTCCTCTTTCTGCCACAATTTACCATAAAAATATATACTTTCTTTTTTTTTAACAAAGATAACCTACTTAATAGTATATTATACAAAGGAATTTCTTACATTATCATTCTTGTTACTGATATACATACCCATAGTTTAAAAACTGAATAGTACTAACATGTTTGTATATATCTTTTGGATATAATATTTTCTTTGAATTCTCTGAGTATATCAACTGAGTATATTCTAAGGACTTCTACTCATGGAATCGGTGCTCTATTTTCTTACTTATTCTACTTAGTTTAGTGCTTCCCTCTTAATAAGAAAATTTATTAAATATCCGATGATCATTGGCTATTTGTTAATGTTTAAGATTAGAACACTAAATGATCATTAAAAATTAAAAAAAAAAACTTGACATACTTTCATCAGGTAACCTTTGTTTTTTTGGTTTTTGTTTTTAATTTTCTTTCTTTATCATGAATATCTATCCATATCTTAGTTTCTTCTCCTGTCACTGAATGTTGAATTCCATTCTCTGCTGAAGTACTCCATTCCCAATTTGCTTTGCAACTTATTGAAAATGTTACTCCCCACCGGCCGCTCACTGTCCCTTTCTGTCAGTGCTTTGAAACACTGATCATTATTTAAAGTTATATTACACAACCTCATGTACCTTTATGGCCTATCTCTTCCTTGTGCCTAAGGTCCATCTGGGTGCAGATAAGGTCCTGTACCAATCTAATCTGCCTTGCTGTACAATATGGTACCTGGTGCGTAATAGATTCTCATGAAGCAGTCTCTGGTTGAATCAGTTCTGAATCAATAGTGAATCAATACTTAGTTCATGGTGTCCACTCTTAAAGGCAGATTGTTCTTTTAAAAAGCTTTTTGGAGGGGGAATAGAGTAAGAGGAAAAATAGTCTTAACAGAGATTCCAGAGAAGACGTTACACTTTCAGACCTCTTAGGTTATTTATTCAAAGTGTGCATGCAGGCAGTTTTAACTATTGCATTAAAAATCACAAGGAAAGTCTCTTGGCATTTTTAAAAATTAATCTCAATGCACATATCTTTGACTTTAGGTCCTGGATGATTGGGAAACTGAAATAATTCCCCGCTAAAAATACTGATCTGTTCAGTGAATCTGTCATTCTGTCAGATAAAGGACTAAGGGACTCTTAACTTAGTCTACAGAATTTTCAAAGCAGTTCCTCTGGAAAAAACGTTCAGTTTGCTTAAAGCTACACTTGGTAAATGATGCTCAACAAGGCAAATACTTAAAGTTCATCTAAATTATTCCATATGTTAATAGACAAATCACTAAGACAGAGGAAAGAGCACTCAGATACCATTTGGAAGAAATATGGGAAAGTACACATTCTCTGTATTTGGGAATGTTATTAGTGAAAGAAAGATGGACTGAAAGCCTTTGCTATTGTCCCCCCCCCCCCCCTGCAAATTCAGACATTAAACTTCAACTATTTGCAGCAAATGTTTATTGACTGGCTCCTGTGTGAAAGGTGCTGTTGGATTGAGTTACTGGGGATATGTAATTAATATGGAAATCCTTTTATCAAAGGATGAACTCAATGTAAACAAACGTTTTTAGCACAAATAATAAGGTGGTATGTGTGAACTCATATGGAATAGAGTGAAAAGGAAGCAGCAATTTTTTCTGGTTTGGAGGATATATGGCTAAGGATATTCTAGGAATGTTGAAGTAAACTGAGTATTTATTGGGGCTTTAGGAACCGTAGGGCATCATGATTCAGATAGGACTGTTCCAACATTGATAGGGTTTTAATGGACTCAAATATTTGGGCTTGAGTTTGCTCTAAACTATAGGGTTGTAGAAGAGAACAGTTTGCACAAATGTATGTATGTGTGGATGTTTGTGTGTTATAGATATAACCACTCTAGTGATATTTATACAAAAGAAGTCTCAATTATATTTTAAAATGGGCTTAAAACTTATAAAGTTTGAATCAAACTGAAGTTTGATTTTTGCAACTATACTTCAGGCTTATGCAACAGGAATCTAAGATGTTGTTTCAATATATGACTCTGTTTTAAAATAATCAACAGGGTTGAAAAAGTCTGTAATTTATATGCTTTTAAATATAGAAATGAGATCATCAATAAGCAATCTAAACCATTTGTGACACATATGTTTCTCCTTCTTGATTATATTTACATTTTCTATACAAGGAAGTTTATAGAATAAAAAAAAAAATCAAACCACCAGCAATTACTTTGTACTTGAGATACAGGATGGGAAACAGGATTCATAACCATGACACTTCATACAAATGCAGTTGTAAATTTGCCTAGATTGATCTTCATTCCTCTGCCTCCTTTAACCTTGGAGCATGTTAGATTTTTACTCCTCTGTGGCTTATAAGGCATAACATTTATTAGTGGAATATTATGCCCAGTAGTCATCATCAATTACTTTGATAGTAAATCTGGATAATAATACTCAGTTTAAAATAAATTAAAAGTTGCTGTTGTTATTTTCTGGGGTCCGGCTTGTCAAGAGTAACAAACTCTCATATACCTAAAGAAAACAAACATCTAACCTGAAAATACTCGATTAATCACATCAAAACGAAAATACTAAAATGCTACTTTGGCCTCAATTCAATGCCCAGATTAGAGAGAATTTAGTTTTTACAATAAGGCAAAATATTTTCTTTTGTACTAACTGCATATTTATGTATGTCAGTTGCTCATTTCTTATAAAATATTAATATCCCCGTGAGACAAAAGAAAATAGTGCAGGCAATGAATGTGTCAGGATTTGGGTTATTTTTTGCATCATCTCCTTTATTTTTTATAATTGCTAGATTAGGACTAGGACAAGATTCTAAGTTTTGCCTTCAAGGACTTGAATTCTGAACATATAACAAAAGAAAAAGGAAACTATGTGTCTGTGTGAGTGCAAATCACTTTGCAACAGAAGAGACTTTTCTGAAAAGGTAATTAATAATTCATGAAAAATAGAATTTTTCTCTCCTCCATGGGCATTTGGTCTCAAAGGTGGAGACTGAGGTATAAGATAAAATGAGCACTAGACTATTTTGTTTATCCATTTTCCTAATGACTACTGAGTTTGAGTCTATTTTCACAAATTCACTGGCCATTGGCGTGGCTCTTTCTTATATGTTTATGCAATTTTTTACACACTCTCATTGTTTTTTTTTTTGATCTTTAGTTATCAATTTATAGCTACCATATTTTATATTATAGATAATTTTCTTTATTTGCATTGCCCTTTTCCCAGTCTCTCAGATGCATCTGATTTTCTTTATAAAATATTATAACATAATTTATATCATAGTCAAATATGTTTCTTTATAATTTCTTAACTTCCTTATTTAGAGCTGATATGCTTATCCTTAGCTTATTTTATCCTAGTTGGCTATAAACATTTTATTTACTTGTTTTATTCATTTATTATTTGAGATTATAATTCATTTCATTTCTTTTTTTAATACAGTGTGAAGTAGTGAGATGTAACATGCTTTTATTCTAGATAGTCAGCTTTATTGACACTATTTATTAAATTAATAGTTATTTTCCTCTCTGAACTGAAATGGAAACTTTTTAATAAAATTAATTCGCATATATATTTGCTTTCATGTCTGGAATCTCTACTCTGATCTACTGATTCAGTAGATTATTTCTATAACAATCCTCAACTGTTTTGATTATGGTAACTTTATGCTATATATTAACAGTTGCTAAGGCAAAGTACTTATGATTATTATTTTATTTTTACAGTGTTCTTACCTATATTTAAGCATGTGTTTTCCCTACATTAACTATGTTGATTTCATTCAGTTCCTCCTCTCCCTCTCCATTATAAATATTGAGGATCAAATTTAATTCTATTAAAATTATATTGGGGCGCCTGGGTGGCGCAGTCGGTTGAGCGTCCGACTTCAGCCAGGTCACCATCTCGCGGTCCGTGAGTTCGAGCCCCGCGTCAGGCTCTGGGCTGATGGCTCGGAGCCTGGAGCCTGTTTCCAATTCTGTGTCTCCCTCTCTCTCTGCCCCTTCCCTGTTCATGCTCTGTCTCTCTCTGTCCCAAAAATAAATAAACGTTGAGAAAAAAAATTAAAAAAAAATAATAAAATTATATTAATTTTGAGAAAGTTATTATTTGTCTTTTTATTCAAGAACACATGAGGTCTTTCTATTTTTAATTTGTATTTTATAATTTTTAGTAATAAAGAATATTTGACATAAAAATTTTTTTTTAAATTAATTTAGACTTTTATATCATTTAGTCATAGACTATTTGAAAAATTCATATCTGTTTTGGAAATCAAAACGCTAAAATCTTTTTTATTATCACCTATGAAATTCGCCCATTTCAGCCATGAGTTTTTCAATTTCGACAACATTAATATTATCAATTCTTGGATATATCATCAAACTACAGTTGATTTTTTTGTCTAGGAGTGGGTGGCTCTTAGGATTTGTGATGTCATTTCTTTATTAACAAAATAAACACACACGCACACACACACACACACAAAGACAAGACACTTTTTTCCTTTCTGGTAGATTTTAGATATTGTTTTTTCCTTTAATGCTCTCCCCCTGCCTTAATCTGCTTGAATCTCTGTGATCCCATTTAGTCTGTGATATAAAATTTTAACCAGAGGCAAGGTGATTTTTTTTTCTGTAAATTTTCAGTTTCAGAGTATTGATCTGTTCAAATCTAAGAATGGGACATTCATTCTATTCCAACCTAAGGAATCTGAGCCTTGTGGGTCACGTTGTCTTCTCACCTATCTTTAATTTTGTTCTTGTTATGTAAGTCAAGTACTGCCTGCAAGCTTTCTGTATCTCAAGTTCAGATTTACTTCTGGGGCTTAGAGCTTTCACAGAAAACACAGCAGACTCAGATTTGCACATTTATCTTAATGGTATAACTTCCAAGGAAGTAGGCTTTTGAAGGTTGACTTGATGTTAACCATGTGCTCAGAATCATTCTCCTTTGTTTATAACTCATCAAAATGGTTCTCTCTTTACATTTAATGCAAAATCCACACTTCTCCCAAATCCTGTAACGGCCCTGCTTCTTTCTTTGGTTAGCAAGAAAACCACATATGTTGGCAATTCTTCCTTGCCCAAGTAAGAAATAAATATAACTTGTGTATGTTAAATGTGGGTGAATTATGATTAGTTTGAACAAAGCAAATAACATCAAAAATAGCCCTCTACTCTAAATCCCTTTGGACATTCTTTGAATTCTTAAATTGTATCAAATTCTTGAAGAGTTTTCAGAACCGTATCATCTCAATATGTTTCTTTTTACTTATCCAGAACAAATTTTTGAAATGGACACAGTGAAATTTTAGTGAAGTCATGTATTTCATGCCTTCTTCCCTTTTCTCCTATTGACACTGCTCACCTGTCTCTATCAGCTCAGTTAGTATTCTCAAACACTACTTGCTTTCCTGAAATCAGCTTCTTTTCCCATAAGCTCAATTCCTCCATGCTCTCCAAAACAAATCTTTGTCCTATGCATTGCCCTAGTAAATCTCGTGAAGATGACACAAGGTAATTGGACAAACATTCCAACCAGGTCATGTTAAACAAACATGGATAAACACCAGAAATTTCCAATGACTACAAAGGCAATACCTTATGGAAATTAAAGCCAAGCCACTGACCCTTAATATCAAATAAGAAATTCAGACATTCTCCCACCTTGGGTAAAATTTAATTTATTTGTGCAAAGATCATTCTTTGTGAGTTTTTTGTTGTTGTATGAAGAAGCCTGTCTAAGCCAGCTTAAAACATGTTTGTTTTGTTTAGTACATTTAAATCTTCAAAAGAAAGACACCTACCCATTTTAAAAATGATTATATAAAGGAAAGAAGAGAGGTGAATCATTAATTAAGCTATGAGTCAGCTATAGACACAGAGACTGCTTTGTAGCATTTTTTGAGGAAAAGCATTCATTCAACTCCTTGTGGGAGTGAGATACAACAGTTGGCTAAGACTGGCCACAAAGGGGGGAAATAGAAGCAGCTCATAGCACAGAAATGCAAAGAAGATAATTGCACTCTCTTTCCTATGTATGGTTGGAATAAAGTGTTATTAATTTCCTCCGTTCATTAAGTGGTAAACAGATGCACTAGATTTTGGAGGCAGTAACTGGCTTTCTGTGTCTCCTGGAGCTACATCTATTTTGCTGAGTTGGAGGAAGCCAATCTTTGCGATTGCATTTCCCAATGAAACAAAGTGGTAAATTGGAGCACTGGAATTATTATTAGGAATTATTATTATTATTATTAGGAAACCAGTGTTCAGATTCCAGCTCTGCTATTTATAGGTTATTTGAGTGTAGATAACTTCTCTAGGCTTTTATTTCCTCAGGCACTGTTGCTGTCGCTTACCTGACTGTTGTTCAAAAGATATGTTAGGTGAAGTACGACCGTAGGGCTACCTGAATACCGGTATCTTATGATTGTTATAACTATTGATAATAACATATGTGATGAAGAGTTGTAGCACAAAATTTATGGTGTATGAAAGGTTCATCTAAAAGCAGGGAACTTAAGGGCCGCCTGGGTGGTTCAGTCTGTTAAGCGTCCGACTTCGACTCAGGCCATGATCTTGTGGTCTGTGAGTTTGAGCCCCGCATCAGGCTCTGTGCTGACAGCTCAGGGCCTGGAGCCTGCTTCGGATTCTGTGTCTCCCCTTCTCCCTGCCGCTCCACCGACCCCGCTTTCACTTTGTCTCTCAAAGAAATAAAATGAAAACATTAAGAAATTTTAAAGCAGGGAACTTAAAAAAAATACTGCAGTGGACAGATTTGTAGATTTCCCCCATGTTTCTCATCTCCTAATATCCATACCTTCCTACATCCTCTTCATGAAACGTGGGAGGGACCTATGGCTTGCTTCTAATCAGTAGAATATAATAAAGGTGTTAGGATGTCACTTCTGGGATTATGTTATGTTTAACAAGACTTGTTAATTTATAGACTCTCTAGGGACTCTGTCTCCAATGCTGGCTTAAAGAAGTGAATTACCATGATCTCTCCTGACTCAAGGAAATGAACACTGTCAATAAACCCGAATGAGTACAGAGTTGGATCCATCGCCCGTTGAGCCTTCAGATAAGCACCTGTCCTGGCCATCACCTTGCTTGCCATATTGTGGGGAACGAGGCAAGCCATGCTCAGACTTTCTATCCACAGAAACTGAGAGAGTCAATGGGTGTCATTTTAAGTCATTAAATTTTTATGCAACATTGAAAACTAATAAACGGAGCACTTCTCTATGATGAACTAAAGAATATTTCTTAACAATTTTTTAAAATGTTTATTTATTTATTTAGCTTAGGTTTATTTATTTTGAGAGAGAGAGAGGGAGAGACAGAGGGCACAAGAAGGGGAAGGGCAGAGAGAGGGGAAGAAAGAAAGAATCCCAAGTGGGCTCTCCACTGACAGCTGGATGCTGGGCTCACTCTCATGAACTGTGAGATGATGACTCGAGCCAAAATCAAGAGTCAGATGCTTAGCTGACTGAGCCACACAAGGTGCCTCAGGCTCTTGTTTGAGAAGGTAAATAGGATAAATTAATATTGGTAAGGGTATGCTTTGTAGAGTATAGACAATACCAGTAAAAGAAAACTCAGCAAAGGGGCTGGGAGTACAAATGAGAGCCATTAGTTCTATTTCATAAGATGGACACCCAAAGGTAGGTCAGGGTTGGCATTCTTCTCCCTTTGATTACAGTTTTAATGACTAGTAAAAGTTATTTAACTGATATAGAGATAACTTCTTCTCCTGACCTAGTTTAGTGACAGAAAGCTACAAGGAGCTATCAGGATTTTAAGTGATTGCATAAATATTCAATTAAATCTAACACACAATAATCAAGCAGCTACTAACATTATAAGCCACTACAATGTGTCAGGAGCTTAGAGGTACATATTAAAATATTAGCTTAAATGTCACCTCCTTAGTGAAGTCACATTTGGCTACCCATTATAATCCAGTCTCTCTCAAGGACATTAGCTTGTGTTTTATTTTTAGGTATTCAAGAACATTCCAATCATTAACTGCAATTTGACATATTTTTATTAAATTTTTATTTTTCTGCCCTTCATGCCCCACAATAAGAATGAAGTCTCCATGAAAGAAGTAGTCTGGTCTGCCAGACTCAAGTAAATCAATGAAGAAATGAGCAACACAGAGATAAATGGGATGTGGAATCTGCCCTACAGTGAATCACAAATGAACAGGGATAATGGTTTAAAGGCGGGATTAAAGGAAAGATTGATTACAACCAGTGGGGTTAGGAGGAAAAGCGCTAGGATTTTCTGACTTTCTGGAAATGCAGTCTACACTTCTCAGATGTCCAAACCCTGCCTATTTACAAAGCTCCAGCACACAGATCACCTTTATACAAAAGTCGTATTAAGCTTTTTCCACTCCTTCCTCACCTTTCCACTGAAACCAGTCTCTTACATTGTTTATTCTACAATATGTATGGAATACCTTCTTTGTCCCAGGCATTGTTTTAGGTGCTGGAGACATACTGATGAGCATGGGGCTGTAGTGTAGTGCATGGAGCTAGCTGTTAATAGAAGAACCACACAAACATGCCATGACGGACAGTGATGAATATTAAGGAAGATCCTGGGAGTTTACAACCCAATGGGGAGACTTAAATTACACTTAGGTTGGGATATCATGAAAAGCGTTCTTTTCTTTCTTTCTTTCTTTCTTTCTTTCTTTCTTTCTTTCTTCTTTCTTTCTTCTTTCTTTTTAACTTTTTAAAAATGTTTTTATCTAGTTTTGAGAGAGAGACAGGCTGAGCGTGAGTGGGGGTGGGGCAGAGAGAGAGAGAGGAGACACAGAATCCGAAGGAGGCTCCAGGCTCTGAGCTGACAGCAGAGTCTGATGCGGGGCTGGGGCTAGAACTCCTGAACCACGAACTCATGACTTGAGCCAAAATCAGATGCTTAACAGACTGAGGCACCCAGGCGCCCCTCATGAAAGGCTTTCTTGAGGAAATTGAACATTTAAACAAAGATCTGAAGGATGAATTGCAGTTAATTGAGGTTAACGACGGGAACAGGGTTTAGATGGACATTCTGGGCAATGAGATCAGAGGTCCGGATGTAGGTGTGAACTTGAAGAACTAAAAGGAAAGCTTGGATGGGGAGGGGATGAATAGCAGAAATAAATGTATCTGCCCTTTGTCTTGTGCTTTTTGGCTTTCTGTGTCTCAATTAGGATATTTTACCTTATGTGATATTAGAAAGAGACACTTCAATGTTTTGTTCTATATAGACTTTTTTTTTTTTTAAACATTTGAGCCATTACTGCTGTATAATGGATTTTAAATCTGGTGTGAGGAAATAACTTTTTTTTTCTTTTGGATATGAAGCACAATTTGTTTTTAATGTTTATTTATTTATTTGAGAGAGAGAGAGAGAGAGCGCATGCACACATAAGTGGGCGAGGGGCAGAAAGAGAGGGAGAAAGAGAATCCCAAGCAGGCTCTGCACTGTCTGCCCAGAGCCCAACGCAGGGTTAGATCCCACAAATGTGAGATCATAAACTGAGCCAAAATCGAGTCTGACGCTTAATCTACAGAACCACCCAGGCGCCCCGGGGCACTAATTTTCTGAGTGCCCTTTACTGATGATTCCATCTTTTATTCTGTTTTGCAATACCTTCTTTGATATATATAAAACATCTATGTTTATATGTGTTTCTAGAATTTCTGTTCAATTCCACTAGCCATTATGTACATAACTGTTCTGAAACTATTTCCCATTTATTTAACTGTAGACTGAATCTTGATATTTTGTCAGGCAAATTTTCTCACTTATTTTTCTTCAGAATTGTCTTGCCTGAAATGATCTCCACAAATAGATTTTAGAATAATTTTTCTCTAGTAGTTTCGTTACATAGCAACTACATTGAGCATCTTCCTCTGGGCCCAGGGAATGTGGAAATGGACTCTATCCTCACAGCTTTTTGTGACAAAGTAAGCTGTTATTCTATTTAAATGCCAAATAATCAGTTTATGCTGAAGAGAGAAAACATATTCTTTTAAAATACCTGGTGATTTTTCACCAAAAATAGCTTATATGTGAGTTTACAAAGAAATTTCAGTGATTACCAAAAAATATACATTTTAGAAGTCATATCTCTGATTACAATTAAGAGAGTAAGCATTTTAGATCTTTGCGATATAGATAACAATCAGCATTTCAGATTATAAAGATAATGTTTTTGTGATTCTGATGAGACAACTTTGAATATATAGAGAATTGACATACTTATGATACTGAAACTTGTCGTATATAAAAGTAATGTATCACTACATTTCTGTTTACTTTTATAGCTTTCAATTACATTTTGCATTATTCTCCATGAAAGGTCTTTATCCGTGTTTTGCTAGTTTTATTCCTTAGTACTTCATATTATTTTTTGACATTTTATCTAAGAAAATTTTACTGACTATTTCTGACTGATGTGTAGATGTGCAGTTGATTTTTGTAGGTTAATCTTGTTCAGGTAAATTGCTGAACACATTTGTTATTCTAATTAGAATATATATATATACACATACATATACATACATACATGTATATAATTAGAATATATATATATATATACATACATATCTCTCTATATACATTACATTGTCTATTACATTAATTTTTTAGTTAACTAGTTTATATTTTATTGCTCTTATTATTTCATTTTCTCTTACATAATTGTCTTCTCTTTGTTTTAATCATCTGTTTTCTCTCTGGTTTTGGATTTACTCAGTGGGTCATTTTTCAATTCTCAACTTTGGTGCTATATCATTTTAGTAGTGAGAAGATCCAATTATCAATGAGTTAGATCATAGTAATACTGATTATCTCCATAGAGAAAGATTTTGCAGTGGGCAGTTCCAGAATTTTCCACCAGTTTAATAGTTTAATCAAGAACCCAAGTTTCCATAATTTATATACTTTTAATATGTCAAGATGGTTATTTGTGTCTTTCTTATCTAAATATGTGTTCTCTTTGTCTCCTTTTCCTCTCTCTCCATTTTTCTCTCTTTTTACTTAATAAACCAATTATTGAGAAAAGCAAGTTAAATTTACCCTCTGTGATCATAGATTTGTTATTTTTTTCTTATAATAGTTCCATTTTGGCTTTGTAAGTTGTATACTTCATTCTTAGGAGTTCATTTGATTTGAGTTGTTCTATTTTCCCAGTGAAAGCTTTCTGTTTATAAACTTTCTCATTTCATTCTTTATATACCTAATATATACCACATATCTATATCCGTCTGTCTATCTATCTATCTAAATTAGGAATTTATATGTATTTACATATATAAATATATATGTATTTTTTCTCTTTGGTTCATTTTATCAACAGGCCTATAACTCTGCCAGCTTTCTTATATTTAGTATTTGCAACTTTTACCTTTCTTTTGCTTCCAGTTGTAATTCCTTATACTCTTTACTGTCTTTTATAAACAGTGTTAAATTGAATTTTGGTTTCTATTCAATTTGTTAATCTTGTAATCCTTTTCACACATTTATATTTGCTTCTTTATCAAATCTGATTGATTTAACCCTTTCACATCTATTATTTTTATTAGTTATTATCAATAATATATTTGGATTTATTGCTCTATCTTAATTTCATTGGATTGTTGAAATATTTTTAATTCAATTTTTTTTAATCTCCTGATTTGTAAGTGATGCATCCAACTTCTACTGCATTTCCATACATTTGTTTTGTGTGTGTGTGTGTGTGTGTGTGTGTGTGTGTGTGTGTGGTTAGCCTTTAAATTTTAACTTTACATTTGACCTAATGAAATCTAAAGCTTATTAATGTTTTTATCCTCTTTGTAAGCAGTTATAAAAACCTTGTTTTTATAACCCCTCTGCTAGAAAATTTAATTAAATTACAAATTTAGTATTCATTTGCCTTTTGCATTCCATTTCATTTTTAAGTTCACTCTTTACTAGTTTTTAAAGTATATCCTTGTTTGTCTAAAATGCTATCTTTGTCTAAAAATATATTTATGATCATTCTTTAGCAAGGTATAGATTTCTAGTTTGCTTATTATTTATTTTATTCTTCTTTGCAAGTAATTTTTATTATCTCTCTGGTTACTTTATTTTATTTTATTTTATTTTTTTAATTTTTTTTCAACATTTTTTATTTATTTTGGGGACAGAGAGAGACAGAGCATGAACAGGGGAGGGGCAGAGAGAGAGAGGGAGACACAGAATCGGAAACAGGCTCCAGGCTCCGAGCCATCAGCCCAGAGCCTGACGCGGGGCTCGAACTCCTGGACCGCGAGATCGTGACCTGGCTGAAGTCGGACGCTTAACCGACTGCGCCACCCAGGCGCCCTCTCTGGTTACTTTAAATTCACTTTTTTGGGGGGTGACTGGGTGGCTCAGTCGGTTAGATGTCGGACTTCAGCTGTGGTCATGATCTCGCGGTCCGTGAGTTCGAGCCCTGCATCGGACTCTGTGCTGACAGCTCAGAGCCTGGAGCCTGCTTCAAATTCTGTCTCCTTCTCTCTCTGCTCCTCCAGCTCTCATGCTCTGTTTCTGTCTCAAAAATAAATTTTAAAAAGTTAAAAAAATTTTTTTAAGTTTACTTTTTTTAGGGATTTTTTTTCCTTAAGTTTATGTATTTATTTTGAGAGAGAGAGAGAGAAAGAGAGAGAGAGTAGTGGAGGGAGAGAAAGAGAGAGAGAGAAAGAGGGAGAGAGAGGGAGAAGCCTAAGCTGGCTCCACGCCCTGTGCAGAGTCTGACAAGGGGCTGCATCTCACCACCATAAGATCATGAACTGAGTCAAAATCAAAAGTCAGACACTTAACCAACTAAAGCATCCAGGGTCCCCTTTAAGTTCATTTTTTGATGGTCTTTGGTGTTCTGCAGTTAAGAAAACTGCAAATTTTTATTTAGTTTTTGGTTCCTGGGGACCAAACATGTTTGGTCCTGGGGGAAAATTTTTGAGAATTCAAGTCTTCTATCAACTCTGGGCTTTTTTTTTTTTTTTTTTTTTTTTTTTTTTTTTTTAACATTCATCTTTTCAAGTGTTGCTTGTATTCTCCCTTTGTGAACTTCTCTGATATGTTAGAACTTCTCATTTTACCCTTCATGCAGCAAATATTTTCCTAATATCTTTTCTGCTTGGCTATGCCTCCTCCTGGGTGACTCTTCATATATATATTCTAACTCACTAATTCTTTCTTTATTATGTCCAGTGTGCTCTCGAATCTGTAAAGTTAGTGTTTCATCCCATTAACTGTGTTTTCCTTTATGAAATTTACCTTTTTGTTTTTTTTTTCTCCAAATCTTCCTGCTGTGTTTTTGTAGAATCTTGCTTTTTGTTATGGCTTCAATTATTCCTTTTATTTCTTTAATTAATTTAAACATACTTATTTGACTTTAATTCTTCATACTCTATATCATTTAGATGATGTATGGAGCA
Organism: Felis catus; assembly: GCF_018350175.1. Lineage (NCBI taxonomy): Eukaryota > Metazoa > Chordata > Mammalia > Carnivora > Felidae > Felis > Felis catus. The sequence goes on from NC_058371.1 coordinate 175,453,696, forward strand.
GTTAACAATTCAACATGAATAGATATATTCAATTCACCTATTTATTTCAAACATTTTTGCTAATCAGATTCAACTCAGGTTTTCTGAAAAAGTTGTCTTAATCTAACAACATTAGCTACCATATTCTGGGTTCCCTTTTGTCATTGAGATTTGTATAGATAACTGTCATAAAACAAATTGGTCTTAGATTGGACAAGTTCATTTTGGTGAATATTAGTAGTTTGTTGGTTGAGGTTGGTTAAAGGCTTTAGAACTTCATCTTCTACCCCTCTAACCAAGTCTAGTATTAGGCACCAAGTTAAAATGAAACAAAGCCTCATATTCAAGTCCACAAAATGAAGACATATTTGTAAATGCAGGCAGAGACAGTCCTGAAACCTATCCATATCTGAGAGTAGATCTCTTTCTAGGTGCAGGAACACTGATCAGCATTTTTGTTTGTTTGTTTGTTTGTTTATCCATTTATTCTGAAGGGGGTTGTGCACAGAGAGAGGAAGAGGGAGAGAATCCCAAGCAGGCTCTGTACTGTCAGCACTGTGTCTCACGTGGGGCTTGAGCTCACAACCCATGAGATCATGACCTGAGCTGAAATCCAGTCAAACGCTTAACCAACTGAGCCACCCAGGCACCTGCTGATCAGCTTTTTGAATGAGTTACTTTGAAGGTGCCTTGGAATTCCTGCGGCAGTATATGTCAGACCTATAACCAGATTAGGAGGAAGAGAGTGGACAGATGCAGGCTTTGACTGGCCGGCATAGAAAAGTGGGGTTGCTGGCTTACATGCAAGGGAGGGAAGTTCTCTTACATGTCTCCTAACCAAAAGCATTGTGTTTTAGGTGATGCAAAATTCTAATCAAAGAATGTCTAAACAAGTAGCTGAAGGCGTTATATATGCTAATCACACAACTCTAATGTGTTGATCAGAATTACCTTTACACACACAAATCATACCAGGAATTATTTAAAAATTAATGACTTCAAATAAAATATTGTACACACTTGACAATTATCTGTATAACCCCAAAAGAGATGCTGCTGAAAGTTCATTGAGAATTTATATCACCACTTATATGTATTATAACATATAAAACAATGATCTACTAGATATAATTTCTTATGTTTGATAACATTATAATGGAATATAATAAAACACGTAAGGGGGATTGTGCAAGCCAAAATTTAAAACCATTTTTTGTAAATGTGTAAGAAAATGATATTGTTATAGGATCCCTGAAAGCTTCTGGGACAAGAAAGGGCAGATTTGTTTCTGGAGCTTTGAGACTTTACACTAGAGAAAGAAACAGGACTTTAATTCCTCCTTCTGAAAACTAAATAACCCTGTCAACACAAACTTTGTTAGTGCTGACAAAGGCTCGGTGAAAGGGAGGGTCAATGAAGCTGCTGGTTTTCCGAAGGCCAACATAGATGATGGTTATCACTGTGCCTGGTCTTGCGCAGAGCTGTACTGTCAAAGGATAATGGTGGCTCTAAACCCCTTGAGCTGCGGCATCCCTTAACTTGACCTGAGTGAGTTTCCCTAGGATGGACTTGGATTCTAATGATAAGGCCATATACTTGATTTTTAGAGGGCAATAATTTGGAGAGCACAGATGATGGGCTTGCATGGCAATGAGGGCTGGGCGATCCTTCCTCACTCTTTGAGTGACCTAAGCAGGATATGTTGCATTAGGTCTAATTAAAGCCAGAAGTACAGCAGCAGCCAGAGGTCCTGACTCCAGTGTTCTCTTTCAGCACCAGAGCAATGGCAAATGGAGGATGTTTCTCAGATTGGAATTTGTAAGAGAGTTGGCCATCAGCAGCTCTTGTGGTCTAGGCACCAAGTGAGAGCTGCCACTACTCACTATCAATAGCAGCGACCATCCAAACACATTAACTGCTTGGGATCAACAGAGAAGAGGTGACCTAGGGATGTCAGAAGAGGAAACAACCCTTTTGATTAGAAGCTTCCAAGAAGGTTGTTTCACCTTGTGGTGAAGGGAGGCAAATTGTTGCAGGTATCCTTGTCTCCTGGTGGAAACCTCAAATACAGCACTATCCTTATCAAAACTGGGTGACTAAGGGTCCATTGGGGGTTACCCTTCATTCGGCCTCCATTTTCAAATAGCTTAAATGCCTCTCCTCCTGACCTCCATGACTCTAATTATTATTATTTGCATTGAAGTTTTATACCAGACTTGTTTCTTACGGTATTGGCCGGACCAATTTTTGATGCTCTTTTTTCTGTGCTGCGGCATAGTGTAGCTTCCCTCCTTAAATCTCCTTTTACTGTCCTTTGATGCTCCTTGTGAAAATATTTTTCTTCCTTGGCCATGCCATAAATCTAAATTTATTACTCCCTCTGCTATTGTTTAATGTTTAACACTAATAAAAATGCTACTTAGCATTTACACAAAGGTTCATATTTTTAAAGTGCTTTACAAGGGCTATTACTCAGGTCTTTTTTAATGAGAGTATTTTCAGAGGCAATTTGTATGAATATTCAGGAGATGTTATGAATGTGAAGCTAAAACTCTGCCCCTGTGAAGATTTGGAATTTAGATATGTAATACACAGACATAGGGTAGTGCTGATCTGGCAATCACAAATAAAAAAGAAGTATTTACACTGTATTGAGGTCAGTAAAAATGCTTATATCTATAACTTTACCTATTTATTTTTCTGGGTAGATGTCTAGGTAGATTATTTTTATAGAGGACAATGTCTGTAAAAAAGGGTTTTAAACCACTTGAGTCTCTCCTTATTAACATAACATTTATTAAACTGAGACTTTTTTTTAATTGAAAGCAAACTTAGGTTTGATTTTAAAGCCAGAATTTGCTGCTTAAGGTTTCAGGTTGTATTTGTGTTTTAGCTTAGTTCATTATAAGGTGATTTAATTGAAATTATGCTGGCAGAGAAAATGTTCTACTGTTCTATTCAGATATTCCTAGGTAGTCTGAAAGTAAAATTCATTGTCTTACACAATACGCTCAAATTCTTGACAACAAATGCAAAAAAAAAAAAAAAAACAATGTTTAAGCTGTTAATAATTCAATCTTTGGTTTTGTCTGCATATGTAAATTTACCGACAGTTTTCCAGGATTAGTAACCTTATGCATCACCCATCAGCTATTGTACCACAACAGAATTTCTGTTTAGGGAATAAACATGAGGTAAAATTATGTTTTTGCATTATTCTCTATGGCTGGGATCGAAATGTACTGAAAGTAGGGATGATGTCTCATTATTCTTTCATTCCCCAATGATTAGATAGTCATTGGTATACATATTAGGTGCTCAATAAATGTTTGTGGGCTGCTAGTTACTGATCATATGTAGAAGAACATTATTTCAAACCCTACAAATGCTGAAGGAGGAGAATTCCGCTGGGATCAGTGCGGATTTCGTGGATTTATGGGCCATCCACCACTTGGAACAATGCAGCTTTCCATCCTGCTCCACGTTAAACTTGAATTGCAGACCATAGCTGCACGACCTTTCTCTAGTCCTATCTGGTATCTTTACTTGTCCTCACTCTCCTCAGCACTCCAGTCACAAAGGTCTTTGTTGTGCTCCTTGACTTGACTCACCATTACATTGCTTTCACAGAGCTGTTTTCCTTCCCACAGACTGTCCCATGCGTGTTCACTTCACTGCTTGTCATCCACATCTTATCTTCAACATTTCCTCCTAAGAGAGGACTTCCTGACCACTCAAATCCCACAGACCTCCATGATGTTACTTCACCATGTAATGGTTAATTTGATGTAACAGCTTGGTTGGGCCTTGGCGTGACTAGCTATTTGGTTAAACATTATTCCAAGTATTTTTGTGAGGGTGTTTTTGAATGAGATTAACATTTAAATCAGTGGACTTTGAGGAAAGCAGATTACTTTTCATAAGGTGGGTGTGACTTGTCCTATCAGTTGAAGGTCTGAATAAAACAAAAGTTTGATCTTTCCCTATTGCAGCAAGAAGAATTCTCCAGTGAATGGCTTTCAGACTTAAACTGAAGGCTTGCTGGCCTTTCACCTGGAAATGTAGCATTGGCTATGCTTGGGTCTCCCAGCTGCCAGCCCACTCTGCATATTTTGGACTTATCAGCCTCCATAATTGCATGAGCCAGTTCCTTACAGTAATTCTATTTATCTATCAATCTATCCATCATCATCTATATATCTACCTATCATTGTCTATCATCTGTCTTTATAACTTATCATCTATCCTATTAGTTTTGTTTCTGTGGAGAACTCTCATTAATAGAGTTTCTTTATTATCTTTTCCTTCCCCATTAGAGGTATGTTCCATGAGAATAGTGGTCTTAATTGTCTTGTTCTTGGCTATATCACCAGGGCCTAGAATGGTCCAAATATGTGTAGTAATAAATTATTTGCTGAATTTTATAATTAATGGTTTGGTCTATAGACGCACATTATAAGGATACTTAAAGAATAAACAATAGGGGCGCCTATGTGACTCAGTCGGTTAAGTGTCCGATTTCGGCTCAGGTCATGATCTCATGGTTCATGAGTTTGAGCCCCACATCGGGCTCTGTGCTGATAGCTCAGAGCCTGGAACCTGCTTCGAATTCTATGTCTCCCTCTGTCTCTGCCCCTCACCCACTCACACTCTGTCTCTATCTCTCTCTCAAAATAAACATTAAAAACAAAAAGAATAAATAATGGAGTCCTTAACATTATCATGTGTTCTCGTTTGTGTTATAAAACCAATTATGTATGAACATACAAACATGCTCTAATTACAAACAAATCTATTGAATAAAAATATTTATTTTGAAATAGTTGTTCATCTTAATTACCTTGTTACATTATTAATACTAGCCAAACAACTATCACTTATTGCATAACTAAAAGTGTATACTTAATGTGAATTATTAGATTATTATGCTACATTATTTTTATCTAATAATATATTGTATAATACAGAAATACAAATGATTAGGCATTATCATTTTCTTTTACCTTTCTTTCCCTCAGTTTCCTCATACGTAAAATGGGAATAGTAATAGTTACAATTACAGACTAATTGTAAAAATAAAATGAGTCAGAACTGTGATTGCCAGATGATACTATTGTTATTGTTGTTACTATAATTGGCATTAGTCTTCAAGTCTTTTGCAAAGTGTATATTATCTTACAGTCCAAAGTCATATTTTATTAATTATATTAATAGAAAATTAATTATCTGATAGGGTGGAAATTATTTTTTATTTGCTGTCCTTTTAAACAAAGTTATGATGTTTTCAAGGTACCAAAGAAATTTTTGCTTGTTGATATTATTTTGTTTTATTATATCATATTCCTGTGTGTTATGCTGAATAATTGCTATTACTTCTTCCTCTTCACACCCTTCAAATATTTGTAAATGTTTTTCTTCTGATAAGTTATACAAATTTAGCTCTTCCAGTTTTTTTTTTTTTTTTCACTTAAGACTTTGTGTTGACTTCTTTAATCATTTAAATTTCTCTGCTCTGGATGCTTTCCAAATCTCTTAAATTATTGGGAAAAAAAACATGTTGAAACTAGATACAGAAATTTTAAATATACAATCTCAAACAAAGTGATTAAAAACTAATATTTTTGGACATCCAGTGAAAATATGTTTACTACATCTTTTCCTAAGGAACATGTGTTTTGGTCACGTTGAATTTTGTTTATTTCTCTAAATATATCCAGTCCTGAACTAGTTTATATAGACACACAGAGGCGTATATTTACACAAACACACATATGCAGTGGAATTATTTCTATGGTTGGTTTGTCAAAGGTTTCTGATAAAGAATTTCTTTTGGGGGCACGTGGGTGGCTCAGTCTGTTAAGTGTCTGACTTCGGATCAGGTCATGATCTCACAGTTCATTAGTTTGAGCCCTGCGTCGGGCTATGTGCTGACAGCTCAGAGCCTGGAGCTTGCTTCAGATTCTGTGTCTCCATCTCTCTCTGCTCCTCCCCAGCTCACTCTCTCTCTCTCAAAAATAAATAAATATTAAAAAAAAAAAAAAAGGAATTTCTTTTGATCCTTAATAGGAAGTCACAATTATTTCTAGTTTCTAAATGTGACTCCTGAGGGGTCAAATCATTAGCTTTGAAAAAAATCTCATTTACAACTTTCTTTTGCTTTAACTCAGTGAATTTATTGCTATACAGTCTTCAGAGAAAACAAGAGACCTTGTGTTTGCATCAGGTTTAGGCTCTGTTATCTATATTTGCATGCCCCCTGCCTTAGAACATAGATCTCTCAAAGACATTTCCTTGGGGACTTTAAACATGCAGTGGACATGCTTAAGTAATAATGAATTCAGTAAAAAACTATCACAACTTCCTTTCTCCTACATAAATAAACTCTCAAGGAACACTTGCTAACTGGACCCCACTGTTGAAGCAAATCTGTCTGTGATTTCCTTGTGGGCCGCATGAGGTTGAAGAAATGACCATCTGTCTAGGCAGAATGAATATCTGACATGATAGAGTGAACCATGGAGTTATCACACACTCTCACTTTTCTCCAAGAACTTCTCTTTCATGTCTAAAGAGGGTCTTCTTGGAGTTTTTCCCATTTGAAGCAAAGCTATTTGGTGCGTCCACACATCAGTGTTGCATATATGCATCATAGTTTTCCTGTTGAAACCACAGAAGCTGTAATGGTGCCTCCAAAGGCAGGGTATTCACAGACACTCCAAAGCAATAATCAATCAGAATTCAAAAGACATTAAACAAAGTACAGATTCTATGGCATTGACTTCAGATCACCATATATGCTGTCCAGGTGTCTCAGAAGTTGGCTTTTTTTTTTTTTAATAAAATGAAGATAAGAATGAGCAATTTCATGTGTTGATGTGAGAATTACATGAGGTAACTGAGAGATGTTCAAGCATGAAACTAGTAATGTACTCATTGTTATGACAATGTTTCTGTTTCTCATACATTTTTGATCGTGATATGCGTTTTTTTAAGCACTATTTTTACCGTTTAAATGATCTGACATTTCTTCATTTTCTCACTTATATATATGCATATCATTTCAATTTTTGTTTCATTAATTTTAATTTATCAATCATTTCTATTTTTAACGATTTCTCCACTTCCCGCTGTCTTTGGGTATCAGTCTAACACTCCCAGAATTTGTCAAAATAATTACAAGTGTTTAATGAGTCTACAAGACAATTAACTTAAATCTATTTGATAACTGCCATGGAGTTCAGTTGACATGCCTGTGTTTAATTCTTCTGAGTATTATTTTATTTTTGTTAAAGCTTTAGAACTTCGGAGAATTCTTTCACTAACTGGTGGAATTAAATCTCAAAGTTTCAACTTAAAAATGTAAAAATCTGTGTTAAACATTGTTTTTTTATTTCTAGTATTTTATTTTATTATTATTTTTATATAGTGTTATATTGGTTCCAGCTGTACAATATAATGATTCAACAATTCTATGCATTGCTCAGTGCTCATCAAGATAAATGTACCCCTAATCTTTTTCTATTACACTAACCTGGCAACCAGATCCCTTTGGCAACCACCAGTTCATTCTCTATATGTGAGAGTTTGTTTTTTTTGTCTCTATTTTTCTTTGCTCATTTGTTTCCTTTTTAAAATTACAGATGTGAGTGAAATCATATGGTATTTGTCTTTCTGTATCTTTGTATTATCTTAAAGCAATACCTTTTTACTTTATTTATTTTTCTGGAGGTTACTGTTGTCATATGGAGGAAAAATTACTGTTTTAAGTAGTTTTTTCTCATTTGTTTTTTTATAAATCAATACTGCCTTATTTCATTTGTACATATATTGTTGATTTTGTCCATCTTGTATTTAGTATGCATTTGGTGCCCTTGGTGGATCATTGCTCACTCACCAAACACTGGATTTTAATTGACCCCTTTACTGTGTTATCCTTAAATGGATTACCCAACTACATACTTTTTAAAAAAATGAGTTATTCTTCATCTTCAAAACTCAAATGCTCCTTCTGAAGAGGCACAGTTGCAAAACAAGCAAATTCACAAGAAAAGAAGTATTTGCATCTCAGCCCAGGAAATTTCCTATCTTGAACAACCTTACTTTCTACCCACTCTGCTAGAATCAATGAATTTGGCACACAAATCTAGTTATTCCTTGAAAATTGAGAAATACAGACCATAAACTCTTACTAACACAGAGATTAGAATAACTATAGTTTTCTCCCATATTCTGAAATAAATCAACAGATTCTTAGGTTGAAAATCCTCCGATAATTACAATAGTTGGTCTCTTCTGTTTCTTATCATGCATGTAAAGATTAAGGAAAAAAGAAATCCTTTATATAAATTCCTTTCTTTTTTGGCAAATGAAATCCTGGTGGAAAATGCTCAGAGTTTATAATGAAATGAATGAATGAAGAATTAATTGCCATTAAATAACACCATCATTGTGTCCATTTGCCTCTTAGCTTTGAGTTAAATAATAACAGAGAATTTATGAGATTGCAGCACTAAACAGACACTGTATTTTAGATAATGACTAAATGTCCATTTGCTTCTGTGATATCATCATGTCTTTAATGTTGAAAAACTGAGAGCAGCCTTGACACAGCTTTACGTTTCTACACTGTTTATTGTTGGGAGCTAGTTGAAACCCATTAGTTAAAGCACAACGCCTAAATTTTGTTTTTCATTTGTTTGTTTGGTAATGATTCAGTTAATTGGTATATTGTGACCCACAAAATAGTGTCCCAGTGGCCATGCCCACATCGAATCTAAATGTAAGTCAGTCTACACTTACAGGAAACACCTATCAAGGAGACTTAATGTACACCAACCACAGTCCTTCAACTCCACTTTAACTAGCTTACCTTACCCAGAGAGTAGGACCTGCTAGCCATGTAAAGAAATCCCATACCTGATGGCCAATCATGTCCTGTTTCCATGTTGTTTTCTCTAAGGCTCTACAAAACTCCCTTTTGCCAAAATCCCTTGAGATCGCTTCCCTGCTTGTGAGGCACTGCACTCCCCCAATCAATAGACTGTTTTCTCTTGAATAAAGGACATCAGACTCTTTATTAAGTTGTTTTGGTTTTGTTGTGTGACAGTTTGCAACATTGGCAGTCTATAATTAATGTTAGGCGAGGGTTGGCTACTCTTCCACAAGCTCACCACCAGGTTGTAACAAAAGTCCTAAACAAATGTGTCTACATAGACACTTAACAAGCAGGCATTAAACTGTACCACTGCTTGTTCTGTGAGCTCGAAGAATGTTCATCTTTTACTCTTCTTAGGTGCTAGAAATTCACCCTATGTGTAAGGTTCCTCTTAAACAAGTACAATAACATTGTAACACAGCATTTTGTCTAATCACCTAAAGAATTAGATTGATTCTAAATCAATCAAGAATCCCCAGAACCATTGATAGAACAAAGCATGTGCTGTGGTATGTATATAGGTATATAGGTCTGCTATTATAGGTATAGTATGAAGAATCTGATACAAGTTTTATATTCAGTTAGTAGAAATATCTAACATATTTAAGCCATTCACTAAAAAAAAGATATATTTTGGGGTACCTGGGTGGCTCAGCCAGTTAAGCATCTGACTCTGATTTTGGCTCAGGTCATGATCCCAGGGTCATAGGAGCTAGCCCCACATCAGGCTCTGCACTGAATGTGGAGTCTGCTTAAAATTCTCTTTCTCTTTCTCTCTCCCCCTCTGTCCCTCTTCCCCATGCTTTCTTTCTCTCTTTCTCTCCAAAATAAAAGAAAGGAATAACTTTATATAGAAAGAAATAACATATATATATATATATTTCATCAAGGAAAATCTTTTTAAATATCCATTCTGCTCACAAACTACTAATTTCACCCAAGAAAATCCATTTTTAATGTTTTTTTTTTTTTTTTTGCTAATGACATATCTGTGCTAGATAAGAAGACTTGAAGTTGTGGAAGCTGACTCTAGAGTGGCTTTTCTGACGGAATGATAGTGGACCACCCTCAGAGTGTGACTTACTGATGAAACACTGAATGTCCCTGGAGTACAGCTTAAACCACTCAACACCTACATAATATCACACCTTCTATATAGAAGGCATTAAAAAAAAAAAGTACAGGGGCGCCTGGGTGGCTCAGTCGGTTAAACCTCCAACTTCGGCTCAGGTCATGATCTCACGGTCTGTGAGTTCAAGCCCCGTGTCCTGCTCTGTGCTGACAGCTCAGAGCCTGGAGCCTGCTTCAGATTCTGTGTCTTCCTTTCTCTCTGACCCTCCCCTGTTCATGTTCTGTCTCTCTCTGTTTCAAAAATCAATAAAAATGTTAAAAAAAATTACAGACATGGTAACATCGGTCTTGCCTGAATAGGATTAGAATGCACCATTCTTGCTTTAACCCAACCAGCCACAGTGCTCAGTCCAGAGCAGGACTTGAGGAAAAGTGATTAAATAGAATATCGTGGGGGCAAGAGCAAAAGATAAAATGACAAATTAGCTATGAATGATTCATGCTATCAGTTTCGCCACTGGTTTAAATGAGATTTACTCAGTCTCCTTGAACATGCCCTGCCTTAGGTCTGTCATCATCAATTTAGTGTTTTGTTTTGTTTTGTTTTAAGTCAACATGCATATAGATTATTTAATAAGCTAAACATTTTTAACTTTGTTTTGAATATTCAAAAACATTATTTGAGAACTTTTAACTGCATTACATCTGTATATTAGATGTACTAAGACCAAAACATTAATTGCCATTTAATAGATATATTTCATTATAAGAAATTATTATAGATTTTTAAAATTCTACTGGATATTTGTATTTTCTTCTCATATAATCTGTATGTATCTTACCTTTCATTTTCATTCCTTTTACATTTTAGGTGATTATATTTCAAATTTTTAATTGTTCTATTATACTTACTGTAGATCAAAAACAACACTGACTTAAAAAATAAACATTGGTTTTCCCAAATTTATTTTATTTTGCAAAGTGTTTTTTTTTAATTCTACACAAGTAAAGATATGGATAATTTATATAAGCATTTTTGTCTTTGTTTTTTATATACTTTTTTAAATTTGAAAACATTGAATATGACTTAGGTTGTAAGATTTTTATGAGAGTAAATAAATTATTTTTTATAAGAGTTATATAAAGTGATTTGTGCATGCATAAAATGTTCTGGAAGGAGTCTTACTTTCAGTTTGAGAGTACTATGATAGCATCTTTATTTTACAGAAAAAGATTAGAATATATGAATGTGTTTCAGATTTCTAGAAGGGGGAAGGAGTGAGTATATGTGTGATTGTGTGGGTGTTTATGTATGTAAATAAGCATGAAAATAATTATAACAAAGAAAGACTTTTTTTAACAGTAGACCATGAAGTTAATTGTACAGAGCTGCCTGGCAATAAAGTAAAGATCAGTTTCAAATGAATGTTTTATATTTTAATCTTGATTTTAAACTTGTTAACTACTAGTGAACAAAGCTCTAACAGTGTTTCTAAAAAGTGTCTTTGTTTGGAAAGACACATTAGTTGATTTATCCATTTGCTCACTCATTAATTATCCTTTATTTTGACATTTATTTACTATGTTTTAGATAAATGCTGGAGGCAACGAAGGACAGAGCACTTTCTTCCCAAAATGTTTCTGAGAATTGAGACATACACTATGAAAAACTGGAAGTGTTTATACATTGTATGATTCAATTAAAGTATATTCTCTTCTGCTTGGCTTTCAGTGTATGGTCAGTTTCAATTAATTGCCAATGTTTTAGAATTCAATCTACCCTTGCCCACCATGATACTTTTAGAAATATATTGACTGTTCTCTACAACATCTGGGTTGATTCTAAAGGAATTATGTTTTGACTTTTTTGCTCTTTAGAATTTTAACTCAGTATTCACAAATTTCCACCCTTTGACTAGGTTCACTGTAGCAACATGTAATATAATGAACATGTTAGAAAAAAAAAACAGCACAAATGTCCTTGGAGAGTAGCTAAAACATGTGATGACATAATAAATATAACTGTTAAAATGAATGTACCAAAATGACATACAATAATATGGATGAATCTTAGTAATAAAACATTAAGTGAAAAAGTAAATTCAAAAGATCATGTAGAACAAAAGTACATTTTTATAAAATGAAAAGCGTTTAAAATATGTATATGTCTATACATATGACTAGTTACACATATATAGTCTCTATATATGTATTATATATTATATTCACATACTTTTTAGTAATGCATATAAATACAATATGAGATTAGTGATGCATGTGGAATTCAGGATGATTTTTTTTATTGATTTGGGGAGGGACAGGAGTTGGTTTGTCTAGTTCTTAGTTTTTCTTTTAGGTGAAGGGTCAAGCTTGTGCATTGCATCATTAAAAACAACTAATTAAGAGGTGCTTGGGTGGCATAGTTGGTTAAGTGTCTGACTCTTGTTTGTTTTGGCTCAGGTCATGATCTCATGTAGTTCGTGGGTTTGAGCCCCACATTGGGCTCAGCGCTGGCAGTGGAGAGCCTGGTTGGGATTCTTTCTCTCTCTCCCTCTTCCTGCCCCTCCCCTGATCTCTCTCTCTCTCTCCCCCCTTCTCTAAAAATAAATACACATTAAAAAAATAAAAGAAAACTAATTAATGATGAACTAACTAAATGAAAGTAAGCATTGGTTAATCACCAAAAAGAATGTATAAAAAAATCAAACCATCTAGAGTTTTCTTAGGTTCTAGCTTTATTATTAGCTCTGTTTCATTGTTTCATTATTCTTTTCCAGGTTCTTCAGTTATGTGTTTAGTGCCTCTTTTTTTTTTTTTTTTTTGGCCTTTCATTCATATATTCTTTTCTATCTTTTTAGATTCCATCTTTATTTCATTTCTTTTGGGCATTTTTACTCTTTCTAAATGTCCCTTGTCATATTTTCAGATAAATATATAGTATTAATTATCTTGCCATTTAGTCTTTAATCGTGTGATATTATGTCGGTTTTAATATTTCCGATTTAAACTCAACTGATATTTCAACATTACTGTTTTTGTCTATTTCTTTCCCACGTTGCTGAATTATTCTTTCATTTTGGCAAGTGCTTGCTTAAGAATTTTTTTTCAAGTGTAGGTACTGCACTAAAATTTTTCTCTGCTTTGCGTTCTGTCCTAGTGTTTTTATATACTTAAACGTTCTGATTCCTAATTTCTGTTTTCTCTTTATAACAGCTTTGTGTGAATCTTATCTGCCTTTTTTGTTGTTGTTGTTTATTTAAAAATGTTTCACATTCTCATCCAGCAATAACAGCATTCCTATATGTTTATGGGGAGAAATTTTGCATGGTTCACAAAATTTAGTTCATAAATACCCTTTTTGGGGAGCCAGTGTCATTGGATGTTAATAGATTGAGACCTTACATTTTTAAGAGACATTATTCTGCTTTTGTGATAATCCCTTTTTCTTTTCCTTGTAATGCCCTGATTTTCACCATACACTTTCTTCTTTCCTTCAGCAAGTCTTCCAATAAACATGCCCTCTTCATTCCCACCATCATAGTAGTGTCTTCCAAGAGACTCTTCTGTTATTCAAGTCCTTCTGTTCAATTTCTTCTTAGCACTGCTCTGACTCACTGGGTCAGAGGCTACTCTCTTTTTTGGGGGGGTGTCTTTATGTGCTTTCTGCCATCTCTGGGCTTTCTTTTACATGCAATCTCTACCTGACTCTGCTTAGGTATTGAGTCTGGAGGCAGCTTTGTAAGATTTAGATATTTACTTCTTAACGTGCATATATACTTAACCGTATACTATTCTCCATCCCCCAGTTATGCTTGAGAATAGTTTTATTTGCTCTACTTTTCCATCTCTATGACTATGGGCAAATGTATAAAGATATTCATATTTAGGCAGCTGCTATTATTCTTCAGGAGCCCTGAAGCCCACTATGGTTTTTAAGCTTGAGTCTTTATTGACCCATGCCTCAATGCGAGGCTCTTACTCTCTCCTGTATATTTTGCTGCTCATAGCTGTGCTTGTGGTATATACAGGCTGTCTGTCTCTTTAAACGAAGCACTCTGTGGTTGCTTTATCTCTGTAGCATTGGTATTCTTCCATTTGCTGTTTTACTGGGAAGGAGATTTTAAACCCTTTTTATTGGAACACAAAACATGACTAGCTACCTGCGCGATGTCAATTCACTTTGGTACATACTATCAAACAATGTAGTAAAAGCTCCCTTTCCCAAGACTGCTTGCTTGAATAAGAATAAGGGACCTTTCCTTTTTGGATGTCTCTGCTCTGAGTCAGAGTATTCAGCTTCGTACGTGAAGCTGGAAAGGATTTCAGACTACTTTTATGTCCTAAGCGGGGCACATCCTGCAAAATCTTATATATCAGTTCCCTGTCTTAACTCCCCAAGGAACCACGGCAGCCTGAATCATCTTTTGAAGTGCAAATACCATTTGAGAGGGGTAAACATGAAAATAACTTTTTAATATACCTTTATGTAATAATAAAATTATCAGTTCCATAAGAAGTTGGCAAGGAAGAAAAGGACAAGCAAAGTTTAAAACTCAAAAGTATAGTAGTAAAACTGAACTTAATAATGTTGAGGATGGGCAAAGCCAAGATTAAATAATACAGTGGCTGGCTCTGGGATTTGCTTCTGATGGATGAGATAAGATGGAAGCACATATTTGAAAGTTCTATCTTCCTATAAGCTTTGGCTAATGCAAAACATCATGACTTTGTAAAAAAAGTTACACTCATACTGTCTGAGTGCTTATATGTGTCGAACAGAAGAGGGAGTGGTCTCCCACAATCACTAATTGACAGAGTGATTTAATATTGAGTGACTATCTCAGCAATAATTTTCAGAAGTGGTGGAAGGAAATGCTCTGGAAAACTGTGGCTAAATCCTGAATTGCTGCGAAAGCACTATTGTAGTAAGTGACACTAATTGCAAAATAATGGCCATATACTTTGCAACCAGACTTATGCTGACAAATGAATGTTTTATTATTTTTTAATTTACTACCTTATACATGCAGCTGGCCTGCCAGAACTCCTTGATTTCTTTTGGAAACCAGCCTAGGCATTGTTAGCAGGTTTTTGCCTGATACATGCCAAAATGTGGGTTCTTAATTTAAACTTTTATTATGGCACTATCAACTACCCTTACAAAACTCTGAAGGATCTATGAGGATTTCTTCCAAATCTTGATTTCCAGGAGCTCCTAAGTAAGCTGTAAAAATGTGATTTCTCTTGACACTTGGGATGTCACATCTCCAGGGTAAAAGTGGCTTTTTTTTTCAATCTTGAATTCCTATCCTTTTCAAATATTTAAAGAATACAATTTTGTTCCACATAGATTAAGTACAGGGAAAATATTTTTGTTATTAATGTTAATGATTAAAAGTTGAAATGTTATCTCTGATGAGGTTTATATTGCTAGTGTTGTATCTCATTTTATTTAGATTCTGAACACAAAGCATCTCCTTTAATGCATGCTTGTTTGTCGTGTTTGATCTGAGGACAAGGCAGTCCCTGTAGAAATTTGTGGGAAAGCAAGTCCTGTGGAGTGGAGCACAAAAAAGAGTGGGATTGAGTGTTTGGTTTCATCTCCTAATAGTAGCCTGTTATTTTCCCATTTGTTAATATTCATGGAATTTTGATAAATATTTTCACTTCTATTTCCAAAGAAATCCTTCAGTGTCACTTTTCCAAAGATCATGTTTTCAACTTGTCCTTCCTGTGCCCTTGCAAGTTACTTTTCTGTGAAGATGAAAAAAAGAAAAAGAGAAAGAAAGAAAGAAAGAAAGAAAGAAAGAAAGAAAGAAAGAAAGAAAGAAAGAGAGAGAGAAAGAAAGAAAGAAGCTATCAGTGCACTTAACAGGTGTATGTAAAGTGCCCTTTCTTAGGAATGATTTCCAAAAGGTTTTGATTCCTGTGCATGGTGTGTAGGAAAGAGTATGGCAATTCCAATGGGGCAGAAATAGATTCCATAGAATCTGTAGTCATATAGCCATTTCCTAAAATAGAAGACAGAAGATGGAACTTTCCACGCTTCCTTCATCTCAAGCTCTTCAATGCCTTTGTTTAAAGAAATCTTGTGGCGCCTGTTTGGCTCAGTTGGTTAAGTGTCTGTTGATTTCAGCTCAGGTCATGATCTCATGTTTGTGAGATTGAGCCTCTGTCTGACTCGACAGCATGGAGCCTGCTTCTTGGGATTCTCTCTCTCTTTCTCTCTCTCTCTCTCTCTCTCTCTCTGCCCCTCCCCTGGTCATGCTTTCTCTCTCTCTCTCTCTCTCTCTCTCTCTCTCTCTCTCTCTCTCTGCCCCTCCCCTGGTCACGCTTTCTCTCTGTCTCTCTCTGTCTGTCTGTCTCTCTCTCCCTCTCAAAATAAATAAATAAGCATTTAAAAAAATAGTAGGGGTGCTCAAACTCTGGGTTCATGAGGTTGAGCCCCACATCAGACTCTGAACTGACAGCAGGGAGCTTGCTTGAGATTCTCTTGTCTCCTGTCTCTCTCATCCTTCCCCACTTGTGCTCTCTCTGCCTCCCTCTCTCTAAAAAATAGATAAAGTTAAAAAATAAAAATTAAAAATAATAAGGAAATCTTTATTGTTAATACTATTATGTTAACTATAGCAGAGTTCATGCCTTTTGAGTATTTTATTACGTTGTAGACATTATGCTAATCACTTCATTGGAATTTTTTTCTCATGTAATACCTATGTAATTGAATCTAATACATAGTATTCTGGTGTTACCATTGGCAAAACTGAGTCTCCAATGGACTCAGCTATTAAGTAAGCTGACTAGTAAATGCTCACATGAGAGTTTAAATTCTTAAGCATTCTTGTCCATGGCAACATAAATAATGTAGTATTATTATTGTCATATTATTCAGATGACTTATTAATTATTGTAAGCCTCCATTTTTTTTCATTTGAAAAATAAAAATAGCCTCTTAGGGTTGTTTTTCAGTTTTAAGAAAGACCACAAATGTCTGTCTGACACATTGAAGTCTTTAATAAATATTAATTTCCTTCCCTTGTTTTATTGAGATAAAAGACTCTATTTCTAGTACCTTATTTGAGAAAAATCACTAAATAGTTTAAAATTTTCTTTCTTACATAGCATCTTATTTTGTTCCCTATTAAAACACTTCTAATCCATGCCACTTACCGAATGAGAAAACAGCAGCTTAGAAAGTCAGTAACTGTTCTTGGACTAACACCACACTCGTAAGACCTTAGTCTGTGCCTCTTCCCTTTTTCCTAAAGCCTCATGTCTCCAGGAAGTAATATGATTTCAGGAAAACGTAAGTCACTTTTGCTGACTCTCATTTTGTCACTGTGTTTATGGCTGATCCAGTAAATAATACGCAGTTTGAAGTAGGAAGTTCCAAGTACTTGCAGAACCACATAAATCAACTCTAATCACCATGCGTTCTTGCAACATTTCAAGTGCTTAGCAAAGATAATAAATTTAGAACTTTGTATTTTTTATGTGGAAGTGACAACACGGTCAGGACTCTATTTGCTCTCGTGAGGTTGAATGAAATGACATGGAAGGGATCCGAACGGTAACAGAGAGAACGAGAGTCAAACAAAAGTGTAAAATTGCATGTCTTGGTCTTTTCCTCAATTTTATGGGAAAATGGCTGAAACTAAATTACTATGTACATACAAATTTAGGATTTTTATGTCTTCTTGATCAGTTAATCCTTTTTAATTATGAAATATCCTTTTTCATTTTTAGTAATACTCCTTGATTTTACTTTGCTTGCAATTAATACAGCCATAGGAGTTTACTGATGCTTGGTGTATGCGTGGTACATTTTTATTATTATTATTTTTTAATGTTTATTTTATTTTTGAGAGCGACAGAGCACAAGCAGGGGAGGAGCAGACAGAGAGGGAGACACAGAATCTGAAGCAGACTCCAGACCCTGAACTGACAGCACAGAGTCTGACATGGGGCTCAAACCCACGGATCAGTAGATCATGACCTGAGCTGAAGTTGGACGCTTAACTGACTGCACCACCCAGATGCCCCTTTTATATTTTTTACTTTTGAACCCTATATTTAAAGGACGTCTTCTCTGTCTTATGAGGACATCAGTTCTATTGGGTTAGAACACCACCCTTATGAATTTATTTAACTTTAATCAACTCTTCAATGGCCCCATCTCCAAATACAGTCCCACTGAGGGTTAATTCTTCAACATAAACATTTTGAACGGAGGAGATTCAGACCATAACAATCCCCAGTAGATTTTCTTTCATGTCCAATTGGCTAGGGTTTAGTAATATGCCTAATGCTGATTACTGGCAAGAGAAAAGGGAACTCTATGGTTAGTTTATGCCAAACAAAATTTACCTCTAATACTGGGAAGGTCATTAACTTTCTTGGACTCATATAGGGGTGTACATTTCAGCAAAACTGGAGTTCTACCTGGGTGAAAGAAGTTAGGGTGGTTTTGTAATGACAACAGACCACCACACACAGTCTTCAAGGCCTTTGTAACCCTGTTCCTGAATTTCTCTTTAGACTCATCTACTTCTTGTCTTGCTCCCCACACTCTAGGCAGATATTTTTTTTTTTTTTCCTTTTGAGATCATCACCCTCTCTCTAATGCCTTTGTGTTGGTTGTCCTATCTAATTGGAATCTTGTCCTCAATGTGTTCACATAGCTCACTCATTTCAGTGTTTTAGGTCTCAGCTTAAATGACATATCCTTAGGAAGACCTGACTTTTCACACAGCACATATGTTGCTCATATAGCATGCTGTTTTTTAAAAAAAATTATCACATTGTGTTATTTAGACAATATTGTCTTCCATATTAGACCTAAAAGAATTTCATAGCAAGAATATCCTTATCTGTCGTATTGATTTCTCCAACATGGTTGTTTGACACTCAGTAAATGTTGGTTGGTTTATTGCATAAGAAAGAGAAACAGGAATATTAAAAGGTAATTTTGATATCGAACTTAAGTCTTCAAAAATGGTTCAATCCATTAGCTGAATTAGGGAAGACAAGAAGCAAGGATCATAAAGAGTAGAAAGTATCACCTTTGGTAAGCTAGTAATATTTGGGTAGAGATATATTTTAATGGCTGAAACATATAAAGTAGCATAAAAGCATATTCTGTGTATATATTATATTTAAATTTGTTTTACTAAAGTTTTATCAAACTGCTCACTTTCTCTCAGGCAGAATAATAAATTATTTTACTAACTTTGATTTTCTTTTATTCTTATATTGCAGAAACATA
Organism: Felis catus; assembly: GCF_018350175.1. Lineage (NCBI taxonomy): Eukaryota > Metazoa > Chordata > Mammalia > Carnivora > Felidae > Felis > Felis catus. The sequence continues at coordinate 175,472,946 of NC_058371.1, forward strand.
GTATCAAAAGCAGCCCATTTTCTATGAATTCCCTGACTTAGACCACATTTTTAAATATAAAATTAAAATCTACGATGTGGCATATACTAGTGAAACTATGAAGAAAAGGTAGCATTTCAGACAAGACTAACTTTTCTTATGCCTAATCAGATTATGTTGTTGTTCGAGATGTAAGGACATGACGTTGTATCACAAACACAATAATAAAGCATTTATAATAACATGCTCATACTTAAAATATATTACTTTCTTTTGTGAGGACAAGCAGCTTCCAAACAGTCGCAGTGATAATCTCTGATGAATGCAAAATTTTCTGGGCTTAAACTTTAATTTTCAGCTGTTTCATAGAAAAGTTTATTCTTTGCTTTTCTGGGTTGTAAAAGAACCAGGGAAGTTGTCTTTCAATGGTTTCTTCACCAAGGGTTTATAAGGCTTTTACCTATGAGGACCTTCAAAGAATATAACATTAGCTAAGGTTTCAAGCCAGATTTTATGGCTACCATGATCTTTAACTCTTGTCACAGTAGCTTAAAATGTTGAAAGAAAGAAGTTGAGGTGAAGCAGAGGAGACAGATGGTACATGGGGAGAAAAGAGCACAACGGACAGCACCACTGGAAGAAAGTAAATGGTTGTGAAAAAAAGAAATGCTGGACAGTTTATGTGGTGTGGCATGAACTTCTACTTAACTCTCAGTGTAAGGAGAAAAGTGCAGCCATCGGCCTTGTTGCATTGGCGCTGAATATGTCATGCGTGTTCAGACAGCATGTGTTCTGAATGTGTATTTACACATTAACAACTGCATTTTCATTTACGCATTACAAAGACACAATTTTTTCATGATGTTTTCATGATATTTTTGGCCATAATGCAAAAAAAAAAAAAAACAACGATAAAAAGGATTTATAGCTGCATCTGGTGGGTTTTCGTTATTTTTTTGGTGGCTGGAGAAGAGCCATTTAAAAGTTGCTAAAATTTTTTTTCTGTCTCTGGAAGTAAAGATGTTTGTAGCAGCATTTCTTTATTTTGGGAAATCCCTAGGCTAGGATAAAATTCCACATGTTTTTGGAAAAATATAAAGAGGTTCCAGATCAAGGTGCCAAGTGTTTTATTATCAATGTAAACCACGTGCATCATTACTGGGACTGCCTCTGTCTTTGCATAATTAGATAATAACTCCCCCTGTGCGTGATTGGGGTTTTTATGTGTGTATGTGAGTGTGTGTTTGTATTTACATCTCAAGCCCGAGTAGAGGAAATTGGAGCAAAACCTGGCTGGAGAGCTTAACGGGCAGGGCTTTCTGTGATGCTGCTGTGGCATCTAGAGAGAAACAGAGTAGGCAGTTCTAAGTCCATTTGCGTGGAAACTCAGAATATGAATAAGGCAGATTTGGGAAATGAACTGTTGATTATTATCATTATCTTGTTTAGGCTGTGGAGGTCCAGCACAGATTTGAATACAACACTGTAAGAGGAGCATGGAGAGGACACTGGTGTGAGATGTCAAAATGCTCCCGGATCTTCTCGGGCAGCAACGTCTTGCTGTGAAAATAAGTAAGTCAACAACAGGTCAGTAGGTTTGAATTGTGGAACATGTCAGAATGCCTCACGAATTCCCAGATTCCCAGATTCCCTCATGAATTCCTCATGATTCCCAGAATTTTCTGGAGAATTTAATTGAAATACTGGATTTTGTATGGTCATTTGATATAGTCTCTGACTGTTGTTATTTGGTTACCAAACAGAACCATAAATAGTAAGGGGTGAACGGAAGGTCTATGTCTATGTTTGTCTCTGTCTCTAACTATCTATTAAATGGCCAGTTTGGAACAGCCTAATAATGATGTAAATTATTGTAGAGATAGTCCAATCAGCTCTTTGGTATTGGATTGAATTCCTTTCCTCATGGCTTGGTCAAGCACTGATCAATATCCACATTGTCAGGGGTATCATTACCTATTGAGGAAACATATTCAATCCACTGATGACACTGAATATTACGTATTGACCTCAGATTTTTCCTCTGTTGCCTCCCCCTACTTGTTTTACCACTCAAGGCCACACAGAGACATTTATATTATTTAAAATGAGCTATCATAACCCACTTCTCTCCAATAGGCCATGTATTTTGGGTTTCACAAGCTATTCTTCATGGCATAAGGTACTCTATCCATTTCTTATTTTATATCACATTTTTACTTCCTCATTGAATTACTCTTTTTGAATGCTAAATCTAGCAGGACAAAAGAAACTATGCACAAATAAAACCATACTAATCTCATCATGGCTTTCGTAGTCACATTTTGATTAAAATAATGCAGTGTATCAATGACATTTACAATGTTTGTGATGAAGATTTGAGGGGCTATGCCTTTCTGTATTCTGGTGTATTTGTTAAATTTTAATTACTATGTGCCAAGAACTATGCTGTTTTACAATCATATCTATGATTTTAATTTTACTATCATCCCCATTTTAGGGATGAGAAAAGTAAGCCTAACTGGAATTATTTAACTTCCCCAAATGGCTAGAGCATCAATCAGGTTTCAAACGCTGATCTTTTTGGTTTCAAAACCCATGCCTGAGATGTCTATGCAAAGCTGTAGGAGAGTGAGATAATGGTGCGAAGTGCAGCCACTAATCTTAGTGGGTCCTGATACTGATTTTAATTATGCTGGGCCAGGATTGTAATAATCCTTGTGCCTTAGACAATGCCTGATTTATTTATGCTACCCTCAAATATTTTGGCAGTATTATTCAGGGTTTTAGCACACATAGCAACATCACACTTAACAACCGAGTGGAAGGTTTGTATATGAACCCTAGCTTGGTAAATTAGTTTGCAAAGCTCCCCAAGCACCTAAATCTCTTGTGGCCAGTGGGGATAATCTGAGCCTTGGTCAGATAACAGTTCTTTACCAAAACAGGGATTACTGGTAATAGCAACCTCATGTTCAAAGTTCACAAACTTGCAATGATGGTGGCAGTGCTGTAAGTTCTCTCATTCAGGATATTTGTGACAGGTTGCAAGGTCACAGAGTGTAATATAGGATGAACTGGCTGAGTAAATTTCATATACAATGTTGCATGAGCTAGGGATTTCATGTAAAGTACAGCGAGACTCAGACTCTCACCAGGACTCATTACAGTTTCTATGCGACTGCTGGGAATTCATTGTACTCTGTGAACAATGATAATAACTGTCTGTGATGTTTGTTTTTGTTTGTTTGTTGAGGGGCTGTAGTTGATTTAGAGAGCCATATGTGTGATCTTCTAGAATGTTTTCACAAGCACATTTTAGAAAGAGTGCCCCTTTGGGAACAGGGGGACCCATCCAGTTTAGCTCCCTTAACCCTACTCCCACTTTTAGTTTGAAACAACATATTTGTGTCTGTATTTATTCATCCAACAAGTATTCATTTAGTTACTGAAATGAAATATTTGAGATAATAGACTAAATGAGTTAGTTCTTGTCCTAAGGAGCTTAGAGTCAACTATAGAACAAAGACAAGTTTATTTGCAGGTGCAATTTTAATTGCAATAAAAAAATGATTTTTATTATTCATGTGGTGTCTTTTGTGGGTCAAAGTTACAAATGTTGCTGAACCTTAGGAACAATAAGAATTAGACATTATTAGAATTCAATGTCTCTAGACTCTTTTCTGCGTATATGTTTTATTTGTCTTCCTCCTTCTTTGTCACTCTGGGTCTCAGTCTTGCACATCATTCTCTCTTACTCTATCTAGTTTATCTTATTATAAACAAATTTTTGTAAAGGACTATGTAGTGAATATTTGGGGCTTTGTGGACCATATAAGTTCTGTTTCAGCTACTCACCACTGCTGTAGCATAAAAAAAAGAACTATGGAAAATATATCAATGAGTGAGTTCCGATGAAAGTTTATTTATGAACACTGAAATTCGGATTTCACATATTTTTTACTGAAATGATGTATTTTTATTCTTCTGAGTCTCAATAATTTTCTTAAATTGTCAACAGTTTAAACGTGTACAAACTATCATAGTTCAAGGGCCATATGAAAACAAGTTTATGGCTCATAGTCTGCCAACTCATGCTCTATATAGCAAAAAAAATGGCAGCTGCTAGTTCATGAGCCTTATATCTTACAACTTAGATCAACAATAAAATTCCTGACTAAAAATTCTTACTCATTATGGGCCAGAGGCTCAGGGACATGTACAAAATGACCTCACCAAGAAGAAATATATAAAACAAAATAAGAGCAAATGGGTATTGGTGTGACAAATGGGGTGAGTTTCCGGTCAAGTGGAAAGTCTGCTTAAATGAATACTGTGTCCGGTTCAAAAATTAAATGGGTGATTTCAATATAGAGACTTGGAGACATAATAATTAGGGAGGCACAGGGGAATCTTTTTTTTTTTTTTAATTGGCCTATACACAACCCAAAAGAAGGAGATATTAGCAAAAATGTGTAATGTGTAACCAGAGAAATGATATTGGTACCTGCTCAATAGTCTGGAGTAGAGACTGAGATGTGAAGTATGCTAAAGATAAGCCTAAAGAGAAAAGCAGAGAATCGTAACATTATATAAATCATAACAGCCCTCCTATGCTATCCCTAGGAGTTTGGACTTTCTCCAAACTCATGATGGTTATGGATTGAATTATGTCTCTTACCAAAGATGTGGAGATCTTAACCCTCAGCACCTGTGTGTATAACCTTATTTAAACACAGGAGTTTTGGAGATGGTCAAGTTAAGATGAGGTCATTGTGGTGGGCCCCAACTCAATATGACTGGGTATACTTATAAAAAGGGAACATTCAGACACAGAGATCTACATACATAGAGAGAAGACAATGTGAAGACACAGGGAGAAACGATGTCATCTGCAAGTTAAGGAACATCTGAAGCTACCAAAAGTTAGGAGATAGTCACAGAACTGATACTCCCTTACAGCTTTCAGATGGAACCAAACCTGATGACATCTTGATTTCAGACTTACAGCTTCCAGAACAGTGAGACAATAAATTTCTGTTGTTTAAGTCTCTTTGTGGGACTTTGTTATGACAGTCCCAGGAATTTTTTGTTCTGTATAGGTCACTGTCTTGTGAGCAATGAGAACAGTGATATCAAATTCAAAGTTTGAGATTAGAGGTGTTCCTTTGAAATCCTTAAAGATAGAGAAGAAGTGATTTAGCACCAAGAATCTGGGGCAGGTATCAGAGGACCAGGCAGCAGAACACGAAACTGTTCACTTCAGCATTTTCTTCCAGTTAGAATGTGCTGGAATTGTTGCTTTACTGACAGCAGCAGCAGCAGCAGCAGCAGCAGCAGCAGCAGCAGCAGCATTACTGTCAACCTGTGAGTCAGGTTTAGCCACACAGACTATTTGATTGTTAATTCCATATTCAAAGAAAATGTGACTATAGGAGCCTTCAATATTTGTTTGTGGTAGTTGTCACCGTTTTTGTTATTTTGATTTCAGGGGCTTTGTGTGTGTGTGTGTTTGTGTGTGTGTGTGTGTGTGTGTGTGGTGTGTGTGTGCCAATTTGCTCCTAATTTTCTTAAAAAAAAAAATTGTTGTGAATGTCACAGCTATGGAGACATATTGAAAAAAAAATACTCATCATATGCAATCGATATAGATGTCAATCTTTCCCTGAAGCCTGTCCTATGTGGCATGCATTGGCATTGTTTTTAAGTTAGCTTTGAGTTTAATTCTAAGCACCCAGAATTATATTAATTTATTAACTGACAACTTGAATCCATTATTGAACTAATTCAGAGTAACTGTATGTCTTAAAGATGTAACAGTGTAGCATCATCTTAAGGGTTGAAAGTATTAAAATTGTAGAGTTTCATACTAGCTCCCAATTATTTTTTTCCTAAAAACTGCAAAAACCAGGGTGCCTGGGTGGCTCAGTCAGTTAAGCATCCTCCTTCGATCCAGGTCATGATCTCAGAGCTTGTGGATTTGAGCTCCCGTCAGGCTCTTTGCTGACAGCTCAGGACCTGGAGCCTGCTTCAGATTCTGTCTCTGTCTGTCTCTCTCTGCCCCTCCCCTGTTCACACACAGTCTCTCTCTCTCAAATAGAAATAGAACATTAAAAAATTCATTCAAAAAACCCGGCAAAACCTATTCCTTGTAAGTAGTACATATTACATGTAACATAATATATAATTTACATCTACAAATTATCATCTACAAACAGTATATAATAGATTTAAACAATTTTTGTGTCTATAAAAGAATCTATTGAGAGTCGTAGGTGAGCTCCAGCTGAAGATGAATAATATGGAAAAATTTGGGATGGAGTGCCCTGTGAGGAAAAGGGACCAAAGAATTGCTCCCAGAGAGTGGTCCTGAACACACCATGATGCTCCGTCAAACTTCTGGCTCCACAGGTCAACGGAGTGAATTTAGAATACTGGATACAGCAAAGGAGTTAGGGAAGGGAAGCCTGGATACAGAAGGACCAGAGGCAGTGTATTGTTTGTGGGGACGGATATCCTCTGGCCAGGATGGGAAGAGGATTGGGCATAAAATGGAATCATGGGGAAAGTTCCTTTGAAGTTTGCACTCATTTCTCTGCAAATTTGACTGCTGTCACTCTCTGCTCTCTCTGTGTCTCTTTACATTAGTGGGTGGAGTCCATTTCCCTGCCTTTTGGATCTGTGACTTGCCTTTATTACTAGAACATGGGTTCAGCCCTTCAGAGACTCTAAGTTCCTACTTTTGCTCTCTTACAACCAAGCTGTCATGTTGCAAAGAAGTCCAGGCCTTTTGTTTGTTTGTTTGTTTGTTTGTTTGTTTGTAGAGAGAGGCCATGTGGAAAGGCCCTGGAGTCTGAGGCATTATGTTGATGGAGAGAGACCAAGTGGGGGAAGATAGAGGCCCTCTATTCAGCCATTAGCTGGCTCTAAAGGCTCTGAAGTTGTGAAAGAGGTTTCCTTTAACCTTCCAGCCAAGCCTGTCCAGCTTGAGTGACCTCGTGTAGGTCTACAGGGAGACATCTGCCTAGTCAACATAGGGAATGATGAGAAATGGTAAATCATTGTTGATTTAAGCCACTAAGGTTTGGAATGATTTGTTATGCAGCAAATCACATTTCCTGTGCTGAAGTCGAAGAATTATGAATAACTTTTTTCTGGCAGAGAGAATATTAACAGAAGTTAGATGGCTGGAGTAGTGATGGATAATGGAAAATTATGTTTTCTTCTTTGAAAGGGAACTTCAGTAGAATAATAATCTTGACTTTTTATGTCTTCCTTACTTATTCTGCCTAAAGGATATTAAATGAATTAAATCTTGAGTGGCTTTGGAAGGAAAAACAAAGAACTTTCCTTCCTTCCTTCTTTCCTTCTTTCTTTCCTTCCTTCATTTTTTTTCCTCCCTGCCTTCCTTCCTTCCTTCCTCCCTCTCCCCATCTTTCTTTCTTTCTTTCTTTCTTTCTTTCTTTCTTTCTTTCTTTCTTTCTTTCTTTCTTTCTTTCTTTCTTTCTTTCTTTCTTTCTTTCTTTCCTTTTTTGTACCTGTTCTCCTCTGCTCACCCATCTCTTGAGACTTAAAAGGGATAAAAAGGGATAATTCCCACCTGGCATGACCTGCCTTTTTTTGTTTGCTTAAAGATTTTATTTTTAAGTAATCTCTACACCCAATGTGGGTCTCGAACTAACAACCCCAAGATCAAGAGCCACATGCTGTACCAACTGAGCCAGCCATGGCCTGTCTTTTTTTAATTTGCTATAAGTGGGTAAGTATATCTGTCTAAATCTGAGATTGGGTGTCAGGAGGACCACTTTCTCAAATGTATAAACCATATTCTACAACATTAGCTCTGTTGGTAATATTTGGTTCCCACTAATCAGCTGTCTTACTGAATTCCTCAGTCATTTAGAAGTTGGGTGGTGAAGAGGCTTACCATGTACTGAGCACTATTTAAAGACTGATACTATTAACCTCAATTCAGATAATAATGTTTTAAAATTCACTTTATTTTATTTTTTTTTTTTAATTTTTTTTAACGTTTATTTATTTTTGGGACAGAGAGAGACAGAGCATGAACGGGGGAGGGGCAGAGAGAGAGGGAGACACAGAATCGGAAACAGGCTCCAGGCTCCGAGCCATCAGCCCAGAGCCTGACGCGGGGCTCGAACTCACGGACCGCAAGATCGTGACCTGGCTGAAGTCGGACGCTTAACCGACTGCGCCACCCAGGCGCCCCTAAAATTCACTTTATAAGCATAAGCTTTATAAGCTGATTGTTAATTCTTAACTAATTAATAATGTATTTAGTTTCATAAAATATTGATATTCATATATTTTAAAATTGTCTGCAGGGACTAAACAAATGTTTTGTACCTTAGCTTTGAAATGCATTTGAAATCACACTTTCTGATTAGAGAGGTCTTTGTTTTTCAAAAAATAGTAAACTCTGGCAAGCCATATAACATTATAAAGCAGATAATCTTGCAAGAAAGAAAGGCTTTATGGTGGAATTGGATGCAAGCATATGGATTAGGAATCAGAACGCCTAACCCTTTTATTGATTTTTTCTTTTCACCCCTTTCTTCTCATCCCTCAATTTACTCAGCTAATCAGCATAGGACAGTCTAACTCTCCAGGTGGTTGTGAACATGAAATGAGTAATGAATAATATACAGGAAACACTTTGGAAGCCATCACAAATATTAAAATACGAGGTGTTATTCAATATGTTTTCACAAATATGTATTACGTCTTCTGGGAGTTAGCTGTCTTTGGGTACACTCCAGACTAAGTGAAACTTTGAAATATTTTGTTATTTGGGGCCCAAGTAAACAATTCCTACAATTCCAGCTGGAGTTAAAATGAAAGTTGAGTCAGGATCATTACCAAGTGCAATAGACCTTTCTGTAGTTGTTTTGCTGTCAGTTCAAATTTTTAAGGACTTTATGTATCCTGCTCTCTTAGACCTTATGGCTGCACAGTTGACCACTATTCCCTGATTAAAGTTTAAAACCACAGCACCCTTAACAGGTCATAAATCATCTCATTCATAAAGGTGCAGATTACAACAGGGGCACAGCCTCATCACTTTTATGGATGACTGTTTCTGATTAGGCAAAACATACAATAGGTATATTTTCTACGCCCGACAGAATGCCTCTGGCTCACAATGGTGCAAGGAACATCTGTCATTTTCCCTCTCAAACATCCATCAGGCAAAATTATTAAATCAACATGCATCATTTTGGTATAATAGAACTAAAATCACTGTTATAGAACATAATTCTGGGATTGATTTTCCCTGCTTTGAAAATAAACAACTTGGTTTCACGTTCATGGTTATGTAACAGCAGGAGATCATTATCTTGTGACAAAATTCCATTTTATTGACATTATCTCTAAATGATCCCTTGATAGGATATATAAAATTTAATATACATTCAATTTAGAAAGATTTCATTCACATCATACTGACATATATCTATTTTCTATTTATTTTACAGCCTACATTTGCATCCAAACACAATATTTATTTCTCTGATGTTTACTTCTTGCTCAAGTCATGCAAACATAATCCTGATGAAAATTTTGATCTAATACACAGACTTTGACACCAAATGGCTGGATGGTGACTCCTGACCCAATAGTATGACCTTGGACAGGGGGCTTGCTCTCTAATTGGGTTTACTAATCTGTGAAATAAAGATAATAATAATGTGTAATTCATATGATGCTGCCTGGATTGACTGAGTTCATCATACATCTAACCTACTTAAGACAATGTCTGGCATATAGTAAGAGCAAAATGACCAACATTCATTTTATAGTATTCGTGATTTCATTTATGTTTCATTCCTTGCTTGGTTCTGTGGCCTAGAGCAACATGTTTCAATTCTCTAAGCTGCTGTGTGCTAAAAAGTCTTCTACCTTTCACGTGTTTGTGGTATTAGATGAAGTGATATTTGTAAATTATGTTTTAAAAGAGTATAGAGGAATTCCCTTGCATAAATGATTCAAGGCAGTTTTGAAGCTGATTCTTTAAAATAGTTGCGATTATGATACTTTAAGAAATCATGTACTACAACGCATTATTGGAAAAGCTGTTTCCAAATGAACTGTGCATCACCATGCATGTTTTCCCTTTCCTTCTGCAGTTCTGTTCTTTAACCTTCCTAATTCAGCTCTGTGCGCCAGAAAGCTGACATCTATGGACTGTATCCCTCCGCACCTTTGCCCTATGGCTTCCCAGTGAGTTTGACTTAAGCAGAGAATCAGTTGGAGATTAGAAATCATAAGCGAGGGGAGTACAAATATGTATGACCCTAATTCTCTCCACCAGGTCACAGGGAATTGAGCGTTATCTCTTTATTGAAAGCCACATCTCTGTTTGGTGGCTCTCACTGATCTCAGTTTGGTCACTGCTTCCTCTCCTGGCCCACTTAGACCTAGAGGTAACAAGGCTCCAGCTCTTGCCAGCCCGGGGAACTTCAGAATCCCTCGTCAATTTTCCCAGTTCAGCTGCTAGCTTCCCTTGTGAAGACCACCTTTATTACTCAGTTTTAGCGTGCCATCTGTTTTTTGTCTAGATCCTCACTGATACATGTACCCAAGTTTTAATTGTAGAGTAAGCAGCCACATCTGAAACATGTGAAAATGTTAAGTGCCTCAGAGAGATGAATTTTATGGTTCTTGAGATTCTTTAGTGTGTTCAGGGTGGTAGTTGAAGTGCTTGTTTTATGTGTAATCGTTTTGAAGATGTGAAAGTATTTGTCACCCTCAGTAATACAATTTTTTTTTAAAAAGTGTTAAAAAGTATAGTGCCTTTTGGAAACATAAGGTCAGATTAGCATTCATTTGGATTTCACAAGGTAACTGAACACAGATTTGAATTGTAAAGTAGCTGTAATTATCTTTTTAACAGACACAGTAACTCTTCTTGGCAACCAGCACTGTAATTATAGACATTGTGTTCAGTACAAACTTCCATGTTTTTGACAGGCTGGAAGATGAAAAGATACACAAGGACTTCCTGTTGTTAGTTTCACTTTTTGTTTCTTTACATCTCTTTACATCTGAAACTACGACCCAAATGGGATTTATGCTTCATTATTCATGACATATTGTCACCTTTAGAAGAAAAAGAAAGTTTGCCTTCACAGAATAAGGCTGAATTTTAGTGTTGGGATGCAACTTATTGTTTGCATGATGGTAATAATCTTTCTAAATAATAAAATGTGCCTAGATATTGCAATATTTGGGTAAGACAAATAATGTTACAATATAATAATAGTAAAAATGAAGTAATTCTTAATAATAAGATCCAGCACATCAGAGGTACGGGAAATAACAAAACACAACATAAAACACAAGAAAAATGCTAGAGAAGATATTAAAAAATGCATTTCTGTTTGGGATGCCATTTTCAGGGCTTAAGATAAATAGAAGTGGTCACCAGAGCAATTTTTGGTCATTCAAGCAATTCTGCCCCAATTAGGGGCAGAAATATTCATTCACATTCAAGAAAGCTGCAAACCAAGAAATCAAACTCCAGTGACCCTGATTTTCAGGTCCTCAATTTCTCTCACACTTCACCTTTCGAGCTGGTCTCACATTTTCTGGCTCCCTTCTGCCTATTTGACTGATAAATGCCAATATGTTTACAGATACCAGGGAGAGATTTTTTGCCTAAATTCTTGAGAATGCAATTCAGATTTTTAAAAAATTAATACCTCTAATAAACTTCTTTTCTATTCTGACCTGAGATGAAAATATTTATTATAGCAATTTGCAGGGTGACTGTATGGATATGCACGGAGATGAAGAAAAATTTATTTCAGGGGGAAAAAAAAACCAGTGGGAGAATTAGCTTTAACATTTTCAAGAAGAAAGTTTAGTGGGAAGAAAAGGAAGTGTCTATGATGTTCCAGACTCTTAACATATTTTGTTATTTATTATGTTATTATATATAATAAAAATTGTATATAGAAAACATTACTATTATCTCCTCATCTTCCATCTACTTTCTCACAGGGGAAACGGCCTCAAATTTAAGAGAGATAAAACCCTCCTCAGGTTCATACAGCCTGCAATTTTTACAGCTGAGAACACAGACATCTCTGGGAGGGGGACAGTACACATGTGTATGTAAGCCTAACAGTATATACCGTAGGCTAGGTGGCTTAAGCAGTGGAAGTTTATTTCTCCCAGTTCTTGAGTCTAAGAACTTCAAGATAAAGATGAAAGCAGGCAGGTTTCATCCTGAGGTCTCTTTTCTTGGCTTTTAGGCAGTCTTTATCGCACATGATCTCTGTGTGTGAGCAGAGAAAGAAAACTCTGGTCTCTTCTGGTTATAGGGGCACAAATATCAACAGTGACACCACAATTGTGACATCGTCTAACCCTATTTATCCCTTCATGGCTCCACTTGACCATATCATCACATTAAGGGTGAAGGCTGTAACACATGAAGTTTGGAGATGCAGACATTCAGTCTATAACAAAGAGGGTACCATATATATATATATATATATATATATATATATATATATATATGTTCAATATATATATATATATATGTTCAAATATAAATTTATTATATAATATATATATATATATATATATATATATATATATATATATATAATTCGATCCATTGGTATTCTAAATTAGATGATAAAGAAAGTTATCCCATGGGAGGTTTCCTTCCTTCCTTCCTTCCTTCCTTCCTTCCTTCCTTCCTTCTGGGTTTATATGTGACTAGGAGTAAATGATATGTCCCTAACTAGTTATTTCCATAGGAAATATACGGTCGTTACTCATTTGATCTACAACTTGACTTACAATTTCATCATTTTTTGAATAATGCAAAGATTTTATACACATTTTCATAGTATATACTTTAACACTGTATAATGATTTTTCAAAATAATAGAGAAAATTAAAATTTTAGTTCCAAATCATTACTCAGCTCTTAAAACTCATCTCACATATTTGTAGCCTCTGAGGTAAGAATAAAAAACAAACAAAACAAAAACAGTGCTGATTTTAGACTTCCTTCTGATCAATTCCTTTTTTACAATAACTTTAAGCTTGTATACGTGTGTATATAAGTTCTTTGCTTTATAGGCATACGTGTATTGAGAACTATTTATATAATCCTTCAGGAAATGATAAAATTGATTAAAAAACAAGACTGAGACTTTTAATAATACAAAGTAAAGACAAATAATATATTTAGATAAAAATGAACAAGTACATATAAGAATAATTTATGTTTTCAGAGTAAATATGAAATTAATGAAAAACATTTGAAGAGAAAGTACAAGATACTGAAAGTTAGACTGACAATTAGAATAGTTACATGTAATTTCAGGGAACATAATTTTGAAGAGAACAGAAGAATAAATAATCCAGTACTCTTTAACCTGTAGTGTTTATTTTTTAAGTTTATTTATTTTTTTGAGAGAGATAACGAGTGGGGAGGGACAAAGAGAGAGGGAAACAGAGAATCACAAGCAGGCTTCACACTTGACTGAGTCATGTAGGTGCTCCTTTAACCTGTAGTGTTTTATGTTATGGTGCCAGCCTTTCTTTCAAAGATTTTCCCTCCCCTCTTATTGTAATGTTGATAAACTAACTAAAAGTACAAAGCTATTTAATTCGAATAAAATAGCCTGTGTGAGTTATTACAGTGTAGTCTTCAGGAAATTAGCAAGATAAAGTCAGACCTACTGGCATATTTTGAGAGACTCAGTCAAACCCTTCTTTCCACGTCAATCTAGAAGGAAGCCAAGCACGCACTTATCATTGCTTTATTAGGGTACTTCAAGAATAAGTCACAACCTACTGAGATAACATACAGATTTGGTAAATGTCAAAAGTAAGTTGATTTATTACATTAATTGATTACATGACAGTTTCCTTTTTAGAGGAAGAAGTCACAAAAAATTTAAGAATTGTGATATTGTCTATGCCAGATGAGGTTAAAAGATAGAGCCCATCCCAATCAGTGAAATTACTGAATAACATGGTCTGGGACCATCTAGGACATCCCATGACATTACACAGAAATTATAAAATAAGCTGCAGTCAATTGCAATCCTACTCATAAACAAATGCATAATTTATTATCACACCTACTTGGATTTAGTTGGACCTATCAAAAATCTTGATATTTTCTCCTCTTGAGTCTCCTATTAATCGTGATACATAAAATCACACATTGAAATGTGGTCCAGAGCACATTCAGACATGCAGGAGGTTGAATTCAACATTAAGATCACATGATGCTATTGCACAAATAATTTTGGAAGTAACTGCTATGCAGACAAATAAAGAATGGAGTCTATTGTAGAAATCTAATACTCTAACACAAGAGCATTATTGTAATTTTGGGTTCATGAGTTACCTGATGCAGTGGATAGATATAGCTGTATGTCTATAGATATAGAGACATCTGACAACCTGCTAATGGGCTTTGGTGAAACATCTCCACTGAGGGACATCAAATAATATGAAAACCAAAATATCTTTCTGTCATTGGTATATTAGAGAGACACTGCAATAAGAATGGATCAGTTCAGCAAAGCTCATTGAAAATATGAAAATGTGTTACAGGAATATGCCCCCTGTATACTGTAACCATGGATAGGTCACAATTCTGCTTTGGGACAGGCAATAAAATCCCCAGAAAAGTGGTCTCAGTGTACCATTGAGAGTAACTGACTTAAATATTCTCCACGCTAAGATAAAGCAAGCAAAATAAAAAATGTAATGCATTTGGAAGTCTGCTTCTATTTGAATGAGAAGAGACACATCTGCAGAAGGTGCAGAGATGAGGACTGTATATATGGTACTGAAGGAATAATTAGTCTCTCATTCCCAGGTTAAGGTTTTGGTTTGGCCATCAACCTTGTTGTGTAGTCTGGAAATTGGCCCTGGATAATTAGACACTTAAGAACACCCTTATTTGGAGAATACAATTATAGAAATCTTTGCGGGAATTCTGAGGATGAATTAAGGCATTGATGATGCCCACCAATTGCCAGCTCAGAAAGAAAATGTAATGCCAAAGCATATAACCTCTGGAGATTTGGCCCCTGGAGATGACTCCTTGGGTATGTGAAATCAGCAGACACAGAAATGGGCAAGCTATATTTTGGATAAATGATAATATGTTCCATTGTCAATGGCTGAAGTTGCAAATGTGGTTGAAGATGTACAGAATGCGAATAGAATATAAATTATCAAATATGACTGGTAGATAGTTTTCAAAGAAAACATGTGATAAGTCATGCATGGCAATATTTAGCCCTTATAGAGTCCTCTCCTGTACTGGATATGGGCTGGCCTGAGATGTTGACCAACAGCCTGTGAAGGGGCCACCCCACCAGTTATATGTACAGACCTCAGGAGGGCAAGCAGATTCTGCCTCCTCCCTCCTGGAATGCTCACTCTCAGAGGGTTCAGATAATGGGAAAGAGGCATAACTACTCTGCTGAGAGATTTTATAGAGAAATCATGGAGAAACCACTTGGAGAGGAGAGAACTCAAGATTACATGAAGATAGGCAGAGATTCAGTAATCCTGTCTCACAGTGGAGACTGAGATACTCCAGCAGCAGCTCCCCTTTGATGGTAACTGCCTGAGATACTCTGAGTGAAACTAGTGGAGCAACTTCCCAGTACATCCCAGTGACTCCACACAACTGGGAAAGATAAAAAGAATGAAAAGTATAGTTTTGGGCCACTAAATTTTAAGGTAGTTTGTTAGTTAGTAATCCATACTCAAAATAATGTCTTTGGATAAAATCCTCAAAGCTATATGAGAATTCTACAGTGTTAGTGTGAACAAGTAGATAGATGGTGACTCTGTTTACAGAGATGAATAAGATTAGGGGGAAAATGAACACAATTTGGGCAGGGGATGGAGAAGAGGGAGACTTATTCTATTTTTTATGTTAAATTTGAGGTTCCTTCTTAGACATCCATCCAGTAAAGATGCCAAGAAGCTGGGTTAGCATATTTGAATCTTAATGAAGAGTTCTAAGTTGAGGCCATACATTGATAGTCACCAGTAATATTAACAATTATAGCTATCATATAACAAGGTCATATGGAAAGGGAAGGCTTAAGATCTATCTCTGTAATACTACAACATTTAGTTTGAGCAGAGAAGGAAATGGAGAAGAAGAGTGGTTAGTGACCAAAGAAGAAACCTAGGAGGATGTGTTAGCATGGAGGACAGGTGAAGACAGCATTTCAGTAAGTGGGGAGGGGCCAATTGTGCAAAATGTTCCTGAGTGGTACAGTAAGATGAGAGGATGTATAAAGGATATTTTCTGTTTAACCCTCCAGATCTACTCTATCCTTCTCTTGCCTGTATTCTATCCCAGGAGGCTAAGATGTGTGGACTAATCAGGAGCTTCTTTGAGCTCTGACTTTTGTCAACTCTGCTAACTGGGATCTCCAGTATGAGATCTAATGGACAGCGGTGAGTAAAGTCAAGGTGTTCACTCCCTACCTCATTTCTTGAAGACTTGTCGTAGGCTGGCTCTGTTCCTCAACTGGGAGATACAACTTTTCTCTAGGTACACACGTCTCCATAATTCTTTCCTTCATGATTAGTAAATGCATCCTCCCTTCCTCATTCTGGGATTACGGTCAATAACAGCTCCATTGCTAATTGACCTTGCGAGCTATTTTATGTCTGTGGTTTCTCTAGGGTTTTCCTATAGTTTACACATAAACCCCATGTTCAGCCTTCCTTGAATTGTATTAATTTTACTATGTCATCTGTTTCCTGTTGCAACCCTAAGTGATACATAAAAATGACATTGGGTTGCAGTGTGGATGTTGTAGTTGTTCTCGACAAGAACAGTTTCAGCTGCATGAGACAGGGGTACAGATTAACTGCAATATGTGCATAGGGAAAATGATGTGAGAAATGAGAAACAGCAACCATAGAACATAGTTTTAGGATGTTTTGCTATAAAGGGGACAGGGCATTGGGATGCTTTCTGAAGAACGGAGCATGTGGTAAATGAAACATTATTATTGTTTTTTAACTAGGCAGCTTTCTTTGCTACACGAGTTCTCAGAGCCTCTAAGATGCTAAAGTGTATTTTTTTAAGTTTCATTTATTTATTTGAGAGAGACAGAGACAGTACGAGTGGGGAAGAGGCAAACAAGAGAGGGAGGGAGCATCCCAAGCAGACTCCATGCTGCCAGTGCAGAACCTGTCACGGGGCCTGAGCCTACAAAACCATAAGATCATGACTTGAGCCAAAATCAAGAATCTGACGCTTAACCTGACTGAGCCACCCAGCTGCCTCTAAAACATTATTGAGAACAAATTGAAATGAATTTCAAAAACATCCTTCTAAGTGAGATCTTTTCATATATGACATCCAGTTATGCCATCTTTTTATAGAGAAGAAATTCTGACTCTGAAAATCCAAGAGGGATCCAGAGGGTATCCTATGGCAGGGGGGGAGAGAGAGCAGAAACTCTGCTACTTTAGTTCAACTCCACTGCTTTATCTTAGAGCAAGTCCAAATCAAAGGCAGGAAGAAAGGACCTTTGAGACTCTTTGTAATTTCCTAGATTTTCATGGTAGGAAAGGAAGCAGAGATTAAGGGGAAAAACTCTGTTCACTGATTTCCCTTTCTGAAAGTTGTATTTTGTAAAGCTATTTGAATGTTACACATTATTGGAATGCAAGCATTAAAGGACAACATGCATTTGAAAAGTTCCACACATACTTTGTCATTTATTTTATAAATAATTTCCCTCAGCTTTTAACATAAAATTAGTGACACTTGAAAATAACAGTTAATTTCAGACTTTAAAATTTGTCCTTAATTTCTTAAAATACAGGCTTACAGCAATTTGCAGTTTGTCTCGTAAGCAAAAGTCTTGGTGTTGGGTACATCTGTTGGAAAAAATAAGATGCTTGGACTCTGTGAGATCAAGAATTGAGAGTAAGCCCAGGGAAAGTAGGGTCATGTAGATACAAGTGCTGAGAATCTCCCCTTAGGTCTCATGTATTTACTTCCCAAGGAAAGGCATACGGAGCTTTGGAGAAGAGAGAACACACAGCTGAGAGTAGAAAAACTAAGCAGGTGTAAAGTTTAAAGTGTAGTTGATAAGAAAGAACAAACCCCTTAAGCTTCTGCCTTGTCAAACAATGATCACACAGATCTTGACCGTCTTCACAGGTCTTTTGTGACTAGAAGAGTTCCATGAGATGCCTCATTAGTTCATAAGAGCTGGAAATGGCATGCTACTCCATTTACATTATAGTCAAAGGAGCTATTCATTTTCACGATACACTTGATGGGTTCATTCCAATAATTAAATTGGGTTACTACACAGCAAAAATCAAGTTTTAGCCATATATTTATTTTGTTAACCTATTATTAATGAGTTTTTCCCTGTGAAAGAATTATAGAAGATGTAGATAATAAATACAACCTAGCTAGGTCAAATATTGAAGCAAATAATGCTATTGGATTCTGAAGATTGGCAAAAAATATGCCTAGTTTTGAATTATATACGCAAGTATCTTCAAGTTGATGAGGCTAGAGCTTGGAAATGTACTGGAAAGCCTGTGAAATTATATTCTGTTCTGCAAATGTTAAGGTGTTATGTATAAATACGTGTTTAAGCTGGCTTTAATTCTTTGCCCATTGGCTGTAGCTTTTATTCAAACCAACAATTACAAAAAAATCTGAGCAACATTTTTATAATAACGTAATTTTTAAAGTTTGTGCCGGTGGTCTGTTTAACTGTCAAATATTGTGAATGCCAATAGGTTTGCTGACCATAAAAAATATTCAAAATCCATAATATTTCTTTAAGAAGGCAGAGTAGTCTTTCAACTTAATAGGTTTATTTTTTTTTTTCTTCCAAGGGGAAGGCACAACAAGAATAAGAGAGCAATAATCACTGCACACAAGGAAACTGTAGTGTTAAAACAATTAGAAGCATACAGGTAAGCCTATAAAAGGCAAAAAAAAAGTAATTTTTCAGAGGCAGCTGATTAGAAGTAACTTTAATTAATATAAAAAAAACCTCCTCATTCTTATAGGGCTTGAGAAACTCATGGGGTAGTATTTCTGTTTTTTGCACTTAGGTTCAAAATCCGCTAAGGAAAAAAAAAACAGTATGGCAGATAAAAATCAAAATAAAATCTTCATTAGAAATTAAGCTGATACTAGAAAATATAAATTAGATGTATTCCAATAATGTTTTAACACTGAATTTCAGTGTTAGACCTACCCATGTTGTCTTCCCATGTTGGAACCTGAGCTCTTCCATTTTAGAGTATTGAGATTCAGAACAAAACACAGGCTTCCTGCTGGCAACTAGCACTTAATAAGGAAAATTTGCCTGGTAGAGATGAGCAGTACTGGTTCCTGAGTAAGAATTCACCTTCATATGGAGGAGAGAGTAAAGAGACAGGCGTTTGAGACAGTTATCTTAAAGCTTGATGGTTTTTTGCCTGGACATGTGGTACCTGTCCTTAGCCAAGATTTAGATAAGACAAGTTAGCTAGTGATTTATGATGTTCTATATAAAGTTCAAAACTTCATTGGAGCCAACTAGGACAATATTTTTTTTTCTATTGCTTAAAGATGTATAGATTAATAGTTCATCTTACTTAACTAGTTACACAGCCTAACTTGACTGTAATGACCAGTGCTATTAAAATATGTGACTAAAGACTTTTTCTCAGAACCCCATGAACTGAGATTTATAATATGTTTTTCATAGTCCATAATCAAAAGATGAAATTCATCTTTACAATTGAGAATGCATACTGAGAAGCTGCATAATGAGGGCTTTTTTGGCTCCCAATGTTTACCTGTGACTTCTTTCTGTAACTGTGGCATGCACTTTGCATTTGTGACACCCTTAAGTGAGTACGGGCTAAGGGGTCTAATGATTCTGTTCAATTATTCAACTCTGCATAATTGGTACACTTTCACCATCTTAGGGAACTCAACATTTTAGGTCTATAAACATATATGTGTGTATAAATAGAAACTTGTACTATACTCAAGAAATAAGCTCTCATTATGTTTAGCGCATAAACCACCATTAGTGAAATGTTCCAAAAGAAACAAGGCTAAATTGGCACAGGTCTAGAGTTCCTAGAACAAGTTAACTTTGCCTTTCAATAGAGACATAATAAAATAAAATAAAAAGTCTATCTACCTATGTTGGCCTCTTAGAGGAGAAGGAAGGAAAGTGACATGGCCCATATACATAGAAAACTTCAGTAGAAAAGGTTAAATAACACACTAAACACAAAACAGACACTCAGATCAATGGAACAGAATAGAGAACCCAGAAATGGACCCACAAACGTATGGCCAACTAATCTTTGACAAAGCAGGAAAGAATATCCAGTGGAATAAAGAGAGTCTCTTCAGCAAGTGGTGCTGGGAAAACTGGACAGCGACATGCAGAAACATGAACTTGGACCACTTTCTTACACCATACACAAAAATAAACTCAAAGTGGGTGAAAGACCTGAATGCAAGACAGGAAGCCATCAAAATCCTCGAGGAGAAAACAGGGAAAAACCTCTTTGATCTTAGCCACAGCAACTTCTTACTCGACATGTCTCTGAAGGCAAGGGAAACAAAACCAAAACTGAAGTATTGGGACCTCATCAAAATAAAAAGCTTCTGCACCACGAAGTAAACAATCAGCAAAACTAAAAGGCAACAGACAGAATGGGAGAAAATATTTGCAAACAACATATCAGATAAAAGGTTAGTATCCAAAATCTATAAAGAACTTCTCAAACTCAACACCCAAAAGCAAATAATCCAGTGAAGAAATGGGCAAAAGACATGAATAGACACTTCTCCAAAGAAGACATCCAGATGGCCAACTGACACATGAAAAAATATCCAACATCACTCATCATCTGGAGAAATACAAATCAAAACCACAATGAGATACCACCTCACACCTGTCAGAATGACTAACATTAACAACTCAGGCAACAACAGATGTTGGTGAGGATGCGGAGAAAGAGGATCTCTTTTGCATTGTTGGTGGGAATGCAAGCTGGTGCAGCCACTCTGGAAAACAGTATGGAGGTTCCTCAAAAAACTAAAAATAGAGCTACCCTACTACCCAGCAGTTGCACTACTAGGCATTTATGCACGGGATAAAGGTGTGCTGTTTTGAAGGGACACATGCACCCCAATGTTTATAGCAGCACTATCAACAATAGCCAAAGTATGGAAAGAGCCCAAATATCCATTGATGGATGATGAATGGCTAAAGAAGATGTGGTATATATATATATATACAATGGAGTATTACTCGCCAGTCAAAAAGAATGAAATCTTGCTATTTGCAACTATGTGGATAGAACTGGAGGGTATTATGCTAAGCAAAATTAGTCAGTCAGAGAAAGACAAAAATCATATGACTTCACTCATATGAGGACTTTAAGACACAGAACAGATGAACATAAGGGAAGGGAAGCAAAAATAATATAAAAACAAGGAGGGGGACCAAACATAAGAGACTCTTAACTTTAGAGAACAAACAGTTACTGGAGGGGTTGTGGGAGGGGGGATGGGCTAAATGCGTAAGGGGCATTAAGGAATCTACTCCTGACATCATTGTTGCACTATATGCTAATTTGGATTTAAATTTTAAAAAATTAAAACACACACACAAAAAACCCAAAACACAAAAACAATACACAACAAAAAAAAAAACACTTCACTGATAGTTAGATGCAATATTAGAGAATAAAAAAATGAAGATTGGCAAGAGCATGCATCCTCACCCAAGAAGGGCCATGAAGTATGATCCAGATGGAAGTAGAGCTAACTCAAGGTCAGTGGTCCAGGACCTTGGCAGCAGAAGCATAAGAAATAAATGTATAGAGACTATAGGCCC
This sequence comes from Felis catus, assembly GCF_018350175.1. Classification (NCBI taxonomy): domain Eukaryota; kingdom Metazoa; phylum Chordata; class Mammalia; order Carnivora; family Felidae; genus Felis; species Felis catus. The sequence continues at coordinate 175,494,848 of NC_058371.1, forward strand.
ATACCTTATGGGGATTTAAAAACAAAGAATGTGATTTTCATAGTTGCTGTCTAAGTTACAAAGGTCCATGTGTAAGTGAAAAGTAGCTGCACTCAACAATGCAGGTAGTCAAAATTTAAAACCTATTAAACTTTATTAGAATTATATGGCCGGGGGCGGGATGATGGTCATTACACTCTTGCAATATGAAACAAGGCTGATGCTTGAGAGACATCAAATCCAAAATAAACCAGGTATTTCCATCGATATTCCAATCCATGACATTTGGTATATGGGATGAGGCCACTTTTGTTCGGAAGGCCAAGAAAATTTTTGGTTTAAAATATTGTAGTTGTAGCTGATTTATTTTTTAATGATGTTAATCTAAATAATAACTCAACTGCCCTTTGATTTAATAATGGTATAATCAGTGAGATTGCTTTGATTGGTTTTAACAAAACTAATACAGTACTGCAACAGATGACCAAATATGTTGATAGGTTAAAGACTAAAATTCCCATAAGCTGTCTTCCAATGGAAACTAGCCAGGGCAGGGACTAGATTTGGTTAATAACCAACTAAGTATGCTATTTAATAAATCTATTAATACTTTTCATATAGTTCAAATTTTGGTGATAGAAGGAAGTAAAATAGTTGTATCATTTCAAACATGTTTATTCATTCTGTTAAACTGAAATTTGTTTATTTTTTGTTTGTTTATATTTCATTTAAAATTTAGCCAATGTACAGTGTAATAGTGGTTTCAGTATAATTCAGTGATTCATCACTTACATGCAACACCAATGCTCATCACAACAAGTACCCTCCTTAATACCCATCACCCACCTAGCCCATCTCCCACCCAACTCCCTCCATCAACCCTCAAAATGTTTTCTATTGTTAAGAGTTTCTTGTGGTTTCTTTCCCTTTTCCCTTTTTCGCCCCTTTCAATATGTTCATCTGTTTTATTTTCTTAAATTCCAAATATGAATAAAATCATACGGTATTTGTCTTTCTCTCTGATTGACTTATTTCACTTAGCACAATATATTCTAGCTCCATCCACGTCATTGCAAATGGAAAGATTCGTGCTTTTGGATGGTTAAGTAATATTCGTGTGTGTGTGTGTGTGTGTGTGTGTGTGTGTGTGTGTGTGTGTGTGTGCAAGAGAGTTCCCTTTCCTCTGTATCCTTACCAACACCTGTTGTTTATTGTGTTGTTAATTTTAGCCATTCTGATAGGTGTGAGGTGGTATATGACCATGATTTTGATTTGTATTTTCCTGATGATGAGTGATGTTGAACATCTTTCCATGTGTCTGTTAGCCATCTGGATATCTTCTTTGGAAAAGTGTTAATTCATATCTTCTGCCCATTTGTTAACTGGGCTGTTGTTTTTTTGAGTGTTGAGTTTGATAAGTTCTTTATAGATTTTGGATACTAACCCTTTTTCAGATATTTCATTTGTAAATATCTTCTACCATTCCATAGGCTGCCTTTTAATTTTGTTGATTGTTTCCTTCACTGTGCAGAATGCACAACCTATGTTTCTGCCTAAAGGAGTTAGAAAAGGAACAAAAAATTAAGTCTAAAGCCAGCAGAAGAAAGGAAATAATAAAGATTAGAGCAGAAATAAATGATATAGAAACAAAAACAACAGGAACAAAAACAGAAGAGATTAATGAAACTAAGAGCTGGTTCTTTGCAAGAATTCACAAAATTGATAAACCCCTAGCCATACTTATCAAAACAGAGAAAGGACCCAAATAGATAAAATCATGAGTTAAAGAGGAAAGATCACAACCAACATCCCAGAAATACAAATAATTATAAGAGAACATCATGAAAAATTATATGCCAACAAATTGGGCAATCTGGAAGAAATGGACAAATTCTTAGAAACTCACAAACTACCAAAACTGAAACAGGCAGAAATAGAAAATTTGAACAGATGAGCAAAGAAGTGGAATCAGTAATCAAAAATCTCCAAACAAATAAGAGTCCTGAGCCAGATGACTGTCCAGGAGAATTCTAACAGACCCTTAAAAAACAGTGAATACCTATTTTTCTCAAACTTTTCCAAATAGTAGAAAAATGGAAGGAAAGCTTCCAAACTCATTCTCTGTAGCCAGCATTTCTTGATTCCAAAACCAGACAAAGACCTCACCAAGAAGAATTACAAGTCAATATCCCTGATGAACCTGTATGCAAATATTTTCACCAAGATACTAGCAAATAGAATTCAAGATTTAAAAGAATTCTTCACCATAATCAAATGGGATTATTACTGGGCTGCAGGGCTGATTCAATATTCACAAATCAATCAATGTGATATATCACATTGATAAAAGAAAGGATAAGAACAATGCGATTCTCTCAATCAATTCAGAAAAATCATTTGACAAAATACATCACCCATTCTTGATAAAAACCCTCAACAAAGTAGGGGTAGATGGAACATACTTCAATATAATAAAGGCCATATACAGAAGACCCACAGTTAATATCATACATGATGGGGAAAACTGAAAGCCTTTCCCTATGGTCAGGAACAAGACAAAGATATCCATTCTCACCAATACTATTTAAAATGGTATAGAAGTCTCAGCCTCAGCAATCAGACAACAAAAAGAAATAAAGGTCATGCAAATAGCCAAGAAAGAAGTCAAACTTTCACTATTTGCAAATGACATGCTACTCTATATAGAAAACCTACAAGACTCCACCAAAAAATTGCTAGAAGTAACACATGAATTCAATAAAGTAACAAAATGTAAAATCAATGTGTAGAAATCTTACATTTCTATACACCAATAATGAAGCAGCAGGAAAAGAAATAAAGGAATCAGTACCAATTACAACTGCACCAAAAACAATAAGGTATTTAGGAATAAACCTAACTAAAGAAATAAAAGCTCTGTACTCTGAAAACTATAGAACACTTATGAAAGAAATTGGAGAGGACACAAAGATCTGGAAAAGTATTCCATGCTCATGGATTAGAAGAACAAACATTGTTACAATGTCTATACTACTCAAAGCAATCTACACATGTAATGCAATCCCTATAAAAAAATAACTTAAAAAAATAATACCTATCTAAATCTCATTTGGTGAAACAAATCATTAATATTTTGATGTTCGTCCTATTGTTTTCTGTGTTTTGGTTAAACCAGTTACACAGCTTGGTTACATGACTAGGGAAGTATAACAATAATCTCACTAAAAACCTTCTCTGGATTTCTTTAAAGCAAGCTTTCTTGCACACATCTTTATGGGTTATAATTTGAAGGTGAAGTACATTTCATGTGTCTGAGCAGGATGCCTGAGGAGTTGTGTCTGGAAGTCTCTTAGGCTCCTTGATGCTTGCGTATGTTTTCTTTCTCCTGCACCACCATATTTCTTTATGTTATTCAAGTCTCAAATGCATATACTCTGAAAAGTTTTCTGAGTCCTTTCAATCATTAGACTGTATGCAATTGATGCATAAGAAAGGCTGAGAGTGTTCTGCGGTTGGCAGTAGCTCAATATAGTTATGAAGAATGTGGTCAGTGTTCCCAGCCCTTCTTAAACCCCTGGTATTAAACTTCAAAGCTATGCTCAGTCAGAGTAATAATGAGATAAAATAAGGAGATCAGCAGTCTTGTCAAGACAGCTCTGCCCCCACCTTCATTAAGCTTCTTCCTATGATTGAAACTACTCCTATTAGGTATTCTTGGAACTTCTTGTGGACTGTGCAGATTTTACTTCCAGAAGGTTTTGAAATGTAAGTGTATAACACCAAGGGTACTCTACCTGACATCAAAATTTAGTTTTCAAGTTATTTTCTGGGTTAACACAACCCATCAGAGTTTTAGAATGAGATTTTATGAAATCCTAAATATATTTAAGTAATATAATTTTAATAGTAAGTTGCCCAATTTGAATACAAAGTCCTACAGCCTGTGAATTTCCTGCTAATAAAAATTAAAATTCTATGAATAAATCCCCTGTACACAAGTTGTATATTATTATGAAATCTAAAAAGTAAAACAATTTTAATGTCTAAAATCAAATTATTTTTTGCTTGAACATTCAAGGAAATCAGATTTCTAAATTCACTATTCTTACACACTTTTGTATAGGGTATCAGACAGAAGAGTTGATGGTGGTGTACAGTTAATTTTCTGTAAACATTTCAACTTGGTCTGTCTCACTGAAATATAACACTTACTATGGAAGAAAAATGAGTGGATTGACATTCTGCCTTCTCAAAGAACTTGAAACATAATATGAGTTAAAAATTTGATTCTGAAAAAAACAACACTTTTCGGAAGTGTTACCCAGGAGATATGGAGAAGTCTTAGGAATTGTAATATATTAGCTACATTTATTTTAGTCACTGGGACCAATGGCTGAAGTCCATTAACTAGGTTGTTAAGTCTAATTCTGTGAGAGGAGAAAGTAGTATAATAGGCAAGGAATTCTTAGGGAAATTTTCTATTTATATAGACCGCATAGGTGGGAATAATATATTTTTCTTTAAAAGCATTCTATAAACATTTATTCATTAACACTCAATTAAATACTTAAAATTAAAAATTGATCTTTTACTTCTAAGACATTCACAGTCTAGAACAGGAAATAAGCCCACAAAAAGATGATTGTAACAGATAAAATACATTGGGTCTCCTGGGAATCTGGAATAAGAAAACCTAGAACAAGTTACATAGAAAATTGTATATTAATTTGAGATAGTCTTTAAATAATGCATGGGTTTTGATGAGTCCACAATCTTGGTATGGGCAGAGAACATTCCTGATAATTACTATGAACAGGCAAAATGTAGAAGTATATTCCAGGAGATGGAGATCTTTGGTAATACAGTGAGTGGGGCTTTTAGGCTGGGATTTATAAGAGAGAAAGCTGGATTATGATCATATTCTTTCAACTTTGAACATCAATCTGCAAAAATCTTGAAGAAAAATTCATGTGTTTTTCTGTGGTCCTCACATCCTGAGTAACACAATTATAACTCAAAAATCACTGATTATCAATGGAATAATCACCAAAGAGTCTTTTGGGAATGAAGGGAAGCTTATTTAAACCCTATACAGAAAGACAACATTAAAAAAAAAAAATTGGAGACCACTACTATGACAAAGGTATCTTTGAACAAATTAATTACTGACCTTGCAAGTGTCAAGGTGGATATAAGCACATGCAGATTGATGAGGGGATGATGCCACTGTGCAATTTACAATGGCACCATTTGGATACAAGCAGCCCTGCAGTCTCGTGGTTTGGCAAGAAGAGCAAAGCTTATGGACTGGTCCTGATTCCCCAAGCCAACTGAACAAACTTATTTCAAACTTCTTATTTATATTCAACAGCTGCTCAAAGTACCTATTGTAGATTTTTGTCTCTACTTTGACTTCCTACATTATGGTCAATATCTTTTCTCCCTTTTCTTTAAAAAATATATATATATATATATATATATATATATATATATATATATATATATATATAGTTTTTTTAACGTTTATTCATTTTTGAGAAGGAGACAGAGCACTAGCGGGGGAGAGTCAGAGAGTGGGGGAGACACAGAATCTGAAGCAGGCTCCAGGCTCTGAACTGTCAGCACAGAGCCCGACACGTGGCTTGAACTCATGGACCAAGAGAGATCATGACCTGAGCCCAAGTCCTTAACCAACTGAGCCACCCAGGCACCCCTCTTTTATGTATATATTTTTTTGACAAAATCTTTCAAATTTCCTTATAGGTATAATGAGTACATGCACATGTGCATGTACACACATATTTGTGTATGTGCGTGTGTGCGTGTGTCTCAAAGTCCACCTTGTCTGTAATAAAATAATTTTTAAATTGTGGGTAGATTTGACAGGCAGTAATGAAATACTGAGTTTGTTTTTTTTTTAATAAAATTATAAAATTACAAGCATGTGAAATTGATCATATTTCATAAGTTTCCCTTTCCCTACAACTTACACATTTCATAAAGTGAAGGCATAAAAGGAAGGCATTTAGAAGAGTTAAAGAAAGTGGTTCATACAGAGCTGACTCTCAACAAATGACAGTTTCCCTCATCTCTTTTGCCTCTTTAACTAGACTATTGGAGGGAAGGGATGCCTACTCAGAAATTCCAGATGGAGTTGACAATTAGATAGTGTTGGTGGCTTTAAAAATTGCCACCATTATTATTATTTTTTTCTGTCTCACTTTCAAAATAGATTTGAGAAGAAATAGGCCTGGTATACTTTGGTGACAGGGTCAGAAAACCACAGTTCTCTGAAATTTCTTTGTGCTGTCCAGAATTCATCAAGTCAACATATTCGCCCTTGTTATCGCTACATTTTCAGTTTTGCTTTTCAATTTTATAGTAGCTTTGAAAGACAGTTTATAGCTTAAGCTTTATAAATATTTAAGTGGCTGCTATAAGAAGTTGAGATCTGAAGCCAGGTGGAAATAGGGAAATGCAATTGGGAAAAAAAGACAAAACATAGAGAAACCTCAAACAGTGCCTGGAGAACTTAATAGGAAAACAAGTGGGTTGACAGCCGGAAACATCTCCTTTAGGAGCTAATTTCAAAGTACCTGAAATCTGAAAAAGTACCCAAAAAATGTGTGCAGGTTCCATTGAAAACATTTATTTAAATATCTAGTATATAAAAAAATAAAATAAAAAAAAATAAAGAACTAGTATAATCAAATTCCCTTTTAGAGATTTGGGCTTTAGGATTTTAGTAAGAATAGATAAATTTAAACACCTAGTACCTATTCTAGAAACTTTAAAAAATATTTGTGAGTCAAGATTGCATTTCCTTGGGAAAGGACAAAGAATCACTCAAAGTACACCTGTACTAATAAGCATAGAAAGTTCACATTTCTACGTGGTAAGTATGATAATAAGTGCCCCAATTGCATCATCTTATGCAATCATCCTTATGAATTAGGTCTTATTATTGTCTACATTTTATGAGAGAACTGGTATTTACAAAAGTGGTCTATCAACTTCACAAAACCAACAATCAACAGACCTGGGATTTGAACCCAAGTCCATTCACCCCAAAGTTCATGATCCCAACAACACAAAACACGGTGATTATTAACATTTGATACAGTGGGCAGACCTTAGAGTGGGCTCTATGATTCCTGCCCATTGGTGTTCATGCCTGGTATAATCATTTCCCCCTGATTGTGGCAGGACTTGTGATTTGCTCCTAGACAGTAGAATATAGGAAAGATGAAGAGCTTTTGCAAATGTAAATAAAACCCCAAATTACACTCTCTGTGTAGATTTGCTGAAATAAGCATCCATGCTGGGAAAACCCACATGGCAAGAAACTGTGGGCAGCCATAGGAACTGTAGACAGCTTCTAGAACCAGAGGAAACTTCCTGCTGAAAGCCAGCAAAAAGCCAGCATCATTAATCACACAACTATAAGGGAATGAATTCTGCCAACAGTAAAGATAGAGCTCAAAGCGGATTCGTTCCCAGCAAGCCTCCAGGTGAGAATGTAGACATTGCACCCTTGTGAAACACTGAGCAGAAGACCCAGCTAAACCGTGCTCAGTCTTGATCCAAAGAAACTATGAGATAATGATTTGTGTTGTTTTATGATGATAAAATTATAGTAATTTGTTAAGCAGTAATATAAAGTAAATATGAAGTTATTATTACTATATCATATTAATTATAAGAAAATTTCTTTAAGGGACAGTTTTTTATTTGGATGGCTACATGCTTATGATCTCTCTCCCCCAACTTTATTGAGGAGTTAACAAATATAATTGCATATGTTTAAAATGTACAGCATGATTATTTAATATACATATACATTGTGGAAAGATTAAAGAGGTCAAGATAATTAACACATCCATCATCTTACATAGTTAAGTCATTGTGTGTGTGTGTGTGTGTGTGTGTGTGTGTGTGTGTATGTGTGTGTGCACGTGTGTGGTAAAAATGCTTAATATCTACTCTCAGCAGCTTTCAAGTATACAGTACAGTATTATTAACCATCATCACCATGCTATACATTACATCCTCAGAACTTATGCTTATAACTGAAAATTTGTACCCTTTGACCTATACCTCCCCATCTCCCCAGACCCTGACAATCATCATTCTATTGTTTCTATGAAACCAGCCTTTTGAAAAAATATTCCACATGTAAGTGATACCACGCAGTATTTGTCTTTCTTTGTCTGACTTATTTCGCTTAGCAAAAAATTCTACAGTTTTATCCATATTGTTGCAAATGGCAAGACTTCCTTCTTTTATGGCTGAATAATATTCCATTGGGTAATAATCCCTAAGGAAACCCTATCCACAGTTTTACTTTCCACAGTTTCAATTATCCAAGGTCATTGGGATCCAGAAGCAGAAGATCCTCTTGACATACTGTCAGAATGTCAATGGTAGCATAACACTACACTCTACTGCCTGTCATTTACCTCATGCCATCTCATTATGTTGACATTTTATGATCTCACATCATCATAAAAAGATAAATGGTGAATATAGTATAATAAGATATTTCTCTCTCATAGAAACCACATTCACATAATTTTTATTAGAGCATATTATTATAATTGTTCAATTTTATTATTATTGTTATAAATCTCTTACTATGCTTAATTTATAAATTAAACTTCATCATAGGGATGGATGTATAGGAAAAAGACATATACAAGGAAATTAAACTTCATCATAGGTATGTATGTATGTATAGGAAAAAACACATAAGATTTGGTAGTGTAGTTTCAGGCACCCACCAGGGGTCTTCGAATGTATTCCACATGGATAAGGGGCAACTACTGCTACTATTACACACACACACACACACACACACACACACACACACACACACACATACACACACACACACGTAAAATATATAAAATATATAAATGTGTTATAAAATAACATTTTCTCTATCCATTCATGTGTCCAAGGACATTTACATTATTTCCATATCTTAGCTATTGTGAAGATTGCTGTGTTGAACACAGATGTTCAGATTATCTCTTTGAGATAACTTCTTTCATTTCCTTCAGATGTATACCCAGTAGCGGGGTTGCTGGATCATATGATAGTTCTATTTTTAATTTTTGAGTAATTGCTGTATTGTTTTCTAAAATGGCTATACCAATTTACATTCTTCCAAAGAGTGTATAAGGGTTCCCATTTCTTTACATTCTTGCCAACATTAATCTCATATCTTTTTTTTAAGTTTATTTATTTATTTTGAGACAGAGGGAGAGAGAGAGGGAGGGCGGGAGGGAGAGAGAGAGAGAGAGAGAGAGAGAGAGAGAGAGAGAGAGAGAGAGAGAGAATGAATATGAACAGGGGAGGGGAAGAGAGAGAAAAAGAGAGAGAGAATCCAAAGTAAGCTCCACGCTGTCTGCACAGAGCCCAATGTGCGGCTAGATTTCATGAACTGTGAGCTCAAGACCTGAGCTGAAAGCAAGAGTTGGACACTTAACTGACTGCACCACCCAGGTGCCCCATATCCCATATTGTTTTGGTAGCAGTCATCCTAACAATAGTGACGTAATATCGCATTGTGCTTTTACTTCCCTGATAATTAGTGATGTTGAGCACCTTTTCAAATATCTATTGGCCATTTGATTGTCTTTGAAAAAATATAATTATTTCCTTTACCCATTTTAACTGCATTCTTTTCAATTTTTGTTATTGGGTGGTATGAGTTCTTTTTTTTTTTTTTCTCAAAGTTTATTTGTTTACTTTGAGAGAGAGAGAGAAAGCACAAGTAGTGTAAGGGCAGAGAGAGAGGAAGAGAGAATTCCAAGAAGGCTCTGCACTGTCAGTGCAGAGGCCAACACAGGGCTCAAATTTATGAACTATGAGATGATGACTTAAGCCAAAATCAAGAGTTGGATGCTTAACTGACTGAACCACCCAGATGCCCCAAGTTGTATGAGTTCTTACATATTTTGGATACTAACCCCTTATCAGATATATGGTTTGCAAATATTTCCTCCTATTTTATAGGTTGCCATTTCAATTTATTGATTGTTTCCTTTGCTATGCGAAAGCTTTTAGTTTGATGTAGTCCCACTTGTTTATTTGGGCTTTTGTTGCCTGTGCTTTGGTGTCATATCCATTGAATCATTGCCAAGACAAATGTCAAAGATCTTTCTCCCTATGTTTTCTTCTAGGAGTTTTATGGTTTCAGGTCTTACACTTACCTCTTTGATCCATTCAGATTTAATTTTTGTGAGTGGTTGTAAAATAGGGGTCTAATTTCATTTCTTGGTGGAGATCCAGTTTTCCCAGCACCATTTAATGAATAGACTATTCTTTCTTCATTGTATGTTCTTTGATCTTCTGTCAAAACTTAGTTGGCCACGATTTGTTTGGATATGTATCTGAGCTGTCCATTTTGACCTGCTGGTCTATGTGCCTGTTTTTATACCAGAAATAAAATCATACAGTTTTAATTAATATAGTTTTGTACTATAGCTTGAGATCAGGAACTAAGATGCTTCCAGTTTTGCTCCTTTCTCAGGTTATTTCATCCATTTGGGGTCTTTTATGGTTCCATACAAAGGTTAATAGAGGTTTTTTTTATATTTATTTATTTGTAAGAGACACAGAGAGAGTGAGAATGTAAGTGGGGCAAGGGCAGAGAGAGGGGGACACAGGAGCCATAGTGGGCTCTGCACTGACAGCAGTGAACCCAATGTGAAGCTCAGACTCCCAAACTGTGAAATCATGACCAGAGCTGAAGTCGGACGCTCCACTGACTGAGCCACCCTGGTGCCCACCCCCTGCCCCCCGCCTAATATATCTGAGGAAAATTCCATCAGCATTTTAACAAGGATTGCATTGAATCTGTAGATCACTTTGGGTAATATGGACATTTTCAAGATATTAATTCTTCCCATTCAAGAACATGGATATCTTTCCATTTATTTATGTATCATTCATTCTCTTTTATCAATGTCTTATACTTTTCATTGTACAGGTCTCCTTAGTTAAATATATTCCTTAGTTAAATATATTCCTAAGTATTTTATTGTTTTTAATGTTGTTGTAATAGAGATTGCTTTCTTAATTTTTCTGTTGGATAGTGGTTTTTTTGTTTTGTTTTGTTTAAGGTATAGAAACACATCTGATTTCTGTATGTTAATTTTGCATTCTGCAATTTTACTGAATTTGTTGATTAGTTCTAGCAGTGTTTTAGTGAAATCTTAGGATTTTTTATATATAACATCATGTCATTTGCAAACACATAATTTTACTTCTTTCTTTCTCACTTGGATACCTTTTATGTCTTTTTCTTCCTTAAATGCTACTGCTAGGGCATCCAATACTATGTTGAATAGAAACAGTGAAAGTGGAAATCTTTATTTTCTTCCTGATCTTAGAAGAAAACTTTCAGCTTTTCACCATTAAGTATTATGTGAGGTATGGGCTTTTCATATATAGGCTTTATTATGTTAAGGTGTATTCCTTCAATACTTAATTTATTGAGAATTTTTATCATATGATTTTTTCCTTTATTCTGTTAATGTAGTGTGTGACATTGATTGATTTGTGTATATTAAGTGATTCCTGCATCCCAGAAACCAATCCCATCTGATCATGATGTACAATCCTTTTGATGTGGTCTGAATTAAATTGGCTAGTATTTTAATAAGGAATTTTCATATATGTTCATTGTGAATATTGGCCTATAATTTTCTTGTTGCGTCTATTTTTGGCTTTGGTGTAGGGTAATGCTGGCATCAAAAAAACTTTGTTCAGAAGTTTTCCTTCCTCTTCAGTTTTTTTCAAAGAGTTTGACAAGAATTGGTGTTAATTCTTATTTCTTTAAAGAATTTAAGAAATCTAAAAGCAGGAGAGGGAAGGGATGAGTAGTCTGAGCTCAGAGAATTTTTTACAGCAGTGAAACTATTCTTTATGATATTATAATGGTAGATATATATTATACATTCGGCAAAACCCATAGAATGTACAACATCAAGAGCGAACCCTAATGTAAACTATGGATTTGGAGTAACAATAATATGTCAATGTTGGTTCATCAATTGCAGCTAATGTGCCACTCTGATGTTGTATGTTTATAGCAGGAAAGATGATGCATGTGTGGGGGCAGTGGGTATATTAAAACTTTAATTTTCACTCAGTTTTGCTGTGAACCCAGAACTGCTCTAAGATAAAGTTTATTTAAAACAAAATGATGATAAATTAACTTTTGCTCAACATTTAATGCTAGTGATCTATATGTGAATTATGACTAAGAAACAGATTTTACTTATGTTTAATTTAGAAGACAGGAGTGAGGAGAACCACAGTTTTTTGCAGTGGCATGAGTAAGAAGCAAGCTCTGATAGGCATGAGGGTTTGATCCACAGTGAACTCTCCAATCTACTACCTTGTTATCAACTCTATGGGTAGGACACCGCTGTGTTGAGGAAGGGATGGTAACCAAGGTAACAGCACTTACCTGAGCACCAGAGTGCAGCTGCAGTGATGTGACTTGAAACTCAAATATCAGAAGCTTATTCTATCCTTTCCAATGATTCTGTAAGCACCTAACAACTTGTAGTAAACATATTTCTGTTTGTAATTCCTTGATGGACTGTGTGTCCTTTACAGAGGACTTATTGATATACTGGCACAATAAACATAAAATCCAACATCATTACATAGGTGGTTGTGAAAAACCTGAAGACACATCAACGCCTGAACTCACTAAGAACACTCTAAAGAGTACGTTCTGTTGGTAGGTGACACCATAGTTCTTAATGTGACTGGTATGATTCTTTTTTTAAAAAAATGAGGTAAACTTGGTATATACCATTATGTAAGTTTTATTGAATCAGTTTTAAAATAAACTTTTTGTTTTATAAGAGTTTTAAATTTACAAAACAATGATGCCAATAGGGCAGAGAGTTTCCATAACTACCCTAGCCATTTCTGCCTATTATTGACATTTTGTCTTAGTAGTCTCAATTTCTCATAATTAATAAATAGATATTGATCTGTTATTATTATCTACAATTCATACTTTATTTAGATTTCCTCAGTTCCTACATAAGGTCTTCTTCCTGTTTTAGAGTGTCATCTAAAATATCACATTAAATTTAGTAGTCATGTCTTCTTAGGTTCCTTTTGGTTGTGCTAGTTTCTCAGGTTTTATTTTTTTTAATACCCTTAACATTTTTGAGGACTACTGACCAGGTATTTTGTAGAATGTTTCTCAATTAAGGTTTGCTTATTTTTCGCATGATTAGACTGTGGTTTCTGTTTTAGAGAGTAAGAGGCAAAGTGCCATTCTAATTACATCACATCAAGGCTACATACTGTCAACATGACTTACCATAGTTGATGTTAACCTTGATCACCTGGCTGAGGGCGTGTTTTTCAGGATCACATATTAAAAAGTTACTTTAATCCTCCTTTATGTACATTACTCTTTGAAGGGGGTGGGGTTATTATACTCCATCTCTTTGAGGTTATACTATCTACATAAATTACTTGGAATTCTTCTCTCTGTTATTAATTTCTATTTTCATTCCATTATGGTTTGAGAACATACTTCATATATTTTCTGTTGTAAATTTGTTAAGATATGTTTTATGGCTGAGAAGAGTCTATCTTGATAAGAGCACTAGAACAATGTATATTCTGCTGTTCTTGAATGTCATGTCCTATAAGTTCAAGCAGATTAAGCCGATTTGTAATCATGTGCAGGTCATTTATACTATTCATTTTCTACCCATTTTATTTGTTCATTATCTAAAGAGAGCTATTGAACTCTGAAAGCGTGGCTTTATCTATTTCTCCTTTCAATTTGGCCTGGCTTTCCTCTTGTACTTGGACTTTCTATTGTTGGGTGCTTAATGTTGCTAGGATTGCTATGTCTTCTTTGAGTACTAGCCTTTCTAATCACTATGTAATGCTTCTCATTATCTCTGATCACTTTCCTTGTTCTAAGGTTTCTCTGTAACTATTTTCTATGTTACATAAATTCTTCGTTTCTGTAGCGCCCTCTTTCTGCCTTTCCTGGTATTAACTAATCCTTTTTATAATTTCTTTTTGTCTCCTCTCTTACCATATCAACTATATATTTAAAAAAAAATTATAATGCTTGCCCTACATCCTGAAATACGTATTTTCAACACTCCGGGTCCATCTGCAAAAAACACGACGATGCTTCACAGGTTGGGCAGGTACCCTAAAACGGTTTTCTCAATTCTTCCTTCCCATTTTTTTTATGGCATTGTTGTCAATCGTGTCACTTACTTTGTGCATTCATTAGATTGTGTGAATGAATTCCTATAGACTTTTTGATATCAATGGCAGAGACTCCTTGGATCAGAAAGTAAGAAATGGCTGTGCAGCTGTGGCTGAGTGCTATCAGGCCACTCTTACACACAGGCATTTGCTAGAACAACTCAAGGGAAGAAGTAGGCAGCAAGGATGTGAGATAAGATTCAAGAAGTGTGCACTGTGGCTCTGGAGCCAGACAGATATAATTTAATTGCCTGTTTTACTGTTTTTAGTTAGGTAGCATTGGGGAACATTACTTAAATATTCTGAACTTGTATCCTTATCAAAAAAATGAGAATAATAAAAACATATAACTCGTGGAAATCTTGCAAAGACTATTATAGATATGTAGATAGATGATAGGTAGATAGATAGATATAACATATTTACACATGTGTCTGCATATATTAAATGTCAAAAAAGTTTTGCGGTTAATATTTACAATACAATTAATCAATGTTTAGATTAAATAACAATAATAAATAGACCAAAATCTCTTAGATGAAAAATTTAAAGGAGTATCAAGATATTTGTGGGAGGACAAGTGAATGGGTTTGAAGACAGTGATGCTTGTTAAATTCCTCATATTGGAAGAAGTATATTTGAAAGATGCTACTCATTTTCAACTCAGAATAATACATATATTTTAAAGAATTCTCTGGAATACTGTGAATTAGCCATTAAAATTGGATGAGACATAGATTCTATACCTTAAAAGCATTAGAAATAAAAGCTGAAAAGTCTTAATTAGGAGTATAATTTGCAAGTCCTTAAAAATGGCAAGATGACCAAAGTAACATCAAGTAAATCACTTACAAAACAAAATTTGGGGCCCCTGGGTGGCTCAGTGAGTTAAGTGTCTGACTCTTGATTTCAGCTGAAGTCATGATCTTACTGTTTGTGAGATCAAGCCCCACTTGGGACTGTCAGTGCAGAGCCTGCTTGGTATTCTCTCTCTCTTCCTCTCTCTCTGCCCACCCCTATGTGTGCTCTCTCTCTTTTAAAATAAATGTTTTTTTTTTTAAATAAATGTAAATGTGATACAAATTAATTTTTGTAAATGTGAGGAATTTTTTGGTAGCAAATTTAATACCTTTTCCAAGGTCATATAATTTGTTGCCATACTTTTATTTTTATGTGTATGTATATGCACATGTATTTGGCAAACAATGTTGTATACATCACATTTTGCCCAAAGCATTTGAAATGCTTCTTATGACAAGTTAAAATATGAGTTTTTTCAGTTCTTGAATCCTGAGAACTACTAAATACAAATTTGTGAAGAAATATCTTCTCTTTCTTTTGTCAGCATATTTTATGTGCGCTATAGATTTGTTTGGGGGTATTTATCTTTAAGAAATAGAAAATACAGTATCAGAGTACATTCCGAATTTCATGATATAATTTGATGAGGAAGAAACATAACATTTATGGTATTATATAAATCCTTTATGAAAAGGTTGATATCACAAATTTGATAACATTTATTGGAAGTTGTAAAGCATAAAGTGACTTCATAAGTTTTATCTTCTACCCCTGGAAGCAGAGATACTCCAGATACTTATTAAATTTAGAACAATATTACTTCTTATTTCTTATATATTTTGATATGACATCTTTTTATCCAAAAACATTAGATTGAAGCTCTATGAAACCTTAGGACAAAGAGTAATGGAAATTAAAAAAAAAATCAGTCTTGGGGATTGTTATGTACTGAATTATGTCCCCAGAAATTTGTATGGTGAAGTACCAAACCACAATGTAACTGTATTTGGAGACAGAGACTTTAATAAGGTAATTAAGATCAAATTAGATTATAAGGAATGGGCTTATAAGGACCTATGTGTTTCTGAGGAGACGAAGAGACACCTGAGATCTTTCTCTCAGCAAATGTGCACATAGGAAAGACCATGTGAGGCCACAGCAAGAAGGGGGCCATCTCCAAGCTAGGAAGAGAGGTCCTACTAGAAATAAACTTTAAAAAATAAATTTCTGTTGTTTAAGGCTTCCCACCTGTGGTGTTTTAGTGAGCTAACTAATACAGTAATAAAATTGAGACTATTCTAGGGAAGGTATGAAGAAACAGAAGGAAACATTGGAAATATCTACAAAGGTAAAATCTAACTCTTAAGTTGGTAAGTAAGATACTCCTCAAATGAAGAATATGGAAAGATGAAATTACATTTAACTAAGCTAAGAAATATGTCAATTGAGTCTTAACATTAAAGTCTTGAATTAGATCTTCTTTAAAAAATAAAAATATAACCAAAATATGTAGCACAAAGCATACATCATTTCTAGAAATAAGGGCATTTAAAATTCAATGGACTATGTTTCTATAAAATTTACATACACCAAAACTTGCAAGAACTGAATGACTCTGCTTGAAAAAAGTGTGTGTGTGTGTGTGTCTGTGTGTGTGAGTGTATATATTCTGCACTTTTATAGCCAGCATAATTTTTTAAGTTTACAATGCATCTTTAACAGAACACAGATATACCTTTATATAATTAATTCCATAAACAAATTCATATGTAAAATTAGTTTTTAAGAGCATTCAGATGTTTCTCGACAATTGACAAACTAATGCATTTTAAATGCAAATAAGATATCAAAGTATTCATAATATGCATTATATACATTTTAAAGCTAATCATACCACAGGTCTTTTATTATTAGCACTCAGGAGACTTTATATGTATCAGAATATAAATCAAAATTGTATATGAAAGCCGTAACACCTCAGTGCAACATTTTATCGTTAAAATATTAATCATTCAGGGAGTCATTCTAATGCTTTATTTTTTCACTGGGAATAAAGTTAAGAAAAACAATACATCATGCCTTAATTTGATCATTTAGAGGAGGTCTCATTAAGGCAGGCTTTGAGGAGAAGGGGCTTGCATACCCACAGATAGGAATTTCCATGGTGCTGACATTGATACTGAATCACAGTATTTGCTGGAGATCCATTGTAGCTCCAACCTGGGACTAAACAACTCCTACTCTGTGTAAAAACACTTCAGTTCTCTTCACTTAACATTTTTTTTACTGTTTTTTCTTCTTCTTCTTTTTTTTTTTTTTTTTACTTTATGGTTATATCAAAAGTAAAAATAAAAACTGAATTTCAATATCAATTTAGCTATATTATTATAACATCTTGAAAGTGTTATATATATATTTTTTTAATTTTTGGTATAGACTCTGAAAAGTCTTATTTCTTTCCTCCTATTCTAATTCCTAATAACACATTTCTGTCTGTCAGAAAGAAATAAAGGAGAAGAAGAATTTTACTATACCTTTCCTGAGGGTTCTTCTTTCTCACTTTAAATTTTAATTGTGAGAGAATTTAATAGGAAAACTTCCTAGCTTTTTTAGATGTTAGATTTTTACACTATGGTTGGGAAAAACAGGATATTTTCAGTATAATTTGCAAAATATAATGTCATGCATGTTGAAACATTTCAGGATGATAATCATCTTTGAGCGACTTCAATCTAGAACATGCCACACTTTTGCCTTGTCCAAATCTATGTAATAACCAAACTGGTGAATCTAAGACATCCTGTGAATAACTGTGTATTGTCAAAATTTCCAGACTATCTGGATGGTTAATCTTAGATGGGAGAGTGTGAAAAGGACAAAATAAGAGTATCTATATTTAATTATGGAGGACTGACTGGTGATGTCAGGAAGAAATGATTGGAATCCATTTAACTCATTATAAATTCTTAAATAAGAATTTATTTTTAATTCTTAAGGAAGCCAGTAGGGAAGAAAATATTTTGGAAAGAATAATATAACAGTACTGTACAACATGTAAGAAGTTATAGAAAAATGGAGTCATGATAGCCCAAGGGAAATGTTCTAAATGTTAGAGGGAAAGGTACCAAGGCAACATGAATAAATGCAAAGTAAAGATAAAGTTTTATTTCCTGACTAGATATAAACAGGAAGGATGAGAAGTGGAAAATGAATTTGGGATTCTGATTTGGATAAATGGAATAATGTGGTGCATTTCACAAAATAAGCAATTAGATATACGAGGGAAAGCCGTGAATTCTCCCTTAGGTGTGTTGAGCGTGAAATGGAAGTACAATACTCGGTAGCTATAAATCGTTAAGGACTTACTACTTGCTTCACATACTTCTAAGTACCTTACATGTATTTATTCATTCAATATAAAATAAAATAATTATAATAAAATGTAAAATTACATATTTTATGCAAAATGTAATATACACTATATATTTTTTATTTAAATAATATTTTTAGAAACTGTCAATATCTGAATTAGAACTGCAAGCTTTCTCACATGATCATCAAGAATTTTCATTGTTCTTATCACAGACTTGTTTGTGAGAAAAGAGCAATAATAATTTTAAAATAACTTTGTCTAGAGACTCCATAGAAAATATTGCAATCATAGGAAGACAAAGGCTAAACTGTAAAGACCATTCATGCACTGGCCCTAAAGTTACAAAATACGGAAACTAAAGTTTTGAAAGCCATATCATTTCTCCTTAAAAGAGCTTAGAAGCAGTTAATAGTTATCTTGTGCACTCACATTCTTTTGCCTCAAGGCAAATGACTTTTGTTTCCTGTTGGATCTTAAATGGTTCATGTTTTGGCTTACTCTACTGATCGTGAATTTATATCATTCTATAGCAATATTACAACTTAATCTACAATATAAAGTCTTGCCATTTCTGTTAGCATGTCCAGTTAATGCCAGTAGGAGTAATAAACGTCTGCCCTTGAGCAAAAATTTCATTCACTTAAGAATTTCTCTCAAAAATAAGCTAAAAACTAAAAACACATTATTTGCAAGGATGAACTTTTTATTTGTTTTGGAGAACTATTGACCAATAGATCCATCTAGACGTTTATAAAATAATGTTTAGGAACTGACAGCCATATATAGTAACACTGTAATACGTGAAAAAATAATAAACTGTCAGAGAAATCACGTTTGACCGAGTCAGAAGATATTTCCCTCTTTCACCACGTTTATCTGACTTTCTTTTGTTCCTACCTTCTTTCTCCTTCCATTGATCCCACTGTCATGATCTCTTTCTTGTTATATCTAGAGCTTATTACCTCCATTTCCAGACTTTTCCTTATTACATTTTCCTTTTGTCTTCTCTTCTAATTATTATTTTAGCTCACGACACTTAATATTTTAAAATATTATTTATTTATTTATTTATTTATTTATTTAGAGAAGGAGCACGCAGGGGAGGGGTAGAGAGAGAGGTGAAGAGAGACAATCCCAAGCAGGTCTTGTGCTGTCATCACAGAGCCTGATGTGGGGCTAGATATCATAAACCCTGAGATCGTGACCTCAACTGAAATCGAGAGTTAGCTGCTTAACTGACTGAGCCACCCATGTGCCCCTCACAGCACTTCATTGATCTTCTATTTTAATATCTCCTCTTTCTTGTTTATTTTACCCAATGATTTTATTAAATGGAAGTAGTCTTGAATTTGATGCCAAGACAGTACATGTCTCCTAATCTCAAACGAGGCAGTATAACCATCTTCCCTTTTTGCTACATACTGGAGGGAAAGGCAAAATAATGTACACAACAACATTTAATATCACTGAACTTTAAAAAAATGGCAGATTTAATACTCATAAAGAGATGTATTTTGTACTTTTTCTTAAATTGAAAAATGAAAAAAATGCTTATATTTAATTTTCAAAGGGCTTCAATAAAACTTTTATGTTTATAGTGCATAGATAGAAATTGTGACCCTGATGACTCAATATGGAGAATTCATTGTTTAACTTTTAGAGTGGTATATCATCCTATTTGTTCTAGCTTATAATATTTGCTAGCTGTTATTTTTTTTGAACTGTCACAAATTTTTGTCTCATTTAATATGATAATAATCTAATATTATAGCTTGGCTGTTTCTTGAAAGTTAAGACATATTGTCTCCTTGGGTGTTAATGCAGATCAAAACATGCAAGTAATAAGAAAAATCAGTTTATTTAATTTTACAGTTGAAAAGGATACCAGCCATGTAAAATAATACATTTTTAAAACATGACACTCTATTGGTTGTCTAATTTTCTTCCTTGTTTTAGAGGTGTAAAAACTGATATCCAAGGAGGCTAAGGGATTCCTATGAGTACAGTGGTATTGATAAACCAGAACTCAGCTGTGCTGAATCCTTTATTTAGTAGACTTTGAAATTTCATTCTGCTTCAAAGAAACAACAGAAAAACAAATGCATGCAAATAAAGACAAGGATTTAAAAGTTTTCTTTGTCATTATGGAAATCTCAGTGCGCTAATCAGTTGTTCTCATTTTCTATGCCTCCAAGAGATGAATGCTTTAAGGAGTTTGGACCAAGTTCAGTCTTGTTCCAGTGTTCAGTGGCTATGTTCTAGAGAGGCTTGTTTATGTTCATAAACCAGTTCTAGAGATAAACAATTATGGAATAATCTTATTGCACTGTGAAAATGTTTGATGTATTTGCCCAGCCTTCTGGGATTTGAATATGGTTTAGATTCAGGAAAATATGTCAGCATTTTAAACTTAATTACAGCTATAATAAATAAAATGCCTTAAGAAACTATGCTAAGTCTTCATAATGCCCATTAGCCTACAACCACTTTGATTTTACTGGAATGTTTGAAATTTCCTTTCAAACTGTCTTCAAATGGAAAGCATCTTGAAATTATTCCATCTCGTAAGTTCATAATTAATTAAATTTACTACTAAGACTTAGTACATGTACTTCATTTGCATAACCATCTGCTACGTTTGCATAAACACAGCACAGGATCTATAACTTACTTACTGAAAGGACTGAACAGCATTTACAAAGAGCTGCTCCAGTGGGAACTTGCCTAGTGTTGGCACAGTGCTTGTATTTGAAATTATCATAGAGGTGACTTAATTCCAGTCTCTAGCCAATCTAGTAATTTGAGTATGTAGATATTTTATTTATTTATTTTTCTTTCTTAGCATATAATACACCTTAGCCACAGCTTCAATTTCCAATTGTAAATATAGTCCATTCGCCTTCTCAGTCCATGTTAACTATTGGCAGAGGGTGGTCACTTGTTATAGGCAGTTTAGTGCTTGACATGTGAAAATTAAGACATCCCTTTGATAACCATGCGGAGGTGTAAAATAGACACTTGGTCATGTAGCCATAACGTTGTAAAGAGAGACACAATAGAGATATAAATTTGATAGAGAGTAGTTAGAACATGGGATTATCTGGAGAATATGTTTAGAAACTAGGAGTATATCTAGATACTAATATATCTAGATAATAAAATAAAATACTATATTTAAATACTAATGTTTAGATGTAACAAAAAAGGGAGGAGCCAGTAGAGGAAAATGAGAAAATTCACCAACTCATAAGAAGAAATTGAGGTCACTTTGAACTTCTAGAAACTAAGTGAAGGAAGTTTACAAAGGAAGAGACAATGAGGAACTGGAACAGACACTACTGCTAAGACGAATATAATTAGAATTGACCTTTGGATTTTGCAACATAAATAACATGGGTCACATTTCAAATGTAGTTTTGTTGGAGTGGTGAGGGCAAACCTCCAATTGGAATGAATTTAAGAGAGGAGAGTGAAATTGGAGAAAATGAGTACAGGTATCTCTTTTGAGACATTTGCTATAATAAAGAAATCAATGGGTTAGTAGTAGAGGTTGAGGTAGGGGTTGAGAGAGGGTTTCTTATTAGGGTGAGAAGATAAATGTCACATTTGAATACTGGCAGGAGTAATCAAGCAGTCAGGAGACAATTGGAGATGCAGAATGTGGGAGAATTTCTGTTGTAATATTCTTGCGGCAGAAGAGAATGAAAACTGGTGGAGAAGTAGGGTGGTTGCAGTAGCTAAGATCATAAATGGGCCCTCCATATGAGTAGAAGATGAACTATAGTCATAGACACATGAATATGTATGGATGCGTGGGTGAGAGATTTTGAGGAATCTCCTCTGACTCAATATGTTCTTTGTAAAATTTGAACTAAGGTCAGAGCTGATAATGGGAAAGGAATGATACTGGTGGTGAAATACAGAGAAAGGAGAAGGTGTGGAGGAGTCAAGTGGAAGAAGAAGATAGGAAAATATTGTTTATTCCAAACGATATTAAGGAACACTTGAGGTGAATGATAATGACATTAACCTGAGCATAATCAACACTGTTTTGTGGGTTTTTTGTTGTTGCTGTTGTTGTTGTTTATTTTCCTCAGACATATTCAATTCTGGGGTTTCTGACCTGAAGTAGATTTACTGTTGAATTTAACCAGGCTTTGTTTTAATCAAGCATGTATGTCAAGAAGAGGGAGGGAAGCAAAGATGTTGCTGGTGCATGCAAAAAATTATAACTATTAAGGAAGGAAATAAGGGAAGAAGAGTTAAGTGACAATAAAATTTGATAAAAATCAGTGTGCCCTAGGTTTTGGTGGAGCCAAAGATTTGCTAGAATATGGCAACTAAGTGGATTAACCAAAAAAATGGGAAGTGGTGGTTAGGTATTTAGAGGTACAAAAATAAGATTATGGAGGGCTTTCAGTTATTAATAAGAGTAGCCAAAAAAGGAAGAGGACATGACCTTGGAGGATGGGCGATACAGGCAGGGAGGTTTCAGAACTCAAATTTTAGGGTACTGGAAGAATGATGATGGTTTAAGTAGTGCGGAAGAGTGTGACAATGATCCAGGAAACACGAAAAAATGAGTAAGAGAGACTTGGGATATAGATGAATGCAACAAAAGGGAGGAGAACGTTGTAGAGACCAAAGACATGAAATGCAAAATTAAATGTATTTTTCTTATTTGTTTTACTATTGCCACTCTCCTCTTACTAGAAAATAAACTGTATGAGACTCAGATTTTGTGATTTTTGTTAACTACTATATCTGGACTGTCTAGAACAAAATGTGTGATTTTTTAACTACTCTGATGTGCCTGATGCATACTCAGAATGCCTTTGTTGAACTAATAAATCATCCCAAGAAAGAAACAGATCATATATGTATATATATGCATACATATACAATATACATTAATTATACAAATTATATTAAATAATTATATATAATATATAATATAATTATATTAATTATAAATATATATTAGCATATTATATATTATAAATATATAATATATAATGTATAATAATATATAATATTATCAATATATATTATATATGTATGTATATATATGTATAATTTTGGATATGATATAAATCAGGGTTTAATAGCAACTCAGAGAAAATGCTAAACAACTCTACTTGGGAATGGTGAATCAGATAAGGCTTCTGAGAACAGGTGACTCATGAACGGAATTACTGGAATATGATTGTGTGTTATCAATAAAAATGAAGAGGGAAGGAGGGGTGCCTGTTAGGCCCATAAAAGAAAATTACAGAAGAAGAGGTATGTGAGAACAAGCATGAAATATTTTACACTTCTAAAAAGTGATTTTGTTATTATTTTACAGTAACAGTAGAAAGTCATTGAAAATAATTCAAGATATATTGACAAGTAAAAACAGTCATTATTATCAATTTTGTACTTATATATCAAGACACACATATGAATGGAGTTTTAAAATATGAATTATATTATGCGTCAAAAATTTTTTCATGACTCGCTTTCTATCTTAATGCATAAAGACCTGCCTCATTATTTTTTTGCTGACAGCATATTAGTATGAGGGATTTGGTTTGGAGGTATATCATTTACTCAAACATTTCTTTGTTTGAAAAACATGGCTGTATTTCTCCAGAGAGACAAAACGAATAGGGTGTGTATATGTCTACATATTTCCATATGTATACCTGTTTATATCTCCATCTCTCTCTTTCTCTATCTCTCTCTCAGTCTAGAAAGAGAGAATGCTTCATTCATTTTAAGGGATTTTCTCATGTGGTTGTGGGTGCTGGTTGAGTCTGAAATCTGTAGGGCAAGACTGTAGGCTGGAGACTCAAGATAGAGTTGATGCTGCAGTCTTGGATGAAGACAGTCTGGAGTAGAATTCTTTCCTTCTCAGGACACTTCAGTATTATCTTATAAGACCTTCAACTGATTGGATGAGACCCACCCACATTATGGAGAGTAATCTGCTTACTTAAATTTTTTTTTTCAGCGTTTTTTTATTTATTTTTGGGACAGAGAGAGACAGAGCATGAACGGGAGAGGGGCAGAGAGAGAGGGAGACACAGAATCGGAAACAGGCTCCAGGCTCTGAGCTGTCAGCCCAGAGCCTGACGCGGGGCTCGAACTCACGGACTGCGAGATCGTGACCTGGCTGAAGTCGGACGCTTAACCGACTGCGCCACCCAGGCGCCCCTGCTTACTTAAAGTCTACTGATTTAGGGGCGCCTGGGTGGCTCAGTCGGTTAAGCATCCGACTTCGGCTCAGGTCATGATCTCACAGTCTGTGGGTTCAAGCCCCGCATCGGGCTCTGTGCTGACAGCTCAGAGCCTGGAGCCTGCTTCCGATTCTGTGTCTCCCTCTCTCTCTGTCCCTCCCCTGCTCATGCTCTGTCTCTCTCTGTCGCAAAAATAAATAAAAACATTAAAAAAAAATTAAAAAAAAAAAGTCTACTGATTTAAAGATTAATCACATCTAAAAAAACCACCTTCACAGCAACACCTAGACTAGCATTTGACCAAAAATTGTGCCATGGCTTAACCAAGTTGACACATAAAGTTAACCATCATAGTGGTTTACAATTTACTTGCCATTACAATCATTGCAAAGAATTATCTTTTTAGATATGATATATCTATAGAATATCTTGGAGGTATGACATAAATAGTTATTATTATGACATAATATGATAACATATTATTATAAGATTTTTAGGACATTTTTCTAACTGTTGAATTGCTGGGAAAAGATGTTATGTGTTCAATGTGAAAGATATTGTCATCCAAAAGTGCTCCATCAGGGCACTTGGATGGCTCAGTCGGTTAAGCATCTGACTTCGGTTCAGGTCATGATTTCTGTGCTGACAGTTCAGAGCCTGGAGCCTGCTTCTGATTCTGTGTCTCCCTCTCTGACCCTCCCTTGCTTGCATTCTGTCTCTCTCTCTCACACACAAAAATAATTAAACATTAAAAAAATTCTACATCAAGGTACACTCTAACAGTTTATAAAATTAGAAGAAACATTTAAGGACTTTCCTGTAATTCTCTCTGACTACTAACCATAGAAAGTATTATTTCATTTATTCACTGTTCAATCTAATATATAATTACTGAGTTCCTTCTCTCTTTAGGCATTAGGGAACTAATCATTTAATTAAGTCATTGTCCTCAAGGAGCTTAAATCTAGTGGGGGAAATTCACACACTCAGATAATTATAAATGATGTGGCACGTGTTACCACAAATGTCTGCACAGGATAATATGGCAGCATTCAGTAGGAGCCTTCTAACTTCTCCTACTTAGAGTTTGGGAGGGAGGGACATCTGAATTGAGACTAAAAAATTGGGAAAGTGCCTGTTAAAAAAGAAAGGAATGACATTTTGAAAACAAAATCATGTATGATCAAAGACCCAGAGGTTAGGAATTATATTGTGTCCCTGGGGACTCTATACCCAATTTCACATTGTTAGAGCATGAAGTGTGAAGTCAATCAGGGCAGCAAATGGGGTTGCAGAGCTGGGACAGAGGCAGATCATGGACGACCTTGAGGGCTATTTTAGTGAGCTTGCGTTTTACGTGCTAAATGATGGGGAGATTTTACAGAGTGTTTGGCAGGACATGGAAATGATCATATGCAAATTGCTGTTGCATTGTGTGGAGAATGTGCTTAAGGAGTTCAAGAGGAATGGCAGAGTAAGGTTGAGATAGTAGGCAATGGCCAGACAAATGAGAACCTTATTTGAATAAGGAATTTCAACTGTATCATACCCGAAATGGAGGATTTCAAGCAGAGGACTAATATAATTAAATTTAAATTTCAGACAGATCACTTTTGATGACGTGAAGGATGGATGGATGGAAGTAGTAGGGTTAGCAATTTAATTCACTGCTAGTTAATAATATTTGCCAGTCAAATGATAAGTGTCTGTGATATTTTAAGGTATCTGTCAAATTGTAAGGAAAAGTCAAGCAACTCAAAATAAAAACACAATTTGCTTTCCTATATTTTCCCAATTTTCTACAGTCAGCACATAGTCTTTTTTTTTTTCCTTTCTTTCTTTTAATATAATGGGCTATGAGAAAGTGCAGAAAACAGTACTTATCTCTTTCAGGTTGTGGATCAATTGGGAATTACAGTAAGAATCAGTAGTGAAAGAGCAAAATGTTAACTTTATTATTAATGAAGAGAAAGGTACCTAAGGAAGGTGATGTTTTACTTCCAGTCTCTGCACTAGAGGAAGAAACACTAGAAGAATTGTACAATGGATACTAAGCACTGATTCATCTTATAACCCAATTTCCAAGTCATGGCATTTCTCTGGAAGGTTAAGAGGAAACTGTGGGGAAGAGGTGAAGCAAGAGTCATTTCCAACTGTTTTTTCTTTTTTTCCGCATAGCTAAGGTTACCACCTATCAGAATGATAGGGCTCTAACCTCCCAAGGCCATTCTCAACCTAAAAATGACTATTCCTTTGGGTTTCTTCCTTAGACCATTGGTCAACAGAGTGGATTAAGTTTATACACTCAAAAATCTATAAAATGGGTCAGATTGGTCTTTTAATTGTTTCTTTCAGGGTTTTTTGTTTGTTTTGTTTTGTTTTTGTTTGTTTTTTTGCAAGGCTAAAAGTTAATTTCATTCTATGTGCTATCACAGATTTTGTTCAGCTCACATTGTCCAATATAATCTATTAGAGATTCTGTAATGAGATGAAATAAAATCATAAAGGAATCTAATATTAAAATACTAGTCATCCTAATAATAAAATGTCAGACACACATTGAAATACTCCAAATTTTAATAAAACCTTTTTTTCTATTATCAAATTGTAAAGAGAAATATCTTAAAGACTTAAACTCTTTTGAAAAATTAAATCCAGAAACAAAGTCTGAAATAATTTCAAAGTCAAATTCTATTACCCTTGAGTCCAAAGTCCAAAGTCTATGATTAAGTTAAATTTTTTCCAAAATTCATTCTCCCCACTTTCCTTATTTCAGACAAACTCACTAAGATGGTTCTCAGTGCCAGCGTGTGGTTGGGATTTTTAGAAGCTACAGTATGAGCTGTCTTTCACTGAAATGAGTGTGGTAGTTTAGGGTCTCAAAAGTTGTGTTAATTTAACATTAAATCTTTCTTTAGCTTTACTTTGTTTTCTTTTTATTTTAATACGATTTTTATTTAATAACAGTATAGTTAACATACAGCGGTATGTTAGTTTCAGCTGTACAATATAGCGATTCAATAATTTGGTGCATTGCTCAGTACTTATCATGATAAATGTACTCTTTAATCGCCATCACCTATTTCACCCATTTCCCCCTCCCCATCTCCCCCCCCCCCCCCAGCAAACCTTTGTCTCTATAGTTAAGAGTCTGCTTCTTGGTTTGTCTCTCTCTCTCTCTCTCTCTCTCTCTCTCTCTCTTTTTCCTTTATTTATTTTGTTTCTTAAATCCCACATATGGCAGTGCCTGGGTAGCTCAGTGGGTTAAGCATCTGACTCTTGACTTTGGCTCAGGTCATGATCTCATGGTTTGTGAGTTCCAGCCCCACATGGGGCTCTGCGATGATGGTGCAGAGCCTGCTTAGGATCCTGTCTCCCTCTCTCCCTCCACTCCCCCATTTGCTCTTGATCTCTCTCTCAAAATAAATAAAAATAAACTTTGAAAAAATGCTTAAATTCCACATATGAGTGAAACCTTATGGTATTTGTCTTTCTCTGACTGACTTATTTCACTTAGCATAATCCCCTCTAACTCCATCTATGTTGTTGCAAATGGCAAAAATGTGTTCTTTTTATGGCTGAATAATATTCCATTGTGTGTATAGATATATAGAGAGATAGAGATATCTCCATATATAGAGAAATAGATCTCTCTCTCTCTCTCTCTCTCTCTCTCTCCACACACACACACACACACACACACACACACACACACACCACATCTTCTTTATCCATTCATCTATCTGTAGACATTGGGTCACTTGCATAACTTGGCTATTGTAAATAAAGCTGCAATAAACATAGGGGTGCATATATCCTTTTTAATCAGTGTTTTATATTTGTATTCTTTGGGTAAATATCCAATAGTGTCATTACTGAATCATAGGGTAGTTATTTATTTATTTTTTAACTTTTTGAAGAACCTCCATACTTGTTTCTGCAATGGCTATACCAGTTTGCATTCCCATCAACAGTGCATGACAATTCCTTTTTGGCTACATCCTCACCAACACTTGTTTCTTATGTTTTTCACTTTAACCGTTCTGACAGGCGTGAGGTGATATCTCATTGTAGTTTTGACTCGAATTTCCCTTATGATGAGTGATGTTCAGTCTTTTCATGTGTATGTTCGTTATCTGTATTTTTTTGATAAATGTCTATTCATGTCTTCTGCCCATTTTTGGAAGGTTTGTTTATCTTTTGGGGTGTTGAGTTGTATAAATTCTTTACATATTTTGGATACTAACCATTTATAGGATATATCATTTGCAAATATCTTCTCTTATTCAGTAGGTTGTCTTTTAGTTTTGTTGATGGTTCCCTTCACTGTGCAGAAGCTTTTTATTTTGATGAAGTCCCAATAGTTTATTTTTCTTTTATTTCCTTTGCCTCAGGAGATATATCCAGAAAAATGTTGCTATGACCAATGTCAGAGAAATTACTGCTTATGCTCTCTTCTAGGATTTTTACGGTTTCAGATCTCACATGTAGGTCTTTAATTCATTTTAAGTTTAGTTTTGTGTATGGTGCAAGTAAGTGGTCTAGTTTCATTTTTTGCTTGTAGCTGTCCTGTTTCTCCAACACCATTTATTGAAAAGACAGTTTTACCCCTGCATATTCTTTCCTGTTTTGTCAAAGATTAATTGACCATATAATCATGGGTTTGTTTCTGGGATTTCTATCTGGTTCTATCGATCTATATGTCTACTTTTGTACTGTTTTGATTACTATAGTACAGCTTTGTAGTATAACTTGAAATATGGAATTGTGATATCTCCAGCTTTGGTTTTCTTTTTTGTTTGTTTGTTTTTGTTTGTTTTTCTTTTTGAAGATAGTTTTGGCTATTTGGGGTCTTTTGTGGCTCCCCGCTTACTGCTTAGTACTACAAAAAAATGTAATGAGTTAATAAGATGTATAAGAAGATCTCAGCACTGAGCCCATATTTAGAGCACAAATTAGAAAAACATGTATTCTAAGCCTCCAGGCTAATTATGTCAGGTATAATTTACAATTATATACCCAGAACTCTACTTATAAATTTAACACACACACACACACACACACACACACACACACACACATCATGGTATAAACTTAAATAAAGGAGGAAAGATGGAGAAAACCTTTATTTTTATCTTACTAGAATACTACTTGGCCTATGTCAATTATCTGAAATTCATGACCTGTGAATTTAAACTTATTTCGGTCTTATACATTATCAGGTGGTACAATCTACAAATCTACTCTCTCAGAGTAAAAATGGAGACATTTGGGAAGTTGCTGACTTCTCACAAAGTTGAGAGATTTGTAGTGACTGCACTTATTTTCAAGTGCTTTTTTATGCTTTATTTCTAACTATCTTCCTCTACCCTATCAATAATGAATTGTGTATAGACTCTAAGCATTAAAAGAAAAACAAAAAATCTCCCTCTTCCATGAGAGAGCATTAATTCCTAGGTCATATGCTGCAGTGTTTCTACTCACTGTTGTAGAATTGTTTTGGCCTGAGAAACCTACCTCCTCTTAAAGGGTCTTATGTCATATATAATTAATCCTTCCAGAGCTAAATTTACTCATTTTGGTACTGGGTACTTCTTTAGCATGTGTTCAAGATGTGGGCATCCAAATTTAGTCAGCTCTTCTGCTGTTCTCTGTTTGCAAATAGAGTTTGAAATAGACAACTTAGAGATGCTATATCTTCAGTGATCCTCTGGAATGGCTCTCTAATGCGGATGGATCAACTCCTTACAGTTTAATTCATCAAACAGAGTTCGATCTTATAATGTCTCAAAGGTCTCTAAATGAAGCAACCCTCTTATACATTAAAATTACATCTTTGCCTCAGGGTAACCTGTTTGCTAAGACGTCTGGATCTGCCCAATCTGCTGCCACCTGCTCACATTTGCTGTGAGTATTTTAAGTTCAAGATAGAGCAGCTGGTGCCCTAAAGTCCTCTTGCACCTGCTAAAGCCTTTATCTTTGCTGAAGACTCTGAAGTTATGTAGCCTGCACTTTGGGGCTGCCAATATTTGGTGCATTAATATACTTACAAATTATTCATCGCTTATCTGAAATCCAAATTTAAACCAACATCCTTTAATTTTGGTTGTGAAACCTGGCAAGTCAACTTGCACGTTTGTGTACCTATCTTTTTACCACCTCTGCTGAGACCAAAGCCCTCAACCTTTGGCTGCAGCCTATGTTTTTATTTAAGCTTGGGGAAACTCAAAGTCTGTTTGTACCTACAACTACAGTCCATTCTTTTAAAAAATACCTTTGGGAAAAGCTGCCACGAACTGGGGTAAGCTTCTAATGTAAAAGTACTAAGTACTCCCAAGCTCAATCCTTCTTGCTCACGTCAAAACAGTTAACGGGTGTCCAGATAAAAAGATTCTACAGACCACTTCATGAAGAACTTGCTCCCCAAAATGTCAATTTTGTCTCCAAATATTCTTTGCTCTTGAACCCATTTGGGGATGTTAAGAGATATTTCTCTCAAAATCAAAGCTGGCTGAACCACCACACAGGGAGCCATCTGGCCCTGTATAATTTATGACATGGAGGCCTGTGGTGGGAATCACATGCCCTGCGTGGATAGGCACATCGAAGCTTAATACAGCCCACTTATTTTTTTTCCAGATTGACCAATTATAAAGGCCAGAGAGAAAAAAGAAATGAAATTTACTGAAGTTACATACAGAATGTAAGAATATAAGTAGGGAAAAGCATTCCTCCTTTATAATAATCAGAAATATAGTAAAGCTAAAAAAAAAACGCAAACACAATAATAATATACAACAGATAGGGTACACACTTTCAGGGATAGTGGGAAGAACAAAGTTACAGAGAGAATACCTGACTCCATAGCCAATGTATGATGTGCGGAGAATGATAAGTGAACTCTAGAGCCAGATAACTTGGCCTTGAAATGTGGCTGTTTCATCTCACATGATTGGTAACCTTGTGAAGGCTTCTTAACTTCTCAGTGCTTTGATTGCTTATGTTGAATGAAGAAAAATTGAAACAGTCTATCTCATCTGGTGTCATGTACATTAAATAAAATAATAAAAGTGAAATGATTAGACCAGTTCTAATATATAAGTGCTTATTACATGATTAAATTATAAATTGCTTCTTTTCCTTGAGTATGATATTCATTTATTCAGATATCCACTTATTTATTCATTAGTTGGAGCAGTTCTGTTATGGGTATATGTGTTTCCATCACTTGTCCTCCCTTTTCTCTTTTCTCTTGAAGAACAGAAGTTTAGAGCAATTTTTTTTTCCAGATACCACTAAGTATAAAGAGAATGGGTGTGCTATAGATTCAAGGAATCCAGATGTTGAGAAGAGAGAAAATTTCCTGAGATCCTAATGAATTGTAAGAGAGTTAGATACATTAGTTACCTTAGTAAGAAAGGAAGGCAGGCAGATGTCATCCGATTTGAGAAAGCGTACTCTGATGTGTTTGTCATTCATGTAGGATGGCATAGAGATATGTACATATTTAGTTTGACTACTATCTGGAAGCTCCATGTTTCTACTCCTACCTCCCAAAGTAGTATTGTCTCTAGAGATATATAATATCTCAATAGCTTTAAATAGGAATTTTTGGATAACTGTTTTTTTTTTTTAAATAATGTTTATTTTTGAGAGAGACACACACACAGAGTGTGAGCAGGGAAGGGGCAGAGGGAGACACAGAATCCAAAGCAGGCTCCAGGCTCTAAGCTGTCAGCACAGAGCCCTATGCGGGGCTTGAACCCACAAACCAGGAGATAATGATCTGAGCTGAAGTTGGATGCTTAACCGACTGGCCATCCAGGCATCTCTGGATAACTTTTAATACCTTTAAGTAGCTAAGGAAAAATAAGAGTTTCTCCATCCCTCATAAATTATCAGAGAAATGTTACTTGTCAGTCATATAGTGGGTTTTTAATGCCTAATGTGAAGAATCAGCTTTACATTCAGCCTTGGTATATTTGACTGGCTATGTTGTTTTATTAGCCTGTCTTCTTTCTTTCTAATTTCCATCTACTATTATAGCAATAAGGGTGATAACATTTTGTAAAGTTGAGTATACAATGCAAATATTCAATATCAAGTACATGTAGTGTAATATACACTTTTACCTTTTTTATTATAAAACTCATAGGTAGAGAAATCACCATGAAAAAATGTATTACTTAATGAGTTATTAGAAGTTATTACTTAATAAGTAAATAGTTATTGCTATATAATTTATTTACACCCAGGTCAAGAAATATAACTTTGCTACCCACGCTGGAAGCTCCTCATATGAGCCATCCAGTTTCAAATTCCATCCCCTGCCCCCAATGCAGCCTTAACCATGACTTGTATAGTGACAACTTTCTCAAATTTCTTTATAGATTTATCAATTAAGACACATTTCTAGACACTATAGTCTTGCCTACTTTTTTAAAGTTGTGGCATATTTTTAAATTCTTTTTATATCTGTGAGTTCCCCTTCACTGCTTTCATTTATTTATAATTTATCTGTTATGTTCCAATAATCCGTGTTTTGCTGACTGCATATGAGTAGCTGCATCCAGAGATTTGATCAGAATCTTGCCTGATCCTTTTGTCAAGATTATAGATAGAGATATGTTCTTACATTAGAAGGTGCATGATGTCTAATTGTGTTAGAGATGTTATTGATACTCAATGCCTGGTATATCGAGTATTTCATCGGATGGTTACAAAAATGGTGATACTAATTCAATCACATCTTTCTTATTAATTAGGTGAAATGTTTTTTATAAGAGACACTTTACATAATTTAGTATTTTGTCATACAGTGCCACAGTTAATATAGGCAAAGTAGACTGAATGGTTGTAATTTCCTCATATTTACTCATTTTCAAAATAATGAACTGGTCCCTCCAAAGTTAACTAATTAAGCTTTTCTTTCTTTGACATAATTTTCAATGCATAATTTAAATTAACATAATGAGTTTCAAGTGATGACAGTCATTATTCTGTTTGAGGCTTTTATTTGCAAGTCAGTTGAAGATACTTTGAGTTGGTACCTTTGGTTTGTTGTTGCTTCTTTGTTTGACAACCCTAGTTGACTGATAAGCCCCTACTTGACTTTGATAGCCTCCTCAATATTTTGTATGTCTAAGATATTCCAGAGTTATCCTATACATTTTATTTCCTTTACCTGGAATCAGCAGTTCTTCAAGGGGTCCTCATTTCACTGATAATCAAATTTCAAACTATGATCTTAACTCTAGAGATGCCCATGGCTTCAAAGCTTATCACTTCTTGCCAGGCTTGTTCTTACTGATACTTCCTGTTTAAAATGAAGCTTAGGCGTCTAAATTTAACCCTTTATACTAAATCTAAATCTCCTTTTTTCCACTCTGAGAATTCTTGCTACAAAGAACACATAATAGATGAGAGATTTAAAATATCCTCCTAATTTGTCATTAAATTTATACACACAACAGTCTTAGAATCGGATTGCAAATATTACCACTTGTGCTGTCAAAACTCTAACTTTTAATGTTTCTTTATTTTTGAGAGAGAGAGAGAGAGACAGAGAGAGAGAGAGAGACAGAGAGAGCAGGGGAGGGGCAGAGAGAGAGAGGGAGATAGGGAATTTGAAGCAGGCTCTGAGCTCTGAGCTGTCAGCACAGAGCCCCACGCAGGACTTGAACCGTGAGATCATGACCTGAGAGGAAGTCAGAACTTAACTGACTGAACCACCCAGGTGTCCCATAACTCTTAACTCTTCACATGGCGTTCCCCCTGTGTGTGCTTCTATCTCCAATTTTTTCTTTTTATTAGGATACCAGTCATACCGGAAAAGTGCCCAACTTTAAAATGATGTCATTTTAACTTGGCGATTTCTCTAAAGACCCTGTCTCCACATAAGGTGACATTCTGAGATATAGGGGATTATGAATTTCAATATATGAAATTTGAGGGGATGCAATTCAATCCAGAACAATCTTGGTCCTTTCAATCGTTTAATTTTATTTGATTTTTGTTTTCCTAAAAACCTTCGTCTTTTGTTTTTCTTGTAGTGAACAAAAACATGGTGACCTGTATTTTTAAGATTTTCTGGCTTTACCACCCCCTCCCCATTTTTCTGTGGATTTTCACTTTCTAATATTACTTTCCTCCTAAATTTTAATTCTACTCTTCACATTTTATCCTTAAAATAGGGTCTTAATCCTGGAGAGAAGTTCTGGATGCTCAGTTTCAAAAGTTTATGAATGGCTACGCTGATCCCTTACAGGTGTTACCATGGACCCCTCTCACTAACCCTTCTAGGCTGGGCAAAAACTCTCCCCATTTTGTCTGCTGTTCCAAAGTTGTCTCATCATGATTTTCATTGAGTTCCTACTGATTATCTTTGAGCTCTTCTTTCTCAGGTCCATCAGATCTCTTGTTGTGAACATTTGCAGCATTTCCTGCAGAAACGCTGATGCCATGCAGTTATTTTGTACTGTGACTTGCAGTTTTGAGTTCATAAAAATAACTTTTCACCTGACTTGGTTTTAAGAGTTGTGAGTTTTATCTTTTGCTATCCATTTCCTTTCCTTGCTTTTATACATGGACTTGAAGAGACTCAAAAATTAGCCACCCTTGTACTTTTCCCAGAATTGACCCTGAAGCAAGGGAAATTGCTTGACTTAAACCAATGTAGTTAGTCATTCCAGTAATTCTCCCCCCCCCCCCCCCCACAACATGCCATTTCAACCATTTAGGGCTATATGAGAAATGTGGCCTCATCAGGACACAGAGCAAATGAGTGAATTATCACTTTCTGAATTTTAAAACAGTGTTTCAAAATTTCTTAAAATCATAATAATTTGAAAAAAAAAAGATTTTCTGCTCTCCCAAAGTAGATCTGCTTTCCAAATGTGAAGGTTATTTAAAAATAAACGTCAGATTTTGGAAGAATATCTGCTAATTTAAGGGTTAGGTTTTCTATCCTAGACTTGGTAAAGATTTCATGACTGGGCTAGAAATGGTATCAGAGAAAACAGTCAACTCTTAACAGTGTTGGAAAACTCAGAGAAGGGACTTTGATCTAGAGTGTATATTTTAGAGAATGAATGTGTTGTGATGACTCCTGTCCTAATTCTTTCACAGAAGCCCAGTAGAGAGTAGCTTTGCCAACATATTGTAGTAATAGTGGGAGAGAGTTGGCTTTCATAATTGCAGCGGCATCGAGAAGGAGCCCTACGGCATTTTCTGTTGAATGGACTGGAGGAACAGCAGCTTGCCCAGGGCCTTGGAAAGAGTACATCAATTTGTCAGGTCAGAAGCAAGCACCCAGACGTGTTCACAAGTGATAAGAGGCCATGAGGGTGATAACCAGTTTGGCCTGGCTAGCAGAGTTGCAATGGGACCTTACCCTTTGTGGAACTTAGCAGAGCAAAGAAGGAAGAAGCTGAGAATTGTGCCGTATTAGCATACATCAGACCTCGGCAGATGTCAATGAGTGAAGGAACATAGACCCCCAATCTTATTCACCCCAGGGAAAAGAATAGCAGAGGGTGAGGTCTGGAGTGATTTTGAAAGAAAAAAAAATACCGGCATGACCATTTATTTTGCTATGATTACATGGACTGAATGCTTAAAATAATATGAGTTATTGATAAAACAAAAATATTTTTTTCTACATATTCCAAAAGTGATATTTGACTCTTTTGTTCTCTGGTGTTCTGCTGAGGCCATCTTCCCCAAACAGCTCTGGGTGGTTGAAATGGAAAGTGAGAGGTAGGAAAAGTTAAAGAAAAGAAAAAGGGGAAGGAATTTTGAAACAAACACCTTAGTTTAAACCAATACTTGTGACTTGAAAATGCCATTTTTTTTAATACAAGTTAGTTAGCATATAGTGTATTAATGGTTTCAGGACTAGAATTTAGTGATTCATCACTTACATATAAACTCAGTGCTCATCCCAACAAATGTCTTCCTTAATGCCCATCGCCCATTTAGCCCATCCCCCTCCCCTCTCCTCCAGCAACCCTCAGTTTGTTCTTTGTATTTAAAAGTCTCTTATGTTTTTGTCCTTTTTCCTCCTTACCCCCACGTTCATCTGTTTTGTTTCTTAAATTCCACATATGAGTGGAACCATATATTTGTCGTTTTCTGACTGATCTATTAAATTTAGCATAACATATTCTAGGTCCGTCAACATTGTTGCAGATGGCAAGATTTCATTCATTTTGATCCCCAAGTAATATTCCATTGATTGTATATGTACATACCACCTTTTCTTTATCCATTTATCAGTTGATGGACATTTGGGATCTTTCTGTGATTTGCCTGTTGTTGATAGTGCTGCTATAAACATCAGGGTGAATGTGCCCTTTCAAATTAGCATTTTTATATCCTTTGGCTAAATATCTAGTAGTGCAATTGCTGGGTCATAGGGTAGCTCTATTTTTAATTTTCTGAGGAACCTTCATAATGTTCTCCAGAGTCGCTGCACTCCCTCCAGTTTGCATTCCCTCCAACAGTGCAAAAGAGTTCCCCTTTCTCCACATGCTTGCCAACATCTGTTTTTTTCCTGAGTTGTTAATTTTAGCAATTCTGACAGGTGTGAGGTGGTATCTCACTGTGGTTCTGCTTTGTGTTTCCCTGATGATGAGTGGTGTTGAGCATATTTCCCTGTGTCTGTTAGCCATCTGGATGTCTTCTTTGGAGAAGTGTCTGTTCATGTCTTTTGTCCATTTATTCACTTTATTTTTTTGGGGGGGGGTATTGACTTTGATAAGCTTTTTATGGATTTTGGATGTTAGCACTTTATCTGATATGTCATTTGCGAATGTCTTCTCCCATTCTGTTGGTTGCCTATTAGTTTTATTGATTATTTCTTTTGCTGTGCAGAAGGTTTTTATCTTGATGATGCCCCAATAGTTTGTTTTTGGTTTTGTTTCCCTTGCTTCTGGAGACATATCTACTAAAATGTTGCTGTAGCTGAGGTTCTCCTCTAGGGTTTTGATGGTTTCCTGTATTGCATTTAGGTCTTTTACCTATTTTGAATTTATTTTTGTGTCTAGTGTAAAAAAGTGGTCCAGTTTTGTTCTTATGCGTGTCACTATCAAGTTTTCCTAATACAATTTGCTGAAAAGACTACCTTTTTTCCATTGGATATTCTCTCCTACTTTGTCAAAGGTTAGTTGGCCATACACTTGTGGCTCTAATTCTGGGTTCTCTATTCTGTTCCATTGGTCTATGTGTCTGTTTTTGTGCCAGTACCATACTGTCTTAATGATTACAGCTTTGTAATCATGATTACAGCTTTGAAGTCTGGAATTGTAATGCCTTCAGCTTTGATTTTCTTTTTCAACATTACTTTGACTATTCAGGTTTTTTTCTGGTTCCATACAAATTTTGAAATTGTTCTAGGTCTGTGAATAATACTGGTATTATTTTGATAGAGATTGTATTGAATGTGTAGATTTCTTTGGGTTGTATACATATTTTAACAGTATTTGTTCTTCCAATCCATGAGCATGGAATGTTTTTCCATGTCTTTGTGTCTTCTTCAATTGCTTTCATAAGCTTTCTATGGTTTTCAGTGTACAGAAACCAAAGAAGTTTCAGTAACCAAAGAGGTTAGACTTATTCCTAGGTAATTTGTGGGTTTTGGTGGAAAATACCAAGTTTCATATTAAGTGATTTAGATAGTAATGCCCATATAATTGATAAAGAGTGTTCTCTTTTAGCATTGGTCTTCAATACGGGCACAATAAAATCTCCCTAGGACCTTAAGGGAATGAATTTTATATGTTGCTTAAAATTTCTTGATAGCTTAAGTTTCACTTCTTAAACACCTACAGTTTTACAGTTTTAATCATTTTTATTTGGACTCTCCCAATATGTATTACAGATTTTCTGCACTTTTACATAATAGAGAATAGTGTGAAAATGAGGTGAATTTTTCTATAAAGGGCCATGATCTCAAATATCTTAACTCGTTAATTTGTTTTTTTTTATCCAATGCAGCAGTAGTTATCAGTGAAGGTTAGAGGTCCTATGACAGTTCCAGGTTCCTGGTTTCATTTCTACTCCAGTTTCTTAATCTCAATGAAGAAAAACTCCAAGGGATGATCTTGTAGGAGCTAGGAGATTACCTAACAAAAATGACAAATTTGTTGACTCAGATACATATGGATGAGAAATTTTACCCAGTAACAAACATTACTAATAATTTCAAATATGCAAGCTATCAGAAGGATGAGAACATATAGGGAGGACAGGCATATTGAGGGTGTCTTCCCAGATCCTTCCTTTGCTACATTAGATATGAAGTCTCTGGCCCTGAACAGATGAGAATCTAAGTGAAGCATGTGAAATATTACCTGACACATCCTAGAGCATTTAATTTATGAAATCTCTCCATTTTATACACCAGTTTATCTGATATTTTGCATAAATCCATAGATTCTGAGTTTATTTGCCAAAAGCAAGAGTATTACATAGATAAGCATCTTCCTCCTGGTAAATATCATTAGACTACTACCAGGAAGGACATTTATGAGTGTATTTACAATATTAGGCTATGTCACATGACATTCCCCAGAAGCCCCCATCTCCCAATAAAGACAGTGAATGGATTAGAGGAGAGGATCTTTAACTTCAGCTACCCCAATTACCAATACATACAAATAGCCACTTGCACAGAATTTTGTTTATACCTAGCATTTAATACCAAGTGTATATTTATGTGTCTATAGAACTGAACTTTACACTGAAAAGAATCTTCAAGACAACTCTCCCAACACACACACACACACACACACACACACACACACACACACACACACATCACCACTACCACCACTATCAAATAGCATTCTTACAGAAACCCCAAATCTCCATTGTATTTAGATTTCATCTCTATCTTTTTTAGCATCTCTATTGCTAAAAACCTCCATTTTTCCTGAGATGCCTCAGAAAATTTCTGTAAGGTCGGGTTTTAGATTGTTGAAGTGCCTTAGGGCTCAGTTCTGTCCTTCCTTGTGGTTTCCCATCCAG
Source organism: Felis catus (assembly GCF_018350175.1). Lineage (NCBI taxonomy): Eukaryota > Metazoa > Chordata > Mammalia > Carnivora > Felidae > Felis > Felis catus. Next base: position 175,534,523 of record NC_058371.1, read on the forward strand.
TCTGTGGTTACAAATACCATCAAGGTGTGATAGAAACACTCATTTATATGACTCCCTTTTGAATTTCAGACTGGTATTTCAAATACTCCCATTTGAAGATCTGATATGTGTATTAAGCTTAACACATTTAACAGACACATATTCACACACACACACACACACACACACACACACACACACAAACACACCCTGCCTTTTACACCCCAGATTTGTTCTTTGTTATTTTTTCTAATATTTCTCATTTCAGTGAATATCACCACTTATCTTTTCTGTTGTTAAGATTAAAAACACCACTTATAATCAAGTCTTTCTTTGTTCATCTTTCCCATTTAATTCCTAAGCAAGTATGGTCCATTCCCCTTTACAGTAACTTTTCTCAAGCTTCACTGTTAATAACCTAGAAAAAGACACTAAGTTATCTTTACCTAGCTATTGCACTGGCTAACTGGTTCCCTTTCACCCTTGCCCCTTTAAACTCCTTTTGCCTTAAAGGGACAAAGTGATCTCTTACTCATGTTGTTATAGGTCAGTCATTCTCAAAATGATGTTAAAGCCCTAACCTACAGTACCTCAGAATGTGACCTTATTTGGAAATAGGGCCATTGAAGATGTAATTGAGATGAGTCATATTGCCCTAATCATATATGACTGGGGTCCTTATGAACTGATAGCCCTGTGAAGGCAAAACACACAGGGAGAATGTCAAGAGAAGATCAAAGCAGAGATCAGAGTTACACTGCCACAAATGAAGAAATGCCTGGGGCTATCTGGAAAGAAATGCTTTAAAGAAGCAAAGAAGGGTCCTCCCCTAAAGGCTTTGGAAGCTTCCCCTGCATGGCTAACACGTTGATTCAAACTCCTAGCCTCTAAAACTGAGAGAATAATTTTCTGTAGTTTTAAGCCGTTGGTTTGTAGTATTTTGTTCCAGTAGGAAAATAATACAAATGTAAATCCCATCAAGCTACTTCTCTGCTGAAAACCCTCCACTAACTTCTTACTACAACCTTTTTATGGTCTCATGGCCTACATGGTCTCATCACTATCTATTCCTACAGACTCCTATCATGCTTTATCAGTGCCTTCCAACCACAGTAGTCCCTTCTTTTTTTCTCTTCCAAGGCCCAAACCTTTTATTTCCTCAAGGCCTTTACCCTTGCTGTTCTCTGGACTTGTAGGCCCCTCAGGCTTTTTACATGGCAGGTAACTTCTCATTATTCAGATCTCAGCTTCAGAGAGGCCAACCCTGACTATTCTGTGTTAAGTGCCCTCTGAGTCATTTTTTTATTGAATTACATTATTTTTTCTACAGTACTTTTTACTGCTCAATATTATTTTTGTTCTTTAGTTTTTTGGTTCTTCTCATGTAGAATGAACAAGGGCATTCTCTCTCTTGTTCAATATCATATTCTTATAATACGATGGGTACTCAATAAATACTTGTTGAGTGAATAAAATCCTTGTGAAATAATACTAAAAGAAATGGTCAATACAATGCTACATCTTGTCAAATTTTTGCATTTCCTCTTGTCCTGCTTTGAGGCAAGACAAATCACCTTATCTTTCCCCTACTCATTCTTCCAATAAGTGATACTATGTTTGTTCATGTTTGTAAATTCTTCTCAGCTACCAGCTCATAATTTAGACTGTATGAATGAAGTCCACCTATCATTATTACATCTTTCATTTTAATCATTTTATGAGAGTCTTTAACTTTTACAATCATTTTATGGGAGCCTTAAAAAAGAGGCTTCCCGCCTGTCTTTGATATTATTGTCTGTTGAAATTCTAGGAAACTTAAATTTTGAAAAATTGAGGCACTGCATATTGCTAAATTGTCTATCTATCTATATAGTTTTAAAATTTTTAATTGTAGTTTTTAATTTAATTTAATTTTTTAATTGTGTTCTCAAATGTATGAAGATACATATATGTAAGTGTATTTGTGTGAGTGGTGTAAGGTGACCAACTTTCCTGGTTTGAGACTGAGAGATTTCCCTGGCAAAACTAAGGTGATCTTGGCCAAACAGAGATGGTCGATCTCTTTGGTGGGCTGAGTATGTATTTGTCCCTGGCATAAAGGTATCTTATGTATTATTACATTTACTATGTATTAATTACTTATAATAATTATGTGAAATGAATTTTATTACGTTTCCATAATCCAAATGAGAATTAAAGAATAATAGTTCCAGGTCCTAAACTATACAAATAGACTCTGCCAAGGCTTGACTTTAAACCTGTCTTTATCTATTTGTAGAGTCTGAGATCTTTAGTTTTTACAGAAATAGATGGATCCCAACCAGATAAAATTATCACTCATTGAAAGTGACCTAATGAAGAAAATCTCAGGAGACAGTATGTTTTCTTGTAGCCTAAGTGTTATGATTTGTGCTGATATCACTGATTATTCGTAACTATCTCATTTATACAAAACAGAAATATAATATTTATAAAATCTGTCCAAAGTTGAAGTATTTTTGTCAGAATTGTTCTTTCTATGAAATCTGTATATATCTTTTTTAACTGGCAAAATAATATTAATATTTCATTAAAAAGTCATGATTATAAGTATAATTGAATCAGGGTTTCACATCTGTGTTTCACATGTAAATTGCTTGTCCTCATAAGGTAAAAAAATAACCTTCATATTGTGGTCATATGAGTTGATTAAAAATAATATTTCACAAAATGAACAATTTATACTACCACTAGATTACTTTTACATATTATGTACACGTAAGGACAGCTTGAAACTACAAAATAGTAATTAATATGGTTAAATAATTGTCCCATATTATTAATATTTTAAACATATTACAGAGTATTTTATATTTGGCACAATAGAATCGTAGAGATGAATTCCATAACTGTAGCTAATATGTAAAGGTCTGGATTAAATAATTTAAAATTCACATCATACATGCACATTTCAGTCTATATTTCATTGAAGGAGGTGTTTCCAATGAATGCGCATCTGCCTATAGCATTGCACATTATCAAGAACATGGTGTCGTATCATAAAGCATGTGTTTGAATCCCAGCCCTCCCAAGTGTGAATTGTAAAGTCACGGATAAATTACTGAACTTCTTAGTGCTTCAGGTCCCTGGACTTTATGGTTCCTATCTCTTCAAATGCTTGATTAAATGAGCTAATATCTATACATCACTTAGAACTGTGGCTGACACAATGAGCTTACTTTTGTGTCATATACAGGCTTTGATTTTTAGATTAAGCGATGGACTGCATTGTATTGTTGTACTATTCTAAAACACAGGTTTTATTTTACGACTGTTAACTAGTGCACCCTAAACTAGTCCAAATATCTTACTGGTGAAATTAGAACTTACACAATTAATGGGTTTGTATTCCTTTAGAGAAGCTAACTCATAATATTCACTTCTTTACATCTAAACTGAAATTAAAGGTGCTTTTTCCCCAAATTGGTTAAATGTGTAGCTGATACATTCCCAGCATTTGTGGAAAGAGCTGTTAACTGAGCATGTCCCAGAGGCACAGCAGTCAGCAAAAAGGTTCTTAGTCCTGTTAGCCTGAGGAATGTGTGTCTCTAACAGATTGCCAGGAAAGATTAACTGCTGCGGATAGAACAGCTGCTGGTTCAAGCAATTTTGATCTTTTTATATCTTGTGTTCATTCTGTTTCCAGGTGGAATTGGCCCACTTGTTAAGGAGAGCCGCAGGTAGTCCAGCTGCTGGTTCAAAAAGTCTGGTCTTATATGTTTTGTTCATTGTGTTTTGACACAGAATTGGCCCAGTTGTTTTTGGAAGGCCCCCAAGGGAAAGTTTTTACAAAATAGTTTCATAACCTTTTCAAGGAGACAAATATACCTCCCGTTTTTACTCCCTTTGGCAAGTAAATTAGGCCATTCAGGAAACCCCATTGTAAAACTTTTGCCCTAAAATGTATTAAGGAGAGTAGTATATTGTTCAATAAATTAACCAGGAAATGCATAAATATCAAGACTTTCATGCTCACCTTCACCTTTTTCTTTTCTCCTTTTTTTTTTTAAAGGGCCATTACAGTGGAGATTTTACATTTGTTTATGTGTAGGAAGGTTTTTGTGTATAAAACACTGAAAGGAAATTGTTCTGCTAAAGCATGCGTTAGGGAAAATTAATCACTCTTTACTATAGGGCTTTCCTATACTCCTAATACTTGTCAAAGAAGTAGATACACAAAGCTTGGAAATAAGAGAGAGGGAATTTACTTATGTCTGAAATGAGAAAGATTGAAGAATATATATTAGTGTGTGCATGTGTGTGTGTTAACATATATTTATTTTTAAATTATATATTTATTTATCTTATATATAATTTATTATTGATCAGCCAAGGATAGTTTTTTTTATTGTGGAAAAAATATAGTTTGCAATGTACAGAGTTGTATTTTTTTATTATTTCTTTGGAGAAACAATTATTTTATGGAGAAATCTAATAAGATGAAAATTCATAATACTTTAACTATGGATCATCTACACATGATTAGATATTGAAAAAGTAGATGATTGACTGACATGTATAGCATTGGTACAGTTTCTCACCCCAAAAAAACCCAAATAGCAGGTTTTTACAACTGATTGCCTATTTTTAATCATAGAAACAATAGATTATCTACCAACTTAAAATCTATATGCAAGAAATAGTATTTAATGGATTAAGTAAGTTTTTGGAAAGTTATATCTTTCTTCTAAATCCTTTCTAGTTTCAATATTGTAGAGGTGTTTATGTATATGCATTTGTAAGACTTTTTTCTTTGCATTATTTCCATCTCTGATAGCTTTAGTTTAGAAAGGATAGTTGTGAGCTTCTGACAGCTTAGTATGTGTTACTGAAGAAATGAACTGAACAATTAAATCCTACTTGAAAAAAAAATAGATTTAGCCACTGCTTACACTACTTCAAGTGCTCTTATCAAGCTTTAAGAGATGCTCTTCTGAAACAATACCACCATTTCTGTTAACCTCAACAGACAGTTTTAGGGGAATATGTAATTTGGTTTTCTATGCTATTAAGAGTTATTTTATGGAACATTTCTTTTTCGTGTTTGGAGAGTAAAAATCAACACAAATAGAAATTTAGCATACAAATGATTTAAGTTTTTACAGATAACATATTGAAAATGTAGCAAAATTGTCTCAGTAGACATTTTGATCCCTAGGACTGCATAGATTTGATATTTTTGATAATTTTATGTGATATTTGAGTAATAGAGCGTTTAACTAATGAAATCAGTTACGGTAGAGGCGTGCTGGTTCTCAGTTTATATCCTGAAACATGAGGACTAATTGCCTTTCATTTGTCTAGATAGCTACAAGCAGCTTAATTGGTCATAAAGTTATATAGTCCTTTTCAAAATTCAGACACGATATTTGACTCTAGAGCCTTCTGCATCAGTAAATTCCATTAGAGAGAGAATTTTTTTTTATTTTTTGGAAACAATCTAATTCTTTTGGACGATTGCTTATATAAAGTTTCTTTATTTGTATATACTTCCTTTTATTTGATTAGATAAATTTTGCAATAAAGTAAAAATAAATAAATGAGTCAAAAATTTCTTTTTGTTATAATCTGATTTGCTATGAATAATAATTCATGCCTTCCATTAATTTAAGAACAGAAATGTTAATCCTGTAGATTATCATGTAGAATAACATCATGTAGAATAACTATTTCACATATTTTCTATATCTTACTATTTCTTACACTTTCTTGTTTTCAATCCTTTTCTTACAGATGACCATGTGTCTTTCTTTCCAAAGAAAACAGAGGCTGTTGGATAGAAACTCCACACATTTCTGCAACCACTTGCAGGCTCTGCACCACCACCCTACCCCATTCTTCCACATAAATATTTTTCCAATAGAGGAAGTGGTCCTTTCTAATCCCAGGATATCTCCTAAATTATGTTTTGAATTCCATACTTCCCAAACTTCTTTGGAATTTTACATTGATCAATTATCTCTACTCTCTCTTCCTGTAACTAACATCTCCTTTACAAATGCATCCTTCCTATCAGTATTTTCAGATCTTCTATCTTACCTTCTGCTTGAAATATTAAATACACAAATATTCATCAGAGCATACACCTACATCCAGGCAATTCTCTCCCTTCTTTTTTCTCCCAACTAATTTCTCCCTAGATCTATCACCCACTCCTCAATTCACACAAATCTAGATTTTTTTTCATCGTATCACCAAAACCATCCCTACATGTCCAAGAGTAGTCTTTATGTTTCTAAAACCAGAAGACATTTTTCAGGATTCTTTATTATTTATCTTTCATTTTTTCAATGTAATCTTTTTCAAAAATTTTATTTATTTATTTTTTACTACTTCTAATCTCTTTTCATGCTCAGTCTTTTTACATCCAATCCAATGTTGGAGTTTCTCTAGGATTGACCCTAGAGCCTTTCTTCTATAGACTTTCCTTAGGCAATGTCACATACATTATATATCCTCGTGTTTCCTAAGACTCTCAAGTAGGAAATAAATATTTACTAAATGAATAATCAAATAGTGATCTCATTTCAAATTAGGCCTTTGTGTACCTTAAAACTCTTCACTTTTAGGTGCACCTGGGTGGCTTCAGTCAGTTAAACATCCAACTCTCATTCTCAGCTCAGGTCTTGATCTCGGGGTTATGACTTCAAGTCCTGAATGGAGCTCTGCAATGGGTGTAAAGCCTACTTAAAAACAAAACAAAACAAAACAAAACAAAACAAAACAAAACAAAAACAACTTCACTTTTAAAAATTGAAACTAATGTGTTGAACTTATTGGAGAGCTAATTTTTCCCCCTTGGGAAAATAAAAAAAAATATCACCTAGGAAGTTAATTACCTATTATATGAAAAGTAAAAAAAAAAACCTCCCCAAAATAAATATGAAAAATTTGTTTTCTTTTTTTCCACTAAATATATGAACATCTCAGATAATATTGGGTGTAAATAATTAAACTGTTTCTCAACTGAATGCTTTACTCCAAGGGAATTAAAAAAAATTTTTTTAACGTTAATTCATTTTTGAGAGGCAGAGCATAAGTGGTGGAGGGGCAGAAAGAAGGAGACACAGAATCTGAAGCAGACTTCAGGCTCTGAGCCGTCTGCGCAGAGCCAGAGGTGGGGCTCAAACTCAAAGACCTTGAGAGCATGACCTGACATGACATCAGAAGCTTAACCAACTGAGCCACCCAGGAGGGATCACTGCAAGGGATTTTTAAATTTTTTTTAATTTTTATTTATTTTTTGAGGGAGAGACAGAGTGTGAGCGGGGGAGGGTCAGAGAGAGAGGGAGACACAGAATCCGAAGCAGACTCCAGGCTCTGAGCTGTCAGCACAGAGCCTGATGCAGGGCTCAAACCCGTAAACTGGGAGATCATGACCTGGCTGAAGTCAGAGGCTTAACTGACTGAACCACACAGGCACCCCAGGAATATGTAATGGTCATACACATGAAGAACAGTGTCCATTCATGGTTCAACCCTGTGTGAGGCACCAAATTCCGCTGCAATTTCAGTTTTTCCAGCTTAAGCAAAAGACTCTAAATAACTACTTCTATCCCTTTCGAAAATAAAGATGGGGTGGGCAGAAGTCTGTTCAGAGAAGAGCAGCTGTGATTTAGGAAATAAAATGCATCAGAGCATAAGCTTAGAGACATTAGTATTTGCCATATAAATAATGAGTGGAGAATTGAATCACACTGGGTCTGTGCATTCTTAAATGTAAAAAGAGACTAATATGATTTATCTGTAATTTATGTTTTTCTTTTTAGTTGAGATCACTTTGCTCATTGGTAATATGGAAATTATGAGGTTTTCCACAAATTATTTTAGGAACAAGTCAAATAAGTTACATTAAAGTACCAGCATTGTATTTGTCTCATATTAGGAACTCACTAAAGATTTATCTTTCTTGGTTTTCCCTTCTCAGTGTCCTTCTCTTCCCTAAGATGTCACCCAATATCAGTTGTACTAGTTCTATCTATCTATCATCTATCTATCTATCTATCTATCTATCTATCTATCTATCTATCATCATCATCATCTCTATCATCTATCATCTATATCTATCTATCATCTATCTATCCATCTATCTAATCTATCACCTGCCACCTATCTTTCTTTTCCTTCCTTCCTTCCTTCCTTCCTTCCTTCCTTCCTTCCTTTCTATCATCATTTATATTTTTTACATAGCTGTTGTTATATTTTATTACCCACTAAGATCTTAAATGACAATATAGTGTTTCATGACTTCATTAGACAGTAGAAGATAAATCTAGAGGAGCATCCTTCCTAAACTCTTGATTAAAATATACAAACTATGGTGTCAGAAGGAAGTGAGCTTGAGTTTTACCTTGATTATTATAATTTCAGGCAAGCAATATTCTCTTTCTAAGCCTTCATGTAAGAAATTAAAATAACTTTAAATTTGTGAACTGCTTATGATGTTCATAATATCTGATATATACTGATATATATATATATATATATATATATATATATATATATATATATATATGACAACTCAATAAACATGACCTCTTATTTTCTTTGTTATCCCTGAACTACTAGTATACCTGGAAATTTCTTATTCTTCCTACTTATAGGACCTGATCTTATTACTAATATGAAGCATTAATTGTGCGTAGATATTTGTGTGATTTTAATACCAGGATTATAATTAATGTTTTTGCAAACTTTTAAAAAAGAATTAGTCTCTGTGGTGCCTGGGTGGCTCAGTTGGTTTGAGCGTCTGACTTTGGCTCCAGTCATGATCTCACGGTTTGTGAGTTCAAGCCCTGCGTTGGGCTCTGTACTGACAGCTAAGAGCCTGGAGCTTGCTTCCAGTTCTGTGTCTCCGGCACTCTCTGGCCCTCCTGTGCTCACACTCTGTCTCTTTTTCTCTCAAGAATAAATAAACATTAAGAAAAAAATTTAAAAATATATAACTTTTAAAAAAAGAATTAGTCTCTGTAATATCTGAGTAAAGTTTTATTTCCCTAGATTTACTGATTTAATAAATGAAACTCTGGAAGTTCTAGAGAGATTTAGCCACAGTCTGCTTTTTTAAGTTCATACCAATTCTCTCATTTATCTTTGACTTATCATAGCCTGGGATTTTACACCTCTCTACTTGCAAAATTAAATTAAATTGCTTAGTCTGCACTTACTGTGCACTTATTGGCCCAGGCTCCCTGCCCAGTGGACTTGTAATATTATTATTACTTAGTCATATCTGGGCTTTCCACTAAAAACAACAACAAAAAATATTTAATTAGAGTTTAAATTGAGGATGTAAAGAGCTTATAAAATATGCAGATTATAGTATTTTATATGTTTCCCACAGTTTCAGTACTAAAAAGAAAATTTCAGAAATGTTTTATACTTAAGATCAATAAGCTGACCTATAAAACAAATGATAAGTATCTTACATTATTGTTTCCTTCTTTGAGCTCATTTTGGTATAATCGTCTTATTTGGGACAGACTTTTTTTAAAGTAACTTCATAAGGACAAAAATAGGGAATAGCTGTTTACTGAATTCTGTCAACACTTCTTACCCTACTTTAGTATGTTTTTAATTATTTTAAAAGTTGGAATGCAAAGTAGCCCTGCTAATATAACTATGTTATGTGCAATTTTAAATATTACCGATCACAAATACATAACATTTACTTCAAGAATAGTTCTTTTTTAAGCACTCAAAACGAAATGTATTCTATTATGTGCCTATTTCCTTTGTTTTAAATTTTAGGGATGTGAAAGATTGTAGCTTTGCTAGGTTTCATATATTCAAGCTTGCATTAGACGTCAGTCAATGCATAGTTTAAATGCCAAGTATCTACATTCTTGCTTCAGCATGTTAAAAACTTAAGTGATGATATATTTTTAAAAAACACTGGGCGCCTGGGTGGCTCAGTCGGTTAAGCGGCCGACTTCGCTCAGGTCATGATCTCGCGGTCCGTGAGTTCCAGCCCCGCGTCGGTCTCTGTGCTGACAGCTCAGAGCCTGGAGCCTGTTTCAGATTCTGTGTCTCCCTCTCTCTGACCCTCCCCCGTTCATGCTCTGCCTCTCTCTGTCTCAAAAATAAATAAACGTTAAAAAAAATTAAAAATAAAAAACACAAAAACCTCATAGTCAGTGTATATATATTCTTAGGTACCATTCTATGCCTTTTTATATATTAATTCAATAATACCCAAATAACTCTATGGGTTGAGCTATATCATTACCCTATTTTACAGTTGAGGGCATCAAGATATAGAAATTCTCAAAGAGTTGCTCAAGAATACTGAACTAAGAAGAGAGTACCACGAATATGACCCAGATTGTCGGCCTCCAGTGCTCTTATAATCATGACACTTACTTGATTGGCCTGGTATAATATACACCAAGTGCAATAAACTTATGACATTTAGCTTGCTAAACACATGAGATGTATCTTTTATAAGTTCTATGTTTTAGTACCAATTATGAAATATCATTTATACATTGATAGCAATTAAACACTGAACTTCAAAATTTGTTACAATAGAGGAAAAATGTATTTGCTTTCTAAAGTTTATTTATTTATTTTGAGGGGGGGTGGGGCAGAGAGAGAGGGAGAGAGAGAGAGAGACAGAGAGAGAGAGAATCCCAAGCAGGCTCCGTGCTGTCAGTGCAGAGCCCGAGGATGTGGGGCTTGATATCACAAACTATGAAATCATGACCTGAGCAAAGATCAAATATCAGAGACTTAATCAAGTGAGCCACCCAGGTGTGTCCCTGCATTCTAAAGAGAAAGAAACTTTGGCCGGAATGAGGTTGCAAATTTAAAGTTTGCGTGGAATAGTCGCTACAACCTCCACAAATGAAATTATTAATGCTTGACTATGATTTTAAAGGCTATGGTTCTGTTTGATTTATCATCCAGACACAGGGAGAAGAGTTCCAGCATAACTCATCTAAAAGCTATGATGGGAAAGAACTTTTTTTTTTCCTAGTGTGCATCCTATCAGGCCAGTTTCTTCAATAAACAAGTAAAGTAGGTAATAACTTTAAATAAGGTAGAAGTCTATGCATCATTAAATTCCAAAGGCTGGTAAGTTTGAGTCTGTTCCCCAGTATGAGTTTATCCCACCTTATATTTATTGTCTTAATTTCCTCAATCAAAAACAGTCTCTATGAAAGGCGAAATAAAAACTCATATCTGATTGGAAAGCTTGGTGGATAGGCAGAATGATGCTCCCCAGTGATGTTTACCTTTTATTATTTATTTATTTTTAATTTTTTTCTTAACCTTTATGTATCTTTGAGAGAGAGAGAGAGAGAGAGAGAGAGAGAGCGAGCACAAGTTGGGGAAAGGCAGAGAGAGAGGGAGACACAGAATCCCAAGCAGGCTCTGAACTGTCAGCACAGAACCTGACACAGGGCTCAAACTCACGAACTCCAAGATCATGACCTGAACCGAAGTCAGACATCTAACTGACTGAGCCACCTAGGCACCCCTATTTTTTTATTTTTTATATTTATTCATTTGTGTGTGTGTGTGTGTGTGTGTGTGAGAGAGAGAGAGAGAGAGAGAGAGAGAGAGAGAGAGAGAGCAGCAGAGGAGCAGAGAGAAAGGGAGACAGAATCTGAAGCAGGCTCCGAGTGTCAGCACAGAGACCCACCTGGGGCTTGAACTCAGGAACTGTGAGATCATGACCTGATCCAAAGTCAGATGCTCAATCGACTGAGCCACCCAGCTGCTCCTGATGTCGATATTTTAAATCCCGGTGTTAAAATTGTGAATATGTTAGCATTATATGACAAATGGCAATTGTGATTGCAGACAGAATTAGTGTTGCTCACCAGTTGACTTTAATATAGGGAGGGTCTCCTGGATTATCCCGGTGAGTCCAATGTAGTCATATGGATAGTTAAACGTGGAAGAAAGCAAAAGAGCTGATCAAAGAAATTCAATAATGGAAAAAGAGGCAAGGAAGATGCAGCAAGAGAATGATTTTATGCCCTGTGGCCAGTTCTCAGAAGTAGAGAGCCATGTACAAGGACAGAAGAATTTTTCTCTGGAGTCTATAGAAAGGAATGCAGGCTCCTGACATGTCGATAGTAGCCCAATGAGACAGTACTGGACTTCTGATCTGTAGAACCATAAGATAATGAATTTATGTTGCTTTAAGGTATTCGCAAGAGTTTTCAGGAATTTGTTATTTTGCTATTTTAATTATAGGAAACTAGTACACTCGGAACTCTTGAATCTGTACTCTTAAAATATTCTGGTTTTCTATCAATTCTCATCATTTATCTTTTTGGAAAATTTTAATATAAAATAGTGACTCAATCTTCCCTTTGATTAGTAAACAAATGGTTAAACTACAATAAACTGCTTTTATTATTCATTTGTTTATTTATTTTTAAAAGTGTCTTCATTTATTTATTTAAGTAATCTCTACGCCCAACATGGGGCTCAAACTCACAACCCCGAGATCAAGAGTCACAAGCTCCCCTTGACTGAGCCAGCCAGGTGCCCCAACAAACTGCTTGCTGTCTCCCTCTCTCTCTGCCCCTCCTTTGCTCTCACTCTCTCTCTCCCTCTCTCTAAAAAATAAGTTTTAAAAAAAGCTAATAGTCAATCATCTATTCTTTAACCCTAACCTAGAGAAAATATCACAAAGAATTAAAAGTATATATTTATAAGCTGCCATATTGATGGATAGAAATAACTTTTTGTTTTGTTTTGTTTTGTTTTCACACAAAGCCTTAAGGTGGTTGTCTGAGATTCTATATACAAACTTCTTGATATCTGTCTTTCATTTTAGAAAAAGAAATAATCTTGGAATGTATTATTAATAATTTAGTTTCTTTTTAGATATGGCACAGTCAAATGATTATCTTTCCATGAGTTTTGGTAGTTTGTGGCTTTCAAGGAATTGGTGCATTCCATAGGAACTTTCCAATTTGTGGGCATAGAGCTGTGTGTTCTCTGTTATCTTTTTACTCCATGTGATCAAGAGTGAATCCCTCTTTCACTTCATGTCATTTCATTTCCAATATTGGTAAATTGTGTCTTTTCTTTTTCAATGTCCATCAAGGGCACTCTGTGTCTTGCAGCTCTATCATTTGTAGACCATAAAACTATAAATAATCTTATTTATATCTTGTACATATTCAAATTTTAAAGGATATCCTGATTTCTTTTTCATCTTCGTAATTATGGTTTATACTTGGGAAAATTCAAGGCAGATTAAAGAGTATTAGGTTATGCTTTGAAATTCGGTTAATAGTATTTGGTTAAAATATTTTTTGGTTACAAAGTATTTGCTTGAAATTATTTTTAAAGTATTTCACTAAATTAAGTCTTCTTAGCTGTTTAACAAATTCTTTTGCAGAGAAGCCAGAAAATTATGACCCAGAGACATTCAGCATTTGAGTAATATTCCTTTACTTATACATTGTTCATAAAAGCTACCTGTCTACTTTAGGAAATTCTTTGAGTATTCTGAGCTATTTGGCAATTTTATTGCCATTTATTGCCTGGCATGCCATATGACATGCAATCTTTTGAGTGTCCGGTAGCTTTTTACATGGTACAGTAATTTCTAAGACAGTCAGAGATTCATGTTTACTTACTTGTGGCTCAAAAAAATAACCTACCTGAGTTGACAATCTAATGAGAAGTCCAATATTCAAGGGTCCTGGTTCCTTCCTATTAGGCAGAAAGGGAATTGATCAAATAGGTTTGGGTGCTAGGCAGTTATGAGAGCTAAAGAATCTGAATGGATCTGATGAAATTTCCTTGGCCCCCAGACTGGCATCAGTGAATTGAGGGAGCTGACGGATACATCACTGACGCCAGCGACTGAACACAAACTCTGCTCCTGCTACTGTTGAAGAGACAGATAGTTAATCCTCCCATATGTTAAATGATCAATACTGTGCATACCTGCTTCTTCATGTAATGTGCTTCTTCGTGTTGCTCAACTTCTAAATTGTAAAGCATGGACATCCTCACTGAGCGAACCTGGGTTACATGCCAACACTCTGGCTACAAGGATTATTAGGCGAATGAGTTCTAGTTTCTGCTTTGGGAAGGAAGGACAAGTAGTGTGAAAAGCCTCTTTGAATAGAAATATCAGCTTATTCTAAGTTAAATTTGAACACTTGCAACAGATGAAGCTACGTAATATCTGGACAGCTGGTAAAATTCTTTCTTATATTGACTATAAGGTAAATGTTGATTTTAGGCAGTTTAATATGTGAAAAAAAATACGTTTATCTTAGAATCAAGTACAAAGGTGTATATCATTTGTTCTCCCACTCTATGAATAAAGAAATTGACAGCCTAGCAATGAAGTTATTTCTATACTGTATGAGTTGTGGCACCAAGGAAATTGCCTTATACCTATGAGTACAAGTTTCAGGTTAAGAAAAAATGGTGTATATTATTTGATGGATTAACTGTAAATAGAAGTCATTTAAAAAATAGAGCCCTTTTGCTATTTACAGGTAAAGAATGGATTTCTAAATTATATACTGCGTATTAAGTGACAGTTATCCCTGTTGAACTGGAAACTTGGAGGCCTTTTATGGAGTACGTGGATCTGAATATATATATAGTCTGAATATATAATTTTGATTTTTAAGTAGCTAGTAAATAAATGTCTACATAAATTGTTTGAAACTTTTCTACCACCTCAAGATGGAAGGGAAAATTTGTAACTGCATTGTAAATTGAAGAGCTTATTATGATCTTTATAGAAGTTATCTATTTTAGCAATAACCTGTCATCTGCTGGGATAAAAGGATGGAAATAGAGCCAGAGAGAAGTAAGACTCAAGGGAAAAGTTTTTATAGACCCCAAAGGGCTTGCATAATTGAAATTTTTCATCAGGAAAGAATGATCTGAAATTGATCTTTCAGGCCATAAAATTCTAAGCTTTTTCCAGAGAATTAAATGCCTGAGTAAATGGTGAATCTCAGGAGACTAAGACAGCTTTGTTTCTGATATTTGCATACCTCTTTCTATAATTAGAAGCATCTATTTGTGAATTTTTATAGATCCTTTGTAATATGATGTGTTAAAAATTGTGACATTGAGACAACATGGCTACTATAATTGTTTTGCTGTATAAATAAGAATTTACAATATGCATTGCTTTTAAAGACTTTAAAATATGGAGAGATGGGGGTGCTGGGTGGCTCAGTTGGTTAAGCATCCAGCTTCAGCTCAGAGAATGATCTCACAGTTTGTGGGTTCAAACCCCACGTCGGGCTCTGAACTGACAGTGTGGTGCCTGCTTGGGATTCTCTCTCTCTCTCTTTCTCTCTCTCTCTCTCTCTCTCTCTCTCTCTCTCCCTGGCCCTCCCTCACTCACACTTTTCTCTCTCTCAAAATAAGTAAACTTTAAAAAATAACTAAATAAAATGTGGAGAAACAATGAACCTCATATAGTGTCCCTTTAATGGAATAATATCTTAGAACCTGATATCTAGACTCAACTCAATATTAAATCATAATATAAAATCATTAAAGAAAATAGAAAGGTATGAAAGGTGGGAAGAAGGAAGAGAAGCATAGATAGAAGAAAGGAAGGAAGAAGGAGGGAAGGAGGAAAGAAAAAGGGGTAGCTTTCTCTTTCTTTTTGTTCTACCCAAGAACTTAAAGGATCAATTAATTTAAATATTGAATATGTAAAATACACTTGCCTAATCTTTTTCATTCTTTAAATCTTTCAAAAATAGGTGAAATCTTGCCATGACAGGGGCTATGTTATATGATGTAGGGTGGAATCACATGATTGATAAAATAGGATCAATTTGTGAATGGTTATGTGACATTAATAGATTTGTCATTTTACCACTTAGGTTCATGTGCTTTGCATGTTCCCTTTCTAATAAGCAATAAGTTTCTAGCATTGAGAATGCCACTTTCTGTTTAGTGCTATTAGCTATTATGCATTTCCTGGAGCTTTGCAAGGTAGCAGTTTAACTTGGGATACTACAAATGGATCACAGCAAAGTCTTATTGCGTGAAATGACATCAGTGCTTCTTGTTCACCCACATACAACATGTAGGTAGCCTTAGAAGGGACCTTCAGCAAAGATCAACCAGTAGGTGAGGTCAGCCAAGAGAAGGATCTCCAGCTCTGCCAACAGAAAGCACGCACTTAAACAGTTACAGGTTTTATTGGCTTGCATAATTCTGGGCAAATTTTAGAAGCTGGTTCTCTTTTTCCATTGGCAGGTGTAATCCCCTCATCTCAGACTTCTCAGATCTGCCTCAAAGTCATTCCTCTCTCTTCTCCAACTTTTCAGCCTGGGTGAGTCTCCAGAGAGATGAATAATCTCATCTTCCTCTTATGCCATCCAAATTGTTGTAATTTAAACTGTTCCCTTGATTCCTGAGAGTCTTCTGTTTTGGTTACTTTGAGACATTTCTTCTCTTAGCCCAGCCAGCTTATTAGAAATCAAAAGGTTTTGTTATTGGTTTTATTTTCTCCATTGTGTTCTTGCAGATCTTTTATAACAAGCCTAAATTTCCCCTAAGAAATGTGGATACTTCTGACCAAAATTGTGGTTCCCAGACCTGGTCATATATTACAATCACCTGGAACTTAAAATTGCTGATACCCAAGTACCAACCCATGAATCATTTTTAATAGCTCTGGCATGTAGACTAAAAATCAGTATCTTTTAAAAAGCTGCCTGGGGAGTTCAACATATAACTACAGTTGAAAATGATAGTACAACAAGAAGAATCATGTACAAACAAGAGTTAAAAAGTAAAGTACAATGATTAATAGTCCAATATGTTATCCAGGTTTAATCATTTACCATTACAGAGGAAGTTACCAGTTTGGAAGTTTTTCAAATATCAGATAATTATATGATTCGTTTAATCTTTAGAATTACATAAAATATTAGAAAAACAAGAAACTTTATGCAAAAAAAATGTTTCATGGAAATGAATATGTTCCTCTTAAAATTAACTATGGGATCTAGGCTGAGAGTTTCAAGCATGCCATTTTGTTTCATACTATTAATGAAAAAAATGTTGATATCACTTAGAATGATTTGTAATTTCTACCTATAAAACACTCTAAAAATGAATTTAATCTTTATTTTTTGGAGGCTTTAAATTTGAAAATTACAAAAGTGTTTGTAGGTATACCTGCAAGTTTATTTTTAAAAGAAAAATGTATTCTATTCTTTTTATTTATTTTCATAAACGTTTAATTCTTTTGGGGAATCTTCCTAGGTTACATGATTTCCCTAAATGTCAATAAAATGAATTTGTGCTATTTGGGAACTTATATTCTACTGGGGAGAGAGATACAATATAAAAAAAAATGCTACCTAAAAAAATCAAGTTTCTTTGTTTTTACGCAAATAGTAACAGAATTGGAATCCGGCCGGTGAAAATACGACCAGCCGGATTCCAATTCTGTTACTATTTGAATAAAAATAAGAGCATCCCAATGATATAGAAGGAAAGTTTAAAAACAAGTAACAGATTTCTTTTGTCACTGTTAGTTAAGAGACATAATCATAGAGCTAAGACTCCCCTGAAGCATTTTGAATAGATGAATGGAAAGCACTGAAGAATCGGCTAGACCTCTCTGGCTATGGTGTGGATATATGGCATCTAGTAGAAGACCTGGATTCAATAATAAGGAAGAGATTTAAATAACCCAAAGAGAGATGTGGCCTGAACTATAGCTTCTTTTACCTATTCTTCAATACTTTAGAGAAAAGGAACTTATTGAATACAATTCTTCTCTGGTGGAAAAATAAAAGTCTTCCCCAGAGTAATCTTGTTGAGAACATTATCATAAGCAAATGGCGGTAAGACTGAGATGAGTGGTACAACCTCCAAATAGTTTTTGGACTGTAACACACTATCGCATACATTCTAGAATTTTTAATGCACCTTTCCCACTATTTTGCAATCAAAATTGTTAGTAAAATGGGATGTGGAATTTATGTATATATGTGATGTAAGACAATAGGATTTGCAGTCTTGAATTCTACTAATCAATGTAAATTGAGCCAAACTATATCTGTCTGATGTTTGTTTGCCTTTAATAACCAGAGTAGGTAAAATACCAGAATTTAGTAGATAGGCAGACAAAATCAATTTGAATGAAATACTGTCAATAAATGACACAAATAGGATAATAAATTATACTGGTACATTTTATTTCGCTGTGATTTTGCCTTGTATTTTAGAAATAATGTCCAGATTTGTTTGATGAGTAGAATAGGCTTTTAAACTTCTGACACTAGCATACTGAGTCCACCTTGACTTTTCTGAATGGATTAAAGTCATATCTATCATCAAAATAATGTAGTTATGTCAGTAGCATCATGGGATATGCTACATTAGAAGAAATGGCCAAGTTAACAGTTTATTCTGGTTGTGTGCCAAAAAGGTATCAAGCCTCTCCATGGACTTCCACAGATAAGATAGCTTTTCAGTGTCTTTAGGGCCTTACAGACTTCTAAAATACCGGGTGGCATATGTTGAGTCTCTGTATAATGAAAAAACTGGTTTAACACATGGTAGCACTACAAAGATAACTGGAAAATATTGACAGTAAAATTAGTATAGGAGAGCAGCTCAAGCATGTTAAAACAGTATCCTAGTTATGTAAAATTTATAAGTTTGTGCTTTGTATCCTAGTTATGTAAAATTTGTAAGTTTATGTTTCAGTACAGTAACTAGCAGGGATCTGTTACTGAAATTCCATTCTATTATGGAGTCAAATGTTCTATTATTTCCGTGGGGGAAAATTCAGTCCCAGATGCTTTTCTCCCTCTTTCTCATTGGTAGAAGCCTCATATTTGTACCCAAGCATAGAAAAACTCCATTTTACTGAAAACCCTAAGAGACTTTTTATCTTCTAGTATTCTCCAAAGCGTCATTACAAAACTCAAGCAACTTTACATTATAAAATGCTAATAAAACTTTTGGCTCTCATGATCCACAACTAGTTTTCTTTTCATCCCTGTATTTACTTTAGTGGTGGAGAATCTTCCTTTCTACACTAACTGTTCATATTTTGTAATGCATTTAAAGGAATGTTGTATAATATGATTTTAGAACAATGGTTGGGGTTCAAAATTTGTTCTGTAGGTAATTGTTTCTTTTTTCAACTTTCTATCATTTCAAGAATATAGATCCATCATTATTTTCTATGCAATGCTAAAAAAAGGAAAGAGACCATTACTCTGATTGCTTGTGAGTGCTGTGGCTTTCTAGTAGTATGCTAGATATTACACATTTATGTCATTTAATCATTGTAACATCTCTGTGCAGTAATTATCACTAAAAAATCTTGTTGCCTTAAATATGCTTTCAAATTAGGAAAGGTTTATATTGAGTTCTTGCTTTATTTAACCTTATTTTATTACAATATTTTTAATTTTCTTGTTCTTTGTTCATTTGTATTCTTATTTGATCGAACTCCAGTTTTGAATGAATGTGTCTATGGGTCTTAGAGTCAGTGAAAGAAGTCAACCAGTTGTACAGACTAGTATCCTCTATGTTCATGGTGTCCTACCTTAACTGTGTTATATAATTATTCTGTATCTATCTCTAACTAATATTTCATAACTTTCCACAGAGGATATTTTAAGCCTTTACCTACTTCCACTCACAGAATCTGCCCACTCCTTCTGTCTTTTCAATAGATGTATTCATCTTTTAGTTCTAAGAGCAGTATAATTTTTACCAGAAAAATCGCTAACCACTAAACCTCAACATTTAAATATATCTGCATATACAACTTTCCACTGATTTCCTATCATATATGTAAACGCCGTCCCTGCATGTATAGGTTATCACTCTGACTTTGCTCTAGAAGTCATTTTTTTTTCATGTGCTCAGAAACTTGATTTTCTGCAGTACCTTCTATCTTTTTTATGTCTTAAAATTTTCCATCATTTTAATTATCTTTCCATCAGCATGGCAGTGATGAATAAACTTAAAACATACAAAACAACCACAGCAAATGTATACTCAATCTTGTTAAATTTTTCAGCTACTACTTCTCTCTTCCTTTTAAAAGAACCTTCTGATCGGATTCTTTTTACTTTTGAATCTTCACCTATTCTTTGATCCTAAAATTGTCCATGCTGATCTCCTTAAAGTAACTTAAGCCTTTCTTGGACATCTCTCAGGCTGATCTCCATCCTTATGTCTCTGAAGCATTTGACATCTTTGACCAGATCTCTTCAGTATTCACCTCTATTTGCTTTCATGATACGACACTTTCTTATTTGTTCTTCTAAATGTTTGACAGCTACATAATAGTCTGAAGGAGACTGTAAATGTTGATATAGGTCAAGATTCTTTTCTAGTTTTATTGACATATTATTGACATATAACATTGTGTCAGCTTCAGATATATAATGTGTTGATTTCATACACATATATTGAAAAATGTTTACCACCATTGCATTAGCTAATACTTCCATCATGTCACATAATTATCATTTCCATTTTTTGTGATGAAAATATTTAAGACCTAGTCTCTTAGAAACTTTCAAGTATATGATACAGTATTATTAACTATAATTATCATTCTGTTCCTTAGATCCCCAGAATTTATTCATTTTATAATTGAAATTTTGGATGCTTTGACCACCATCCCCCATCCCCTGCCCAATCCCCCCAAGCCCTTGTTAACCTCCATTCTACTCTCTGTATCTATGAGTTTGGTTATTTTAGATTCTACATATAAATGATATCATACAGTATTTGTCTTTCTCAGTCTGATTTATCTCACATAATGCTCTTAAGGTCCATCCATGTTGTCACAAATGGCAGGATTTCCTTTTTATTTATTTTATTTTATTTTTTTTTTAGTGTTTATTTATTTTTGAGAGAGAGAGAGAGAGAGAGAGAGAGAGAGAGAGCAAGCAGAGGAGGGGCATAGAGAGAGGGAGACACAGAATCCAAGGCAGGCTCCAGGCTCTAAGCTGTCAGCACAGACCCTCATGTGGGCCTCGAACTCACAAACTGCAAGATCATGGCCTGAGCTGAAGTTGGAGACTTAACTGAGCCACCCAGGTGACCCAGGATTTGCTTTTTTAAATGCCTTTGTAATATAAATTAAACTATATATATATATATATATATATATATATATATATGTCTGTATGTGTGTGTGTGTGTATATATATATATATATATATATATATATATACACACACACACATATATATTTAGAATTTATTTAAATAATTTAAAAATATTTTAAACACATTTTATTTAATGTCTATTTAAATATTATATGTAAATAAATATATTTATATATGAATCAAAAATACATTTAACATATATGTTTATAAAACATCTTTATCCATTCTCTCTTGATAGACACTTATATTGTCTCTACACGTGGTCAAGCTTCTCTCTTAGGTCTTCATTTTATTCAACATACTGTCTCTGGATAATGTTATCTACTCCTGTTTCTTCAAACACTATCTATATATGTGGATTCTGGAAATGTCTTTATCTATCTATCTATCTATCTATCTATTTATTTATTTATCTATAGATGTTTATTTATTTATTTTGAGAGAGAGAGAGCACACACACAAATGGGGGAGGGGCAGAGAGAGAGAGAGAGAGAGAGAGAGAATCCCAAGCAGGTCTGATGCTGTCAACATGGAGCTAGATGTGAGGCTCAGTCCCACAAACCATGAGATCATGACTGGAGCTGAAATCAAGATTTGAGTGCTTAACTGCCTGAGCCACCCAGGAGCCGTGGAAATGTCTTTTTAAAAAAGACCTATTTCTGTGGCTCTTCTGATTTGTATCTAATTTTCTTCAGGACTTCTCTACTGAGTATCTTATAAGCACTTAAAAATAATATTTCTAAGATTTAACTCATTCATTATTTTCCCCCTTATGTTTAACCTCAAGCATTTTCTCCAAAGTAGCGAAAATTTTGACTTTCCTTTTAGTACTGCTCCTACATCAAATACCAGATACTACTTACTGACTATACTGCCTAAATACACCTAGAATCTCTCCCCTGACCTCTGCTACCACGTTAGTCCTGTCTTCCAGTTGGTCACCTAGGATCAGTCTTTTTCTCCCCCGCCCATTTTATTCAGTTTAGCTCCCTAGGGCCACTTCTTTTTTTTCTTTCTTTTCTTCTTTTCTTTTCTTTTCTTTCTTTCTTTCTTTCTTTCTTTCTTTCTTTCTTTCTTTCTTTCTTTCCTTCTTTCTTTCATTTTTCCTTTTTGTCCTCCTTTCCTCTTTTCCTAGCTTTATTGTGGCATAATTTATATATAACATAGTTTATATTTCTGGCATACAACATGATGGTTTGATACACACCATTACCCTTAGGACAAAATTTAAAATCACCTCATAGGCACTTCACAGGCCTTTCCTGAAAGTTGTCTTACTTGTTCTCTTATTCCTCTTCCCCTGACATTATTTGATTTGGCTCTACTGAACCAATACCTCTGAAGATGCTTTATTCTTTTACTTGCTTTAATTGAGACTCTCTCCTTTGCCCAGTACAATTTCTGTGCAAACTCTACTTTCTACACATGTATGAACAAACTATTGGAATGTGTATGTGTGTACACACAGGTATGTGTGTGTGTGTGCTGTGCTGTTAGTTTTGCTTGTTTATGTCTTTTTCCAACCAAGAGTGGTTTTTCCAAGCCACTAAACCATGAGACAGGTCCTTAATTCTTAAGTGAATGTAATTAAAATATCATCAGGATTTTGAATGGACCAATGATCACACGAGAGGAAATTAAAAAGTAAAGCAGAGATATAAAATTAAAAATATGCCATGAGGCCATTTCTTCTCTACTTATCTAATCTCACTTCATCTTTTATGCCTCTGGCTGGACAATTTTAGTGAAGGCTATATTTTGCAGAATAGTTATTACTCAACTTAAAATGTTATCTAAAAAAATGTTATCTAACATTTCCCATTTATGCTTGAGGGGTAAAGAGATGCATTTAAATGCAGGCAATGATGAGAAGGTAGATATTGTATATATATATATATATATATATATATATATATATATATGTATATATATATATATATATACATATATGTATATGTATATATATAGTATTAAACAAAGGCTTCTAGGGTGTTGTTGCATATTACTGTTCTAAAAAGTCAAATGCTAAGTGTTATGTATCCAAGAGATCATTAAGTAACCCCCCAAAATAAATGTGTATTTAAATTCAACAGATCATAATGTCACTCAAAACTTATTTTATAAGCTTCCACTATATGATACGGCTCATTTATTAGACAAATTATGTAACCTTCAAATTCTGAGAATAGCAAAAATCTGAGCCATGTATTCTGCACTTCATGTAGTTGAAAATTGTTGTTTTCGAAATATGAGAGTGTTTTGTATATGTAAGTATATTTCCTTAATAGCAAAAATTTTTAAAAAATGGCTAATATTTTATACAAAGGTAAATATTGATGAAGATATTTTATGTTCAAGGTATTGTACCTAGTAATACTTTTACGTTGTTTTAAGTATTTCCTCATTAACAGCAAATGGCTGGTAATAACTACCATATGAGTTGCCTTGCAACTACCAGCCTTTACGAAGTGTCTATTAAATAGATGTGAAGATATAACAAGGTACAAGTAACTATAATTATTCTAGGAGTAAATATTTAGTAGATTTAGAAATATAACTGTTCAAAAATGGATACTCTTCCCTAAGACCCACTATACAGACTATTATCATATTTATAGTGTTTATGGCCATATAATTTTTTTTCTGTTTATCAAATCTTCAAAATTGATTACTCACCACCCAGGCTGATTAAAACAAACGCGGCAACCAACAAAAAAAGATGCAATTATGAGAATAAATCTCCGTAAACTGAAATATGCTTTCTACAATTTATTATTTTTTAAAAAATTTTTTAATGTTTATTTATTTTTGAAGGAGAGAGAGAGAGCATGAACAGGGGAAGAGCAGGGAGAAAGGGAGACACAGAATCTGAAGCAGGATCCAAGCTCTGAGCTGTCAGCACAGAGTCTGATGTGGGGCTCGAATTCACAAACTGTGAGATCATGACCTGAGCTGAAGCTGGACACTTAACCAACTGAGCCACCCAGACACCCCTACAATTTAGATGTTAATAACTCAGACTCTATGACTGACAGGGTGTCTTAGCCAAAAGAAATTGAGTTGCTACTTTGAGTGACAGTTGAACTCTTGTGCCAGGAGTTAGGATTACAGAGATGCAAATAACTGATTCCCCCCTTATTGGTAATAAGATAAAGGGTGCTTTTTATTTTAATTTGAGTTGAAAAGCAACTATTATATACTAAAAATAACAGTGGAAATATGTGAGAAAGAGTTATTAGGTTAGGCTGACCCTGCATTCTGAGAACTGCTTATCTCTTACCCTTTCCCTAGCCTCAAAATTACAGAGAAGGCAACTTGAAATATATTTTGAACAATGTAAACTGCATCCCACCATGTGCCACATCCCTGGGCCCTGCATAATTGATTAGCCCAGAAGAAGGCATATCATTTACTTTACTAAGTGTCTGGATCCTTCATATGGGAGAAAAGTCTAGGTTTTTCTGTGGGTTGCTGTAGCTGAACTGTGTGAGGTGGGCGCCATGAATATGTACAGAAAAGCAGAGAATTTTTGTCTTCTGAATCAGAGGATAGTGATGTTATGAAACTGACACCCACAGAGAAACATAATTCAGAGACAAGGAGAAAGTCTGGAGAGTGTTTTTTATTTCTTTGTTTTATTCCAATACTTCAAGTTTCCTGATGGGTTCCGTGATGCAACAATTTACCAGTGATTTAAGAATCACTATTTTACTTCTTGACTTTAAGCTGTTTTATATGTGTTATATCTTAAAGAGTTCTAACAAAATTTAAATTTTGAAATCCACCACTAAATCTACTGGTTCCATCAATAACAAAATTTCCAACAATTTTCATCACATATCACCTATATTAGTTATTTAATAATTAATTGGGTAACATTTTCCTAATTTTTTCAAATAACCCTTGGTATAAAATTGAATATATAGAAAGACGCATTCAACTGTGTTCTTATCCTGAGGCACTATTATACTTTAAAAACAGAATGAATTAATAATATGTTGAGTGCCTGCTGTGGGAGACAATTCCCCATGGATGTCTCATGTTTCCACACATCTTGTGATCAAAGTGCTGACAGCACTTTTTCTCAGACTATTTTTAAGATGTCTATAGAGTGAACAGCAGTGGAAGATATAGTACCCACATCTGGAGCAGAGGGTGGGTTTGCTTACAGTGTTTAAAGATAAAATCAGCGTCTCCTTCTGGAGCAAAGGGCAAGCATGCTCACTGCCCACCTGCCCCCCGCCCCCAATTTAGGTTCTCTAAGCTCAGGATTCCTCCCTCTAAAATATAGCCCACTTGATATGCAGTTGTTGTTTGGCCTTGTTTGTGTCACCCTGTGGGAACTGGGGCACTGGGAAATGGTGGGAAAATGCTGATCTTCTGTCTACTGCTATTTCTGTGAGTAATAAACTGTCTTTCATCTCTAACCCACAAGGCTCATGTCTTCTACAATCATCCATGGAACTGTGACAGGCTAACTTGTTAGCTTAAAAGTAGGATAAAGTCTGATACCCTTCATCGTTCTTGATACTTATTTCTTGCCAAGTTTTTAATAAATTATTCATCCCTAATAATAATTTTGTCTAAGCATATTAACATGCACCTCTGATGGTAAAGAAAGAAGCTCAAATTAATTAACCCTTTGCCCTTGCTCATTCAGAGATAGTATTTGAACTCTGATCTGTCTGCTTAAAAAATATGTAATCCTTTTATGGTACCACATACTAACAGGTAGATTAAGTTCCAGTTTTCTTTTTTTTCCTCAGTTTTCAGTGATCTTTATCAGCTATCTATTATTTATTGGATTTGCATTTGCATGTTTCTGTTTGATTATTGAGTTTCAATCATCCATTAATCATCAGGAAAAACAAGATTCTTTAATTTTTAATAGATTGTTCACAATTTATGTAAAATTACTCACAAATCTTGGTTAATGCTATCTTTTGGCATTTTGTATTTATAGTGCTCTTGTATACATTGCTAAAGTTATTATTGAAAACATTATCATATTTAATTAAAAATAAAGATGTAGAGAAAAGGCCTCTTTTGTCCTTGCCACATTTTTTTTTTTTTTTAACTCACATCTGATTTCTGTGGCAGGTAATTCAGTGGGAACTCAGAAATACCCCTCCAAGCCCACATCCCATCTCTGACATGGACACCACAACTATCTGACCCAGGGCCTTCTCCAAATCAGGAAACTCTTCCAGCCCTCAGCTTTTATGCAAGCAAGGCTAAATTGCTAGGGAATTAATCCTGGGGGGAAATTCTCAGAGAAGGACGAATGGCATTCTGGATATAAATATCCCTAACCATCTTTATTCAAGGCGTAAAACTCTGGGAAGAATCCAGAGGACTTTTTGAAGTTACCACCAGAATAGCCATTCTTTCACACAATAGTGACCTGAGCAGACTCAGTAATTTATCTTCATAAGGGTATTTCCTTCTTTTTTGATTCACTTTTTAAACTGTGCTCTTCCTGCCTTCAGGGTTCACCTCCCGAGTATACCAGTATATCACCTACAACTCTGCAGCCAGTACTGACCTCAGGCTCTACTCCGGGCAGAACTCAAATAAAATGTAATTCAATTAAAATCTATTGAATGTCTTCCACATATCCCACATACTGTATACTGTAGTTCCATTATAATCTCTGAAAAATTCTGTGATATTTTGTTTTCTCAATTTTACAAAGAAGGAAAATAAATGACGCACAAGTAACTATTAAACTCAGGTGTCTTAATCCAATGCCCATGATCTTTTTAATTTAATTTAAGTCTGCAGTACCCCAGTCCAAACTACATGCATTTTAGGTTTAAAAAATTACTTGGTGATATTCTTGGACAGATCGTATGAAACTTAATTCACCATTCTTTGCCCTAACTCTGACTTTCAGTCTGGTGTCATTATACAGCCCCAGTTTCTCAACTTTGGCACCATTGATATTTGAGGTTGTATAGTTTTTTGTTGTAGGAGCCTGTTCTGTGAACAGTAGCATGTTTAACTGCATTCACAGAATCAATTCACTATTAGCTGTAGCACCTTTCCTACCCCCAAGTTGTAACAACCTGGAATAGCTCCAGATATTGCCAAATTTTCCTGGGGTGGAGTGTGTGTGTGTGTGTGTGTGTGTGTGTGTGTGTGTGTATGTCTGAAAAATCCGAATCTCCTCACCCAACATGGATACATACGCTGTTTAAAATCACTGCACTAAACTAAATACCCAAAGTATAAAAAATGCGCAGACTGACCCACCTTTTTATTCTTCAGCATCTTTCACAGTAGCTGATACATAATTAGGGCCCATTAAATATATACTCAAAAAAAAAAAAACCCACAACCCATGGAATTCAAAAGAAAATCACTATAAACACTTATACTTCATCCACTTAAAGAGTCAGACACCTATTTAAAAAGTCATTTACAAACCATGTTTTTCACTTTATGAGTTAAATTTTAATTAGTAATATTGTATAAATGTATATTTTCCCTCAGTTTTAAACAACTGACCTCTGTAAGGGAAAGTAGGCAAAAGAGAATCCTGGTATGTTTTTATTGCTTTTTTTCCCCCCATTTTCATTTTTCTCTTACAGCTAAAAACTTTGAATTGAGTATTGAAGACTCAACATAATGAATTGATTATTTTTAAATGACTAAATTTGTGTGAGCTCAGAGAAAAGCCTCAAACACTTGTAGTTGTTTATGACTTGTGACATTTTGAGATTTTGCATGAATATATCTCTCAACCGAGCTTCTCCTTCCATAAAATACATTTTCACTTATTGAGTGGTGTAAGTTTTTCAAACACACAACAATTTTCATGGCATTATATGAAAATAAAATGGTAAATCCATAGATAATTAGGTATAGTTAAAATTGAATTCCCATGATTTATGAGGTTTGCAGAATGTTCAGAAGTACGACCCATAAAATAACTCCCTCAGGATGAAATTTCATCACTTTTGTAACACTTAATATAGAACAGTCTCATCAAATTTATCATCAAGATAGGTTTCAAGTTATCATACTATTTAAGAAATGAACTCAGCATTCTTTTTTTTTGTTATAATACAGATGTACTTGTTCCACATTTTCAAAATCCACCATTTTATGTCTCCGTAAAATCAGTGCTTTACATTACCTGCCACATTATATTAGAATAAGTTACATTTGTTCAGAACACTTATTAAAATCAATTCCAGAGTTCATTTTTAAGAATTACTTTCTTTATCCTCCTGGTACCTGCTTCAGCAGAAACAAAACAAAAGTTAGTAAATTAAACCAGGGCTTAATATAGAAGCTAAATATGTAATGACAGGAGATTCTAAGTATGTTTTAAAAAGATATAAACACATTTCTATTTCCTAGAATATCTTTATTCCTAAATACAACTTCTAAGTTTTAGATCAGGTAACATTAATTCCAATATTTTTTGGAGATTGGATAATATAACACGAGTCATTTGGAATTTGGCTACCTGGCTTCAGTTTCCACTGCCTTATATCCAACAAAATGTAAACTCCATGAGAATAACATTTTTACTTGTTTTGTTCAGTGATGTATCCCAAGGAACTAGAACAACTACAGAATTTAACAAAGGTTTAACATATTACAGGAATTTAACAAAGATTTCATGAACAAAAGAATAAATAAATGAATTCTTTATTTTGCACATTAGTTTTCTTTTGCTGCTGTAAACAATCACCATATTCTTGTTGGCATAAAACAAATTTATCATCATACAGTCTGGAGGTCAGATGTTTGACATGGGTCTTACTGGGTTAAAGTCAAGGTGCTGGCAAGGCTTCATTCCTTCTGGAGGTTATAGGGGGAAGTCCATTTCTGTGTCTTTTCCAGCTTTAAGAGGCTGACTGTGTTCCTTGGTTCATGGCCACCTGTCATCTCCTAGGCCATCAATGGCTAGCTAAATTTTCTCACATGGTACCACTGACAATGACTCTTCTTCCATTTCCTGCTTCTTTTAAAAAAAGATCTTTGTGAGTATATCGGGCCTACCTGAATAATCCACAATAATCTCTCTCTCTCTCTCTCTCTCTCTCTCTCTATCTTTATTTTAAAGTTTATTTACTTATAGAGACAGAGAGAGGGTGTGAAGGGCGATGGGGCAGAGAGAGAGAGGGAGAGAGAGAGAAAACCAAGAAGGCTCCGCAATGTTAGAGCAGAGCTCCATTCAGGGCTCGAACTCATGAGTTGTGAGACCATGACGTGAGCCAAAACCAAGAATTGGACATTTAATTGATTGAGCCACCCAGGTGCCCCATAATCTCCATCTCTTGAAGCTGAAAGATTAGCCCCATCAATCCATATGCAATTTTAACTCCCCCTTACCATCTATATAACATACATAGTTAAATTTCCAGAGATTAGGATGCAAACATCTTTGGGTGATAATTCATTTGCCTATAATTTGTCACTCAACATTTATGCAATATTAGATAAATTATTTAACTGCATGGTACTAGTTTCCATGTCTATTAAATGTAAATCACGAGTTCCTATTTTTTCAGTTTGTTTTATTGAATTATTACATGTGAAATTCTTGGAATAGTATCTACACTGTGGCACAAGGTCAATGTGGTTCTTATTATATGTGTGTCCTTTTTAAGCTAAAAGTTTGTATTCAATAATTTAGTTCCACTTTTGCTTAAAAGAGGTTGGATAGATGACATCTGCTTAAGTTTCTTTGAATACTTAATGAGGTTAAGTCTTTGAAAATAGAGAAGGTGAATGCAGTTTCAAGATTCTGTCCTCAAAAGGGAGATCTTGGCTGTATGTGCTGAAGAAAGTCACCTAAAGATACTATCAGAAGAGATGAACATGTCTGCAAGATAGATAAAGTAGTGCAACTCTTTAGTTTATATATAGTCTATTTTTGACATATTTTCATTAAAATATACTTTATATTTATCATTGGTTTAATATATTATATATATACATATATATATATATATATACATATATATATATATATATGTATATATATATATACAAAGCAAATATGTCAAAAGCAGGTAATCTGCAAAAATAGGAAGGAGCCTCCCTCGAAGGTCTCTCAAAGAATAGATGTAATTGTGGTACAGGAGTTAATTAGACTAAACAAAGACTATCCCTCAGATCAATACCATTGCACAATGGGAGGCATTATGTATTCCTAGAAAATGAGTGTTTAAATACTTGAATTAATCTTTTGGCCTCCTAAGTAAATCAACCAAACTATTCCTACATCCTCTTTGGGGAAAAGTGAGGCATAATAATGATAGGCATTAATGTAAATAAAGGCTGCTTACTGATTGTATAGCACAGGAGAAAAGCTGCAAACGTAGCCATTTTCTCAAGATGCAAATCATTTAATGCATTTTAATTAAATAAAGATTAAATAATTTTCAATATTTTCTAATGGCATTTTAATTTGGAGTATGGGTTTACTTTTTCTCCAGTAATCCTCTAAAATATAAGATATTCAGTATCCTAATTGCTTCATTTTTTTCCTCTGAAAGAAAACAAATGTTTTTAAACAGGCTAACTGAATTCACATTACAAACTTCTCTACAATTATAAAAGCATACGTATTTTCAAAATAAAATTTTGTTTCTTGGCAAAGAAATTAAACTCAAAGGGAAAAATTGCTTTCAAAATACAAAATCTTTCTATGTTGTTTTTCAACATTTTCTGGCTATTATATTTAAAAAAAATAATATTGTTTTTCTCTTACAATGAGGGAGAAGTCTTTTTCCAGTACAACTTGGTTGAATTCTGGTCATGCATTTAATTTCACCAGGTCTCATTTGTTAAATGGCTGTATTATTACTTGTCCGCTTCTACTACCATGGTAAATGTCAAATGAAATAATAGATGACAAAATAAAAATTTTGGACTAAAAAAGTATATCCACATGATCCATATTATTTAGTATTTTAGTCCTTCTGTTAAATGCATTGGGTCATGAATTAACTATCCATTTGAACCTCTTGGACAGGATAGCTTGACATTTGTGTGGGGTCAGTAACTTGGAGTTGAATATGACAGTCATCAACCTTTTAATGTTTTTGTTATGATACTATAGGATATTTTTAATTTCTTGCAAGGAAGAAGTGGGTAGAAAGAATTTAAAGCAAAACAAGCAAAACCAATAACTGGAAGCAGACATTCAGTCAATATCCCATTACATTTTCACTGCTGCTATTATTATTACCTCTCCCACCATCACCACCACCACCAATAATAAGAAAAACAGCAACAGTAAAACTCTTGTCATGCCAACGCTTTCCAAATACTTTAAATAGATTTTTATGTACAAATGTAGTATTTTTGTATTTGTAGGCCTTTTGTGTATTATTTACTTAGATATATTTTTAAATTCAATAAAACTGAATATTCCTATGTATTTCAGCCTCCTTTTGACAAATGTTATCCTTGAAAAGATGAGAAAGATATAATTTTATTTCTTTTTTTCTAGTTCTCATGAAAATAAAAATAATTATGGAAATTTTAGAAATTTCATGAATTCGTCTCTTAAAATAAACCCATGGCTCACCATTGGTTTGCTGACTATACATTGGGAAGGATTAGATGCATTTTTATACCCATTTCACAGATGTAAGAACAGAAGCTTATGGAAGTCAAGTAACATGTCTAACGTCACACAGTAAGTCAGAGGTAGAGCTGTCTTATCGATGTTAAATTGCCAGTCTAGTTACCTGGGAGTTTATGTGTTTTGGTATGCTAATCTAGACTCATACCATCTTACCATCTCTTTGGGATTTTGTATTAAGAAAAAGACAGGGCCAGATGTCCAGTTAAGCCTTTAGAAACTTTAAATGCCAAGCAAGAGAACTCATGTTGTTTGTCCTTGGATTGTGCATTTTATTTTTCATATATCAAGTGATGCATTTGTTTGAGAGCATCATGACATTTATTAATTATCCAAGCTGAATTCTCATTTTCAGTAAATGGCACCTTACACAGTGGGACCATGTCAAACAGGAGCCTTGACTGGGGAACAAATGTCAGTGTGGTGAGGAGCCTGCTGAGTGTTTAATAACTACAAATGAAGTGCACTGTTAGTGTTATCAAGCATCGTTCCATCACCCAGTAGGTTTCCTTTGTAAGTAAAGATAAAATGACTTGGACAATCTGTACCGAATCCATCAGCTTTAACTGTAAAATCACTAGGCAATGAAAGATTTCTTCAAATAGACTGGATGCTGGAGAGGAAGGAAGAGCAAGGTCATTATCAAATAAGAAACGAAATAATCTCAATTTAATCAATTACTATACAATAACACAGCTTTGGGAAAGGAACTGTAGAAAATGACCATACCCATAAGCTATTTTTGAGCCTTACTTATTTTCTGTATATGGTAGAGATCAGGAGTTAGAAAGTTGTGCACATATACTAGAGTTATTTGTGTTTTATAACATTGAAGGAGACAATGAAAACCTTTACAATTCTCAAAGACGAGTTCTGTGATTTTAGTGTGCCTGTAGGTTTCCCAGAGATAGAGAATATAAAGAAAATGAGCACATTATAAATAATAAGAAGGTGTTAATGTTGTTACCATGGCTAGAGGTCTTTCTTCCAGCAAAAATTTCTAATGTTTTTGACATTGTCCTGAATAAGGGCTCAAAAACCAAAAAATGGCAATCCTTGGAAGGAATTGTGGGTGAATTGGAAAAAAAAATTGGATTAAACATGAAAATTTCAGAAACATTTTATTAAACGTAGATTATGAGCTATTTCCTTAATAAATATTATCTTCCTCAATTCTTGCAACTGTTTTGGGAAATAGGTAATATTGTAATATATTTAAAACTGGTGAAACTGATGCTCAGTAGATTTAAGGGAATTTAGGTTCTACTGAAGAAAGAGAGATCAAATCCATGGCCTGTCATGACATCACTGTAGCCCAGCTGTATATTTTTCAAGGTAAGTATAGGTCAGTATGAGTGCATTTGATCTGTTAGCAGAGGCTATACAGACCTTGGCCTTAGACATAAGAGAAAAATATCTATCAGAGTATATTCCATGGACAGAGCTGCATGTGCATGGAGAACTTCTATGATAACATTAAAGAATCACTTGGGGGCGCCTGGGTGGCGCAGTCGGTTAAGCGTCCGACTTCAGCCAGGTCACGATCTCGCGGTCCATGAGTTCGAGCCCCGCGTCGGGCTCTGGGCTGATGGCTTGGAGCCTGGAGCCTGTTTCCGATTCTGTGTCTCCCTCTCTCTCTGCCCCTCCCCCGTTCATGCTCTGTCTCTCTCTGTCCCAAAAATGAATAAATGTTGAAAAAAAAATTAAAAAAAAAAAAAAGAATCACTTGAAGAAGCTAGTGAGGAGGAAGGGGAAGAGGACATGAGGCCAGAAGAGGGAGGATACCTTGAATCTTGAAATTAGTGCATGAAGGATGTCATTGGCTCAGCTGGCACTGATTCAATTGTAAAAGCCCCTTCACCTGAGCGTCTCTTACTCCCTCATTCTGCTGTTTCAGACGTTAAACCATCCTTCCTAGCGTGCTGGATCCTCTATAGCAACCTATACTGATCACAGCTATTCGCTTCTTTGTATTGGTGACATTTAAGCTAACTTGTAGTTGAAGAACCAGCAGGTCTGGATTTGGATTCTCATCCTTCTCTTCCTGAATAAACTGGACATTGTGCCTAACTTCTCTGAATAAATGGCAATGCTTCTATTTTTAAAAAGGGGATAGAGCTACTTCTGATGTTATGACTCTGAACATGAAATAAAGCAATGCCCCTCTGCTTAAATGAAAAGTAGCACAAGCTTACTATTGTATGAGGCTTACAGAGTTTTTTTTTTTTTTTTTTTTTTTCCCTTGTACCAGCAGAATTTTTCTATTAATGTAGCTGTTCTCAACTCAGGTGAAAGTAAGAGAGTGGTCTGTTCTCTTTCAGCCGAAATAACTTGCCAGTTATATCACTTCACTTTTGGAGCTCATAACAGATTCTACCATCTTTTTAAATAAAGGACAGTGATATATAACTACCCTTACTTAACTTTAGCAGTACCAAGACACTAGTACCAGGGAGAAAAGGAGTGCCTGAAAACATAGGGTAACCAAAAAATATATGCATAAACAAATGCAGTACCAAAATTTGATCTATCTGCTTTTCTTGTTTATTCTAGTAAAATACTCAATTTCAATATCCTTTCACAACTATTAAGACATTTTAATAAAGGAGAACCTTTTGTGGAGAATATGTGTAGAAAAAAATAATACACATTAAAAAAAATTTTTTTTTGTTTATTTGAGAGAGAGAGAGCGAGAGCGAAAGAGAGAGAACGAGGGAGGGAGGGCCAGAGAAAGAGGGAGACACAGAATCCCAATCAGGCTCTAGGCTCTTTAACTGTCAGCACAGAGCCAGACGTGGGGCTCAAACTCATGAACTGTGAGATCATGACCTGAGCCGAAGTCAGACGCCTAATCGACTGAGCCACCCAGGCGCCCCCAAAATAATACACATTTTTATTTCCTCTCAGGTCTAATACTGTAGTAACTATAATTAATAAAATTAATTTAAGAAAGTAGGGTTAAAATTTCTGAACAATGAGGAATGCCACTCTTCAGGAGTCTACCTTGAGTTAGAAGGTTCTACACTTTCCTTAAAAGGGCACAAGAAGATCTACAAACTTGATACGTATCTAAGAGCACAATAACATCTATAATCTTGGTACTATTTACACTTAAAGAGTTGGCAATAGCATGCCAATTTCTTCCCTGAAGAATCTATACCTTAATAAGTACATCAGGCTTTCTTCTGAAATTAGCTCTACAAAAATCCAGCTTTCGGTCAAAATTGTAGCTGAATACAAATTAGAATCTTTCTTTGTCATCAATTCTAGGAAGCTACTTATCAGCATTAATGACTACGTTTGCTTTTACATATTTTGACGTCAGTTTATTAGAATAAGAAGGGAAAAAATGGGGTCCAAGTCACTTAAAACCAATAACAGTTTAGCTGTCTTGTCAAATTTCAAAAATTTAACACTTTATTTTTAAAATGAATATTAAAAGAGAGCTGAAATTTTCTCAACTTTTTTTTTTTTAAGAATAATGCTATAAATTGCTAAAGGTAGCATTTTCTGGGTGTTTTTGTTCAAAAGAATACTACTGAGGTTTTGCAAGATGGCGGCTTAGGAGGACGCTGGGCTCACCGCACGTCCTGCTGATCACTTAGATTCCACCTACACCGGCCTAAATAACCCAGAAAACCGCCAGAGGATTAGCAGAACGGAGTCGCCGGAGCCAAACGCAGACAAGAGGCCCACGGAAGAGGGTAGGAAGGGCGGCGAGGCGGTGGGTGCTCCGCGGACTGGCAGGAGGGAGCCGGGGCAGAGGGGCGGCTCGCTGGCCAAGCAGAGCCCCCGAGTCTGGCTTGCAAAAGCGGAGGGGCCTGACGGACTGTGTACCCACAACAAGCGCGACTTAGCGTCTGGGAGGTCATAAGTTAACAGCTCTGCTCGGAAAGCAGGAAGGCTGGAGGACAAAGGGAGGGAGAGCTGCTGAGCCCCCTGACCACAGAGCTCAGTTTGGTGGGGAACAAAGGCGCTCACCAGCGCCATCTCCCCCACCCATCCCCCAGCCAAAATCCCAAAGAGAACCAGTTCCTGACAGGGAACTTGCTCGCTGCGCGAAAACACCAAACTCTGTGCTTCTGCGGAGCCAAACCTCCGGCAGCAGATCTGACTCCCTCCCGCTGCCACAGGGCCCCTCCTGAAGTGGATCACCTAAGGAGAAGCGATCTAAGCCTGCCCCTCCTGCCCCTGTGCACCTTGCCTACCCACCCCAGCTAATACACCAGATCCCCAGCATCACAAGCCTGGCAGTGTGCAAGTAGCCCAGATGGGCCACACCACCCCACAGTGAATCCCGCCCCTAGGAGAGGGGAAGAGAAGGCACACACCAGTCTGACTGTGGCCCCAGCAGTGGGCTGGGGGCAGACATCGGGTCTGACTGTGGCCCTGCCCACCGACTCCAGTTATACACCACAGCACAGGGGAAGTGCCCTGCAGGTCCTCACCACGCCAGGGACTATCCAAAATGACCAAGCGGAAGAATTCCCCTCAGAAGAATCTCCAGGAAATAACAACAGCTAATGAACTGATCAAAAAGGATTTAAATAATATAACAGAAAGTGAATTTAGAATAATAGTCATAAAATTAATCGCTGGGCTTGAAAACAGTATACAGGACAGCAGAGAATCTCTTGCTACAGAGATCAAGGGACTAAGGAACAGTCACGAGGAGCTGAAAAGCACTTTAAACGAAATGCATAACAAAATGGAAACCACCACAGCTTGGCTTGAAGAGGCAGAGGAGAGAAGGGGTGAACTAGAAGATAAAGTTATGGAAAAAGAGGAAGCTGAGAAAAAGAGAGATAAAAAAATCCAGGAGTATGAGGGGAAAATTAGAGAACTAAGTGATACACTAAAAAGAAATAATCTACGCATAATTGGTATCCCAGAGGAGGAAGAGAGAGGGAAAGGTGCTGAAGGGGTACTTGAAGAAATAATAGCTGAGAACTTCCCTGAACTGGGGAAGGAAAAAGGCATTGAAATCCAAGAGGCACAGAGAACTCCCTTCAGACGTAACTTGAATCGATCTTCTGCACGACATATCATAGTGAAACTGGCAAAATACAAGGATAAAGAGAAAATTCTGAAAGCAGCAAGGGGTAAACGTGCCCTCGCATATAAAGGGAGACCTATAAGACTCGTGACTGATCTCTCTTTTGAAACTTGGCAGGCCAGAAAGAATTGGCACGAGATTTTCAGGGTGCTAGACAGAAAAAATATGCAGCCGAGAATCCTTTATCCAGCAAGTCTGTCATTTAGAATAGAAGGAGAGATAAAGGTCTTCCCAAACAAACAAAAACTGAAGGAATTTGTCACCACTAAACCAGCCCTACAAGAGATCCTAAGGGGGACCCTGTGAGACAAAGTCCCAGAGACATCACTACAAGCATAAAACATACAGACATCACAATGACTCTAAACCCGTATCTTTCTATAATAACACTGAATGTAAATGGATTAAATGCGCCAACCAAAAGACATAGGGTATCAGAATGGATAAAAAAACAAGACCCATCTATTTGCTGTCTACAAGAGACTCATTTTAGACCTGAGGACACCTTTAGATTGAGAGTGAGGGGATGGAGAACTACTTATCATGCTACTGGAAGCCAAAAGAAAGCTGGAGTAGCCATACTTATATCAGACAAACTAGACTTTAAATTAAAGGCTGTAACAAGAGATGAAGAAGGACATTATATAATAGTTACAGGGTCTATCCATCAGGAAGAGCTAACAATTATAAATGTCTATGCGCCGAATACCGGAGCCCCCAAATATATAAAACAATTACTCATAAACATAAGCAACCTTATTGATAAGAATGTGGTCATTGCAGGGGACTTTAACACCCCACTTACAGAAATGGATAGATCATCTAGACACACGGTCAATAAAGAAACAAGGGACCTGAATGAGACATTGGATCAGATGGACTTGACAGATATATTTAGACTCTGCATCCCAAAGCAACAGAATATACTTTCTTCTCGAGTGCACATGGAACATTCTCCAAGATAGATCATATACTGGGTCACAAAACACCCCTTCAAAGTTTACAAGAATAGAAATTATACCATGCTTACTTTCAGACCACAATGCTATGAAGCTTGAAATCAACCACAGAAAAAGGTCTGGAAAACCTCCAAAAGCATGGAGGTTAAAGAACACCCTACTAACGAATGAGTGGGTCAACCAGGCAATTAGAGAAGAAATTAAAAAAATATATGGAAACAAATGAAAAAGAAAATACAACAATCCAAACGCTTTGGGATGCAGCGAAGGCAGTCCTGAGAGGGAAATACATTGCAATCCAGGCCTATCTCAAGAAACAAGAAAAATCCCAAATACAAAATCTAACAGCACACCTAAAGGAGCTAGAAGCAGAACAGCAAAGGCAGCCTAAACCCAGCAGAAGAAGAGAAATAATAAAGATCAGAGCAGAAATAAACAATATAGAATCTAAAAAACTGTAGAGCAGATCAACGAAACCAAGAGTTGGTTTTTTGAAAAAATAAACAAAATTGACAAACCTCTAGCCAGGCTTCTCAAAAAGAAAAGGGAGATGACCCAAATAGATAAAATCATGAATGAAAATGGAATTATTACAACCAATCCCTCAGAGATACAAACAATTATCAGGGAATACTATGAAAAATTATATGCCAACAAATTGGACAACCTGGAAGAAATGGACAAATTCCTGAACACCCACACGCTTCCAAAACTCAATCAGGAGGAAATAGAAAGCTTGAACAGACCCATAACCAGCGAAGAAATCGAATCGGTTATCAAAAATCTCCCAACAAATAAGAGTCCAGGACCAGATGGCTTCCCAGGGGAGTTCTACCAGACGTTTAAAGCAGAGATAATACCTATCCTTCTCAAGCTATTCCAAGAAATAGAAAGGGAAGGAAAACTTCCCGACTCATTCTATGAAGCCAGTATTACTTTGATTCCTAAACCAGACAGAGACCCAGTAAAAAAAGAGAACTACAGGCCAATATCCCTGATGAATATGGATGCAAAAAGTCTCAATAAGATACTAGCAAATCGAATTCAACGGCATATAAAAAGAATGATTCACCATGATCAAGTGGGATTCATTCCTGGGATGCAGGGCTGGTTCAACATTCGCAAATCAATCAACGTGATACATCACATTAACAAAAAAAAAAGAGAAGAACCATATGATCCTGTCAATCGATGCAGAAAAGGCCTTTGACAAAATCCAGCACCCTTTCTTAATAAAAGCCCTTGAGAAAGTCGGGATAGAAGGAACATACTTAAAGATCATAAAAGCCATTTATGAAAAGCCCACAGCTAACATCATCCTCAACGGGGAAAAACTGAGAGCTTTTTCCCTGAGATCAGGAACACGACAAGGATGCCCACTCTCACCGCTGCTGTTTAACATAGTGCTGGAAGTTCTAGCATCAGCAATCAGACAACAAAAGGAAATCAAAGGCATCAAAATTGGCAAAGATGAAGTCAAGCTTTCGCTTTTTGCAGATGACATGATATTATACATGGAAAATCCGATAGACTCCACCAAAAGTCTGCTAGAACTGATACAGGAATTCAGCAAAGTTGCAGGATACAAAATCAATGTACAGAAATCAGTTGCATTCTTATACGCTAACAATGAAGCAACAGAAAGACAAATAAAGAAACTGATCCCATTCACAATTGCACCAAGAAGCATAAAATGCCTAGGAATAAATCTAACCAAAGATGTAAACGATCTGTATGCTGAAAACTATAGAAAGCTTATGAAGGAAATTGAAGAAGATTTAAAGAAATGGAAAGACATTCCCTGCTCATGGATTGGAAAAATAAATATTGTCAAAATGTCAATACTACCCAAAGCTATCTACACATTCAATGCAATCCCAATCAAAATTGCACCAGCATTCTTCTCGAAGCTAGAACAAGCAATCCTAAAATTCATATGGAACCACAAAAGGCCCCGAATAGCCAAAGGAATTTTGAAGAAGAAGGCCAAAGCAGGAGGCATCACAATCCCAGACTTTAGCCTCTACTACAAAGCTGTCATCATCAAGACAGCATTGTATTGGCACAAAAACAGACACATAGACCAATGGAATAGAATAGAAACCCCAGAACTAGACCCACAAATGTATGGCCAACTCATCTTTGACAAAGCAGGAAAGAACATCCAATGGAAAAAAGACAGCCTCTTTAACAAATGGTGCTGGGAGAACTGGACAGCAACATACAGAAGGTTGAAACTAGACCACTTTCTCACACCATTCACAAAAATAAACTCAAAATGGATAAAGGACCTGAATGTGAGACAGGAAACCATCAAAACCTTAGAGGAGAAAGCAGGAAAAGACCTCTCTGACCTCAGCCGTAGCAATCTCTTACTCGACACATCCCCAAAGGCAAGGGAATTAAAAGCAAAAGTGAATTACTGGGACCTTATGAAGATAAAAAGCTTCTGCACAGAAAAGGAAACAACCAACAAAACTAAAAGGCAACCAACGGAATGGGAAAAGATATTCGCAAATGACATATCGGACAAAGGGCTAGTATCCAAAATCTATAAAGAGTTCACCAAACTCCACACCCGAAAAACAAATAACCCAGTGAAGAAATGGGCAGAAAACATGAATAGACACTTCTCTAAAGAAGACATCCGGATGGTCAACAGGCACATGAAAAGATGTTCAGCGTCGCTCCTTATCAGGGAAATACAAATCAAAACCACACTCAGGTATCACCTCACGCCAGTCAGAGTGGCCAAAATGAACAAATCAGGAGACTATAGATGCTGGAGAGGATGTGGAGAAACGGGAACCCTCTTGCACTGTTGGTGGGAATGCAAATTGGTGCAGCCGCTCTGGAAAGCAGTGTGGAGGTTCCTCAGAAAATTAAAAATAGACCTACCCTATGACCCAGCAATAGCACTGCTAGGAATTTGTCCAAGGGATACAGGAGTACTGATGCATAGGGCCACTTTTATCCCAATGTTTATAGCAGCACTCTCAACAATAGCCAAATTATGGAAAGAGCCTAAATGTCCATCAACTGATGAATGGATAAAGAAATTGTGGTTTATATACACAATGGAATATTATGTGGCAATGAGAAAAAATGAAATATGGCCTTTTGTAGCAACGTGGATGGAACTGGAGAGTGTGATGCTAAGTGAAATAAGCCATACAGAGAAAGACAGATACCATATTGTCTCACTCTTATGTGGATCCTGAGAAACTTAACAGGAACCCATGGGGGAGGGGAAGGAAAAAAAAAAGAGGTTAGAGTGGGAGAGAGCCAAAGCATAAGAGACTGTTAAAAACTGAGAACAAACTGAGGGTTGATGGGGGGTGGGAGGGAGGAGAGGGTGGGTGATGGGTATTGAGGAGGGCACCTTTTGGGATGAGCACTGGGTGTTGTATGGAAACCACTTTGTCAATAAATTTCATATAAAAAAAAAACAAAAAAAACACAAAAAACAAAAGAATACTATATTTTGTCAATAAGCATCAAGTAGATGGCCATAAAACATCATGTCTTCTCTAAATTGTTGAATGTACAGAAATATGAATATTAAAATGAGTATTATTTATTCAAAATTATCATACCTTACATATATGGATATTTGTTTAAAAAAAACTATTGAAAAGAAACAAAGAAAGTTTAACATGAATGCTGTAG
The DNA here is from genome assembly GCF_018350175.1 of Felis catus. Taxonomy (NCBI): domain Eukaryota; kingdom Metazoa; phylum Chordata; class Mammalia; order Carnivora; family Felidae; genus Felis; species Felis catus. The sequence continues at coordinate 175,575,959 of NC_058371.1, forward strand.
TGAAGATGTTTTGTTTGATGTTGTGACTTTTTTTTTGTTAAATTTTTTTTTCAACATTTATTTATTTTTGGGACAGAGAGAGACAGAGCATGAACGGGGGAGGGGCAGAGAGAGAGGGAGACAAGAATCGGAAACAGGCTCCAGGCTCTGAGCCATCAGCCCAGAGCCCGACGCAGGGCTCGACCTCACGGACCGCGAGATCGTGACCTGGCTGAAGTCAGACGCTTAACCGACTGCGCCACCCAGGCGCCCCCTTTTTTTTTTTTTTAATTTTTTTTCAACGTTTATTTATTTTTGGGACAGAGAGAGACAGTAATTAAAGATTCGTAGAACTCCAATTTTTTTTTTCAACGTTTTTATTTATTTTTGGGACAGAGAGAGACAGAGCATGAACGGGGGAGGGGCAGAGAGAGAGGGAGAGGCAGAATCGGAAACAGGCTCCCGGCTCCGAGCCATCAGCCCAGAGCCTGACACGGGGCTCGAACTCACGGACCGCGAGATCGTGACCTGGCTGAAGTCGGACGCTTAACCGACTGCGCCACCCAGGCGCCCCAGAACTCCGTTTTTAATGTCAAAATGTGTATCACACACCTACTGTAATATGTTTCATATGCATCTGTGCAAACAGAAATGCAAGCATTTTTGAATTACATTCAATTATGTATAGAGATTAACAGAACGGTCAAACATGGGAAATGTGACAGTATTTTTTTTAAGTGTGAAGTGCTTTGATGCTGATGTCTTAATTATTCCCAGTAAGGGAGTTATTGTTTTCAATCAAGCGAGTTAATCTTGGTTGAATTGTTGTTTTTTTTTTTTTTCCAACAAAGAATATCTATTTTCTATCAGTAAAGTTGTACTAAACTTTATGGAGTCTTAAAAAAGGCAAGCCTGTAGAAACAGAGTAAGTTGGTGGTTGCCAGAGGCTAGGGGTTAGGGGAAATGGGAAGGTGTTGGTCACATGGTACTAACTTCCATCTATAAGTTGAATAAGTTCTGGAGTGGTTGAATTGAACCTGGTTGAATAAACCTGGGTGGTTTATTTGTTTAAGTGTCAGATTCTTGGTTTTGGCTCAGGTTGTGTTCTCACGGTTTGTGAGACTGAGCCCAGCATTAGGCTCTGAGCTAACAGCAAAATAAGTCACTGAGAGAAAGACAAATATCCTATGATATCATTCATATGTGGAATTTAAGAAACAAAACATGAACATAGGGGAAGGGAAGGAAAAATAAAATAAGATAAAACCAGAGTAGGCAAGCCATAAAAGACTCTTAAATACAGAGAACAAACTGAGGGTTGCTAGAGAGGAGGTGGGTGGGGAGATGGGCTAAATGGGTGATGGGCACTAAGGAGGGCACTTGTTGGGATGAGCACTGGGTGTTATATATTAGTGAGGAATCACTGGGTTCTACTCCTGAAACCAAAATTGCACTGTGTGTTAATTAACTTGAATTTAAATGAATAAATTAAAAAAATAAAATAAAATGGAATAAAATAAAAGAAACAATACTGTAGTACCTACTTGAAAGTTCTGAAGAGAGTTAACCTTAAATGTTTTCACTACACACACACACACACACACACACACACACACACAAGAGGTAACTATGTGAGGTGATAAACTAATCTTATTGTGGTAAATATTTCACAATATATATGCATATTAAATCATCATGGTGTACACCTTAAACTTACACATTATTATATTTCAAATATATCTTAATAGATCTGAAAAAAAATATACTGGAGTATCATTTTATTTTTGCAAGAATTTGAGTGTGTACTAATCCTAACCTGAGATTTAATAAAGTAATTTTCAAAAATATACCGTTTTTCAAAAATAGCAATATTTTAAAAAAGAAATAGAATAATTATTTATATAGAAAAGGATTTCTGGGAATTATTTATTTTAGGGGTTATGCCTTTTATTTTTCACATTTAAGAGTAAAGGGTGGGGTGTAGTTGTCACATAGAAGTGCCCTGGGGTAATAAAGCACTTCCTATTGCCATTATTGGAACTCTATAGATAAATGTGCTCCTTCCTACCTTCCTCTTTAAAAAAATCCTCTGAGGAAGAGAGTGGCAGAAAGGTGTACTACATATGAAAATTCCCTGCAAATATTATTGAATGAGTACCTGAAACCCAAACAAAAATTCTGTATGTATGACAGTTCATAGGTGCTTAGTACAGTTGAACATAAATAGAGGTACCTAGGAACATGTTTGAATAACTGTGGAAAAAAGAAAGAGGTAATCCATCCATAATTAAGAAATCTTAAGAAATTATTAATATTTTTTAAATGTTGTTTTGTTAATGTTTTATTTATTTATTTTGAGTGAGAGAGAGAGGGAGGGAGAGAAGGAGAGAGGGAATCCCAAACCGGCTTCACACTGTCAGCACAGATCCTGACCAGGGGCTTGATCCCAGGGTTCTTGGGATCCTGACCTGAACAGGTGTTAAGAGTTGGTCACTCAACCAACTGAGCCACCCAGGCGTCCCTGAAATCCTATGAAATTATTAATCAAGAAAGTTTAGGGGGGCACCAATGTGGCTCATTTGGTTGAGCATCTGTGTCTTGATTTCAGCTCAGATCATGATCCCAGTGTTGGGGGATAGAGCCCTGCGCTGGGTTCCATGCCGACACTGTGGAGTCCACTTGGGATTCTCTGTCTCTCCCCCTCTCTCTGCCCCTCCTGCGTTCTCTGTCTCTCTCAAGATAAATAAATAGACATTAAAAACAGAAAGTTTAGGGGTGCCTAGGTGGCTCAGTCAGTTGAGCGACTGACTTCAGCTCAGGTCATGATCTCATAGTTGGTGAGTTCCTGACAGCTTAGAGACTGGAGCCTCCTTTGGATTCTCTCTCTCCCCCTCTCCCCAGCCTTCCCCCACTCACTCTCTCTCTCTCTCTCTCTCTCTCTCTCTCTCTCAAGAGTAAATAAACACTAAAAAAAAAAGAAAAAGAAAAAGAAAAAAAATGTTTAGGAGATGGGAGGATGAAGTAATTTTTAATTTAATATTGTAACAATAGCATACAGTATTCTATTCTGTTTTTCTACTGAAATATAAACATTTACCCTATCATGTAATAGTTGGGGTTTTTTTATATTTTAAAAGTAGTTTTGAAATAAAAATTTACTGTCTTAACCATCTCCTTTGGTTTGAATATTTTAGTTAGCTTTCAAATTTCTCAATTATAGATTATGCTGCAATGAAAATCACTGCAGGTGAGACATTCTGTGTAATTAAGAGCTTCTGTGTCTCAGTCCCAATTAAATGACACTTACAACCATTGGTAATGATAAGGATCTTGAGTTATACAAAAGTCATCCCATGTACAAGGGCATACACAAAGAATGTCATTAAATTTTCCAAGAATTACCTCTAAGAGAATTTAGTGTAATCACATTTAGTCTTCTGTCTTTGGGGACTCCCATTAATGTTATAAATTAAAAGGAAAATGATCACTCATACCTTACATTTATTTAGTGATTTACAGTTAAATGTTTGAGGCTTTTTTTTAACGATGCCATAACATTCTCTTTTTTTGCTGGTGTGATTCAGAAAGAAAGCTTGGTGACTAAGAAAAAAAAAACATAAAAAAACTAACAAAGAGGGAATAATAGAACATTGATATAGTGAGGGAAACAAGAGAATAAAGTAAATTTACTGATAGGGCATGAGCAATTAATACCTTACTTTGATTTTTATACACATTAAAAAGAACTTTCACATATTACTTTTTTCTTCACAGTAACTGATTATGATGTCATCACTATTTTGTGGGCTAAAAACCAGAAACTCAGAAGTACAGAGCTCCTAAGTGGAAAATATGGGACAACGACTCATCTTTTTTTTTTTTCTGAAACATCAAATATGTTTTGTGTCCGCCCTTTCTTTTCTCCCCTTATAAGGAGATTGGACTTCTTTCTTCTGGTTGATAGTTAAATGAGTTGTAGGTTATTTGATATTTTAAGGCTTATTTTTAAACTCTTTTAGGTTGGACCTGGAGAAGTCTGTACCCTAGGGCTAATCTAGCCATAGTTTTAAGTTATAGCTTTTCCTATGTTGCTGCTAAAGGCCCTATTTATTAAATCAAGTCTCTCTTCTTTGATTCATGGGAACTTAAACAACCCCTGCAATTCTGATCTCTGGAAATTGCCCAGCTTGCCAGCAGTACTCTGCTGTGGCTTCTTGTGTCTAAATGTCTTTTCTTCCGTCTTTCTTTTTTCTTTTCATTCATATGTCCCATTACTGCGACAGAGTCAGTACCTCCAGGAAGCTAGTTTATTCCTTGCCTTGGCTCTCATCACTAACCAGAGAATTTCTTTCCCAGCCCTGTTCACCCTTCTTTCCTCACTCCTTTTTGCTTTCTTCCTGTTGCCTCTCTCCAGTGCTCTCTCCCTCTGTGAAGTCCCAGGTGAAATTTAGGGATCAGAATAGACACTTGCATATAATACATTTCTGACTTCATTATTTTTTTAATTTTTTAATTTTTATTTTTTACATTTTTTAAAAGTTTATTTATTTTGAGAGAGAGAGAGTGTGAGCATACCAGTGGGGGAGGGGCAGAGACAGAGAGAGAGAGACAGAGAGAAAGAGAGAGAGACAGAGAGAAAGAATCCCAAGCAGGCTCTGCACTGTCAGCCCAGAGCCTGACACAAGGCTCGATCTCAGGAATGGTTAAGATCATGACCTGAGCCGAAATCAAGTCAGATGACTGACTGACTGAGCCTCCCAGGCTCCTCTCTCGTTAGATTTTTATTGACCTTTATGCTATATAAATTACATCTGATTATTTTCTTTTCTAGACTTGATTCTTTTCCTTATATTTGTTAACTTACACTATTTCTCCCTATGTTATTTGATATTCTTCTTATAATATCTTTGTATGGTAATTATAAGTGACAGAATAGTTGGAAAGAGAAAGAAATTCAATTTGATTCTTCAGGTTTTTTGATCGTGTATTTGTTTTAGGCATGACATTTTGGTTTCTGATCCTGAACCCCTCATATAGAGAAAAGCCATGGTAGTAAAGCAACTATATTTTTCTTAATAAGTTGTTGGTTCAGGTATAATTTGTGCACATCTTGGGATAATACAAAAGCCATAATTATCTATAAGTAGCTTTCATATTATAATGTTTTCTCTGAAAATTTGATTTATATGTTGACAAACAATGAAATAACTAGACAATAGAAGAGGAAGGTGGTGATTGAAGGCTTCCGATCAATTTACAAAAATACAGTTATATAAGTTATTTGATTAAATGTATATTTATGGTTAAGAACCCAAAGCATAAGACTTAGAAGTATTAATAATGGCTTTCATTTAGTATATGCCTTTGTAAAAAGTCAATTCCTTTTTTTGTGTTCTCTATTTAGATAATGGAATAACACATGACAAATTATTTTCATGCATATTATTTAATGGCTATAAGATAGTATTTATGTAAATGTGCATTAGCATCTTATATAATTCGTTGCCTGGTTTAGCTTTTATCACAACTCACATTCATTCAGAAATAATGAATTTTCATCATTAATGAATCATCAAATTATCTTCCAATGAGAACAGATTTTATTTCTGCTTTTCATAAAATGCTTTAAGTACAAATCCCGTGATGAAGGTCCATTAGGATGACCTAAAATGCTTCCATCATCAGTGACGATTATCTATTGCTGCATGACAACCACCCCCAAACTCAGTGGCCTAGAACTACTCATTAGTTCATGATTCTGTGGGATTGCAATGTGGGCACCACTCAGTTTGAGTAGTTACTTTCTTTCACTCGGCATTTGTTGTCACTAGCTATGTCCACTGGGGCCAAGTAGTCTCTGCACACCTTACATGTGGTGGTCCTTTAACCCCAATGGCTGGCAAGCCTATGACAGCTGAGTCTCTCTATCTATAGATCTCTCATCCTGAAGGATTCTATCTTGAGCCTTTGCCCAGGAGGTTGATACCTTGAGAGGGCAAGCAGAGAAGCTACAAGATCTCGGAAGTCTTGACTCAGTAGTCATACAATATTTCATCAGACACAATCTATTGGCCCTAGCAAGTCACAAGGGCAGTACACACTGTAGGGCTGGGCAGATAGACTCTACTTCATTAAGGGAGAAAAATTTGTGGGCATATTTAACCTACCATCCTGTTATTTTTTAAAATCTTTATTGAAATAATGCCATGGATTTTTCCCTCCACAAGATTTATTCTAAATCTCCATTCCCAAATGCAAATCCTTTCTCAATGTACATGTTACTAGAAAGTTTCAGGAGAGAAAGAGAAAAGCATCAGCACATTTATGTAAATTTAAGGGGAGGTAAGTGAAAACACTCTTTGAGATAGAAGACAGATTGAAATCTTGGTTCCAATGGGATTAACATCAAAGCATGTGATTTCTCTGAGTCTTTCTTTCCACATTAAGAGATGTATGATAAAAAATTTGCCCCTGGGTCATAAACCATATAAACCAGTTAAGAAATGTAGGTAATGAATAAGGAAGAATTCTAAATGCAGAAAGTGTTTTGTGTAGTGGTGAATTTATTCCCATGATACTTCAGTTTGAGCCAACCTCAGTATAAGGAATTTGGGTAGGTATACCATATGTCTCACTGCTACTGATGGTCTCTTTAGTTCTTTTAATGGAAGCATTGATGTATTATACTTGATGTCAGCTTTCTCCTAGGCCTCTGTTTAGAAAATTTCTGCTCAGCAAAACTTCATAAAAAGCCTGTCAATAGTTTGGACCAAAATTCCTCTGGGAATTTGTTATAGAAGAGGAGATTGAGTCTAAGATCTACTAGGGCCATTCTTTTGATATTTCCTCTGTATTTTATGTTGTTGATGGATAACAGATACACTTTTACCTGGAACATTCTTTGTGTATATTCCTCTCAACTCAGCAGACATATCTGCTTTTTTCTTCCCTGTCAATTGTTCCTCTGAAATTAACCAAGCATTTTCAAATTATTTTATTATGTCCTTGTAAACATTTTGACATATTTTTATAACTTCCATTTTATGGATTATAAAAACTAAAGTCAAGGCATTCAGCAAAAATTCTCAATGTATTAATAATGATTTTTTTGTGCTTTATCAGTGAAGCTCTTTGCAATTGCTGTTTAATTTTAAAACCTTAGCATTTTTATAAAAAAGGAAAAATATAAAGTATGTAAACTTTAGAATTTTATAAGACATAGAGGCAACTAAAAACCGAGAGAGAGAGAGAGAGAGAGAGAGAGAGAGAGAGAGAGAGAGAGAGAAACAAAAGTATAGCTAATGATTATATTACTGAGATACAATTCTTTTTTGTAGTATTAATTACTATTATTTTTATATCCAGGCTATTCAAATAAATATGTATGTGTGAAACCTCACATACAAAGAATATCTACATAATAGAGTTTATACTGTGCACATATCATTTTGTATATTTTAACACACTGAAAGAAAAATGAATAGTTTCTTTTTATGGTATTCCATGGTATAGATATTTGTTTAGGTATTAACCTGCATTGAAAGGTATCTGGGTTGTTTCTAGGTTTTGGTTATTACAAATAAAACTGCTTTGAATATTCTCACACAATTTTTGCATGAGCATAAGTTTTCATTTGTATGAGATAAATTCCCAGAAATACCTTGAAGACTGGAATGATAATATGTTTTGTTTTTAAGAAACCATTAAATTGTTACCCAAGTGATTGTATGATTTTACATTACTACCAGCATTGTATGAGTGATATAGCATCTCTGTATCCTTAACATCTGGTGTTACTATTTTTTACTTTAGTTATTCTGATAGGCATGTAGTGATACTTCATTACAGTTTTTTTTTAATGTTTATTCATTTTTGAGAGACAGAGACACTGAGTGTGAGTGGCGGGAGGGGCAGAGAGAAAGAGGGAAACAGAATCTGAAACAGGCTCCAGACTTTGAGCTGTACCTCATGACCGTTTTAATAAGCAACTTCCTAATGTCCAGTGATATTGCTATCTTCTCTTGTGCTTATTTTCCATCTTTATATTCTTATTGGGCATATTTGTGTGAGCTTCTATCTGGGTGTTTTATTCTCTTCCAATGATCCATCTGTCTCCCCCTCTGCCAATACTAGGGCATCAGAAATACTGTAGATATATAATATGTCTTGAGATCATACAGATTGATTCCTCCTTCTTTTTGAAAGAAGAATAGCTTCTATTTTAGCTATTCTAGTCCTTTGCCTTTCTATATAATTTTTCAAATTATCTTTCCTCTATGAAAATCATGCTTAGATTTTCGTAGGATCTATATTAAACCTATATGTCTGTTTGGGAGAATTGCCATTTTTGTTTGTTGAGTGTTCTGATTCATAATCATGGTTGTGATGGTTGTGGTAGGCATTCTAATCTGTAGAATTTATATATGTTTCAGTTGTGAAGTTTCCGTTTGGTTTTGCTTTGTGTCATCTATTTATCGATAGTTTCTTTCTTTTTTTTTTTTTTTGATAGTTTACTTTTTTGTGGAGACCATTTTCCATTTGTTTCAAGCATGCTACTAGTTGCTTGTTGAAGTTTCTTTATAATGGCTGCTTTAAAATCTTCATCAGATAATTCTAACATGTCTGTCATATCAGTGGTGTCTTTATTGTCTTTTTTAATTTCATTCAGTTTGATATCTTTCTGGTTCTTGGTATGGCAAGTGACTTTCCACTGAAACCTGGACATGTTGAGTGTTATAAGATTCTGGCTTTTATTTAAACCTTCTGTTTTAGTTGGCTTCTTCTGAAAACACTTTGTCAGGGAAAAGGGGTTACCACTCCTTTATTGCCAGATGGAGATGGAAGTCCAGGTGCCCTACTTAGACGCTGCTAACACACCTGGTGAATCCACATTATTGCTGGGTAGGGATGGTCATTTTGGTTCTCTACTGGTCCTCCACCAACCTCTCTAGCTGGGAAGGGCATGAGTGTTTCCTTACTGCTCTCCATGAGGCCTCCACTGATACATGGGAGTAGCAACCTCATAACTGCTGGGTGCTGGTGAAAGTACTGACTTCCCACTACTCCCTCTCTGTTACTACCCTGGTACTCTGATACTACTCTGATACTACTGTCTGATACTACTCATTCCTGCTGGATGGGGGTGAAAGTCTAGACATCTTCACTATCTTTACCAGAGAGATGGCTCATTACTGCCTGATGGGGATGAAAGACTTAGCTCTCTTCTTAGCCTTTCTCTGCCACCACCCTGGCAGTGATTGGTGAGCATGTTAGATGCCTCCTTAAGCTTAGTAAGGGTGGAGAAGTCTAGGCTTTTGGCCTTCATTGGCATGCATGGGCATAGAGATAGATGAATATATTTTTTCCTGTGACATCTGGCTAGAAGAGAGTGGTTATTGTCTAAGTCTTCTAAATTTTCTGTGTAATTAACCTGACCTTTTCTTTAGATGGCAAGTTTTCATTGGGGTTGTTTTTATCTACGTCTGTTAATAGTTCAGATTGTTGGCATCTTTAGTTTCATATGTGAGGTATATGAAGCAAAAAGAAAACCCAGGATTTCAAGGTCCTTAGCTGGTCTTTCTACTTAATCTAGCTTTTAGAGTTTGTTTTTATATGTGCCACCCAGTGTTTTCTTTCTTTTTATTATTTTTTTGATATTTATTTATTTTTGAGAGAGAGAGAGAGCGAGCATGAGTGGGGGGAGGGGCAGAGAGAGAGGGAGACACAGAATCTGAAGCAGGCTCCAGGTTCTGAGCTGTCAGCTCAGGAACTGTGAGACCATGACCTAAGCCGAAGTCAGATGTTTAACCGACTGAGCCACCCAGGTGTTCCCTACCCAGTGTTTTCTTAGTAGGACTGATAAGAAAAGAGCCAGCTGGGGGCCCACCCTCCGGAGAGGCCCAGAACTTGGAAACCAGTGGCACTAGGGTGAATAGGGACCCTGGTTTTACAGGCACCTTCTGGAAGCCTCCTGGAGCTGTGGGAGCCACCTAGGACTCCTGGGGCTGCCTGGGGCTACTGGAGCTGGCTACAGCACAGATGGCCAGGGAGTCCTGCGTCTATGCTGGCCTTCTAGAAACCTGGAGCCAAGGAAGCCTCTGGTGCCAGGGAAGCCACCTACTAGCTTCAAGAGCCTCTTGGGGCCCGGGAGCCAGTAGGCGCTGGGGTGAGCTGGTGGCCCGGATTCATGGGAGCCTGGTGCTTTGGAAGCCGCTGGGGCTACAGGAACCACCGTGGGCCACAGAAGCAAGCATGTACCAGAATTAGACGCAAGCTTGGGGTGGTTGGAGTCCATCCTACTCCGACTGGGGTGCCCAAGTTGGCAGCCTGAGTGAGCCTGGGTCCTGCATCCACAGGAGCTCCAGGAGCCACCCAAGGCTGGGGTAGTCAGCCTCGTGCCCAGACAGGTCAGCTCTGGAATCCGTCCTGAAGCTGGGTGCTCACTGTCCTTACCCAAAGGTAGTGTGTCCTGTGAGAGCTCCACTGCCTGGCCTGGGGGAGCAGTGACAGGGGTAGTGTAAATTCCTCTTCCCTACCCACCCCCCAGGGCAACTTTCTTATTTCTGTCTTCCCCCATGGGCTGCAATCCCACATCTGGATTTTTGGCTACTGTGAAGATTTTCTCATGCTCAGGTCTTGGTTCAAACTGACGTTTCAGGGTGGACGGCGAGCACTAGAAATTCCTATGTCGCTTCAACTGTTTGAGTCAAATTTAAAAATAAACTTCTAGTAGTGTTTGGTTAATCACCTTGGATTTATCAGTGACTTTGGAGGGGTCCATATCTTTACTATATATAATATTTTCCATTTATGTTGATTTTTCAAATTGTTTTTTTTTCTGCATTAATAGTTTTTAATACAGCCTTTGGCATTGTCAAGTATATACAAATACTTCATATTTTTGTTACCATTCTGAATTGTTGGCCATTTCTCTATTATAGTCTATGAATAATATCATTATATATATATATATACACATATATAGTAATTACATTATATATTGTGTAATGACATTATATAATTATATATACATATATATCTATACCAGCATACTATATTATATATAAATAAATATAATATATAATATATTAAGTTAAATCTAACATATTCATATATAATGTTAATGACATCATGATTATATATACACATATGTCTATACTAGCATACTACATTATATATAAATATAATTTTTATATTTAATATAAGATATCTATAAATTATATATCTATATAATAGCTAATCTTTGTGGGATAATTATCATTTTTCCATTGCTCTATTGTATGTATGTATGTGTATGTGTTTAGATGATTTAGGAATGTCTCTAATAAGAAAGATATCATAGGGGAGTCTGGGTGGCTCAGTCTATTAAGCATTATTGGACTCTTGATCTTGCTCAGGTCATGATTTCTCTGGTTGGTGAGAATGAGCCCCATGTTCCCCTCTGTGCTGACAGCCTGATGCCTGCTCGGGATTCTCTCTCTCTCTTTGTCTCTCTGCCCCTGTCACATGCTCTGACACACGTGGGCTCTCTCTCTCTCAAAATAAATAAATAAACAAAAAAAAAAAAGATGCCATAGAATTTTCTTTTTTAAAAAAAATTTTTAATGGTTTTATTTATTTTTGAGACGAGAGAGACACAGTGGAAGCAGGGGAGGGGCCAAGAGAGAGGGAGACACAGAATCCAAAGCAGGCTCCAGGCTCTGAGGTGTCAGCACAGAGCCTGACATGGGGCTGGAACTCAGGGACTGTGAGATCATGACCTGAGCTGAAGTCTGACGCTCAACCGACTGAGCCAGCCAGACGCCCCTAGATGCAATAGAATTTTCTTTATAGTCCAATACAAGAGTCTTTTACTTTCAATAGGTGAATTTAGTGTTTTTATACTTGTTAACATTCATGTTTTTTTTTTTTACCAACTTATTTCATTTTTGAATTTTGATACTAGTCTGTGAGCTTACATTTTGCCTGATTTCTTTTGTGTTATAATTCTGTTATATGGCCTTGGTTTACTATTATCTTCTGCAAAATTCTTGAAATGACTTTTTTTTTATTCTATTGATGATTTGGAATTCCTTTCAGAGATTCTTATATCTCTATTAAACTAAGTGCCTATCAAAAAAAAGTAATTTAAAAAGATAACTTCAGTGTTTTCAGGGCTCATATGTCTACTTGACTTTGTTAATTTTATATGAAGTGATAAATTATGCTATTTGAATTTTTTTTTTTACATAGCAGACTCTAATTAGTTTTGTAACCAAACTTAAGCTATAATTAGCGTACATGTAATGACTAGTTTTAATACTGCCAATTAATAGTCAACAAGTTCATTAAAAAGGATACACAGTTGATGTGTTTTCTAAGATCACACAAATATGAGAATGGCTGTCTTATGGTTGTGTGCACAATGCTTTGAAATCACAAACTTATTTTCAGAGCTTTGTAGCTATTCTATTTTCTCTTATACTTTGATGTTGCAGAAGAACAAATAATATTGCTTAGATTTTTGTTCCTTTATAGGTAACTTAATATTATCCTTCCTGGATTTTTATAGATTCTTTCATTTTGTTTGATAAATTTTCCATGAAAACGTCAAAATGATATATCTAGAGTCCTATTTATTGATGTTAATAATATAGTTTTTGATGATTACAGAAAACCACTTTATGTATTTTGCAGAAAATATGAAAATATAGAAAAGCATAATGAAAAAAATTAAAATCCTCTATAATTTCAAGACCAAGAGAAAATTTGATCAGTGTGTTTTGTGATTTATTTAGGTGTATAGTTATACTATAGCTATAACAAAAACTGCTCGATACTGTTATCCAGCTCGTATTCGATTTTTTTACACGTCATACAATGGTTTGAGAACCTTTTAGTATAGTTATGGTTTTAATACGTATTGAATGCGTATAATATCCCCTCATGCAGATATATAATTAGCGCTTATTAATTTTATTCTTCAAGTCCAACTAAGCGTCAATGACCAAAGATGAATCTGAGTCTTTTTTCATACTTCTGTATCTATTCTGAGAATGGTTTTCTGGAAATAGAAATACTAGGTTAAAGGGAACATTTTAAAATATGTGTACCTATAAATGAGTTTCCTCCCCATTGTCAGACACAATATGGCATACTAGTATACTACGGTATCCATCTTCGGGAGTGCTTCTTTCAAAATTAACTTTGTCTGATGACGTGGCTTACTATTAACTTTTGGTAGCATAATAGGACAGTGCTCCCCTTCCTTCCCTTCTAAGATTTTCTTGATCTTTTGTGTAATCTAAAAAAACCCATGTACTAGGTAACTTTGTTTAATAAATTTGTTGGCTATTCACTGACAGTTTTAAAAACCAACTATACTTGTGGTACAATTATAGTTTAAATTTGGTTTCAAAACTTCATGATTTTTTCCCCATCCTTTAAAAATCGAAAGATTTCTCTATTATTTTTTCTCTCACTTCTAAGAAAATATTTCCACTTTTATTTATGGGTAACTTTATATATTTTTTTTAAATTTAATCTTATTTTCAGGGCGCCTAGGTGGCTCAGTTGGTTGAGCAACCAAGTTTGGCTCAGGTTATGATCTCACAGTTTGCCGCTCAGAGCCTGGAGCCTGGGTCAGATTCTGTGTCTCCCGCTCTCTTTGTCCCTCCCCTGCTGCTCTCTGTCTCTCTCTGTTTCTCAAAAATAAAGAAAAGTTAAGAAAAATTTAAATTTTAATATTATTTTCATCAGTATCTACCTGCTCTTCACAGACACCATTGTAGTTTTAATTCAATAATCATCTCACTTACTCATATAATATTTCCTAAACTTACAAATCTCTTTTCTTGTTTAAATTTTATAGATATGATTTTTTATGGAATTTTGTTTAAATTAGTCATATGTTTAACTTCATATTCTCCAGGAGCAAATCCATTTCAGATCATGGCATTTCCCATTTTCTTTGAATCTTGATAAAGTTGTTTGATTAATGGAAAGATCTATGTTTTACTATCATCCATGTATGTATACACAGAGGTAGACAACTCCTGTTCTGTATTTGGTTATATAGCATGTATCTAAGTTGAATAACAGTTTTCATTACTTAGTGACATGTCTGACCAAAATTTATCCATAAGAATCTCCAGGGAGGGAAGCAAAAATATTGAAACTTGTTGGTAAAATTCTAGTTCACTGGGAACAATGGACAAGAAGAACTAAATACATAGATAGCCAGGAATGCCTTAGAGACACTTTTTTTTTTAACTGAAAAACAGCTTTGTGAACTCACAGGAACATGATATTTGACTTCTGTTATATATCCTGAGGCTTTTTTCTTTGTTGAGGCTTTTCTTTGCTTTTTATAGTTAATGATATCAAATGTAAACTTCAGGTATATTGCTATGACTGACCTCAACTGTCATGACTTTCAACATTAGGAGGAAGTCTTTGAACTCTGATATTCTTCTTTAACCAGTCAGAAGAAATGAACTTAGACTTCTTACCTCCATTCATCATCCTTTTAGTTGGGACGGGTAGGGACAGTTTTAAAAGATCTCCTCAATCTTTATTTTTGTTCTTTTTTGATGGGAGAGGAAGACAGGGTCAGATGGATCAAGAGAGGTATAAGACAGGTTCTCAATGCTTCTATCAAACCTTGTCATTGAAACTGTTACACTAATAACACTTACCTTTTGTTTTCCTTTAAAAAAAACTTCTTTTAAAGGTTTATTTTTGACAGAGAGAGAGAGAGCATGCGCGAGAGCAGGAGAAGGCCAGAAGCCCGATGTGCGGCTCAAACTCACGAACCATGAGATCATGACCTGAGCCAAATCAAAAGTCGGGATGCTTAACCAGCTGAGCCACACAAGCACCCTGTTTTCCATTTTGATGCAAGTTGTCAATCTTTTTTTTCGATTATTTATTTTACTGGGAGTGGCAAGTGAAGGATTATAACTATTGTGTTCATTCTAACATCTTGTCTAAAATGTCTGCAGATGTTTATTCAATTAACTTTTTTCTCAATTTAGTAAAATTAAAAAAATAACACTAAGTGTTAATCAAATTTGATTTAATCCAATCTTGTAGTTATTTATGAGTTCTCATATTTTCTATGGTAATAATATTTAACAAGTATTATTATTATATTTTGGGGTATAAACTAGAGAAGGATGTATGTCTAATGGTTTTGTACTTTGTCACTCAAGAAATAAGAGGTTTTATTTGGGTTGAAACAATTTTCTCAGTTTGTTCCTTGCATGTTCTAATTATATTTTACTGTTATAAGATCTAGGAATTGTAGGTATTCTCCATATCTCATGCCCTTCTTTGCTTCTCTCTCATTTTTAAAATTCTGCTAGTACAAAAAATGACTTGGAATTTTTGAGACTTCTCATGCCTGGAACAGTTCAAAAATTAATCCATTTTGAGTATGGATAACCTTGTTATAGAACACCCTAATCAATTGATATAAAGTAATACCTTCTCTGAAATTAAGAAAAATAGTTAGGAGAAAACATTAAGCTTGATCAAAACTAATTGTGCTCTAATAGCTTTCTTTCCTGACAGTTATTCAAGTGACCTCCAAAATAAAATGTGAATGCTATGCTAAGTGGACAGCAAGAATATTTATTATTCTTGACTTTAAAACTTTCTGTAATCTATGAAAAACCTAATGTAATAGTTACCAATGACAACCACACCTTCAGAGACTTAATCTGAAGACCTCACGTCCTTTTTGAAAATGCAATTTTTGTTCATCATAAATAAACTTAGGGGCACCTGGGGGGCTCAATTGGTTAAGCATCCAGCTGTTGATTTGGGCTCTGGTTATGATCTCATGGGTCATGAAGTCAAGCACCATGTCAGGCTCTGCACTGACAGGGTGGAGCCTGCTTGGGATTCTGTCTCTCCGTCTGCCCCTCCACTGTTCATACTCTTTCTCTCTCTCTCTTTATATATACATATACATATATACATATATATATATATATATATATATATATATATGAAAAATAAATACAAAAACAAACATAGATGCATTAAATAACTAAATCTGGGCTTTTTCCCCACTCATAATTCAGGCTTATAGATTGGTAGTGGCCCTAAAAATAGGCTTATGGCTCTACTGTTTTGGCTTCCAATGATTGAAACATGGATAGGTGACCGTTTTCAAGGGACACTCCCTTGTGGAGAGTGTTAGGTTCCTGAAAACTCTCACAGTTTCTTGTCCCAGTACAAATGCCATATGGGTAGACATGGTTGGAGTCAAACATTCACTCCTATTTTTCTTCCTAAGGTAAAACAATAAGAAAACTCATATGAAAAGAATTTTAATGATGTTTTACGTAACATGAATTTTAATAAAATGTACATTGCAAATAATATATCTTTGATATCTTTGTGACTTGCATTTCTGATGACCATATATCATTCATGATGCCAGAGAGGAAAATTATTAAGGGGAAAACAGAAGGATGTAGATATAATTGAGAAATATAACCATTCTGCCCAATTTCTTTTCCTGCAGTACACACATACTTACCTTTGAAGGAGTGTCATGATTTTATTCTGAAGGTTTATATGAATCTATGTGGATATATTAACTAAACCAAGGTGTCTCAAACACTGTGCCATGAAATATTAATTCTGTAAGACAGATGATCAGCAAAAAGCAATTTTTATAGGAAATTCAAGTTTGTAAAACGCAGGACTCAATCTAGTGCAGTAGTTGTTACATTGCAGCAAATCTTAGAGGCTTTAACCTGCTAATGCATGTTTTTAGTCAATAAGAAGACATGGGTGTAGTATTTTCTAAAATTGTTCTACCATGACATATGGCATCTTACTGGAGAGAAAATATTTGAGCTTGAATGGGTTTTCCTTTTAAAGAGTGGATTTATGCCACGTGGTCTATTGAAGAGTATTTTATGCATCATTATACCTTTGGAACAAGGAATTTCATGTATGTTTTGTGTAAAGTTTTAGATTTAGATTTTTCTTAGTGACTTCTAGATAAAGTCCATGAGTATACTAGAATACAAACATCAGGGCAAATACCAGTTTGTTTTGTACAGAGATATAATTGCACCTAGAACTATAGGTGTCACAGAGTA
The DNA here is from genome assembly GCF_018350175.1 of Felis catus. Lineage (NCBI taxonomy): Eukaryota > Metazoa > Chordata > Mammalia > Carnivora > Felidae > Felis > Felis catus. Next base: position 175,593,037 of record NC_058371.1, read on the forward strand.
TATAATTAGTATATTTTAGTGCAAGAAATAGTAAGTTTTTGTCATTACTTTTCGAGGAAGACTCTGATTTCATTTTGGTGAAAACATCAGCTTTCTAGTCTGCTAATTCCATACATATCTCTGCCATGCTGACCTAAAAGTTTGGCATCTTGGCTACACTGTTTCTGCCACTCCTGACTCTCAGTGCGACCAGAGGTGGGTGACCATTTTTAACACTGTGGGCTGTGTAAGAATTACCTTTGTCAAAAGTGGAAATAGTATGTTCTTCTACCCACTCATAATGTCATTAGCAGAATCTCTTACTAAATCACTTCATGCCTAATATAAGATGACCCAGGTAGCACCTCAGTTGGCACTAGCCCTGGCCTAGAGAGTTGGCACAAATGGTTGAAAATATCACCAAAGTCGGAAGAATAGAAGCCAGTGAGCACAAGGCTAATCATTACCTTCAGAGAGTCAGTAAGACAATAAAACAATCAAAATTATCACATTTCCCACATATTTGATTTTCCCCTCTGGACAAACCATAGTTGTAGACAGAGATATGTCTTTACTCTTTCTCTCTCTTTTAATGCTTGCATATCAGTATGTAAAACGCAATTTTAGTGTTATCATCCTCACCACATTTATGGATTTCTAACTACATACTTTTAAAAAGGAATGTGTTTATATGCATATATATATATATGTATATACACACACCTTACATATATGTATATGTACATTATATACATACATGTGTGAGTATGTGTCATATAGTATATTATATATCTCACTTCTGTATTCCTAGAACCCAGCACAATGCTTGGTACTTAGTGAAAAACATAAGTATGAGTAGAAATTTCTATGTTTTTCAATTTTCTCCAAGATCAGTTACATATTCTTTATTGTTTTCTTAGATAAAATAAAATCTAATTTCAATCACACACACACAACCCCCCCTCCATCATATGCATGAATGGAATAGTTACCTCATTGAGATAAATTTCTACAGTATTTGAAGTTGGAGAATTTCAACTGAATGTTTCCTTGGCTGTTTTAATGAACATTGTTAGAAATACGTGTCCATAAATATTCATAGGAAGGAGTAATATGAATATTTATAAGCAGTAGGGAATTTTCTGAATTGGAGGACATTTATTTCTTGGGATTCCAGTATTAACAATAGAAACTACTATATTTCTCTTACCACTTTTATCTTCTTAAGGGCTTTCTGTAAAATTTTCAAGAACCTCTGGGCAAAATACATCGGAAGAAGCCAACTTTATTTGCATTTGATTTCATTTAAATGAAATATTTGAAATGCTTTTTCCTATGAATATCACAGGACAATACAATGAAATGAAATTAATGTATTTACATAAACCATTTTTGTTCTCAAATACAGTTGACCCTTCAATGACATGGGTGTGAACTTCATGGATTTACTAACACATGAATTTCTTAGGATAACTACAGTACTGTAAAGGTATTTTCCTTATGAGGTTTTGAATGACACCTTCTTTTCTCTAACTTTATAAAGTATGTGTTCATTATGTTATCTGTAAGGCTTTGAGTCAACAGTGGGCTTTTAGTAGTTAAGGTTTAGGAGAGTCAAAAAGGTCTATTTGGATTTTTGACTGGGCCCATACCCTTGTGTTGTTCAAGGGTCAACTATATTTTAAACGTTGAAAATTTAAAAATGAACAAAAACTGGTGTTACTGTTCAAATGAATAGTAAACTTTCAATAGAAATTAATTGCTGAAACTCTGGAAAACAGTATGGAGGTTCCTCAAAAAGCTAAAAATAGAACTACCCTATGACCCAGCAACTGCACTACTAGGTATTTATCCAAGGGATATAGGTGTGCTGTTTCGAAGGGACACATGAACCCCCATGTTTATAGCGGCACTATCAAAAATAGCCAAAGAACATAAAGAGCCCAAATGTCCATCGATGGATAAAGAAGATGTGGTATCTATCTATCTATGTATGTATCTATCTATCTATACACAATGGAGTATTACTCGGCAATCAAAAAGAATGAAATCTTGCCATTTGCAACTATGTGGATGGAACTGGAGGGTATTATGCTAAGTGAAATTAGTCAGTCAGAGAAAGACAAAAATCATATGACTTCACTCATATGAGGACTTTAAGAGGCAAAACAGATGAACATAAGGGAAGGGAAACAAAAATAATATAAAAATAGAGAGGGGAACAAAACATAAGAGACTCATAAATATGGAGAACAAACAGAGGGTTACTGGAGGGGGTGTGGGAGGGGGGATGCGCTAAATGGGTAAGGGGCACTAAAGAATTTACTCCTGAAATCATTGTTGCACTATATGCTAATTTGCATGTAAATTTTTAAAAAATAAAATTAAAAATAATAAAAATAATTAAAAAATAATAAAAAATAAATTAATTACTGAATGCTTTCAAAGATTAATTTCATTTGAATTCTTGGAGGATACATAAACATCCAAATTTGAAATCATGGAGTTATTCTCATAGCTCCAAAACTAATAAGTAAAAGCATAAACATATAAGAATTTTCTTATTTGTAATATCATGGAACATATACCATTTTTAAAAGTCATTTTAAATTATGAAGTAGAAAATCCAGGTATTGGAATTTGTGCCATAACAAGAAAAACATAACTTTTGTTTGGGGTTGAGTATGGCTGATTTAATCTTTATTTTCAAAACCAATGGCCCAAGAAATTGGTAGTTAGGAGACATCATCTTTTGATGTTTCTCCAATTGATCTTATCTATAGTTCATTAATTCTTCATTTAATAACAATAATAAGGACAATGATAAGTAACATCTATGGAATACTTACCATGCATCAGGCACTTGTCAAAGCATGTTTTGAAAGTAGACTTTTTATTTTTCACATTTTATAGATGAGAAAAATGAAGACTTGAAATATTTGAACAGCTTGCCTAAGAGATCTCAGCAAATTGGTGTCTTGAGTTGGGATTCAAGCCCCTGCTTTAGAGTTGGCCTGACTCCAAAGGTCTGTTCTCTTCAATTCTGCCCTGTAATGTGTCCAGATGGTACTTCTGAGAAAAAAATCTTGTCAATGAAGACCAAAAACAGAAAGTAGAAGGACAGATTTCTACATGAAAGCTAGATGCAATGAATGAAAATATTTGCACTTACACAAATGCTCACTCAACATACATTATTCATACTTTGTCCACAGTTATTGCAAGATTGGTGTGGCATAAAATCCAACACCATGAAAACCATTTGATTCAAGCATGCTGAGTACCAGAACATAGAAAAGGTATAACAGAATAAACAGTGAAATATTTCCATGAAAATCAATGAAAAAACTTAACATTATTGGCTGATATTACGTCACAAATCAACATTTGGTATACCTGAGTACATTGGTTTTATTCATTTTCTATTGCTGCAGTAGTAGATATTGAGCATACAAAAGGAGAAAATTCTGTTCCCTCAATTACAAAACACAATAAAAAATTATTTAAAATGTTTGAAAGCCTGAAAATTGGACCCATGTTTTATCAAAATAATATAAAACAGAAACAATAGAGTAGGTTAATTTTCATATAAATGATTTTTTTTCAAACTGTAGGGTCTAACTTGCTTTCCACTGAGTTGCTTTTACCCAAAATTTATTAGCAATATTTTGTACCACAAATGTGTGGGCTACTACATGTGATGTAGTATCTCAGTGTACTCAGTGATGTAAATATCTCAGTGATTTCTCAGGAAGCGATGACTTTACTGAAGTATTACTCGGTAAGGTATTTCTTACAGAGTTATGGCTTTACTTATATATTACATTTTCTTTTGCAGATATATATCAGAGGTATAAAGTTTGTCCCCATCTTTCATTTTACTATAATCTAAAATATCTCTTTCTTCATTTTAGACCTGCTGAACGTTTCTTTTTACCTTCACTAGCCTATTTTATGCCAATAATTTATTATATTATATCTTGACTCTAATATTTCTGGGAAATTCTCAATGTGTTTCCTGGATCATTGCACAGAATAAATTATTGATGATTTTAGATGATTATTGTGAGTGTCCATGAACCAAAGAGACTTACTGGAGTTTATAATTTAGACATAACATTAGTAACATGATGTTGATGCAAAATATGGGCCTCATTTCAGAAAACATGTGTCTTTAGAAAAGTAATATAAGTGTATGTGTGTGTGTATATGTATATATAGAACAAATGTATACATATACTAAAACAAGGTGATAACCCTGCAAGTATGATAACTTCGTTCTTCGCCTCATGATTTGTCTACATAAGGAGTCCAAAGTGATCAGGGGACAAATGAGAGTTCATGTTTAGTGGGAATCTTACTATATCTACTCCTCTGGAAAGCAGGATGTCTAGACCCACAAGTTTTACAATTGTGAGGACGGAGGTATAAATTCTTCAGGTGTCTCTGGGAGTAATGGGGAGCAGAGACACTAACTTTCACACCAGGTGCATGTGATCTAATTATTGGTGACAGCGAAGCATATAATGTCAGATGGCTGAGCTACATACCAGATCCTAGGACTTTAACTTCATAGTAACTCCTATAGATGACTTACTCTAGCTCCTTAGCTACACCTTCAAGAGGCTATTCCAATGCTTCATCAGGCTGCCATCTTCTTGGCAATGTGGTATATGCTAAGAACAGTGGATCCATAATCATGTTCCCATTGCCACACTTCCTTGGCCATAAAATTGCCATGAAATTAGTCCATGGTGGTATTATTTGGGATCCCATGTCGATAAGTCACACACACTCTATGAGCCCATGGATAATGATGCTGACTGAAGTGCTGTAGACAGGAAAAGTGAGCCATACCCAGAATATCTGTCAGTTGTGGTCAGAAAGAATTGTTACCTTTTACAGAGTGAAAAAGTATTATCTAAACTATTTTTCACAAGCAGTTGTCTATTTTCTGTGATAACAAGAATTCTAAGATGCCCCCAAATATCTCCCCTTAATCCCTAGAGTTGTTCACAATGATGAGATATCAAGCCTGTGATGATATGACATTGGATGGGAAACGGCATTTTGCAGAGGTAGTTAAGTTGCTACCTCTTAAGTATCTATCTGTAGTTAACATACATGGATGTCAGTTACCTGCCTCAATCAGTTGGCTTTGAGTTAATCATAAAAGAACTTATGTAGGTAGACCTAACTGAATCATATAAGCCCTTTAAAAGCAGAGAGTTTTCTCTGGCAGGTTGCAGCAAGGGGGATGGTGGTCAGAGAAACTTGAAATAGGGGGACTCAACACAGTTTTTAGCTGGCTTTCTAGATGGAAAAGGCAGTGTTCGAGGCTCTGAGAGGCCCCTCTACTTGTTGATAGCCACTCTTGACCGACAGCCATTCAAGAAAAGACTATGCTTCTGCAATTAAATATTGAGTTCTGCTAACAATTTGCATGAGTTTAGTTGTGGATCTTCCCTAGAGCATCCAGATGAGAGCTGAGCCTGGCTGATACCTTAATCTTGACCTTGTGAGACCCTATATAGGATCTCACACTTCTGACTTGCAGAATGGTGAGCTAATAAATGCATATTTTTGTTTGTTTTTGTTTTTAAGCCACTGAATTTGTGGTAATTTCTTATGCAGCAACAGAATAGTGACACCTTCTCTTTTGAATCATGGTACCATGTTTGACAGCTCAGTGTTTTCCTTTTCTCCTCATTGTTCAGACATTCAGAAGAACCAGTAACTAGAAACATTTTGGCAAGAGGGAGCACATGCTGTTGGGACCAGGAAAAGCTTCCATGACTGCTACTTTCATGGGCTATTGGGCAATCACATCAGTTGTCAATGTCAGAGATTTGTTCATGTCTATGAATTAGTTATGTTTTCCACCTGGCTGTTTGTTGTTTCTTTTGCAGTTGTTTTATCATTGGTACTAGGTGAGGTTAAAGGTAACCATCTTCAGTTCAAGATGTCAAAGGATAGACCATACTGGTAGAAATTACTAATGACACACATACTATGAAACATTTACATGTATTTCCTTCCACTAGCTAAGCAACCAGTGAGCTAATGAGAGTGAGATGGGCAAGAAGGACATTGTTATGTTAAAATTGGTGTTAAAGCCTATCACTACCTCAGCTGCTTGGACTCCCCTGCTGGAATGTCAGTGACCTCTGCTAGAACTTTATTTTTATCCTTGTTCTGCTTAAGGAGATTAAAGTTTCCTTTTAGTATGTGCATCCCAGTCTACAGAAACTAAATTCAGCATAATCCATGAAACTTAAGGTGACTGATGCTCATATGCTCAATGTTTATTCGTAGTTTGCGTGGTTGAGCTTTTGTGCCAAATTCTTTCCTGGGGGATTGGAGGTTACACAGCTTGGAGTATTAGCAGACATCTCTATTAGTGCTACTACAGGCTTTGTCTCAAACACAAAATCTGGTTTATATTCCTTTGTGTTACAGGCTGAATGTGTTTCCCCCATAATTCATATGTTGAAGTCCTAACACCCAATAAGATGATATTTGGAGGTGAGGTAATTCGTAATTGATGAGGTTAAATGAGGTGATGAGAATAGTGGCCTCATGATAGGATTAGTGTCCTTATGAGAAGAGAAAGAGACACAAGAGTGTCCCCCCACCCCTTCCCAAGGACAGTCACTGAGAAATGGCCATGTAAACGCAAAGTGAGAAGTCAGCTGTCTACAAGCCAGGAAGCAGGCCCTCTCCATAAACAGAATCTGCCAACAGCTTCATCTTAGACTTCGCAGTCTCCAGAACTGAGAGAAATAATTGTCCGTTGTTTTTACCACTGAGTCTATGGTATGTTGTTATAGCAGTCTGTGGTGGTTAATTATATGTGTCTACTTGATGCACCATGCAGTGCCTAGATTAAACATTGTTTCTGGCTGAGTCTGAAAAGATTCTGGATGAGATTACATTTGAATTGGTGAACTCAGTAAAATAGGCTGCCTTCCCCAATCCGTTGAGGGCCTGAACAGAAAGGTGGAGGAAGGAAGAATTGCCTCCTGTTTCTTCGTGCTTGCCTATGTGAGCTGGAACATGGGTCTTCTGCCTTTTGACTGGGATTTACATCATTGACTCCCTGGGTTCTCAGGCCTTCTAACAGGGACTGAGCTGTGATTATTTCTTTCATAAATAATAAAAATAATAAAATAATAAAAATAAATAATTTATTTTCTCAAAATAAGTTTTAAATAGATACACTTATAAAATTTCTTAATGACAAGATTTTTATAGTTTAAAAAAGGAGAGGTGAAAATACTGTCAAATTCTGTCAAAACAAATTCACTTCAGGCGCAGGTGAAACATCATCTTTTACAAATTCTTTTTTTTTTTTTTAAATTTTTTTTTTTCAACGTTTATTTATTTTTGGGACAGAGAGAGACAGAGCATGAACGGGCGAGGGGCAGAGAGAGAGGGAGACACAGAATCGGAAACAGGCTCCAGGCTCTGAGCCATCAGCCCAGAGCCCGACGCGGGGCTCGAACTCACAGACCGCGAGATCGTGACCTGGCTGAAGTCGGACGCTCAACCGACTGCGCCACCCAGGCGCCCCTCTTTTACAAATTCTTAAACGGATCACACACATGACAGCAGTGGATGCTCACTGATAAACATTACTGTCTAACACATCAATTCTTACATTTTATGCCTACTTCCACAGTTCTGTCAGCATTCATTTTACCTGGGACCATCTTCCTTCCAAACCTTGATGAAAATCAGTTCATTCGCCACTGCCTAGGGGTCCAGTTATACCCTCCCTTCAGACTGCTTCTCTCTGTCTGCAAAATGACTGACCAGATCCACTGCCAAAAGCCCTGCCCACTGGTCAGTTTCTCTACACTTTATCTCCCAGGATAGCTTTGGATGGGTCTCTAGGATATCAGCATTCTATCTTTGACTTGCTCCAACATACTGTGTCAACAATCTGTGAGCGAGGCCCAGGAATTTTTTCTCATAGCTCTTCATAGGAACCGCCCACGAGGCCCTAGGTATGAGCTGAGAGAGAGAGACATTGGTGCAGTAGCATTAGATCATATGAGAATTGAAACCACCATTTATGCAGCTTACTTTTGTCCCCTGGTCTTCCTGGGTCAATTCTGAATATATCATATCCAGTGAAATAATCTTCTGAGGCTGCCCAATTCTTTGACTTAGTGGCACTGGCAAAATTAAGCTTCTGATAAGATTGATTGCTCAGTCACTTGATGTATATTGTTTAGTATCAAATCAGACCCTCTATCCAAACCTCCCAAAGATCTGGGTATTCCTAGATCTGGGTATTTCCCCAGTACAGAGTTAGTCCTCTTGGGCCATACATCTCTTTGGTAAGGACTAAAAAAGAAATATATATGTCTGTTTTATTAAAGCTCTTTCCTCAAGGATCTACAACACTTCCAAATAAAAGAGGAAGTATGAATACTCCCAGTCTTGTTTAAGAGGTCAGAATAGAAGAAGATGGCGGCGTAGGAGGACACTGGGCTCACCGCGTCCGCTGATAACTTAGATTCCACCCACACCTGCCTAAATCACCCAGAAAACCACCAGAAGACTAGCAGAACAGATTCTCCAGAGCCAAGCATAGAGGAGAGACCCACAGAAGAGGGTAGGAAGGGTGGGAAAGCGGTGCGCACTACAGACTGGTGGGAGGGAGCCGGGGCAGAGGGGCAGCCCGCCGGCAAAGCAGAGCCCCCGAGTCTGGCGGCAAAAGCAGAGAGGCTGGATGGAGTGTGTTCTGACAGCAAGCGGGACTTAACATCTGGAAGGATATAAGCTAAAGGCTCTGCTCGGAGAGCAGGAGGGCTGGGGGACAATGGGAGGGAGAGTTGTTGAGCCCCGGACCACAGAGCTTAGCTTGGCGGGGAACAAAGGCGCTCCCCAGCTCCATCTCCCTCACCCATCCCTCAGCCAAAATCCCAAAGGGAACCAGTTCCTGTCAGGGAACTTGCTTGCACCTCACAAACACCCAACGCTCTGCTTCTGCGGATCCATCCCTCCAGCAGGTCTGACTCCCTCCCAGTGCCACAGGAACCCTCCAGAAGCGGACCTCTGAAGGAAAAGCAAGCTGAGCCTGCTCCTCCCGCCCCTGTGCATCTTGCCTATGTACCCCAGCTAATACGCCAGATCCCCAGCACCATAAGCCTGGCAGTGTGCAAGTAGCCCAGATGGGCCACGCAGTCCCACAGTGAATCCCGCCCCTAGGAGAGGGGAAGAGAAGGTACACACCAGTCTGACGGTGGCCCCAGTGGTGGGCTGGGGGCAGACATCAGGTCTGACTGTGGCCCCTCCCACCAACGCAAGTTATTCAAGACAGCACAGGGGAAGTGCCCCACAGGCCCGCACCACTCCAGGGACTATCCAAAATGACCAAACGGAAGAATTCCCCTCAAAAAAATCTCCAAGAAACAACGACAGCTAACGAACTGATCAAAAACGATTTAAACAATATAACAGAAAGCGAATTTAGAATAATAATCACAAAATTAATTGCTGGGCTTGAAAAAAGTATACAGGACAGCAGAGAAACTATTGCTACAGAGATCAAGGGACCAAGGAACAGCCAGGAGGAGCTAAAAAATGCTATCAATGAGCTGCAAAATAAAATGGAGACGACCACAGCTCAGATTGAAGAGGCAGAGGAGAGAATAGGTGAACTTGAAGATAAAATTATGGAAAAAGAGGAAGCTGAGAAAAAGAGAGATAAAAAAATCCAGAAGTATGAGGGGAAAATTAGAAAACTAAGTGATGCACTAAAGAGAAATAATCTACACATAATTGGTATTCCAGAGGAAGAACAGAGAGGGAAAGCTGCTGAAGGTGTACTTGAAGAAATCATAGCTGAGAACTTCCCTGATTTGGGGAGGGAAAAAGGCATTGAAATCCAAGAGGCACAGAGAACTCCCTTCAGATGTACCTTGAATTGATCTTCTGCACGACATATCATAGTGAAACTGGCAAGATACAAGGATAAAGAGAAAATTCTGAAAGCAGCTAGGGATAAACGTGCTCTAACATATAGAAGGAGACCAATAAGACTCATGACGGATCTCTACTGAAACTTGGCAGGCTAGAAAGGAATGGCAGGAAATCTTCAATGTGATGAACAGAAAAAATAGGCAGCTGAGAAACCTTTATCCAGCAAATCTGTCATTTAGAATAGAAGGAGAGATAAAGGTCTTCCCAAACAAACAAAAACTGAAGGAATTAATCACCACTAACCAGCCCTACAAGAGATCCTAAGGGGAATCCTGTGAGACAAAGTACCAGAGACATCGCTACAAGCATGAAACCTACAGACATCACAATGACTCTAAACTCATATCTTTCTATAATAACACTGAATGTAAATGGACTAAATGCGCCAACCAAAAGACATAGGGTATCAGAATGGATAAAAAAACAAGACCCTTGGGGCGCCTGGGTGGCGCAGTCGGTTAAGCGTCCGACTTCAGCCAGGTCACGATCTCGCGGTCCGTGAGTTCGAGCCCCGCGTCAGGCTCTGGGCTGATGGCTCAGAGCCTGGAGCCTGTTTCCAATTCTGTGTCTCCCTCTCTCTCTGCCCCTCCCCCGTTCATGCTCTGTCTCTCTCTGTCCCAAAAATAAATAAACGTTGAAAAAAAAAAAAAACAAGACCCATCTATTTGCTGTCTACAAGAGACTCATTTTAGACCTGAGGACACCTTCAGATTGAAAGTGAGGGCATGGAGAATTATCTATCATTCTAGTGGAAGTCAAAAAAGAGCTGGAGTAGCCATAGTTATATCAGACAAACTAGACTTTAAATTAAAGGCTGTAACAAGAGATGAAGAAGGGCATTATATAATAATTACAGGGTCTATCCATCAGGAAGAGCTAACAATTATAAATGTCTATGCACCGAATACGAAAGCCCCCAAATATATAAAACAATTACAAACATAAGCAACCTTATTGACAAGAATGTGGTAATTGCAGAGGACTTTAACAACGCAATTACAACAATGAATAGATTATCTAGACACACGGTCAATAAAGAAACAAGGGCCCTGAATGACACATTGGATCAGATGGACTTGACAGATATATTTAGAACTCTGCATCCCAAAGCAACAGAATATACTTTCTTCTCGAGTGCACATGGAACATTCTCCAAGATAGATCACATACTGGGTCACAAAACAGCCCTTCATAAGTATACAAGAATTGAGATCATACCATGCATACTTTCAGACCACAATGCTATGAAGCTTGAAATCAACCACAGGAAAAAGTCTGGAAAACCTCCAAAAGCATGGAGGTTAAAGAACCCCCTACTAAAGAATGAATGGGTCAACCAGGCAATTAGAGAAGAAATTTAAAAATATATGGAAACAAACAAAAATGAAAATACAACAATCCAAACGCTTTCGGATGAGTGAAGGCAGTCCTAAGAGGGAAATACATTGCAATCCACGCCTATCTCAAGGAACAAGAAAAATCCCAAATACAAAATCTAACAGCACACCTAAAGGAACTAGAAGCAGAGCAGCAAAGACACCCCAAACCCAGAAGAAGAAGAGGAATAATAAAAATCAGAGCAGAAATAAACAATATAGAATCTAAAAAAATGGTAGAGCAGATCAACGAAACCAAGAGTTGGTTTTTTGAAAAAATAAACAAAATTGACAAACCTCTAGCCAGGCTTCTCAAAAAGAAAAGGGAGATGACCAAAATAGATAAAATCATGAATGAAAATGGAATTATTACAACCAATCCCTCAGAGATACAAACAATTATCAGGGAATACTATGAAAAATTATATGCCAACAAATTGGACAACCTGGAAGAAATGGACAAATTCCTAAACACCCACACTCTTCTAGAACTCAATCAGGAGGAAATAGAAAGCTTGAACAGACCCATAATCAGCGAAGAAATTGAATCGGTTATCAAAAATCTCCCAACAAATAAGAGTCCAGGACCAGATGGCTTCCCAGGGGAGTTCTACCAGACGTTTAAAGCAGAGATAATACCTATCCTTCTCAAGCTATTCCAAACAATAGAAGGGGAAGGAAAACTTCCAGACTCATTCTATGAGGCCAGTATTACTTTGATTCCTAAACCAGACAGAGACCCAGTAAAAAAAAGAGAACTACAGGCCAATATCCCTGATGAATATGGATGCAAAAATTCTCAAGAAGATCCTAGCAAATGGAATTCAACAGCATATAAAAAGAATTATTCACCATGATCAAATGGGATTCATTCCTGGGATGCAGGGCTGGTTCAACATTCGGAAATCAATAAACATGATACAACACATTAATAAAAGAAAAGAGAAGAACCATATGATCCTGTCAATCGATGCAGAAAAGGCATTTGACAAAATTCAGCACCTTTCTTAATAAAAAACATCGAGAATGTCGGGATAGAAGGAATATGATTACACATCATAAAAGCCATTTATGAAAAGCCCACAGCTAACATCATCTTCAATGGGGAAAAACTGAGAGCTTTTTCCCTGAGATCATGAACATGACAGGGATTTCCACTCTCACTGCTGTTGTTTAACCTAGTGTTGGAAGTGCTCGCATAGGCAATCAGACAACAAAAGGAAATTAAAGGCATAAAAATTCGCAAAGATGAAGTCAAGCTTTCACTTTTTGCAGATGACATGATATTATACATGGAAAATCCAATAGACTCCACCAAAAGTCTGCTAGAACTGATACATGAATTCAGCAAAGTTGCAGGATATAAAATCAATGTACAGAAATCAGTTGCATTCTTATACACTAATAATGAAGCAACAGAAAGACAAATAAAAAAACTGATCCCATTCACAATTGCACCAAGAAGCATAAAATACCTAGGAATAAACCTAACCAAAGATGTAAAAGATCTGTATGCTGAAAACTATAGAAAGCTTTTGAAGGAATTGAAGAAGAAATAAAGAAATGGAAAAACATTCTGTGCTCATGGGTTGGAAGAATAAATATTGTCAAAATGTCAATACTTCCCAAAGCTATCTACACATTCAATGCAATCCCAATCAAAATTGCACCAGCATTCTTCTCGAAGCTAAGAACAAGCAATTCTAAAATTCATATGGAAACACAAAAGGCCCCGAATAGCCAAAGTAATTCTGAAGAAGAAGACCAAAGAAGGAGGCATCACAATCCCAGACTTTAGCCTCTACTACAAAGCTGTCATCATCAAGACAGCATGGTATTGGCACAAAAACAGACACATAGACCAATGGAATAGAATAGAAACCCCAGAACTAGACCCACAAAAGTATGGCCAACTCATCTTTGACAAAGCAGGAAAGAATACCCAATGGAAAAAAGACAGCCTCTTTAACAAATGGTGCTGGGAGAACTGGACACCAACATGCAGAATGTTGTAACTAGACCACTTTCTCACACCATTCACAAAAATAAACTCAAAATGGATAAAGACCTGAATGTGATACAGGAAACCATCAAAACCCTAGAGGAGAAAATAGGAAAAGACCTCTCTGACCTCAGCCGCAGCAATTTCTTAATTGACACATCCCCAAAGGCAAGGGAATTAAAAGCAAAAATGAACTACTGGGACCTCATGAAGATAAAAAGCTTCTGCACAGCAAAGGAAACAACCAACAAAACTAAAAGGCAACCAATGGAATGGGAAAAGATATTTGCAAATGACGTATCAGACAAAGGGTTAGTATCCAAAATCTATAAAGAGCTCACCAAACTCCACACCCGAAAAACAAATAACCCAGTGAAGAAATGGGCAGAAAACATGAATAGACACTTCTCTAAAGAAGACATCTGGATGGCCAACAGGCACATGAAAAGATGCTCAATGTCACTCCTCATCAGGGAAATACAAATCAAAACCACACTCAGATATCACCTCACACCAGTCAGTGGCCAAAATGAACAAAGTAGGAGACTATGGATGCTGGAGAGGATGTGGGGAAATGGGAACCCTCTTTACTGTTGGTGGGAATACAAACTGGTGCAACCGCTCTGGAAAACAGTGTGGAGGCTCCTCAAATAATTAAAAATAGATCTAGCCTATGACCCAGCAATAGCACTACTAAAAATGTACCCAAGGGATGCAGGAGCGCTGATGCATAGGGGCACTTATACTCCAATGTTTATAAGAGCACTTTCAACAATAGCCAAATTATGGAAAGAGCCTAAATGTCCATCAACTGATGAATGGATAAAGAAATTGTGGTTTATATACACAATGGAGTACTACGTGGCAATGAGAAAGAATGAAATATGGCCCTTTGTAGCAACGTGGATGGAACTGGAGAGTGTTGTGCTAAGTGAAATAAGCCATACAGAGAAAGACAGATACCATATGTGTTCACTCTCATGTGGATCCTGAGAAACTTAACAGGAGCCCACGGGGGAGGGGAAGGAAAAAAAAAAAGAGGTTAGAGTGGGAGAGAGCCAAATCATAAGAGGCTCTTAAAAACCGAGAACAAACTGAGGGTTGATGGGGGGTTGGAGGGAGGAGAGGGTGGGTGATGGGTATTGAGGAGGGCACCTTTTGGGATGAGCACTGGATGTTGTATGGAAACCAATTTGACAATAAATTTAATATATTTAAAAAACAAAAACAAAAACAAAAGACCTTGAAAAAGGGCCTAGAACAAAAAAAAAAAGAAAAAAAAAAAGGTCAGAATAATCCTATGGCATTTTCCTATGTGAACAGTTTGTTTTTATTAGTGGAATGTATGCTTAGAAAGCTAATCATCAAATTGTCTGAAAAAGTCACGTGATCATATTAATAGATGCAGAAAAGCACTGAACAAAATTAAATGTGAAATGTCAATGTCAAAATTCTCAACTGAGTTGAGAAAGAAGGAAATTTTCATCTGATAACGAACATGTATGTAAAACCTATTGTTAATGCCATATGTGTTGGTGAAATATTAAATGCTTTCTCCAAAATATCAGAAAGTAACAAAGGAAGTCACATCCCAATAATTCAACTTTCCACTGGATATCCTAATCAGTTCAATACACACACAAAAAAATTCATAAACTTTGAAAATATAGACATGAAACTGCCTTTATGTATAGACATCATAATTGATAACATAGAAAATCCTAAGGAAACCATAAAAATGAAAAGGAACTGGTAATTAAATTTAGCAAATATAAAGTCAGAAAAGATAAAAGGACAACATAAAACTCAGTTAATTTATATATAATAGTAACAAGCTATTGGACAATAAAATGAAAATAAATAATTCTATCTGGTATACCACCAAAATATATGATACTTGGGAATACATTTAACAAAAGATATTGAGTATCTCTGCACTAAAGATGAAAAAAAAATAATAGAAATTAAGACAAAATATACTACATATATGTACATTTAAGATAGGTAAAATGCTAATTTTCTCTGTCATTTAAACTATAGATCCGATTTAACTCCAATTATAACTATGCTGATTTGATTTTAAAAATTGACGAGTTGCTTCATTAAGAGTAGTAATAAGGACATAGAATAGCCAATTGAAATAAAAAACAAAACAGATTCAGAGGATGTATACCGATCACAAAGTTAACTATAAACCCTCCTACATTTCCTGGTGAGAGTGTGAAATGAAATAGACACTTTGGACTTCTATTTGGCAAGTTATTATAAAATTAAACACACGACCACCTTATAACCCAGCCATTCCTCTTCCAGTTAACCGAGAATATGTACTCAAAAAGACTTGTACTCAAGTGTTTCTAGCAGGTTGATTACAACAGACTCAACAAGAAACAGGTCAACTGTTCATCAACAGGACAATAGGTGAACCTATATTGGGAGGGTAGGTTGTGATGGTTGATTCTGATTTACTAGAAAAACGCACAAGGAAACATTCTGGAAGGATGGGGATTTTCTATACCTTTATTAGGGTACTGGTTACCTAGATTTATACATCTTTTGAAACTCTGAATGATACAGAAGATCTATGCCTTCCACTAAATGTGTGTATGTCTGCATGTCTGACACTGTTTTGTGGTATGTATGCAAACCTTAGCAGAATAAAAAAAATCCTTTACAGGCACCTAGTTTTACTTCCCCTTTAAATACACACACACAGACACCATATGCTTTTATAATTAGGAAAAACTATTCTGTTTTATAAGTGATATTTTGGTAGTAAGACTTTTTTTAGTAAATGATACCTGAAAAATCTATTAACTATAGAAAGGCAAAAAGGTTTCATTTTAAGGCAAAATAAATAAACAGTATATTCCTGAATTACACGAATTGGATAAGTTATTGATGTGATTAAAAGAAAAATATTTTAAAATGTAAACATACTAATTTTCTATTGCATAACAATGCTAGTTTCCTACCACTACAAGTAATAAAGTATCATAAACCTAGTGGCTTGAAACAACACACATTGATTATCTCACCTTTTTTTTTAATGTTTATTTTTGAAAGAGAGAGATGAGTGGGAGGGGGTGGGGGGGTAGAGAGACACACACACACACACACACACACACACACACACACAGAATCCGAAGCAGGCTCCAGGCTCTGAGCTGTCAGCACAGCTGACAATGCGGGGCTGGAATACAAGAACCATGAGATCATGACCTGAGCTGAAGTAGGATGTATAACCCACAGAGCCAGCCAGGCACCCCTCTCACATTTCTTTAGATTATAAATCCAACACAGGTTTTACTAGGCTAACATCAAGGTGTTGGCAGGGCTGTTCCTTCTGTCGGCTCTGTGGCAGAATCTGGTTCCTTGCTTTGTCCAGCTTCAAGAGGCCACTTGTTCTTTGACTCACGGTCCTGTTCCATCGTCTTAAAAACAAACGAGCAGTTGAGTCCTTCTCATACTGTTTCACACTCACTGAATCTTTTGACTCCCTTATTCACTTTTGGGATCCTTGTGACTACACTGGAGTCACCTGAAAAATCTAGGCTTCTCTCCTTAAAGTCAGATAACTAGCAACCTTAATTCTATCAACCACCTTAACTCCTTATTGGCACCTGAAGTAATCTCTTCACAGGTTGCAGAGATTAGGGTGTAGATATCTTTCTTTGGCGGGGAGGAGTTTCATTATTCTGCTTACTATTAACACCCACATTCGTGTATAAAGTGGGAAATATTTACTTGTCAAAAGTTCACAAGTATTAGGACGAAAATCGATGAGTCACCAAAGCAGTAATTAGTAAAGGTTTACCTTTCACGTACCAAAAAGGCAGTATATAGACCTGGAAAAGTCACCCCACAGCACGGAATGAGGCTCAGTAGTGTATTGTTATAAGGCAGCTTATGAAAAAGCAGTGACTGTTTATTCTTCACAGTGTTTGCTTATAATATTAGAATTTCCTTAAATGATAGGGAATTGGTCAGTGGTTACCTCAGATCAACCTTGGGAAACAGTTCAGGTTTTGCTTATGATTTCCAGAGGCAGAAGCAAGAAATGATTCAGGTGAGGTTAGCCTTGCAAAACAAGCTAAATTAAGCTTGGTTTGGATGACTAAACTGGTTTTGTCTGCTCAGGGGATTTCCAAGGCTGGTCTGCTTTTTATTTTGAGGTAGTCTACAATTACTTTCCTTACTAGGTTTGTTTTACAGCAGGATAAAAATCCCATCTGTGAAATTCTTAGCTCTTATGTTCTGTTCCAACATGTGGCTCGCCTGTTAACTAGATACTTTTATCGTACATTTATATATGTCATATATAAATATTTATAAAACTTGTGTTATGCATACATATTTATGTATTTATATATCTATAATATATGTAAATGTAGGATACATAGAAAAGGAGATTTTATATATATCTACTTATAAACTTGTAAAGTAATTTTATTGTGATCTACAAACTGTTTTATAATCTTGTTTTATTTTAACTTGAGAGAAGTATATATTCCTAGAACCTAAATTCAGCATTAAATTTATTTAGACTATAGAAATTGTTGTTCTGAAATGCTAGGCATAAACTGTTAGATACTAAATAAAAGGAATCATATTGTAATGAAATTCAAATTTTCCTTAACAGACAAGACTCATGGGACACAGTATGCACTATTCTGTCAATTGAAGCATTACAATACTTCAAAACACAAGTTTAGCCTGATATGCTAAGTTGATATCATCACCAGATGATATTTATAACATGACATTTTATTATAGAGATTGCTTCCCCATTTGGCAGTCTGAAGCATCCCAGAGAAAAATTGAACAAATCTTTGGCTGTTATCAAATGATAACTAATTTTAATATTCAGTAACTTATTAGAAACTTGAAATAGCATAATTTATTATTGGATGTAACCATTGGGAAAGAAACTTTACAGCAAGCTAAGTCCAGAGATAGCAGGATTACAGTGAACTAATGCCTTTTTATTCCTTTTTCTTCTCTCGGTTCAAATGATTATAGTCCTGGCATGTAGTTTATCCTTGATGGATGAGAGGAGACAGTAAAGGAGGGGATGAACTAATAACAGTAAAGTCAGTATTGAATCAGAAATATACTGAGATTCTGAGAGAAATCAAGATATGTGCTTCAATCATTAGAGTTTGTCACTACTGAGATATGTTGGTTGATGAGCTGTCAATGAACCAAGAGAAAAAGGTTTTATAAGAAGCAACTAGACTTGCAGAAAAAACAACAGTTTAATACCCAAAGGACTCTGTATAAATAGGACTTATAAAGTAACAGTGACAATAAAGTTTGTAGATCAAAAGGGATAGAGTTTAACTTAATGCACAATAAAACAGCTTCTATATTTTCTGCTAGTATCTTTAAGTTCTTTATAATGACATTTAAATATGACAATGATTATCAGCTTTTTCTCTAAGAGGCATTACGTGCAAAACACAATAAACTATAGTAGGTAATTTTACGCTGAAACCAATCCATTTTATTTATTTATTTATTTTTAAATTTTAATGTTTTATTTACTTTTGAGAGACAGAGAGAGACAGAGTGTGAGTGGAGGAGGAGCAGAGAGAGAGGAAAACACAGAATCTGAAGCAGCCTCCAGGCTCTGAACTGTCAGCACAGAGCCCAACACAGGGCTCAAACTCACGAACCGTGAGATCATGACCTGAGCTGAAGTTGGCTGCTTAACCGACTGAACCACCGAGGCACCCCCAAACTAGCCCATTTTAATGTCATTAGTATAAATGTTTTCTATGGTCAGTTTAAATCAAGTGTGTATTTTATCCACAGTCATGAATAAGTGAAATCCACATACTTTCTGTGGGATTTAACTCACTTAAAAGTTCTGAACATCACATCCGATGAAACTTTTACTCGGAAGCTAAACATGGCTTTGGTTAAATGCTTTTTTTTTAACTTTATGAATAGAAAAATGGATTATTACTCATCTTCCCACAAAACAGAAAAACTAGATCATCCACATGACATTAATCAACCCTATTAATTCCTGGTGCTTCTCCAAAAGTTTCTATTATTGTCTAGTTCACTAAAATTTATGATGGATTCTGAGGTATTGTGTCTTTAATCAGGACTGTAATTACCTGTATGTATCCCCTTTTCTGAATATTCTCAAGAAATTGATATGTGATATGATTTACTTGTTAATCTGTGTATCCACAAGAAAGGTGGATTATTAAAAAGCCATCTACACTTGAGGTTTTTTGGTTTGGGAGACTTTCCCTTCAAGAAAACTGGTAATTTTTGTTTCATGGAGTAATATGTCTTGGATTATTCATGTTTATCCATAGGCCACACTCTTCCCAAATCCGTACTGCTGGATATTCTCCAAGACTGGTTCACCAAATCTCAGAAACAGAAATTTTCTGTTCATTTTAGTGCTAGGCCTTGCTCACAGTCTTAAAGCTGCACATTTGTTCTGGTGGCTCCAGCAGAGTAATTAATATTTTGGTGTAAAATGGGAGAGGGTAGCCATAGGAATGTGTTAAATCTCCCACATTTCCAAAATTGTTGGCTAGTCAGGACTGTATAATACAATGGGTGTTTTCCACTTGTTCCAATAGTAGTTACTTAAGATATAAAGAGGGTCATCTATTCAAAATAGATTTTTTTTGCATTGTTTTCCTCTAACATCAGTAAAATGTGTTAATAGATGACACTTAAAATTTCAAAACATATATGACATTAAAAAGGCGATCTTTCCATAAGAAGTTTTATATATATATATATATAATATAGAATATATATTATATATAATTCTATTATAATATTCTATATAATATATTCTATTTACATAATATATTGATTTTAAGTTATATTTTACATATAATAATATATTTAAATTATATTAAATACATTAGTTAATATATTGTTATATTAAGTTATGTAACATATATATAAAATAAAACCTAAAATCAGTTTATTAAATCATGGCATTGGTGCCCAAGGATAACTTTCTCCTACTTAGTACATCAAGTAAAAGTACACAGAATTCTGAGTAGAGTCCATTGAGTAAATCAAAACATGTAATTCATGTATGTAGTAGATTTTCAAGTAAATTTCATTGTGCCCCTAATATATAGTGGAAAGGAAATCGAATTTGGTGTCAGATATAACTGGGTTTCATTCACAGTCCCTCCATTTATTAGATCTTTAGAATATTTAAAGTGTTTAAATGTATGGAGGGTCAAAACATATCAGGAGTGAGTTTTAGTAACTAGAGACTAATTTCATTAGATGAAATATACTCTGTTCTGGATAGTAAAGCTGAATTAGATGTCTGGTCCAGCCTTACAATTTGGTCTATTTGTTCATTAGACAGATAGTATAGTCTAGTCAACACGCTAAGCATTTGAGATAAAGGAATGGGATTTGAAAGTCTCTGCTCTTGTAGAGTTTATAATCAATTTGATAAGAATGGAGTTAAAATATATATATATATATATATATACGTATATATATACATATATATATATATATATATATATAGTTTTGATCTGGATAATTTTTATTGACTGGACACATGTTCCATTTCTTCCTATACCTTCTGTATTCAATTCAAAACTTCAGTGTTGTTTTTTTTTTTATCTTTGATGAGTCAAAACAGAATTTTTAGCCTAATTTTAGCCTAATGCATAATTTTTAGCCTAATTTAGTCTAATGCATAATTTTTAGCATTATCTTTGGCATGGTATATGAAAATGCTGCAATGTAAAAAAAGGTTTGCAGACAGGAAGTGGCTTTGAAATATCTATTTGGTCCCTTCTCTAATGCTGCTCAAAAAATAAAATAAGAATGGAACACTTAAAATATATAATTTATCTTAATCTTCATCACATTGTTGACATAAATTTTTTAAAAAATTGACTTTATACAGGGATGGATAACAATGGTAAAGTTGCTTAGTGTAGTCCAGTGGTTCAGTTTATTTATCTGTGAAATAATGTATAATAATAAACAATAAATCATAAGAGATTGTCTTATATTTAAAGGAAAAAAAACAAGTACAATAGCTGACAGTATACATGGCATTTAGTTCATATAACTATTATTATGTGTTCAATAACTTATTTTTTTCTCCTCTCTTCCCACTCTCAGTTGGCAACAATTTATTAACTGCTATGTATTTGGTCCTATGTTAGCATAAGAAAAGTAGCCCAAAGACTACTGAGTAGACTGACAGATTAAAAGTAAATTTTTAGAAAAGTAAGTGACAGGAAAAAAAAAAAAAAAACTAGTTGTGGCAGTCTGGAATTTCTACCAAGAACAGAAATCTCCCATATAGCCTTTTAAAAAATATTTATTGGGGCGCCTGGGTGGCGCAGTCGGTTAAGCGTCCGACTTCAGCCAGGTCACGATTTCGCAGTCTGGGAGTTCGAGCCCCGCGTCAGGCTCTGGGCTGATGGCTCAGAGCCTGGAGCCTGTTTCCGATTCTGTGTCTCCCTCTCTCTCTGCCCCTCCCCCGTTCATGCTCTGTCTCTCTCTGTCCCAAAAAATAAATAAACGTTAAAAAAAAATTTAATTTATAAAAAATATTTATTTATTTATTTTGAGAGAGAGAGGGCACATGTGTTAGCAGGGGAGTGACAAAGAGAGAAGGAGAGAGAAAGAGAGAGACAGAGAGAGAGAGAATACCAAGCAGGCTCCATGCTCAATGCAAAACCCCATGCAGGGATTGATCCCATGACCATGAGATCATGACTTGTGCCGAAACCAACCATCAGAAGCTTAACCAACTGAGCCACCCAGGTGCCCCCCCCCCCATATAGCCTTTTTAAAGTATAAAGTTAAATTCTAGGACATTGCAAACTAGACCATAGAAAGATATTTGAGATTATAAAAAAAAATTTTTCTGGAAAATAGTACATTTTTACTAGTATTTTTATGCCTTATTCCCTTCTTCAGTGGATCGAGGAAGAAGAATTGGAACCAACAAATGACAGGAAATGCATAATCTCTCTTTTGCTTATTCCTTCTCTCTCACCCTCAACACAAATATTATCACATGTCTAATTGAAGATGCATGCCAAATTCACATTCTCCTTAAAAGTTTTTAGGCATACAGATTACGTTTTCCAGTCTCCCCTTGCTGTTATGTGTGCTTGTGATACTGAATTCTAACCAATGATATGTGGTATGGAATGAATGTTGTATCCCCCAAAATTTGTATTTGAAACCTAATCCACAATGTGATGGTATCTGGAGGTCAGAGACATTGGAAGGAAGTAGGCCATGAGGGTAGAGCCTTTATGAATATGATTAGTGTCCTCATAAAAGAGATCCCAAAGAGTTCCTACAACTTGTTCCATCACATGAGAATACAGCAAAAAGATGGCCATCTGCGAACCAGGAAGTAGACCCCCACTAGACACTGAATCTGCAGGTGCCATAGTCTTGGACTTCCTGGAGTTTAGAATTGTGAGAAATAAATGTTTATTTGTAAGCCATCCAGTCTGTTATTCTGTTACAGAGCCCAAACAAAGATGATATGTTAATGGAAGTGAAGTACAGTGTGCCTCTTTCAGATGTGTTTCTCTAATAGATACTATTACTGCAATACTTACCAGCTAAAAATAATCACTTATTTTTCTCAAATTTGGTGGATGCTTAGGAATTTGAGAAGAGATTGATTTGGCTGTTCTTGAATAGAGTGTTTCCTGAAATTGCAATCATTTGATCTGTCTTAGATCATTCACATGGCTAGTTGTTGATGCTGGCTGTCAACTAGAAGCTCATTTGAGAATAGTGCCTGGAACGTGTGTATGGGCTTCCCCAGTGAGGTAGACTCAGGGTGGCTGGAGTTTTCAAATGACATCTGCCTTCCTCTACTGAAAACATCTCAAGAATACCAGGCAAAAGTAAGGATTTCCTTTTTTGAACTGGCCTCAGAGGTCACAGAGCATCACCTGCACCCCACTGGATTGACTAAATGCCATGTAGATTTAGGGGGGTGGGGAGCACAAACCTCACATTTTGATAATATCCCCAATAATTTGGGGATATTGTTATAAACTTCCACACTTCTCCTTTTTCCTCTTCCTTTGGGTCTTCTGCATATTGTCCAGGAGGACACTGGAAGTCATAAGTAGAAGTTTGAAAATTCTTGCTTCAATCCTTGAAGAAAACTATGTGCAAGAGGAGTTGCTCACTCCTTCATTCCTATAACATAAGGAAGACTTAAGTTACTTTTACAAGATAGCATGTATGCACATTTTTACTGTGTTTGTTATAGCAGTTAGACTTTTCTAATTAGACACACGTACATGCACACACATTTTTCTTCCTTCCAAGACCTATTCTTTTATTTGTATTATTATTTTTACTCATTTTTTTAATGTTTTATTTTTGAGAGAGAAAGAGACAGCACGAGCAAAGGAGGGGTGAAGAGAGAAGGAGACACAAAATCTGAAGCAGACTCCAGGGTCTGAACCATCAGCACAGAGCCCAATGCAGGGCTCAAACCCACAAGCTGTGAGATCATGACCTGAGCCGATGTCGGTAGCTTAACAGACTGAGCCACCCAGGTGACACAATAGTATTCTTTTGTATATCTTTTTCTAATGAAAAGAGTTTTGGGTTGGGTGCCTGGGTGGCTCAGTCAGTTAAGCATCCAACTCTTGATTTTGGCTCCAGTCATGATCTCACAATTCGTAAGTTTAAGCCACGTGTTGGGCTCTACACTGACAGTGTGGAGCCTGCTTGGGATTCTCTCTCTCTTTCTCTCTCTCTCTCCCTCTCTTTCAAAAATAAATAAATAAACATTAAAAGAAGTTTTGGGTTTATAAACAACACACACTTTCTGTGAAATTCATATTGAAGGATAGAATAGGACATAATTAAAATGTATTTAAGCAAATGCTATAGCTTTTCCTTAAAATTTAGAGAATAACTAAGATAATTATAATGTTATTGTTACAATATTGATAAATGATAATTAATAAATTCTATGTAAGTTTTATTCATTTGATTGCTTTCCCATTTCTGCAGTGACCAGTATTTTGTTGTTTGCTGCAAAATGTAATTAAAGGCACGCTATGCTTAAATGACTTAGGAAATATAATACATTATCTCTATTTAATAGGACAATTTAGAATTAATTTTTGATTCATAATATAATTTTTCCATTTAATTGTTTGGTCTTTTTACTATTTATATTCTTTTTCAAAATGAATTTATATCCCCCTATAATTTTTGTAGAGGATTGAGATAACTCATGTAAAATAACACAGATCTAGAATATAGTCAGATTCAATAATTATAATTTTTATTAAAGTTCAACATCATTTAATATTTACTGAGAACCTACATTTTCCAGGCATATCTTACCTACATATACACATTAATCCACACAGCAGCTTATAAGTTAAAAAGACATTTTAATTATAACTAAGCAATAAGTACACTGAAATTCAGGGAATATAAATCACTTTGAAAACAAATAGAAGCATGATTGAAATAATTTTCTGCATAAAATTCTTGTTTATTTGCTCATATTAGATCTCCTCCCATTTTATCAGTTGAAATATACTCTTTTTCAAAGGCCTTTGAAACAATGAAATCATCTCCTTATCCCACAGCAGTGATTCCTTTTTTGTGAAGTTTTCATATAATAACTTATGATACCTATCATTCTTTATGTAGAATTCCATTCATGTGTATGTGTTTTGTACCAGTTTGTAGCCACTCTGAGGTCATAAACTGTGCTTTATTCTTATTATGTTGGCTATAATTATTGTTAGCATGTATGTTTCATATACTAAGTGATCAGTGCACATTTATTACTTAGATTTCTAAAATATGAAGTCACTTTCTGAAAGGAAAAAGCTATTGAGGAGAATTATTTCTTAGGAAGTTCTAAGATAATGAAAGGAACACTAAATTAATGACTTCTTTACCTTCTTAGGCAAATTCACTGTAATTATTTTTGTTGTGAATATCTGCATGAAAATTTGGAGAGTCTTGTAATAAAACTTAATTTAAAATGACTAATTATAATCATTAAATTCTTAATTGTTTGCTGTGTAACATTGATAACACTTTGTTGTGTGTTATGTATAAATGAAAATGTTTGCAAATAAATGTAACCACAGGGACTACTCTATTCGGCTAAAAATACCCACAAGGATGTATCAGGGACAGCATATCATGAAGCACACGATACTTCCCAGGGACCTCTTGAGGATTCTGAATTATAATCAGTTTTTCACTGGAAGCTGCCAAGAATCCCAAGTGTCTTCCTACTCCCCCAACTCCCCAGTTCCATCTTTCTCCCACATTTAGTCCCTCATGCCCAAGCACCTGCCAACCTGGTTAAGCTGGTCACTGATTCTCTTGATAAAGTTAAGCCAGTCCATCTAATGGCAGATAATACTGTCTTTGTGGGAAGTGAATTTCTTCCCTTTATTTCCTATGTAAGCGGGTAAACTCTAAGATTGAAACCTGAATGTGTTGGTCTTAATCTTCTTCTTCTCTTATCAACTTTTTTATTATCCTTTCCTTATTAAATGAAAAGTCTCAATTTCTGAAGGTTTACTTGGCTATGAGGGAAAGAGTATAGATTAAGAGGCTGTAAGGAATGGTTCACTTGGTTCAAAGCTAATTGCCGCATGACTGCATTTTGCAATTCAAATAAAGTTTAACAATGGAAATAAGTGAATAACATAGATGCCAGCATAAACCTATAGCTGATTAAAAAACAAAGAAATGAATTAGGCGGGAAGCTCATTCTAAATAAAAGTAAAATTGAGTATGCTTTCATCTGATAGCGGATTACGTGCTCTGTTTATTGAACAAACTGCGACTATATCAGTATTTTACACATACTACTCTATTAAACTGAATCAATGTGAAATTATGATATGTATATGAACCAACAGTCTTCTTAAAACTGTGCTTTTATTGTAAAATATTTATATTATTTCCCTCTGTTTTCTATTTTTCTTAATAGAAACCAAAAGGACAAAGTTTTCCTGTTAATTCTTGGTTCAGTTATAGCTAGTAGGAGAAAGAACCCTGAGTAAATTTTATATTAAGTATATATACTTATACTTATACATGTATATATATGCATATATTCACAAGGTAAGCCTTTTCTACTCATTAAATTATAAGTGCATTCAATAATAACATTTCTTTTAGGAAAACTATCAAATTGATATAGATTCCTTCCTATGAGGAGTAAATACATAATTTCAGAACTTTTCTTGATATACTGGCAGATAGAGGAACGAGTTCAGGGAACCATAAAAAAAGAAAAAAGTTAAGAAAAAGTAGGAGGAAAGCACTAACTTCTGACATTATATAGAGCAAATACACCTACTATAAGGTGTCACCTTCAAATATTACAGCGAGAACAACTACATTTCTGTCAAAACATTAAAGCAATTTAGTCTTTTCTACTTGGGTTTGCTCTTCCCAAAATAAATTCTGAAGGCAATGTAATAGAAACTATAAGAGCTTCACCATTATTTAGGAATCAGAAAACTGACATAAGACAAATGATTATCATTAAAATACTTCAAGTAGATATTATTTAAGATGATGATATAAAGGAGTTCCTTTAATCACAGATTTGGACCTTGGAGATCATTTCCCACCAGCAGAACCATTCATTGAAAATGGAGAGTTTATTCTCTGCCATGATACTCCCACCTTCAGCCCCCTGCACTGCTGCAAACCGGGCAGTAATCAAGGAAGGGAACCATATGGTGGAAATGTCAGTAGGGTTTAAAAACATGAATCTATTCTAAGATCAATCTATTTCCCTCACCACTCTATATGTGTATTTATATATTCAGTCATTTACTTTTTAATTAATGTAATCAGAAGAAACATTAGGGGTGCCTGGGTGGCTCAGTTGGTTAAGTGGCTGACTCTTGATTTTGGCTCAGGTCATGATCTCAGGATTCATGAGTTCAAGCCCCACATCAAGCTCTGCGCTGACAGCACGAAGCCTGCTTGGTATTCTCTCTCTCTCTCCTTCTCTCTATGCCCCGCCCCCCGCTTGTGTTCTCTCTCTCTCAAATAAATAAATAATAAACATTAAAAAAAAGAGAAACATTAAATATACTTATTATGTGCTGAAAACCATTACAGACACTGAGGAATCAAAGATGGGAAAGAACCACTTTTGGGTCTTTACAAAATGCTTTCCAAAATGTGGGCCATGAGAAACAGCTAGTCTCTTTAGGCCTCTAAAGTGGCTCACAGGCAGCTTGGCTTAAGAGGAAAGATAAGTAAAGACAATTGTTTTATAAACTTGATATGTTAGATTTATCTCAAGCATGTTTATGCTTTTAAAGGTGGAACATATACTACAAAAATTGAATGTATCAGTTGACATTTCATCAACAAGATACAGTTCATCTCAACCAATGTATTTTCATAGCATTTGCATACTATAGTATGCAAAAAAAATATACTATATTTTTTTTAAAATTACCATTGCTCATGTGTGCTATTGTGTTGCTCTAGGTTCTCAATTCACAAAATATTTAAATCACTCCAAAGTTGTTCAATTAAATGTAAAAACACATGTATTCATTTCACAGTTATTCAGTCTTCTAAATACTTATAAATAGTATTCTAAATACTGCAATTTAGAAGTTTAAGAAAATAAAATTAATGGAGAACTTACTGTGTACCCAAGGGTGAATATCCAACAGTGAACAAAATAAAGTTTCCAAATTATTGAACCTTTTATTTTAGTTGGAAGAAACACAATAAGTAGTTAAATAAGTGAATACATAATGTTTTACATAGTAATTACTAGAGAGAAATATAAAGCAAGGAGAAAGGATAGTCAGCAATAGAGGTGGATTCTTTTTAATGTGTTTTTTGTGGCACCTAGGTGACTTAGTTAAGTGCCAAACTCTTGATTCAGCTCAAATCACGATCTCACTTTTTTTTTTTTTTTTTTTTTTTTATGGTTTGTGAGATCCAGCCCTGCTTGGGGCTCTGCTCTGACAGCACAGAGCCTGCTTGGGATTCTCTCTCTCCCTGGGCCCCTCCTCTCTCTCTCTCTCTCTCTCTCTCTTTCTCTCTCAAAACAAACAAACAGACAAACAAACAAACAATAACTATGGTAATTGGGAGATCTCTATGGAAAGGTAATATTTAAGGACAAGGATAAAGAAATGGAGAAGCAAATCAAATGAGTTTCAGGGTAAAAATTGTTCAGTGAATGAAAAAGAGTAAGTGAGCCATCCCTGAAAAGAAAGTTGTAACTATAGAATATGAATTTGGATATGCTAGTGAAAAGAAATCATGTTGGCAACTAACAATGAAAAGGACATTAAGAAGAAAAATGTTGAGAAGATGAAAATACGTATTTAAAAAAAATTATTCCATTCAGCCATCATCTCTTGTGTTATGAAATTTTCTCTAATAGCCATCAAAATGTGGAGTCATTTTTCAGATAAAGCTTAGAGTGCCCTTTTAAGGAAGTCAGAGTTTATCCAGAATGCATATAAAATATTCCTTTCCAATATGAACTTGATCAACTTTGCTATAAATTGTTAAACCATAGCATCATCACTGAAGTACAATATGGGATGTTTCAAAAGTTTGTAAAACTAGTCTTGGCAAATATGTTTGGGGTGAAAAATACAAAGAGCTACTGTGGATATTAGTTTACTGATTAACACAGAAGATGCATACTTCTGTTGTCATCCATGATACGATGAAATGACTATTGCATGTGTGTTCTACTAGTTAACTACAGAGTTAGAAGAAATTACCAATGACTAGATTATAAACTGTTTCTTGACCCTGACAGCTAAATGCCCAATTAATTAACTCTGTTTACCATTGAAACTTCATGTTCTATGGCATTGAATACCTAATTCAGGTGAGTTTCAAGCCAGGTTTCTCTTTATCGCTCTCCCTGGACTTCAACCTTACTTTTGTTACATAATCAGGTGTTAAGACTGTAGGTAATGGGTTGGAGTGGTCAGTGAGCTGGGTCAGCCTTAACTGTACCACATGAATCTGATGAAGAGAAGTAATTTCCCCCAGCAAATTAATGATGGAATGAATCCAACCCTAGGCAATGGAACTGGTATGTTCTCATTGTACCACTTCAATGCCCAGTGCATATGCAACTATCAGTGTGAATGTCTAAATATGGTAGTTATGATAAGTCATCAGTAGGTTATTTGTCCACTCGTTGGTACTTAAAAAAAAGAACTGCACTTAAAATCTCCAATAATGACATAGAATTTTGGTAGGGGAATAAGCAGTTTCCTGAAAGAGAGTAGATAAAAGCAGTGTAGGACAAAAGGGCAGATAGGAACAGTAGAAGCCTATTGAAATGTCTAATAATGGCTACTGATATGTATTCTGTAAGAACGGTTATCATATTTTATTCACAATTGAGAGAAAAATCTCTGTAATAGTTTTTAAATTTTGAAATCAAATACAATAAAAAATTAAAAAAAATTCTATCTGATAGTGTGTATTGATTGAAATAATAGGAAATAGTCTTCACTGCTTTCCTGCAAGATGGACCTACATTTACACATAGTTTCTGAAGGAATCCTCTTATTAGATATTGTGGAATAAGAAGAAATCTGTATAAAATATATTTAGAAAAAAACTGCATATTTTACTTACACCCCTCTTTAAAGATTAGCAAAATCTATTCATATGGTTCTGCTAAGTAATACAGAAAAGCAATTTAATTTGCTTACCCGGAATTTCCTAAAATGTATTTGACCAAAATAATCTATTTTCGGGATTAAATTCCTGTGCAACAATGTTCCTTGGCATACAGTTTGGGAAAGACTGTTGTAGGCACTCTTTTGCTTGACTCTAATATAGAACTTTTGTTTCATCTGTTTTTCTTAACAGTGCAATTGGAATCTTGAAAGTGAAAGCATTGTTCACTCGTGCCAACTGAATTTGGCAGCTCAGAGAATATTTTCATGATGACTTTTGAAGCTAAGAGCTGAGATTTCTCTTGGTAAAATCCTATTTAATCATAATCTCTTAAAGCTTCAAAAACATCTATGAGAGCCAACGAATAGCCACAGGGATTCCAAAATGAATGCTTTTATGTGTGGGGTCCCATTGGATCCTGTAAACTTTTACCATATTTCCTGCCTCTGGATTTCGGTGCTCATCAGAACCGAGAGAGAGAGAGATATACACACATATATTTGTAAAATCTGAGATTGTATAAGTGAATTTTCTTTACTCCAATCTATCAGTAGTCTCAACTGCTAAACCTGTAGTTTTAATCCCATATCAAAAGTGAGTACTAGAGGGCATTTCTTCTGAAGCTGTCGAGTAAGAGTACAGACTGGACAGACTGATAAAATGCATTTTAAATGTGAAGCCATAGTTAGGTATTTTATTCATGTCGTTTTTGGGCTTTATCTGTTGTGTGCTGCTTCGCCCAGGTGGTAGGATGTAAACGTGGGATGATGGCATAGGTCAGGTGGATACTTGTGGGTATTTGAGAAGTATTTCTTCAGCTCAACAAAGAAACTCCATAATTCTGGGGAGTGTTTCAGCAAATCTGGATTTTGAATCCATATGAATTCATACAAAAATATTTATTTACTTCCCTGAAAAATAGTGTGGAAATGAGAAACATTTGTTGCTCAAATACTATCATAGCATGTGAAATGCATGTAATCACAGGAAAAATGTGTTCTTGAGAAAGAATATGCATTAGCCTTCCTCTACATGTCTCCTGCATTACTTCCTTTGGAAACGGCCATTGGAGCTGGTTATCTGAGGTCAGACAGAGCCAAACTTTGTTCTACATTCATTAAGAGCGATGGCTCTGGTGTTAATGTCCACATTTGAGTGCTGTTCCAACCTTGTCACTCAGGACAATTGACTTTCACCCTTGGATGCTCTGCTTACATATCAATAAAATGGAGGTAATAACAGAGTGTAGTGTGCGCATGGTTACAAATAAATGGGACACTGGGGAGCCTGGATGGATCAACTGGTTGAGCTTCTGACTCTTGATTTCAGCTCAGGTCACGATCTCACACGGTTTGTGGGTTCGATCCCCATGTTGGGATCTGTTCTGACAGAGTAGAGCCTGCATGGGATTCTCTGTCTCTCTTCTTCTCTACTTGTCTCTCTCTCTCCCAAAAATACATAAATAACATATAAATAAAGCAAATAAATGTAATACTGTATATAAAGATTTTGGAACAGTGCATTCAAAACAGAAGTGCCCAAATTACTGGTAACTGTTTTTATTACTAAAATTATCTTTCCCTCTAGCTCCTTTTTATACCTTTAAGCCTTATAAAGCTAAACTTTTAAATGCCTTCAAATTTGTCTGTATACCAGAGCCATCGTAAAGAGCTAAAAAAATATATAGTAAAACAAAAAACAAACCAAAACAGATCCCTGATATCTACCTGCATTCTTCATGAAGCCAAATATTGAAGAGAGGTTCCTTGTTATATGGATTGATATCATACTTTACTGATGAATCTTATACAAGATTCTAAAGTCAAGTTTACCCATTAAATATGTTAATTTGCCAAGTTATTTGCTTATTTCTACTTCCAGACAAATACTTCAGGTCCATTTTCTCATTGTCATGTGTCTGGCCAGTAGTTTTTCTTTCACAGATATGTTTGTTCCTCTCCCTTTGCTTGACAAAAATCTCACAGAAATTATAGTTTCAAAACCATTTAAACGTATGTGTTACGCACAGCACTTAAACCAACACATGTACCTTCTTTTAGTCAGTCGATTTTTTTCCTCCAAGCGATATGAATATGCACGTTTCCCCATGCTCTCAGTTGAAGCTTACCATCTTCTGCTTCAGATTCTCTGTGAAGTGTGAAGGCTCTCTACTCAGCAGTCTTAACATTATTTCCCATTATTCTTAGATACAAATTTTGGTTTTTTGGCAAAGCAAATCTTTGCTTCCTCTATGCAAGGATTATTTTAGTCATTCTCCAAAACTATAAATACCTTTTTACTCTTTCTAATTAGTTAAATGTATTACCTCTTTAAAAAATGTTTTTAATGTTTATTCATTTCTGAGAGACAGAGAGAGTGTGAATGGGGAGGGGCAGAGAGAGAGAGGGGAAGACCCAGCAGCTGAAGCATGCTCCAGGCTCTGAGCTGTCGGCCCAGAGCCTGACACAGGACTCAAATGCACGAACCGTGAAATCATGACCAGAGCTGAAGTTGGATGCTTAACCAACTGAGCCACCCAGGTGCCCCTGTATTACCTTTTTAAAATATGATGGCATATTGCATATTTTTCTTATTCATATATGTGGCCTGAAGTATGGTAGTAATGATTTAGAATACTCTGTTCAAGCATGATGAAGAACTTGACTGATTTAATACTGTTGGTGATGTTGCTGTTAAAGGTTGAGGTATCATGTTCTGTTGGGTAATATTCTGTGTTAATTATTAACCTGTAATTGTTTAACAGACATTCACTGAAGTGGAAATAACAGTAGTTTGACAAAACTAACCAAGTAAACAGGATGACAGAATTATTTAAGTGGGATGCAAAGAGAAGTTTCCGAGAGAAGAAACCACATATGAAAAGGCATGACAGAGCATAATATGTTAGAGATAGTACATTTTTTTTCTGAAATATAGGACATTGATATCTTTCAGAACAGTGTGTAAAGAGAATACAAGAGGTTAGAGAGGCCCAAAGTACTGTTTTTGTGCTTGAATAATTAATCCTAATCTAAGAATTAGAGTGCAATATGAGGCACTGGGTGCAGAGATTCTACTAAAATAACCCTATAGGTAAATCATTTGCTGCAAGTGAGACAATAAATGGTGCAGTGGGCCCTGTAACTCTTAATGTACCATTAAGCAGAATGATGGCCATGTTGGAGATTTAGCTAACAGCAAAGACCAAGGATTTGTAATAGCACTCATCAATATCATAATTGAATTTGGTAGGATGACTAGTGGCCCTCAAAAGTATCCAGGTCCTAATCACTGCAACCTTGTAGCAAAAGGAATTTTGTAGATGTGACAAAGTTAAGGATCCTGAGAGGGTGAGATTATTTTGGATTACCTGGTTAGGCTGTAAATGTAATCAAAAGTATCTTTATAAGAGAGAAGCAGGGGGGTTCTGACTACAGAGACAGGAGGCAGTGTAGGAACTGAAGCAAGATATTATGTTGCTGACTTTGAAGATGGAGAGAGAGGGGCTGTGAGCCAACGAATACAAGGAATGTAGCTTTAACAACTGGAAAAGGCAGGGATGTGGATCTTCCCATAGAAGCTCTGGAGGGAACACGGCCATGCCAACACCTTGCTTTTCGTCCAGGGAAACTGATTTTGGGTGAGCCTACAAAGTGTGATTGTTTTAAAAAATTTTTTTTGTTTTTACATTTTATTTATTTTTGAGAAACAGAGTGAGACAAAGTGTGAGCGGGGGAGGGGCAGAGAGAGAAGGAGACAGAATCTGAAGCAGGCTCCAGGCTCTCAGCAAGCAGTCAGCATAGAGCCTGATGTGGGGCTTGAACCCACAAACTGTGAGATCATGACCTGAGCCGAAGTCGGACGCTCAACCGACTAAGCCACCCAGGCACCCCCAAAGTGTGATTGTTTTTAAGAGAAGTGTGTTATTTTAAGCCACGAAGTTTGTGTTGATGTGTTATAGCAGGCAGAAGAAACAAATACACTGTATTTTTTTTTCTTTCAAGAAAGAAAGAAAAAAAATGGGATTCACTGAATTCTGATGAAATGAGGTCACCCAATAGAGTGGATCCAGAGGAAACCTAGGTTATTAGTGAGAGAACTAAACTGATGACAAAATAAGGTGGCTTATTCAGAACAAGTTGAGAACAAACAGTAGCTGGAGCTATGAAGAGGAGATTCAGAGAAAAAGGAGAGACCAAGGCAATGGAAGATTTAGTGGGTTGAAAAAAGAAGTTAAACCAGTTGAAAGAACTGGAGGAATACAGTTGTGTGGTAATCAAGAATTTGAGAACTCACAATGTGGAGCCCAGTGTGGGGTAATGGAACAGTGTTGGGCCCTCAGATTGAGTCAAGTCAAGGTGCTGAGAGTCAAGTATGCTATTTTTGATTTTCTTATCCTATTTCCTCTCAACTCACCCTCAGGTAACCTCAAATTAGCAAAAAAAAAAAAAAAATTGCTCAACTACTAAAAAGTGGAATGGGGTTCCTGGGTGGCTCAGTTGGTTACTCGTCCAACTCTTGATTTCAGCTCAGGTCAAGATCTCCTGGTTGTGAGACTAAGCCCTGAGTTGGGCTCTGCACTGATAGCATGGAGCCTGCTTGGGATTCTCTCTCTCCCTCTCTCTCTCTGCCCCTCCCCCTGCTCATGCTCTCTCTCTTTCAGAATAATAAACATTATTATAAATAATAATAAATAAACATTTAAAAAGTAGAAGTTGTGCATTTGATTACTCTATTTACTTAATTATTAAATATTATTTAAAAGTATTTGGGATATTATCTATACTTTAACAATGATAGAAAAAAAAGACTACATTAAAAAAAAGAAATTGGGGACGTAAAGTTCCTAAATAAACTGACTGTTTAGAAGTTTTAGTATTTTTGTGTTACTTCATTTTGTATGTATACAGTTTGCTGTTAATTAATTGAATTCTCTGTATTAGCTTATGTTTTCTTAAAGCTTGAATGTCCTCTCTCTCTCTTTCTCTCTCTCTCTCTCTCTCTCTCTCTTTCTCTCTCTCTCTCTCTCTCTCTCTCTCTCTCTCTCTCTCTCTCTCTTCCCTTAAGGCAATAAAGCCAGGGAACATTGGCATCAATTTTATCTTCTTAAAAGTACCAACATATTAAAAGAGGATTGAGAGGAGACTAAGAAGATTTATAAGAGGAGCAAGATTTCTAAAAGTGTAGCAAGAAGCAAACAGTACTAAAATAAGCCCTTTACTAAAAAGAGCCTTCTTATTCTTTCTGGCCTTTTGAGTCCAATTTTTCGTGACTCATCCTAGTGATTACAGCAAGAGTAAATCATTGTGCCCTCATATGCACAATTGGGTTGTTCTGGGTCAAGAAGTACTCAAATATAATATAGAAACTTCTATGCCCTTCTGTCATAGAGATAGATGTCCTATATCATGAAATGATGATTATTTCACATGCTATGAATTTCAAAGTTCTTAGGTAGGCATTTTCTGATCATATATGAATCTACTATACTCCAGTTCTCCCTGGAAGGTGGCATGTTGTCTACAGAGATTTTTGGATTATTTATAAAATCGTCAATAAGGTATAATAGTAAGATTTAGTAATATTACCCCTGGAAAATTATATAAAATTTCCTCATTTTTTTTTTCCACAAATGAGGCTGATGTTTCATTTTGTAACAGACAGAAATAAACTAGTTAAGCCCATTCTTGGATTATCTTTAATCCAAGTCTATCTATACCTAAATGAAGAAGGAATTAATAATCATTGAAAGTTAGCACTTTTTACAGGAATTTATCTTATAAATAATTTGGTGATTGCTTACCAAAAAAAGACCGTGAAGCAAAGAAAATGTACATTTTTAATGAACATAGCTTTAATCTTTTTACAAAAGTAAATACATTCTATTCAAGTTTTCTAAAGATACTAGAAATATATACAACATTGAAAATGTTAGTCAATACTTCTGTAGGTTATAACCAATATTAATTATTTTATAACTTTCTGTCTACCTATCTTATCTATTCAGTTATCTCTAACATCAACTTGTCTTACAGTAAATTCTGTCTTGAAACCTGGCTTTTTCATTTACTAGTACATAAGAGAAATGTTTACAGATGTATAGATGCTTCATGACTCTTTAATTTTCCATATTATACATAACCATAATTTTTAAAATTTCTGCTGATAAACATTAAGATTCAAAAAGACTTTTTATTTTATTTTTTTTAATGCTTATTTATTTTTGAGACAGAGACAGAGTGTGAACTGGGGAGGGGCAGAGAGAGAGGGAGACACAGAATCTGAAACAGGCTCCAGGCTCTGAGCTGCCAGCACAGAGCCCGATGCAGGGCTCGAACCCATGAACTGTGAGATCATGACCTGAGCTGAAGTCGGACGCTTAACCAACTGAGCCACCCAGGTGCCCCCAAAAAGACTTTTACTAACATAGACCCTACAACTTAAATTTGCTTGGAAAAAGAATGCAATGTCTTCACTCCATACTCTTGTTTCACTGTACTTTTCTGTGTGTGGAAATCATAGTTATTTTCCACTGAATTTTTCTGCTTTTGAAAGGGATTGATGAAGAATATTTGACATCACTAGCGTATAGAGAGAAACATCTTGCATTCCAAAACTCTAATTGACTTTACTATGAAATCAAATAAGATTTTAAAAAAAATTAGAGTATGTGTATGATCTAATTTCAAAGTTTTATTTTTCTTAGCACATGTACAATATAATTTTGAAGATTTTGTTTTGGGAGCCACTTAAATGTTGAATTACGTTGGTGAAATAACTTCCTGGGCCCAAGATTCTTGCCCAGGGTGGCATGTCGGCAAACTTAAATTCAGATAGTTCTCCTAAACACCGTGCATTCAGACAACGAGTCCTCAAATGTCAAACCAAGTCAGGGCTTTCTCATGACAAAGTTGACTATACGACCCCAGCCAATCACATATTTTCCATTTGTTTCTCTTGTTTTTTTTTTTTTTTTATTCTTTATTCTATAGAAGTTTTTTTGCCTTCTGCCCCATTCTGCAGCTCTCCCAGAGGAGACTGTATACTTCATAAAGTGTTAAAGTTTGTTTGTATCACCTAAATTGTGCTTTTAGTTGTTTTTTTGTTTTTAAAGAATATTCATTTGTATCAATATGGCCACAGACCTGTTGGTTGGTCATAACTGAAGTCATAGACAGCTTTAGTATAATTCAAATTCTCATTTACTCTAATGTGCTGCTTGCTTTCAAAATACAGGGACACAGATTTTGGAGCTTCATTTGACTTAATAAGGGTCCCTTGATCCCTATATACTATGTATTTTATGATCTCTTTGAACAGTATAATATGCATGGCTAAACAATATATATATATATATATATATATATATATATATATGTGTGTGTGTACACACACACAAGCGAATATAAGTGTATTAAAGTTACACGTTTATAGGATATAATTTAAAAAGGTTCAGAGGGAGTTTTTTTTAATTAAGTAGAATTATGGAATATACATATAATAATTATATACTCAATTATAAGTCTTGATATAACTCAAAAGGGAAGAAACTACAATAATTTTATTTTTCTATAAGAAGTAGGTAGGTGGGCACCAAGGTGACTCAGCCAGTTAAGCGACTAATTCTTGATTTCAGCTCAGGTCATGATCTGCCATTTTATGAGTTCTAGCCCCTAGACAGGCTCAACTCTAATAGCAGGGAGACTACTTGGGATTCTTTCTCTCCGGCTCTCTCTGCCCTTCCCCTCCTCAAAATAAATAAATAAACTTTACTTAAAACAAAAAAAGAACACTGTTCATAAATTCTTCTTTGCTTACAGTTATATTTACAACTTTGATTAAACTTCATGTCCTTCTTTAAAGGAAAGAAAAGGAGAATCCTTTTGGTGCCTTTCTAAATCACTTAATCCCTGTTTGTTTTTTTGTGGTTGTCTTTCCCTGTTTTCTGACCATGTTTCATTGTACTAAATCTGTCACATAGATTCCAAAGGTGGAAGCTGCCTGTTGACATTTTGTCAATGTATCATCCACCTTGAGCTATTGTTTTATTAATGTTTTCTACCTCATTTCTTTGTTTATTACTGATAGATGAGATACAAATAAAAATGTCAGATGGATGTCTTTGGGATAATGAGAAGGGACAAATCTCAGTAGAAATGATCAAAATAAAAAATTCTAACATATCGTGTATAATATAAATTTGACATCTTTGTGAAAATCCTGAATTTTCTATTACAGCTATTACCTAGGCTTTAGACTTGGTTTACATCTCAATAAAAAATACCAATCACTTTGGGCTTAAGAACTAGAGAATCAAGACCCAAAGGAATTTGAGCGAATAGCCATTTCTTTCTTTTAGAGATCTGGTCAATTTCTCAGGTTAAATCTACCTGTTGAGACAGGTAAAGAGGCTTTGTGGATAAGGAGAGACATTGTGAAGTGGAGTACTGGAGGAATCCTAAGTTGCAAAGGAAAAATGGAACCTCCCTGCATGCCTCTACTTAGCAAAATTATGACTTTATACTTTCTTATTTTTTAATTACGACTTTAGTTTGTTGACCATATATTTTCCTACGCAGACATTTATTTTCAATAAATTCTCCATAGTACCATCCCTAAACAAGGAAAAAGTGCCTGAAATTTTTCTTATACCTTGGTGTCCAAATTCTGCCTGATCCTCCTCTTATGATCCCCTGTCACACCTCTGCCTGTCAGCATCCCACAGCCACCTCTGGTTCTGTTTGCATTTGGGAATAGTCATTAGAGGAGAAGCTGACAGTTTTAGATGGTGTGGATGTTATGATTAAAGTGTAATGGAAGTAAGAAAGGATAAGAGAAATAAATAAAAATGTGGCGACATACATAATTATAGGTGATTGGAAAAATTAAATGTTAATAAAAGTTATTATATAGGCATTTTCAAATGTACAAAATATGTAATAATTAATATCTATTGAGAATGTGTCATGACTTGGTTTGATCTTAAGTGCTTGATATGTTTTTACTTATTTAATCTTAACAACAAACTTATGAAATAGACACTATAATATATCCAATATTTCTACAGGTAAGAAAAACTTATGTAAAGATTGTAAGTAATACTAACTGGAATTTAAATAAAAACTTGACACAAACAAACAAAAACATTGAAACCCTTAGGTTTTGCTCATATCAGACTGGCCCATTATGTTATATGTATCTTTTATTCTTCTTTTGTGCTTTTTAAGTTTCTAAATCTTGATAAGGGTTTTGGAGACTTAGATCTGTTTTCTCATATATTCAATTATATATATATATATATATATATATATATATATATATGTATATAATCATGGAAAATATAATTAATGGTTTAGTTAACCATTATTCCTGAAATAATTCATAACTCAAATATCTTTTAAGATCCAGTTCATTAAGAAATTGTACAGAAGTATTTAGATAGTATTTTCCAAACACTTTCAAGTCAAGACCAATATTTAAAATAAAAAATAAAAAATATGGCATAATACCTATATTTTTTATGATAAAAAAACATGAAACATGAAAAAAAAGGTGGTTATAAATCTAAAGTCAAACTGCCTGAACTAGAAAGCCGGCTCTGTTTTGTGTCAGTTTCTTAAATGTGGACATTACTTAAACCTCCCATACTTAATTTTCTCAGCCATAGAATGAGGGTACAATAATGCATAACAACCAAGGATGTTATGAAGATTACTGAGTTAATATAAATGTACAACTTAGAACACTGTCTGGCACCCAGTAAGCACAATCTAAATGTTTGCTATTATGATATCTGTTGTCAAAGATTACACTTGTGGAGCAGAAATAAAAAAAAGCACGTGCAGTCTAAATGCAGAGATCATAGCATTACTATACCTAAATCTCCCACCTTCATAACAAAAATCTTTCCCTCTCTCTCCCTCACTTTCTCTATCCTTCTCTTTATCTTCCTACCCCTCTCTCTCTTACACACACACACACACATACACACACACACACACTTGCATATACTCAATATATAAAACAAGTATTATTTTCTATCTCTATTTTAAAATTTAAGACACTGATTCAGAAATGTTAAATAACTTGTCATGGCTCATGAGATAAAACTAACAGACTCTTTGAGTTCATAGCATGTGTTTTTCCAGTTATAAATCTCCAGCATTTTTTGCAGTACCTGCTGGATATAACCATTCACTGTATTTTTGTTGAATAACAAATTAATTAAAGGCCAGCATAGAACTAGAACTATAACATAAGAAGGACAAATTTACATTATGTATATTTGCTAAATTTGTCATCAGAATAACAAGTCCTTGATACTAGATCTGACTTGATCTGGGTTTTGTGTGCTGAATAAATGAATCATTGGTTTATTCTGAACTTCATTTGGCATGTGTATGCAACTTAGCATTTACACCTCTAATATCTAGTAGCCATTTCATAGAGAGAGATATGATCATGATCTCAAAAATATCTTGAAAAATACATCACATTATTCAATTTAAATTTATATAATTTAAAAAGCTTCAGAGGAAGCTTTTTTAATTAACCAAAACTATGGAATATAAATATAATAATTATGTACTCAGTTATAAGTCTTGATATGACTCAAAAGGGAGGAAACTACAGTAATTTTATTTTTCTATAAGAAATGGATAGGTGGAGCACCAGGTGGCTCAGTTGGTTCAATGACCAATTCTTGATTTCAGCTCAGGTCATGATCTCCATGTTGTGGATTATGGGTTTTGGAACAGATTCTACTATTTCCTTTTATATGCTTTATACGCACACACACACACACACACACACACACATATACACACACATATACACAAATATATACATAGACACACATATATATAGACACATATATATAGACACATATATATATATATACAAATATACATACACACAAATATATATACACATACTTATATATATATAAATATGTAATCTATAGTTAAATAAATATATGTATATAGACACACATAAATATATATGTACACAAGTGTGTGAGTGTAAGAATAGGACCCAAAGGGTCAAGTTTGAACATGTTGATCATGCAGGACTAGCAGAATAACAAAATGAGGTAGCAAGTATACACCGGAGATTTGAAATGGAAGTGCAGCTATGTGAATACCCAAGACGTTGAAGTCATGGGCTTTTAGATTCTAGGTGGAGGTCTGAAACTGACATGCATGTGAGAAACATGATATTCCCCAAGCACAATGAGCTTCTCCTTTGACTTTCCCATCTTTATAAATAATAAATGCTGACAGTACTTAATTGAGTTGCTCATGTAACAAACCTGGAAATAATCCTTGATTCCACCTACTCCTTCAGTCTCACATCCAGTTCAGTTCCATCTGCAAAATATATCTCATTCCAAATACTTTGTTTCTTGTCTGCTGAGGTATGGCCATCGGTTTCTGATTTGTCATCTTGATTTCACTCCAGCCTTTGTCAATCCATACACAGTGTAGACAGAATGATCTTCTTAGGAAGTATTTTTATCTTATCACTCATTAGTGGTTTTTTGTTTTTATTTTTTTGTTTTTTTTTAATTACAGACTTCTAATCCAGTAGAGATTATTTTTTTCACTTAAGCAAGTGCCTTATATGACATGGCCCTGGCTTTCCTTCCAGCTATCCCCCTCATTTAATAACAAACTCTTGTGTTTTTTTAATTTTTTATTTTAATTAAAAAAAATTAAAGTATACTTATTTATTCTGAGAGAGACAGTGACAGCACGAGTCAGGAAGGGGCAGAGAAAGAGAAGGAGAAACAGAGTTCCAAGCAGGCTCCACGCTGCCAGCACAGAGCCTGATGTGGAGCTTGAACCCATGAAACCGTGAGTTCATGACCTGAGCCAAAACCATGTCGGATGCTCAACACCCTTAGCCACCCAGGAGCCCCCTTGTTATTTTTTTAAAGTTTTTTTTTTTTTTTGAGAGAAACAGAGATGGTGTGAGTGGGGGAGGAGCAGAGAGAGGGAGAAAGTGAATCCCAAGCAGGCTCCACACTGTCAACACAAAGCTCAGTTTGAGGCTCAAACCCATGAACCATGAGATCATGACCTGAGCTGAAACCGTGAGTCAGACACTTAACTGACTGAGCCACCCAGGCGCCGATTTTAACAAACACTTTTATCTCAGGGTCTTGCTGCCTGCTGTTTCTACCATGTGACGTGTCTCATTCTGCCCACCCTCGATTCTT
The DNA here is from genome assembly GCF_018350175.1 of Felis catus. Classification (NCBI taxonomy): domain Eukaryota; kingdom Metazoa; phylum Chordata; class Mammalia; order Carnivora; family Felidae; genus Felis; species Felis catus. Next base: position 175,635,308 of record NC_058371.1, read on the forward strand.
ATTTATCTTATGTAATTTTCTCATCCTCAAGTCTCAGTTTAAGCATCAAATCCTCAAAGATGCCTACATTCTTTAAAAATAGGTGTTTTATTTTATTATCTCCCACTTCCAATGACTTTAGCTCATAACACTCAGACATTGTGTAAGTAAGTTAATTGTGTGATGGTTCGTCAAAACCAGGTCTCCCACTACAGGCACTCACTTCTAAGAGTGAAAGCACTCATCCATCCCTATGAGACTTCCCTATGGAAGTCTTGGCCCTAGAGTAGATAGTTATCAAAAATTTATTGAATTAATAACGGTGGTCATTGTGAAAAAAGGGCTGGTGGAATTGATAGATGTCATTAAGTGCATAGATGGTTCTGGTATATTTCACATATTTGGGTGATCTTTCTGTGATCGTGAATTATTTCAGGTATCGGGGAAGTGCTGCAGTAGGTTAATGAGTTTGATGGTCTGAAATTAAGGGTTTGGAAATAAGATGCCAAAGAATGAGTGAGGCAGTAAGAAACCTAAGAATATGGGAGGCTGGGTTCAGATATTAGTGATTTCAAAATTGGGAAGGTTTCTGTTGTTGATACATTTTGCCATCTATCCAGAGGAATGTATGTATAAAAAGGAGCAAAATTCCCCACCCATGAAGCCCTCATACACGCCCAGTGTCTCAACCATGACACAAGCCCAAGTTTAGTTTCACTATTTTAATCAGGGCTTCAATTTCTCTCATTAAAGAAGAAGGAGATCAGCTTTGCATTTATGTCACTGAAGGGAAGGGAAATTTTAGTTACACAGAAGAGCTTGAAACTCCCCTTTATGTTAACAATTATTGCATCAACACTTTCTTGCAAAGAGATGTGTTTCCTGCCCACTCAGACACTAATTTTATAATTGAAATTTCTATTATTGATATTAAGAAAACTGAACCATGTGAAATTAAAACCTAATGCAATGTTAAAAAAATAATAAAAAAATAAAAAGGAGCAAATTTTATGTCCTGGATGAATGAGTGAGTAGGGGCTAATTGGAAATTTAGCATATGACAGAAAAGTAGAAGAGTGTACTAGACAGATGGCATGACTCTCAAAGAAAGGTATTTCGCAAAGCATGAGATAGAGTATTCTGAAGTTAGGGAGCTAAAAACTTATCAACTCCACTTCTACAGTTCAGGAAGCATATGACAGAAATAATAATAACAATAATAATAATAATAATAATAATAATAAAACAGCAATCCTCATTTTATGCTTAACATTGTGCCAAGAGATTAACACATCTCTTAAAGTCACCGACACTAATGAATGAAGTGTTATCATTATTAGTATTTACAGATTGGGAACCAGGGGCCTCAGATAAGGTCAGGTGGTAAGATCAGACAGCAAATAAATGGCAACCTTGAGAATCAAGTGAAGGAAGTGTCTGCAAGTTTACATCCTTAATTGTTATGCTACTATTGTCAGTCACTATGCCAAGCGTTCCATTTAATTAATAGCATTTGCAATAAAAATATATAAAAATGTAAAGTCTATTTATACAGATTTATAACTAAAACTATAGAGATGTAACATTGGTCTTGAATGTCTGTCATTGTTTCTCAGTATAAGGCTTGAATGTAGTCCTTTGGTAAGTGCTTCTAGGCTTGCTCAATGTCCATGTTGGCAGGATGGCTTCTCAGAGAGTAGAAGAACAATTTTATAGACTGATTTTTTTAATCAATCTTGAAAACATATTAATGACATAAATTTCATTAATTTCATATGCTCACTAAATGAGAACACTAAACTCAGGCACATTTTAGGTTTGAAAAGTTCAGTAAGAATAGAATGTTTTTTCTTCCAATTTTGCCATCTCTTTTTTAAACCCAAATAAAACCAAATATTTGAATAAATTTGGATTCTCTCTGTTTTTGCCCTTGCATTTCTGTTCTCACCTTTTGATTTAAGACTCTAAAAAGAGCCACAAGGAGGTTGCAACAGAAATTGTCCTCTTGATATTCCTGATTTGGAACAGAAGTTAAACTATATTAAATCTTATGAGAAAGTCTGCTTTTTGACATTTACAGCTCATTTTTAACAATTCAGAAGGTTTGAATAGGCTTCAGGTAAGCATCCAAGCTTATCCAGGGTGAACTTGAATTCTGAAACTTCTAAAGTTTCATCACTAGTAATCCTACCTTACTTTTGAAGATCCCAATTGTAGCATCCCAGTGGAAATCCTGGTTTGCCATTGTCAAGGATGAATAAAGTCATGTATTAGCCACTTCATTAATGAAATAGGGGTGGACCAACAGGAAAGTTCATTAAGAATTCACTGATGGAAAGAAGTATGAACATGTCTTAACAACGACTACATAATGTAAGATTGTGCAATTCAGCTAATGCATTTCAAAACTATACCTTAAATAAAGTAATAGTGATCCTGATTAGTTAAACTTGTCAACAGAATTGATATTTTTATGTCTACAGACTAATGCAGTCAATAGGACTTCCTTTTTTTTTAAATTTTTTTAACGTTTATTTATTTTTGAGACAGAGAGAGACAGAGCATGAATGGGGGAGGGATACACAGAATCCGAAACAGGCTCCAGGCCCTGAGCTGTCAGCACAGAGCCCGACGCGGGGCTTGAACTCACGGACCGCGAGATCATGACCTGAGCCGAAGTGGGAGGCTCACCCAATGAGCCACCCAGGCACCCCTCAATAAGACTTTCTAAGAGCAGATGCTATATGTAGAATAAATAAAATAATATGCATAATAAAGAATTACTTAATTTTTGCATACACATAATTTCAATGAATGTTAAATTGAGACATCCAACAGAGTGTCTCTCTGAAGTAAAACACACATATGTAACATACAATATTCTGTGGACAACACTGTTTCAGAGCAAGTTTGAGAGATATTTATGTTAGGAATAATTAAAAACCCATATAAGAATTGAAGTTTATATTCACCTTTCTAAGAGTGTTCACAGCTGCACTTCTAAAATCCTTACAACAAAGAAAAGTCAACTGATAAAGCTGTCTCAAATTTAAGTTCTTAGACTTTGGTACAGCTGAATGGAAAATATTTCTTTATCTTTGATTTTTCTGTCTTTATGTAAGAGTAAGGGATAGAAAAAGGTAAATCATCTACAAAGGTTTATTATGTCTTTTATAATTACGTTTATTCCCATATACTAATTAGTTTTCTAACTGGCTTAGGCTAATCTCAGGAGCTCAGAAACAACTTTCTATACCACACTTTTAAGCTCAATGTACTGTATGCACTTTTAAAAATAGATTTATAGGAATTCTAAGCAAAGAAGAATTCAGTGTGTGCATGTTCTTGTCTCTTTATTTTTCCTTTGAAGGAAAATCTTAGAATCCTGCTATTCTTTTCTTTCTAGTGGAGCAGACTAACATCTGTGCAATTATACAAACCTGCAAATTGCTTTTTTCCCTTGTGAGTTAATTGCTTCAAAATTATAATGAAAAAAGAATCCAAAACCTAAATGCAAAGTAATGTTAGGCAAAATTGAATGGTAAACATTCTGATTAACATAGAAAATTTAATGAGACTGTTTTGATAGGAAATCTTGAAAATAATGCAGGGTATCGAACTGTTGGCAAATATTTAATTTAATTAATGAATTTTTGTAATTGATAGTTGTATTTCACGTTAAATAGGTATTTAATCCCATTCATTTTCTTTCTGCTTTATAAATCAGACTACCCTTAGTAATCTGAGGGAAAATAAAACTGAGTTGAATTATGTTCCTTTTTTCACAGGCTAAGAAGAAAGAATGAAAACACAAGTAACTATTATTTTGATATATTTAAAATAGAAGAAAAACCAGCTAAAAGTATTGTCTTGAGGACAAGTTCATGTGTGGTATTTTTATGGTCTGACCTCTGGGTATCAGTCAGATGCTATCATGTGTCGTTTATGTCTCCCATTTCAAATTTTCAAAAATGAGCCATTTGTAGTCCTCATACAGCAGTACCTTTCTAGATGTTTCCTCCAGCCATTATTCCTAGATAATTCCTACTCACCTATCAAGTCTTTATCCAGATATTATTTCCTTCCAAATGATATTTCTCAAAACTTTAAATCCACTCTGTAAATACATTCTATGCAGCTGACTTTTCCTTCAAGTTTAGAGATTTCCTGTCTTCAGGGTATGGAGCATGGTGGTCTTTCTGAAATATAAATATATTTCCCTGATGATGATGAGTGAGGTTGAGCATCGTTTCATGTGTTTGTTGGCCATTTGGACGTCATAAGAGACTCTTAAATACAGAAAACAAACTGAGGGTTGTGGGGGTTGGTGGGTGGGGAAAATGAATGACAGGCATGAGGAGGGCACTTGTTGGGATGACTACTAGGTGTTGTATGTAAGCCAATTTGACAAAAAATTATATTAAAAAAATAAAATACAAATATAACCATATTTTTACTTATAATTTTAAAAAGTAGGAATAAACTGGAAACCACTTGAATATTCATAAAGGAATGGTTGAATTAATTATGCTATATACCTCGTTTGGATTTAATGTCACTATTTAACAAAGTGATTTAGATATTTCTTAGATATTGACTATTTATCTGGAGAGATAGTTATAATATTTAATTAAATGATGAGTGTCAAGTATGAGTAATTAGTGTAATATTAATATTTTAAAACCAACATGTCTGTATTTATGAACGTAAATAAAAGTTAAAATCATATTGACCAGATAATTAATCTGTTTATCTTAGAGGATGTGGTGTGAATAATGGTGTAAAATAAGACTATTTATTTTGTCTTGCATATGTTGAAGACAAGGGACCCCCAAAAGCTAAGGGAAAAGTTAATTACATAAAAATTATTCAAAAGCCACAATCCATGATCCAAGATTTTCAAGACCATTGCTAGAATAAAACCAATTAAAACCCCATATCATAGTCATGTGGCATAAGACCGGAGATTAAAAGATAAAAATCTTAAAAGCAACCAGAGAAAAAGACGCTCACATAGGATTTATAAGAATACAACGATAGTGGCTGAATTCCTACAAGAAAACATGAATAACAGAAACAGTAATATGGCAACTTTAATGTGTTGAAAGGGGAGAAAATCCTGCCATAGAAAAAATTCTATATCCCGCAAACATATCCTTTGGAAAGGAAGGCAAAATAAAAGCATTTTTATTCTAAAGAAACAGTGAGATAATTCCTTGCCAGGAAATCTGCCCGCAAAAAATGTAAAATGAAGTGATTTAGGCTAAAAGAAAATGACCAGATGGAATCTCAGATCCATAAGAAGAAATAAAGGACACCAAAATGGTAAATATACAGAGATGTTCATGATGTAGATTTTCTCTATTTAAAAATATAGTGCTGCTTTTAGAAACAATTATAATATTGCATTATGCGGTTTGCAATGTTTGTGGATATAATATATATAACAGTTAAATGACTATGAAAAGAGCATGATAAAACAGCTTTTGCAAATTTCTTACATTTTACATGAAATAATACAGTATTAACATTAATGGTTCTGATAAATTAAAGATGAATATTATGATTCTTCAGGGCAAAATCTAAAAGAAATTGCCAAAATATAAAGCTAAGAAACTAATAGAAATATGAAAATGGAATACCAAAATTATGTTGAGCTTAGAATATAAGTTATTTAGCATCTTCTTAATAAAAAATAAGTAACTAATTTACAATGCTTCTCATTGGAATCCCATTAATAACATTGTATGTCATTCATTGTGATGATGTTTCAATAATAATGACTAAATAGCCAGGAAAAATTATGGAGAAATTTAAAGTGCAACAATACCCTTTATAAAAATACTTCATTTTTTCTAAAACTAAATACTCTCTTTTAATATAAAGTTATATGATTACTAAAATTATATAAAAATAAAATGAAAATTAGAAATTAATATTCCCCAAAATTCCCCTAGGGAAGATTTCTTTTGCATACACAATGCATGTGGTAGGAGATTCAGAGGAAAGACTGAGATAACAAAATTAAAAAAATAATGTGTGTTTAAGAAGTGAGGAAATATTGTGGAATTAGAAAAGGAAAACTGAGGTTGCCATTCAGGAAAATTCTGGAAGACATTGCCACTTAGCTCTTCAAAAATCAGCCATTAGGGAAGAATGGTTTCTATTGGATTTTAAGAGATAGTGTACTGGCCAATAAGGCCAGAGGAGAAGGCACCCATGGCCTGATTCTAGGAACAGGTGAAATAACCAATATATTTTTACTTATACCATATCTGCAGAGCACGGTATAGTGACTTTAGATTTGTCAGAATGGAAACTTAACACAAAGGAGTTATTCAAATGACATGCAAAGTAAACTGAAATAATCTGATTTTGCCGTACTTGAAATTGTTTCTTCTTCAGTTATAAATATCAAAGGTTTTAAAAAATAAACCAGGACAAGTTCAAGTCTCTTGACTATGTCTTATCTCCTTCCATTCAATTTTTATAGTGTTTTCTATAATTACAGTAGTTCACTGCCATTATTATTAAATATATAAGATTTAAACTTAAATATTCAACCCCCAATGATTATATTTTTTTCTCTTTTTACTTTAGCATAATAAAAAATAAAACCTGCTCTTTCAGTTTAAAATTATATAGAGGAATATATACAAAAATACATTTATTACTTTAAGAATCCAAGTAGCAAAAGAAAAGGAATAAAATACAATAATAATAAAAAGACTAGCAGGTGGTTCTATATTTTTATCAGACATTTGATATCTTTAGGTTTCAGTTTTTTATTTTGAAAGATAGAAAAGAAGTTTGAAAGGGGGGGGCTTTTATAAAAGATTGGAGTTAGTAAATCCATGTGACTTGAATCTCCCCATTCTGTATCCAGAGCAGTCACTGTTAATTGATAATACATTTTTCACTGGTAGATCATAATAGTGACTCAAAATTTTCATATAATTTTCTGGGCTATCATTATCAACTATTTAGAGTTTCCAATAAAGATGAAACTTACCTCTTATTTATTGATAAGATGAATTATATAGTCTCTTTGTGGTCTCTTCCAAATACATTATACTTATTTTATAAAATTTATCATCATTGTATAAAAATGATCTCTTGAGATGTACTTAATTGCTCAGTGTCACCCAGGTAGTAAGTACCAGGACATGAATTCAATATAAATTAATCCAAATTAAAAGTCTGTACTCTGACTTATGCTACCTGTGATTGTCAATTTTATGTGTCAACTTTACTGGGATATAGGGGGTCCCAGATAGCTGGTAAAGCATTATTTCTAGGTATGTCTGTGATGGAGTTTCTGGAAGAGATTCACATTTGAATTAGTAGACTGAGTAAAGAAGGTGGCCCTCACCATTGTGGGTGGGCATGATATAAGCCATTGAGGGCTTGCATAGAACAAAAAGGCAGTAGAAGGGCAAATTTGTGCTCTGAATGGAGACCTTCTCCTACCTTTAGACATTGGCACCCTTGGCTCAAAGCCTTTGGACTTAGACTGAATTATACCACTGGCTTTCTTGATTCTTCAGCTCACAGATGGCAGATAGAATGACTTCTGTCTCCATAATCATGTGAGCCAATTCTTATGTTTATTTATTTATAAATAGGAGTTATATGTATATCTCCTATTGGTTTTGTTTCCTAGGAGAATATTAATATATTATCCATTTTAACTTCTTTAATTATTAAAAAGTTTAAAGTGACCCAAGGTAAAATTACAGTCATAATACTGTGCTTATTCTTAGCATCTGAAATTATGGCAATTTTTATAGTAATCTTTGAGTATATACTCTCTGTGAAAAGAACACCCTAAAATAGAGGTATATTTCTTTCTTTTTAGGGATTGTTTCTTTTTAAAATTCAAGGCTGTTGCCATCTGTTCATAACATTCTAATATTTTTTCATCTTTTGCAGTTGACCTTGCTATATGTCACTTGAGGGTTTGGAGAAACACACCTAATCCTCCTTTTTATTTTCTGCAAGTGTTTATAGGTAATAGCACTAATAGCTTTCATGCTTCATTAAGTATTATATTTAATTTTCTCTACAAATTCATATGATCTGAGCCATTAGCTGTCTTCTGAGCCTTTTATAGTTGGGAGTTCAAACCATCAATAATAAACTATTATAATTGATTTTCACAAAGCTGTCATCACAATTCAGAATTCAAAATCAGAGGAAATGATTAGTTTTAATGGCTTAATAATTAACTTTAGTAACAAATAGCATTTTTTGTTGGTTTCCCTGCTATGAGTCTTTTTCTCTTGAAGTTTTTCTATACCCTACACAGATATTGATACTTCATAATCAGTACTCATTACTGAAAAAATCAGCTTAGAATGACATGGAGTATTAGTGCTAATTTTCTATTCCAATCTTCCATCTAAAGCAGTTATCTACTTTAAAGCTTCCAGCCAGTTTTTCTGGCTCCTGAATGCATGTTTTATTTAGCTGGGATATTGAAAAACAGTTTACTTCTTGTAGAGTTATAATTAGTAGATAGTTTTGTTAACTTGAGGCTCTATTGGCTTTTGGAAACTGGCCTTGGTGTTTCCATTTTTATGAATCCCTCCTCTACTCAACAGTTCTCTAAAACTTACTTAGAAATTTTTTTCACCCTCCATAAGTTTCATACTTAAAAAGCTCCGAATTTACCTGGAATTTTTGTATAATTTGTGATTCACAAGTTCTTAGCATTTTTATATAAATCATAGTTTGTCTCAGTTAGCTTTGTATTAAAGAAAGAAAAAAAATGGTTCACAATGGCATCCAGGTCATTCTTTTTCTTACTTGCTATACAAAACATGTTAAGAAAAAAAAGGTAGGTAATTCTCAAACTCTATCTCCAACATGTCTTCTGCAAGAAGGTAGAGACAAAGAGATGCTAATTGATCTTCAATTTATTTTTTTCTTCATTGCTTTCTTCCTTCCTCCCTCCCTCCCTCTCTTTCTTTCTTTCTTTCTCTCTCTCTCTCTCTCTCTCTCTCTCTCTCTCTCTCTCTCTCTCTGCCTTTCCTTTCCTTTCCTTTCTTTCCTTTCCTTTCCTTGCAACTTATCACTCCATTTCAATAGTGAGCTTTTGCAGGCATTGTCTTTGGTGCAGAGGCTTCAGGTGTCTCCATAATTTTCCTGTAACTCCACAAAAAAAACCTTAAACCATAAAGGTAAGGATTATAAAATAGTTTTAGCACTTTCAGTATTTAAAATGTATAAAAGAAGGTAATGAGGATTTTAAATGTATCTAGAATTATTTTATTTATATATGACTAATATACTTTTATTTATTTCTTTAATTTTTTAATGTTTATTTTTGAGAGAAAGAGAGAGAGCATGATCAGGGGAGGGGCAGAGAGAGGGAGACACAGAATCCAAAGCAGGCTTCAGGCCCTGGGCTGTCAGCACATAGCCAGATGTGGGGCTCAAACTCATGGACTGCGAGATCATGACCTGAGCTGAAGTCGGACGCTCAACTGACTAAGCCACCCAGGTGTCCCACAACTAATATACTTTTGTAATACTCTTCATTATAAAGGCGGTAGCTTCTAAGTATATGTTTAGACACATATATTTTAGTACAGAGTGGTTAAACACATGAACTAGGAACTTAAAAAGTCAATTTGAACCAATACTTTAATACTCAGTTGTTATGTCATCTGGGGAATTTACCTAAGAAGATGAGAAAACACCTAGAGAAAGTAACACATGAGGCAAATTGCTTCTACTCTAAATTAGTGATTACCAGCTTCAACAAACTATCAAAAGTGTTTGGTGATCCTACTATATTTGTCATTTACTTTGATCTCCTATTTTTTGTAACATCTATCTCACACTTTACTCAATTTCCACCCCCTTTTCCTTCCTCATCCCAATAGATACTCAAACCTCTCGAAACTCCAAAATTACAAAAAAAAACACCCTTAATTTGCAAAAACCTAGTTTATGGAACCAAAGAGATGAGGGATTCCTGTCTCTGCACACATCTAAACATCTTCCTCTCCTGACATATTAGCTGCCTTCCCTCCAACTAAAGTAATTCCTTTAATACAAATGACATGCCTCAGGTCCCCTTTTGGCTTTCTACAATTTAAAATCTCATCAAAGGCAGGAGGAGAATGAGGTTTTTCTCCTAGAATACGGCAAAGTGTAGAGGCTTAAGAGAAGTGGTAACATAGTATATACTTTGTAGATTAAGGACTCCAGAAGGAAAAACAGAATGTGAGGATTTTTATCAAGTTTTACCTACAAATATTATACAGAGTAAATGTAATAAAAATGTTCTGGGCTTTGCATTGCTGGATATTCTCAGTTTGGTGTATGCCACTTTACTAATATCTCCTAATAAGTGGTATGTAGAACTGAATCCATATGTCCAACTGGGTTCAAAGAAGCTTGGACAAGATCTATACTCTACTTTTGGCCCCTACCCCTACCAATTTCACCCCTGCTTGTATGTTCAAGAACTGAAATTATTCCTCTCCATCATTCTCTGAGACCATACATCCTGCACAAGGCTCAAACTTCCTAATGTTATGTAAGAAATCCCCTTAGTTCTTCATGTAAAGAAAACTTTCCTCTGGGAGAGAATTATATAGTTATATAATTTCCTGATTGCAATGATAGTTCTGACAGTTGTTAGGCATTGACTCCCTACTCCTTGTCCGTGGATTTGAGCTTTATAGAGACACTAACTTGAGTTTCGAATGCCTGCGTAGCCCTGATCTGCTCATTATTGAGAAAAGAAATTAGTAGTTTTGATGAACTTGTCACAGTGTATTCTTGGATAGTGATATGATTTGCTTTCTTGGTAGGAAAAATCTCACATTGTGAGGGCTGTTTGATAAAGTGAATTTTTATTTATCTTCATTCTCATCTTTTTATTAATATGGAGTAGTATAAAATCTTTACTTATTTATACTTATTTAACCTAATCATATACATTTAAGAAAACTTTATCAGTACAGTATTATTCTTCTATGATTCTCCAATGAACTCTGTTCTTCAATAACACCTCCCCCAAATTTAGTGAAATTTGCTAGAAACAAGAATGCTTGGGTTATTTTATGGCCAATTTAATTCTTGACCTCTTCACTTACACTGTCAAAAATGTCAATTACAGTCAAAGGGCTTTTTTAAAGTTCTCCTTTTCGGTAAATTTAGGATAGGTTATTACTTTAGTCTACATTAACCTTTGGCCAAACTGTCATACCTCCTGAGTATAAAATGATTAACAATATGGCCCATTATAGCTTTCACTTTAAATAAAATGGAATAGCTTATTAAGAGAGTTGTTTTTAATTTTAAATGTTTTTAAACAATATATATATAATCTGGTAATTACATATTTCTTACTTATGTTTAGGTAAACCGTTTATTTTTATATTTGTATTATACGTCAAAAATGTCTGTGGTTAATCTCACTCCAAAACAACCAGCTTCCTTTGTCTTACCACCCACCCTCCGCCCCCCACCCCCCGCCAAAAACCTTCAATTTGTCTACTTTTTTTAATTGACTTCAGGATCTAATTATTAGATAGTTCATTTGCCAATATCAATGATTATATTAATTATATAATAGAATATGTGTTGTATTTATGACAGATATTATTCATGTATATATACTACGTGTGAATATATATTATTGCTTTCTCTATTCATTAATTATGATCTCATACTCAATGAAATATCATCTAGTCTTATATATTTCCTATTTGTGAAGACAGTTATGGACACAAGCACACTCAAGAGAACGAGGTGGCTATTGTTGGTAGTAGCAGCTGGTAAAAGTTGTAGTAGCTGGTAAAAATCTGACACTGGGTGATCACAAGGGCAGAGAAATGAATTGAATTTAAAGAGTATTGACGTGATACACGAAGGAAGTAAAGTTCTGTGTGTTCCTATGTTAGAGGTAATTTGAAAGCAAATACAGGATCAGCAAAGATGCAGAAATCATCACATTGCTGCTGGAGCCTGAACAAGAGGCTCCTCCCATTTTATGGACGCAGAAGTCAGAAGAAGAAATAGGGTCTGGGGTGGAAGTGGAAATATACTGAATGAGAGTGGAGAAAATTATCTTAGTCAAACCCCCAATAAAAAGACCTCTGAAAAGAGGCACTTAATTTGCAAATGCAAATATGCAGATGAGGAGAGCTCTGGAGGTGAGGCTGAGTCCTTGACTGCAATCCTCTGAGAGACTACAATGCACCTGCTGTGTAGTAAACTGGTGGGTGGGATAGAGTGGGGGCCAGCTTCCCCACTGACACCTCCCAAGCAAAATGTTGGTAATTACCTATGGTTAGGCCTGAACTAGCATGCAGGATTTGGGCCTGGTGTGAGACTCCTCACTTCCTTACTGGTGTGAGCTAGTCTTTCAGTCTTTTTATCTATGAAAAAAAAAAACCTACTTTGTAAATTGTATATGAGATTAAAATTAGGTAATATATATAGCATTTCTGAGCATGGTATGTATCCTAAACTGCATAAAGATGAGCTATTATTGGCTTCAAAAAAGCTGGAACTTTTCAGAATATGTCATTAAATATTAAAGGAGAAAAATTATAATTACATATAATTACATGTGGATATTAAAAGAAATAAAACAGCTGAAAGAATATAAGCTTGAGTATCATAATAGTTGGCTTTAATTGGCTGTGTCGTTTTGTATCTTAGTATATTTGTACTTTTGTTATATTTATACACTGGCCCAGTGGTTAAATTCAATTTTTCATGTCCCTTGATTTATATCAGCCTCTTCAAGATGTATGCTTCATTGTCAAACCCAGAATCCCAGAGCTGACTCTAAAAATTTCAGAATTTCCATGGTTGAAGCAAGAGATAGATTTTTATTTTCCAATTGAACTAGTGCCTACATTCTTACTCTCAAGCTCCTTATTTATTTTAAAAGACAAAACAGTTTTTCTAAGATTACTGTCAGGGATGAAGGCATTCTTTAGGAAGATAAAGGCTATGCTATGAATAGGTTATCTTCTATTCATAGGTTTGTAGTTTTACTCCTACAGACATAGTTGGGCCATGATACCTTAATACAATAACATAGAACTTAAAATAAAAAAAAAAGTAATAAATTGAATAGCATACATAGCACCTGACTTGACAAAGCAGATGATTACTAGGATACCCAAAAGTTTATATTATTATTTAATAGATAAAAGTACTTCCCACTGATGAAGTTTTGGGGTGATGGTGGGGTGGTCTGGAGCCGATGGCCAAGAAAGAATTCTTGAAGATGTCTTTGGTGCAAAAAGGTGATTTTACTAAAGCACAGGGACAGGACCCATGGGCAGGAAGAGCTGCAATGGGGTTGTGACAGGTAACTCATTATACACCCTCAGGTTGGGAGGGGGTCAGAGATAGACTAACTCTCAAAGGAATTTTGGAAGCAAGGTTTCCAGAACCTTGAAGATACTAGCTGTTGCTAGGGAAATGCCATTCATTACCATTTAGTAAAACCTCAGCCATGAGACCCTTTAAATGTATGTTGGGGGGGGGGGGCATAAGCTTGGAGTATGATTGCCAGCATATATCTTGGGGAAGTTGAGATAAAAGAAGTAGACTTACAGGATCCTTGAGGTTTGGATAATGTTAAACTAGGGTTCTCTTTTGCCCCTAGCAAAAGTGTCCTCATCTGAGACAGCTGAACTCCTAGTAGGAGGTCACCCTGCTGGTTTCAAGGGCTTGTCAAAGGACTATAGGCAGTAAGGGAATTTAATTTCTCATTTGCATTAGTTTCCCACATCACCATGGCAAGTACTTAAATCCCCTTCCCTTGTTCTTTGGGTAGCCATGGGTGTCCAAGGAATATCATACATATTCCACCTGGGGGGGGGGAAGTGGTATTTCAGCTGTATTTTGCCCTCAGCTTGCCCCACACTCCCTCATCACCCACTACATATTGAAAATTGATATGTTTTTTTAGTAGAGTTTACTATTATTTTTGCATACAGAAATATATATTGCTTTTTTCAATTGGAACTCATTTAACTGTTTAAAATGATATATGTATCTTTCTGAGCACTATCTTACATAAAGTAATTAAGCCTGTTTTCTTAAAGAGAAATCCTTAACAAAATGCTAGCAAGTAAAATCTATCTAAAAAAAAGTTCATAATCATTAACTGATGTTTATTTCAGGAAATCAAAGTTAGTTTAACATGTTAAAATCAATTAGTGTGCATTCCCAAATTCATAGAGTAAGGGGAGAATCATATGATCATCTCAATACGTGCACAAACATAATTTCCCCAAATTCAACACGTGTTGCTGATAAAAACAAACAAAAACACTTTCAGAAATTAGAAAAGGAAATTTCATTTATGTGATAAAGAATATCCATGAAAAATATAAAGTTAATATCATATTTAACTAATAAAAGACTGAATGCTCATGCAATTAATGAGGCTAACAGGTCCCATAATCTGCTGTCTGCAAGCTGGAGACCCAGGAAAGCATTTTTTGTAATTCCAGTCAAAAGTCTGAAGTCCTGAGAACCAAGGAAGCCAATGGTATAAATCTTAGTTCAAGGTCAGGAATGGCTGATGTACCAGCTCAAGCAGGCAAGCAAGAAGGGTGAATCCTCCCTTCCTCCCTTTTTTTGTTTTATTTAGACCTTCAATGGATTAATGGTTCCCATTCTGGGGAGAATAATTTACTAAATTCATTGATTCAAATGCTAATCTTACAGTCACACCCAAAAATGATCTTTAATCCAGATACTCCATGGCCCAGTCAAGTTGACATGTGAAATCAACCATCACACCTTCTTTCACAGTATATACAATAATTATCTGAGAATGGATCATAGCCTTAAACTTAAAAATCCTAAATTCTGCAAGAAAACATGGGAACAAATCTTCATAAACCCACAGGGGGAAATGATTCTTTACCTAAGATGCAAAGAACATGACCGCCAAAGAAAAAAAACAGTATTAGAATTTATCAAATTAACAAAGATTGCTATTTGAAAGACACTGTTTAGAAAATAAAAATGAAAGTTACAGAGTAAGATAAAATATTTTCAATATATCCAATCAGTGATTGATACCCATAAAGGAAAACTTTTATAGATCCATAGTAAGAAAGCAAACAACCATGTAAAAATGGGAACAGCTTTGAACAGATATTTTACAAATATGTGCTACAAAGAAAACATTTTGTTAAAAAATAAAATGTCAAACCTCAGGCTGGTAAAAATATTTGCAAATAAGTATCTGACAAAGGATTTTTATCCTGAATGTATAATTAACTGACAACTCCATAATAAGAAGACAAACAACCCAACTCAAAAAGAAAGAAGAAAAAAAGAGATTTGAGCACACACTTCAAGAGAAAAGATATATGGATTGTAATAAAAGAAAAAGATAATATATTCAATAGTAGAAGTCATTGGGGAAATATAGCTTATAACCACAATGAAATAGCATTTCACAGTCAATAGTTAAAGTTAAAAAGTTGACTATACCTTGTCAATGGTGTGGAGCACAGTATTCTATGGACTGTTAGTGGGAATATAAAATTGTATAAACACTTTAGAAAACAATTTGACTCTTATTTTTAGGTAATAATATGAAAAAAAAAATAAGTGATTTGTATACCCCAGTTATTCATTTCCTAGGTAATTGACCACAAGAATTAAAAACCCTTGTCAACATGGGGTCCTGTACAAATATATTCGTAATACCCTTATTCATATTACCCAAAATTTTAAGAAAAGGTAAATCTAATCTGTAGTGAAAAATAGAAAGCATTCCAAATGATTGTTCAGTCAGTGGATAGGGCAGATACACATAGATGGGGCACAAAGGAATATTTTAGGATAATGAAATGTTTTGATCACATGGGTGTTAACACATGAGTCAGAACTAATTCAAATGTGTATTGAAAATGGGTGTATTTTATTCTGTTAAAGTTTTACCTCAATAAAACTGATTTATAAAAATATATTGTCTAGAGTAAGAGGCAAATTATTGCCCATTAGAGGAATATTACATATTAAAAGCAGTGCTTCAATCAATTGCAATTAATATATTCTGGTTGAATGTTCTGGTTGAAATTAGAGATAATTTTTACAAATTATGTGACTTTAGAAAAGAAACAGGAATGCCATCACAGTTATTATAAACACAGAAATAATTTTGTGAAAAAGATACCTACATTTTCTAAGCAAAACAAAAAGACAATTTGCAAGTCCTAATTACTTGAACTTTTTGTAATGAATGGGTAACTTATGATGGCTGTGTTACACATAGGGTTAGAGTGCCTAGAATTAACAAATTGAAAAGCAATAAAGGTTCATTTTCCCTTTTTTTTTAATTTATGTAAAACTGAGCTTCTGTTGCAGGCACAACTGAAATACATAATAATTTATTAATTATTTCAACAAAGGTTTGATTGTAGAATGTCCACCACGCAAAGGGCTTGCTAATGATGACTGCATCAATGTTAAATAATAGTAGATGGATAATGTAAGCATAGACATATAAGTAATGAATTCACATTCTTGCTTGCAGTCTTCAAATAAAAGTTTGTGACTGGTCCCTGGTGGTTTGATGAGGAAGTCCCAATACACTCATTCAGTGTCAAATATAACCCTCAAAAATGTTGATTCAGGGGCTAGAAAATGAAAAATGATTTTTATCATACTGTTATAGGAAGGAAAATTTTCTTTGAATAGACACAGTATAACGTAGTACAGAGAATTTTGGATCTGATTTCAGAAAATTCAGGTTATAGGTGTGGTTCTTTCAAAATGGTAGCTGTTTACTTTAAATAAGTAAAATGAAATCAGTGTCTCATCTCTTTTGTCTATTCTCTAATTTTTAAGGGTGGGCATAAAAATGGATGCCTTGCATATCATATAACATTTGTTGATACATGAAAGCCATTTAGGATCTGTAAGACATTGTCAAATTCCTCTTGCATTTTCCTAAATAGAGGCTGGCCGGTCTCTGCAGCAGGTAGTCCTTAGTGCACACCTGATTCCACCAAGGACATGGTCGGTCCTTAAACTTGGGCAAGTTACCTAACCTCCACAAAATAGGGATTATAGAAGTATTTTGAAAATTACATGAGTCAATTCAAACAATTTTTTACCATTGCATTTGGTACATTGTACATACTCATTAAATAGTATTGAATATTATCCCTATTCATCATTACAAACATCGTAACTTATGTATTTTAAGTCTTCTATTATCTAGCACATTTCCTTGTACACAAACATGTATTAAAATAAATAAAAACTAGGTTGGTAGATGAAATAATACTGATTGTTGAATTTGTGTGTGGTTTTGATGTATTGGAATGGATGATTACTGAAATCAAATATCCTTCACTTATATCTGCTGCAAGTTGTAGAGATTCTTCTGCATAATTTCATTTTGCAAAGTTAACTTGCAATAGTAACTAAAACTATTTTACTAGGATAAAAGTCTTAAGGGAATAACTCACTTTAGCCAGTCTTCTTTAGGATTCTTAGCAATAATACAGACTAATCAACAGAGTTAGAATTTGGAATCCTAAATCTTGGAAAACTTATTTCATAAAATACCTTTGAACTCATATACTATCAACTCACATAGAAATACCCTTTTCTCTGTGTTAGGGAAAAATCTGTTATATGATGGCCAACAGGACTGATAAGGGAATTTCAGTCCCTGCCTGAAGATTTCCCTTCCAGATTCTTGTTCCCACCCTTCTTGCCTCAGTCACCAAATTACTACTGTTGGGAAAATAAGTAAAGTTCTGCACCATAAAATGGCCTAAGGGACTAAAACAAGCTCTAGTTTCTACCTTAGAAACTCCTCTTCAGGGTTCTTCCTGCCCTGTTTGTGAAGTGCGCATGAAAGCTGCCTGGAAGGTGGAAGATGACGCTATTAATTACCCTGCCCACCTGCATTCGGGGCTCAGATCTCTGGAGAATGATCTCCTCTGAGCCCACCGGTGTAAAATAAACCTCCTTCCTTCCAAGATCTCTGAGTGCCTCTTGCTTCTTCTACCGGGCGATCCAGACCAGCTTCTGTAACATCTTGATGATCATTTGCTCTGTGGATAATGCAAGGCACTCAGAGCTACTAGCTCAGTCTATACTTATATATTTTTCATTATTGAGATTTTTTTTCAAACAGTAATGTCTGAAAAAATGAACTTACACATTGTTACAAATACCAGTGGATTTTAATTTTATGTGAATGTAAAATAACTGGAAAATAAAATGTTAAAACATCTATTTATATGCAAAAATTAGGACACTTTTTGAAATAAAATTTGATCCAAGACCACGTATGCATACATGACATGCATCTTCCAGTGTAATTATTAATTTATTAAAATTTTTAACGTTTACTTATTTTTTTAGTTTCAGTGCAATTATTAAAAAAAATGTTGGACTTTAGGCCATTACTAATTCAGCTTGTATATAAGAATAAATGACAAAGGCAGTAATTAAGGTGGAAATCAGATTAAGGTTTTCAATCAATGATGGGTAATAATTTACTGTTGAATACACTACCTTGCAAAGTCTACTCATGGGCAGTGATAGTCACTACATCTCCCGACTCCAGCTATTGTAAGAAGAACTATTAAGGAATGTGGCAGGGATACTAAGAACTATTAAAATGTGAAAAGATTTGCCGTCTTGGAATCAATGTCAAGAATGGCACCAATAAGGTAGTTGTGGAAGAAGTTGTTGCAGTGTTGCTAAGTTAAGCAAAGAGGGGGATTTGCACGGTTTGTTTAAAAGAAGAGGAAAAAAGAAAATAAAGCAAACAGAAACAAAAGTGAACTACTTCTACCAGAACTACACATAACAATTTCACAACGTTTATTAATTCTCCAGAACCTCAGATGTTTATCTATATATACCTTATATTTTACGATTTATCTATTTCTGAGATGGTAATAGATGGTCTAAGTTGAGCTCGTAAGCAAAAATTGACTTAATATTTTAGAAATAACATGTCAAAAATGTAACCTGATTTCTCTCAACTTTGTGTTGCTTTTCTTTTTTAAAATTTTTTTCAAGTTTGGACATCTCTCCTGTCGCTGTTAGAAATGCATTGTAGGGGCACCTGGGTGACTCAGTCGGTTGAGCTACTGACTTTGACTCAGGTTATGATCTCATGGTCATGGGTTCTAGCCCCGCATTGGGCTCTGTGCTGACAGCTCAAAACCTGGAACCTGCTTCAGATTCCTGTCTCATTCTCTCTTTCTCTGCCCCTCCCCCACTCATGCTCTGTCTCTCTCAGTCTCTCAAAAATAAATGAATGTTAAAAAAAAAAAGAAAAAAAATGCATTGTAATTTTTAAACAATATTTTCTGTTTTTCTGATTTGAAATGAATTAACTTCCATAATTAAAAGTTTTAATGAAAAGTTCTGAAGAAGAATGAAGTTCTCATTGACATGTCTACTACCGATATCTACTATTAACAGATCAATTGGTGTTTTTCATGAATATGCAAATATATACATATAAATACTTCCATTTTCAAAGATAGAAATCAAGTTTGACTACTCTTTAGCAAACCTTAATCTTTGTGTGTATATTTAATAACCAATATTAATTTAATATTTCTTACAGTTATTATTGTGTAGGTTTGAGTTTAGTCATGAAAAAAAAAGGATGTTTTAAGCTGGTCGTTTGCAACTCTGGGAGTAGAGGTTAGAAAAAAAAAACCTTGAACTTATACTTTGGTTACACATTGGATTATAGCATTTACATATGTATCAGAGTAAGTTTTCTATTGCCTTTATAAAGGCAATTTTCATGCATTTTTCATCAATTTATAACTTTAGAGTTTTAGATTTTATACTTTCATGTAAGTCATTAGAGGAAATAACATTCCATATTACTCCAAATATTTCAAAGTATTTTTAAGCACACATTTTTGTTACAGAGTTTTATATAAAATGAAAAAGTAGTATCCTATAACAATCTCATTTAACTTAAAATTAAAATATATGTTATTTCTAGTTTTATTTATTTTATTTTATTTTAAAAATATTTTTAATTTATTAATTTCATGAGAGACAGAGAGAGAGAGAAAGAGAGAGCATGTATGCATGCACACGTGTGCACACATGAGTGGGAGAGGAGCAGAGACAGGGAGAGAGTATCCCAAGGAGGCTCTACACTGTCAACGCAGAGTCCGATGCTGAGCTTGAACTCATAATATCTTGAGATTGTGACCTGAGCTGAAATCAAGAGTCAGACACTTAACCAACTGAACCACCCAGGTGTCCCTATATGGTTATTTTTTTTAATGCAATGAATATGACCTAATATTAGTAGTCCATACATTATAATATATATTTTACATTTTTTGTGCAATATATATTATAGCATTATATATGTGTCTGTACATGACCTCTTCTATGCATTTCTGAAATCATAGTTGACAAAGAAATTTTGAAAGTTGGTACCTAACAACTTCAAAGTAATTGAGAAGGACCAATGGATCTCTGAAGAAAATTATCAAAATCATTGGCCAGTTCAACAATCAGAAGTACATAACAATTATAATTGTTTGAAAATGAGCATAAAAATAAAGCCTTTTCCTATGAAAGATTAGAAATTAAGAGAAAAAAATAGGAAGAGAGAAAAGAAAGATAAGAAAGAATGGTGGAAATAAGAGGAGTGTGGAATACAAAACAGAGAGCCATGAATAAAAATACTGAAGTTAAGGACTGGGTTTAAGGTAATTGGCTGACGTGAGTGGAGAAGCAGATAAAAAGCTAAGAAATACCTAGTGGTGAAAGAATAGGAGACAGGTTAACTCTTTGTACTTTTGGGTTAGGTGATAAAAAAATAAATAACTCTTTAATGTGCAAAACCTCTAAAGTTATCATTGCCCGATGCTAGAAAGAACATTCTGTGGAAGGTAAGATAGCAGTATGTTTTTCAGATGAAATGTGTTCATGGGGACATGTCTTTGAAGGCATGTGTGGATGTTTAGGTAATTTAATGTTATAAAGAAGCAATATATATACTAAAAACATTTTTTGAATACTACATAATTTGAGCTTTGTGATAACCTTTTGATTAGGTATAAAATTGTGTTTTTGTTTTTTTATGATTGTATTATGCCCTAAGGATTTGGGTATATCTGAATCTGACATATAATATACTAAATTATGAATAATCTCTCCAGTATGCACAGGGCAGACGTTTCTTCTTACTGGATCCATGAACCCAAAGACCATTTACATAGACTTTTATAAAATGAAGACTGTATGCAAAAAAACTGCATTTATTCCAGTTAGGGTACCATTTTCTCCCTGATGATGTTTGAAAAAGATGAATTTCTTGTTTTTTCCCACTTTACAACTCTAATAGATAATCATTTGTTTGAGGCCAGATTCCGATAATTTTGGACAACTGTACCTTCAGTTTATTATCACTTTCCAAATGGACATCAAAAAATAATATATAAAAATACATTGTAAACACCCAAAAAACAAAAGGACATCTGTCTTCCACACACTCATTTATCGGGAAAAGCAAAGGAGTTTATGATTTCCTTTAAGTAATTCCAAAAGGAAAAAAGGAAAGCAGCCCTTTACCTGGCCTCCTGTGTTTCGTGTACTATTCAGAATTTGCGTTCCAATCCTATGAAACTATATAGAGTTGCCAGTTGAATCCCAGCATTCTAGATATTTTAAAGGAAATTTCTGAGATCAAGGTAAACCTTTGGTCTGATTACAAACACCATGATTTTAGTCCACTACCTTTTTTTTTTTTTTTTTTTTGCTCTCAGAAGACATACTAGTAACTATAGACCGCTCCTGCTTGCTTCCTGGTCATTATAGGGTGAAATCTAAGGTAGGGCTTCCTTGTCTTCTTAATCCACAGTGACTGAGTTGTATTTTAGACCTCACCATAATCTGACCTTTTTTAATCAAGGAAATAGAAGTCAAGAAAATAAAAATAGTGCAATAATCAGGATATTGGGATATCAAATTGGGTCTCTGATACCATTAACTCTAAAGCTTTCACAGTTTGGCTTTCAGTTAAATTTAGGCCCGGAAGTTTTTGATATGATAACAGCAACAATAAAAAATCTTGGAACAATTCTAGTTAAAGTAAGTAAAAGTGGATTTCATTAAATTGGATTTCATTAAATTCTTGGATTAATTGGATTTCATTAAATTCTTTATGAAAAAAACATAATTTTTAAAATGACTGCTCAAGTTTAAAAAATAATATAAATAGTTAAGATGGTTTCTAGAGTATAAGAAATCGATATGATATTTGATTTAATAATGAATTGGGCAGGAGTTTTATGTTTTCTTGGCCAGGAAGTCACATTCACCTTCGTGAATTATAAGCAAGAAAGACAGATGAACAAATTGTTGTTAGGAGACTTTTTGAGAATCTGAGGTTCATAGTATGTCCCTGGTATATCACAAAAGCTTTATTAAATCTGTAGTAATATTCTAGAATAAAAGTGGAATAATCATGGGGTTCCTGAGTGGCTCAGTTGATTAAGTGTCTGACTCTTTATATTGGCTCATGTTCTCATGTTTCCTGAAAGTGAGACTGAGCCCTGGGTAGGGCTCTTCTGACAGCATGGAACCTGCTTGGGATTCTCTCTCTCTCTCTCTCTCTCTCTCTCTCTCTCCCCGTCTTTCTGCCCCTATACCTCTCAGATGCTCTCTCAAAAATAAACATCTTTTTTAAGTGGAATAATCACAAAAGACTAAATTAAATTTCACAACACTGTTTAAGAAGCCAGGGTTTACTAACAAAAACGTTTCCCTAAGAATGTTTAAATTTAAGAAATGTTACTTAAATAGTTGAACTTTAGTTGTCAACTAAATTTTCTTATAGACCCAGGCCCTGACAAAAATGGTTAAGAAGGGAAAAAAAAGGCACTAGTGAATGGCTATGTGCTTAGTATATTTATAATTTATATATGATATATACCCTGGGTAAAATAGGTTCCAGAAATGGAAGGGCAGAATTCAGAGTGGAAAAGGTCAGAAATGTTTTTCGCAAATGGCATGGCCTGTAGGAATGAATATGGAGCGTCTGTCCAGGAGAAGCTGTATTTTTCCTTTTTGTCATTGAATAGAGTACACTCTGCATAAAGACTGTAGGATTCCTCTGCTGCTAATTGTGCTCCTCTTACTTGCAGTGTGACAGATTATTGGCTTCAGTGGAAATGGCTGGAATTCTCTACCTTTAATTAAAGCAATCTTATTATTTCTCTAGAGTTTCATTTTATTAACTTTTCGACATAGATAAATGTAAAGAATTAATCACGCACTGTATCATAGCTAGCACATATTTTTGATTTCAACAATTTTTCAGGGAGTATAAATTATTTTAAGAAAGGCAGGCTATAACCAATGATTATCAAAAAACTATCTTAAATCATTTGTTACTTGATATTTAATGCAATAATATTTTGTATCAAACTGTATATGCCCCCAACAAACAGCTAATGACAATGTGATAAGTAAATATATTAAATAATGCTGAAACTAATACTTGAGGCTGAATTTTTTTCTTATCAATCAAAAATTCCATGGGGCCACATGGATCCAGTATACTCGAGTATTTCGTGGGGCTAAATCAGCATTCATTCTGACCCTGATTTAATAACCATATGGACAAGAGCACTAAATTATTTTACAGAACTGTTGATGCTAGAAGTAAAGATGCTATTATAGAGCTTTTAATTTAGTGCGTGATCAAAATTTGAAATGTAGCAGAAAGATTTGAAGGAGAAATTTAAACATTTTAAGTATCTGACAATATCTAATTAGGGCACATATATGTTGAAATTGGACGGAAAGATTTTTCTAGGTGCTTCCTTCAAAAATATAATTTATTTCTTTATTCTGTAACATACACATTTTTGAGGTAATGTGTTTTTTTTTTTTTTGAGTACTGAGTGCTGATTTTAACTTCTTTTTAGAAATAGTTGCATTTGGTTTTGCTAGGAAGTTTGCTAAGTTGAGGTTGTTTTTAAAGTACTATTAAAGTGTCAAGATATTTGAAAGTATATGTAGCAACTCTTAATATAGCACATTAAAGGATATTCATAATTGGTTTGCTAGATGTTGTGTGGATATTAAAATATGGAGCACAACAAGAGAGCAGAGGATGGGCTGCTTTAATGAATCAATTCTTTAAATGGGTAGAAAATATACAGGCAACAACCTGGAAAAGGATGTTGCTTACTCCTTATTTACGAACATGTTGATCCTTTAAAAACAATTGATTCCACCTTATGAAATGCTTTATATAAAATGGATATGACTATTTTATATTATCTTGTATTATATAATGGATTCCATTAGTATTTGAGACCCACTTACTCGATACTTACATGTGTCAGAGATTTTCTTTTTTTTTTAATTTTTTTTTTCAACATTTATTTATTTTTGGGACAGAGAGAGACAGAGCATGAACGGGGGAGGGGCAGAGAGAGAGGGAGACACAGAATCTGAAACAGGCTCCAGGCTCTGAGCCATCAGCCCAGAGCCCGACGCGGGGCTCGAACTCACGGACCGCGAGATCGTGACCTGGCTGAAGTCGGACGCTTAACCGACTGCGCCACCCAGGCGCCCCTGTCAGAGATTTTCTTAAGTTAAAATAATATGAGAGTCTCTTCCCTCAAGATTATTACTTTTTAGTAGGGAAGGTAAACATAAATCATATAAATAAATATTATTTATATATCCATTTGATAAATGCAAAATTAAATATTTGCATTATTATAAATATTTATTTCATGGAAATGTATGCCAAAATAAATTAAAAGGCATCTGAATTAACACAGTTTAAAATTTCCTTTACGGATTCATATTGCTAAATTAAGGCTTGTATTAAACCAAATAGCAACATAAGTAGCCATCATAACTATAATTTTTTTTTGTGGGGGAGAGATTGATTATCAATCTCTTTTTTTCTTCTCCTAGTTAGAGGTTACTGGGGACTATTTGAGCTGATATTAGTGTTTGTATTGTTTCTTCTTTTTGCCTGTCAGCTTTTGTGTTCCAAACCCATGTGCTGCCAATATTGATCTCTGGATGTCTATAGGTGTGTAAAAGACTTGGATCACAGCAGATAAAATTCTCAATATGTTTAAAGTTGCTTAAGTTCAATTTTAAGTTACAAGATTTGTAACACACACACAAACACTCATATTCCTCTCCTTTTATCGTGCTGGTTTTAGGTTGGAAAACTGGCCCAACCTCTTTTGGCCACACTGGCTGTATTGAAAATAGACATTACGCTCTAGTGTTTTGTTTTGTTTTGTTTTGTTTTGCTTTGTTTTGTTTTGGGGGGGGCAGTCATTACATGCCACCGTCAATCAAATTTGTTTTTCTTATTTAACATCTTCAATGTGTATACCATAACTAGCTGGTTTTAGGTATATTCATTGAATGGGTTGTAATGGTGGAATCAAAAATACTCAATTTAGAAAAAGAGAGATAAACTTAAAATGGTAATTCAGAATCAAATGAAGCCAAATTTCGCTTAATATTCAGTTTTTAGTATAGGCCTTCCAGTGGATTCAACTTAGCCCTTCAAATCTGGTGTGGAGTGCTTTTATTTTTGCCTATTTCCTTAGGAGGTGTTTTAGTTGTTTTGGTAGCCTGTGTGGGATTGAGGGTCTCATGGGAAGATGTTATAAATCTTGCTATTTTATGTTCATTTTATGGATGGAGGTGGCAAAATGCTATTGAAAGTGGACAAATTTACAAGATAGAAACCCATTAAAATGTCAGATTTACTAATATCCTATTCACCACATATTTCAGATTTAAAAACAAAAGAAGAATGCGTATTCTTTCTTTTTACAAACTAACCATTCTTGATGTCTTTGTATAAGTTAGCTAAATAAAAATGGGTTTTTGAACTTAATATGATTTTATCTAAGTGAAATTCAAAATAAGTGTACTGATATCACTCTAAATATATTATTTTTGAGCACTTTTAACATTTAGAGAAGTTTTATTGATTTTGTTGACTGATCTTTTATATTAATGTGTTTCATAAATATAAATATTCTATATTTATATAAATTATATATTATATTTATATAAGTATATTTTATACATTTTATTTCATGAAATAAACTGGTGCTATAAAATTAAAACTGGAGAAATAGACACTATCTAAATTCTATTACAAAATCTTGAAAATAAAAATGAATGGGCATTACAGTGCAAATTTAAATATGTTATAAAGGTTTATATCTGGTAAATGTGAGCACTAATTTAACAAATATATTAACCTATGAAAGAAATCTGTATATAATTTTCTCCAGGTAAATGTAATAGTATTTTAGACTAAAGGTTGAAAATTGGCTTTTAAATCAGAGTCTATCATTGTGACCATAAGCAGTTTACTGCTGTCAGGATCATATCCTCATTTTTATAATTCAATTGAAGAGGTTAGAGTACATAAACTATATATTCTGCTGAAAATCTGAGCTTTCTCTGAGTCTTCAACTGATTCTGGCTCCACATCTCCTTTTTCAAAATATAAAGTAAAGTAGTCCAACAGGAGTGCTCTATGATTTTTTTTTCCTTTTAAGTATCTTTATTTTTAACTGTCTTCCATATGTTTAAAATAAGGTATCTTTTTAAAGATACTTACTATTTTAAAGTCTAAAAAATATATCTTTCAATAGTGACCAAATGTATTTTCTTAGTATATCTCTTGTTAAGTTTTTGTGATTCAAAATTAAGTTGACCAGGGTGATGTTACTACTTGATATATAAATTATGCCTACGACTTACACTATGCCATCCACAGTCAACAAATTTATCAGTAATAGGAGAGGAACACTTAAGAGCATTTATTTAGTATGTATTGTCCTTGCATTGTGTCCTCCCATGGTGAAAGGGGAAGGGGAACTCTGTAGTCTCTCATAAGGGCACTGATCTTATGCATGAGGGATCCACCCTCATGACCTAAACACCTCCCTAGGCCATATCCCTAAATACCATCACACTGGGTATTAGGTTTCAGCATACGGATTTTGGGGGACACAAACATTCAGTCTATAGCATAATGACCAAAGAATAGCATATGATATCTCTTCTGTACCATTCCACGCAGAAAGATGTAAGGCAGGGGAAAGGAAATACCAGAAAGTTTGAAGGTCTAGATTCTTGTCTTTGATTTGCATGTACTCCTTTTGTTTTGTTGTGACCAAACTGTGTACCCTCTATCAACCACAGAGTTCTCACTTAGCCCCAGGATAATCCTTAAGGTCTCATCAACCTCTAAACTGTCAATTTGTGGGGCACCTGGGTGGCTCAGTCAGTTAAGCATCTGGCTTCAGACCAGGTCATGATCTCATGGTTCATGAGCTCGAGGCCCACATCAGGATCCTTGCTTTCAGAACAGAGCCTGTTTCACATCTACTCTCTCTCTCTCTCTGTCTTTGTTCTTCCTCTGCTGTCTCTAAAATAAACATTTAAAAATAATAAAAAATAAAAACAAAATGTTACCTTATTAATTTGACAATAAATTAAAGTAACATGAAACTTGAATGGTCAAAATAACATGAAAAGTTATCATAATGTGTATGAAGACCCATGGATTGTTATTATCATGAAAGAATGATATTTTACATTTTAATTATCCTTTCTAGAATATCATCTTAAAATATATTTTATTATTACCATTATTATTATTATTATTATTATTATTATTTACTGCTAGGAGAAGGTAACAAAGCTTGAGTGCTTCACATAGGGATATATTTATAATATATTAAAAACCATGTCCTGATATGACAATCATTTTGGGGGGTATGTAATGAGCATGTACCATTTTCTTTCAAATTTCACTTCTGACTATAATCATCTACAAATACACGTGCAAACGTGCCTACTCTTTGGATTTCCAGGGGCGACTGTAAAGAATTTTAAAAATAAATCCCCTTACAATCTCTCATGCAGTGGATATGTGCTACAGCAAATTACTGTGGAAAGAGAAATGATAAAT
This sequence comes from Felis catus, assembly GCF_018350175.1. Classification (NCBI taxonomy): domain Eukaryota; kingdom Metazoa; phylum Chordata; class Mammalia; order Carnivora; family Felidae; genus Felis; species Felis catus. The sequence goes on from NC_058371.1 coordinate 175,663,290, forward strand.
CACATTGTGGTTTCATTAATTCCATACTCTGCTAAAGAATTCATACAAAAGAAGCTGTTAGCAAATTTTACTGTTGAAGGGCAAGTGGTATTAAAGTATGTCAGATAATATGGTCAGATACAGCAACCTGATTTCCAAACTAGAAAAGTTTTCATGAAAATTATGGATAGTTGCTCAGATAAGCCAGAAGAGGAAGGGGGAGCCTAGTTGTCCACCATTAATACATTTCATTAAATTTAAGAATTTGAGCATTTAAGGTAAATCAGAATAAAGATAAAAACTGAAAGCCATACACCTTTCAATCAAAAACAGGATTAGGAACTAATATTGAACTAGAGAGAGTCTAACTTAAACAGGCTAGCCTCTAAACTTTTGGAGCCCACTGAGAGTGGAACTTTATGAATATGGAAGCATTTCTGTATGATAGCCATGCTCCATTGGCACATATTTCCAAAGAGTATTACGTAGCCAATCATCACTTCTTTCTATTGCTTTCTTATAGATAATTAAATGTCTAGGGGCTGCTAATATTATTAACTCTTTGAAATAAGCCATTGTGTCTTCTGAATAGTGGCAAAATCAGTAAGGCACTTGGGTGGATTTTTACATCACTGGAAAGTAATCAGTCAAGACACGGTAGTCCTGCTTAGCACATGACTGACATTAAAGAGGTTTATTACTTCTGAAAATGCCAACTCCTTGTAACAGCTTACTGAATGTCCCTGCCACTAGAAAGGTCAGTGTGTAAGTCGTGACTAATACTGTTGTCAGAAAGCTCATATATTTCACTGCCATTTTTTTATTGTACCTTTTGTTTGGTGAAAGTTGTCTTATTTTTTATCCACTTGAAAAACCGGATAATAGATAGAATTCATTTATAATCACAGGGCTTGATTAAATGCATTCTGCATTTAAATGAATCAAACTTACTGGCTTGCTTTCTTTAACTTTCTGTTGAAGTGTTTAAGGTTACACTGTGAGTGATCAACAAATAGCTCTTGAATAAGATGCTATGCTGACACCTTTGCTAGTAATGATTTCTCTGATGAGCCTGCATCAAGATAAGGGTCTTTGCTTCAGCTATGAAGGTTTTAATACTTGGTTTGGATTAGAAGGGGGAAAATGATGTTTTACTTATAGCTAGCATTTCTCTTTTTTTTAATGTTTGTTTATTTATTTTGAGAGGGAGAGAGAGAGAGAAGCAGACAGAGTGGAGAGAGGGAGAGAGAGAGAGAGAGAGAGAGAGAGAGAGAGAGAATCCCAAGCAGGTTCAGTTCTGTCAGTGCAGACCAGGATGCAGGACTCGAGCTCACAAACTGTGAGATCATGACCTGAGCCAAAATCAAGAGTTGGATGTTTAACTGATCTAGCCACCCAGACACCCTAGCTAGCATTTCTTAAAGATCCTTTTATAGGTAATTATATAAATTCACGAGCACGGTTCTATCTAAATGTCTGTGGTATTGGCACAATACCTGGCATATGATGCTTATACAACACGTATATGATAAATGGGAGATAAGCAAACGATGGCCGAAAAAAATAGCAGGCTTTATTCTTCTTTAAATTCTGTGCAATATCATACTCAAATATACTACATTTATATAGCCTATTTAGTTTCTTTAGCTTGAAAGTCTCCAATACACATTAACCAGAGAGTGATCATTGATGTTGTATATGATCTTGAAATCCCTTAAAGTACCTGGAAGTGTTGCTGTAGGAGAGAAAGGAAAACGATCTTACAATACTTCTCTGAAGTTGGTTTATGTATTTGAATCATATTTCAGTATGCTTATTTTTGAAAGAAAGCATAACATATTTTCTGGGAGAAAGATTGCTTGAAATGTGTTTCCTATACTCTCTATTGACCCTCAGTTTCTTATCTGAATATAACTTTGAAACTTTGTAAGACATGATAAGGTAACTCTACCTTAAAGTCCAGTACACTGGCTTAGTCTCAATAAAGTTTTCCTATCCCCTTTAAGAAAGTTGTCTGACCCTGAAATCTGACAGATTAAAGTACTCCAGAGTATGGTGATTTTTTTTTTTTTTCAGGAGAGGCAAATTTTATAACTTAGGAATAGATGTCTGCTACATTGATGCAGTTGACCTCTGGTGATAGTCTGTCCTCAGATAGTGTCTACTATTATCATTTATATCAAACAAAAAAAAAATCAGAGGAGGCAGGGGAGGTTAGTGGCATTTGTCCGTGGTCGTGCAGAGACATCTCAGGTAATTTCTTGAGCCTCTGATGTATTATGCTCTCAGTTTTAATTTTCTTCTGCTGTTTCTGCATCGACTAAAGAAGGAAAGCAATTATTTTCTCTAAAATTTACAAGGAAATGTAAAAATAAGATCAAATGACCTATATTTAGCAAACAAAGTAAAAAAAAAAAACTAAAAATGTGGCGGCTTTTAATTTTAGAAGATTGGCCTGGCATATTATAGGTGTTCTGTAATAGATTTTTTAGTATGTTAAATGTTCCCATATCAAATTACATTCTCTTCTAACTTTTAAAGAGTTCTAAGATAAAGTTTTCATATATACTTAGATTGAAATGAGCTTTTATGTGAAGTAAAATGAACATAACACGGAGGTTTAAATATCTTTTGCTTATCACTGAATCCATGCAACTAAGAAGCAGCATTTGATTGTGAATGTAGGGTGTGGTAAGCAGAGTACTTCTTACTAGCTGTTTGTAATGCAGACGATATGAAAGGGGAACAGGGATTCCAACCGTGAGATTTCAGTGCTATGCCAGTCTGCCAACATCTCATTATGAAATCATAGATCAGGGAAGTAGGGTCTCTGGACATCTGATAAATCTTCTTGAAAAAAAAATTAATGTTTAAAATTAATTTATTTTAGAGACAAAGAGACAGAGCACAAGCGGGGGAGGGGCAGAGAGAGCCAGAGCCAGAATCTGAAGCAGGCTGCAGGTTCTGAGCTGTCAGCACAGAGACCGATGTGGGACTCGAACCCATGAAACATGACATCATGACCTGAGCCAAAGTCAGACACTTGACCAACTAAGCCACCCACGTGCCCCTGATAAATCTTCTTTTCACTGAACATATTGCAATGGACACTATCTGAAACCCTGTTATCAATAATATCTTTAATTTTTTTTTAATTTTTTTTTTTGTCAATGTTTATTTATTTTTGGGACAGAGAGAGACAGAGCATGAATGGAGGAGGGGCAGAGAGAGAGGGAGACACAGAATCTGAAACAGGCTCCAGGCTCTGAGCCATCAGCCCAGAGCCCGACGCGGGGCTTGAACTCACGGGCCGCGAGATCGTGACCTGGCTGAAGTCGGACGCTTAACCGACTGCGCCACCCAGGCGCCCCAATAATATCTTTAATTTTAATCTCATGAGAACTGGGCCAAAATATTGGTCAAAATTAAATTTTGAAGTATATATGATATATTTACACACATATATGTTTTTATGTATGTTTTTTCTATTTCATATATACAATGAAAAATCACTTCCACGTATAACATATACGTGTTTTTTTTCTATTTCTTTTGTTTGCTATTATTTTTTTTTTCTTATTTCTAATCCTATGTCCCCACTACTATAAACACATATACTGGGAAGAAACTTAAAAAGCCGTAGCATACATAGATTTTTTTTGTGGTTAATGAAGTATGCAAACCTGTCAAAATAAACATTTCAAAATATTTAGTCAAAATAAATGAAACAGGTTTTTTATTTTCAACTGAATAGACGATATCATCATACCTTTTGGTATTAGAATGATGTCAGCATGCCTCCAGATTACACGAATGACGACATAAGTGATAAATGGTAGAATAAAGCACTGATACAGATTCCCTATTTGGTAAACCATAGAGATAATAAGTTCAATTTTAAGGAAAGGTGTTCAGTGATAACAGATTGGAACAGATATGAGTTTGTAGTCTCTCGGCTCCAAATCCAACCTTCTTTCCCTGTTTTGTGAACCCTGCACACATTTCTGCCTGTGTGCTTTGTTAGGCGTTATTTCCAATAACAAGTGCTAGAGGTGATAATGCGAGGTGAGAGTGGCAAGGCAGCACTTTCCTTCGGATTGGGGTGCTGCTTCCATACGGTCCTTTGCCTCAGCTGAAGTTTGCCTCAGCTTCATGAGCCCTCACAGACCAGGTCTAGACTCACGTTCACAGTAGCTGTGCTCTTACTTGTAAGCTGTGCTGTCTCTACTTGGCTGGCTACTTTTACAGGTGAACTTCAACTGTCGTTAGGCCTTGACTAGTATGTGGTTGCTTGCGGAAAAGGTCCAGCTCTGACCTCAAGCAACTGTCTCCCCAGTGGGCAGCTTACTTCTATAGACAAGTTCCCACCTGCCCCCTTCCGTTGGCAATGGCAGACTATTTCTGTGAATCGGCGTGACCCACATCCTCTGGAAATCTTCTTTGCCACAGGCAGACTGCTTGTCCCCATATAGTCATGTGTTCTTTAAATCTCAGCGTTCTTTGAAATCTCAGCATTGAATGAAGAAATCTCTCCTAAGCCCTCAATTTCTTTCACTGTCTGATATGTTCCAAACTAGTGGTATAGTGCATTTATTTGCATATGCCAATTCTGGCCTCCTTGGAGTCCTCCTTACCTCTTATGGTAGGTGAATGCTTTTTATAAGTTAATGATTCTTTTAGAAAATGTTCCTTGTTTAAATTACTGGTATATTTTTTGCCTCCTGACTGGACTTTGATTGATAGAAAGATATAATGGAAATCATTTGCTTCTGTTAAGTCATTCAGTTCTCATATTTTTGGAAGTATATGTACAAAAACAAAACAAAAAATGGAATGAGTATATGAATGTTAGGGAAAGAATACAACATTGTTGAAAAATATTTGTCAGGGAAGAAACTTGACATCCTTGGACACTGGCATGGCTCCCTGAGGAATAAGTACCTCTTTCACTTGCCAAGAGCCAGGATATCTAAACAGGACTTACGCACTGGACAAATACATTAATCATACTGTCAATAGTGACAACCAATTTAATCTTTTAAAAAATAGCCAGGTAATTATGGTTTTTTGACAATTCTACTTAGCAACATTTTAATGTTTTCTTCCGTCAATGTATCTTGCTTCTTTTTAATGAAGGTAAGAAAAGAGGGTACACTGTTAGATTGAGCTTGTATAGTATAAGAGAGAGAGAGAGAGAGAGAGGGAGAGAGAGAGAGAGGAAAACTTATTAAAATAAACCTTGGCCTTTATGTTTCATTAACTGGCATATCTCCCAGCAAAATACCACAGAAAGTAAATTGAACAGAGATGAACTCCCATTTGGTTAGTCTGGGAGTTTTAATTGACTTTACCTTCTCTTCTTCTCAACTTGCTTTTCATTAACGCTCTATCTACTTTTTCTTTATATCTAACTAACTTCTGTTCAATGTGAAAAGCTGAAATATCCCTACTAGACAAACATCTGAGCTCACTGAATCAACAAATTGTGGTTAGTGATAGGTTAGAACTGGAAGAAGCCTTTTAGTTGTCTACTCAAATCCTCAATTTCATGGAAAAGGATGACAAAATTAAGGAAATTAACTCAAATATAAACAATGATGGTTTGACATGGGAATGGATGATAGGCGTTTAGATCCTTTGGGTGGTGTTCAATTCCATGAACTTAGCTCTCTGCTTATCATATACTCGTGATGATATCAATCTGTGTGGATCTCAAAGTACATCAGGATTTTGCTCAGAAAGCAAAACTACTTATATGAAAGAAATTTTTGTTGATATTACATATATTTGTGACTCCAGAATACATGGAATACTAGTGCAATGGTTTGAAGCCATAAGGACCCTCTACACTTCAAATTTTCATTCTTTACTTCATTCAACAAGCAACTATTAACCAACTCTAATGTGTTTCTGGTGTTGACTAGGCATTAGGGAAGGGGAAAGAAAATGAAAAGAGACAAGCAGAAATGTTGATCTTTGATTTCAAAAATTCTAAAACTTATATTTAAAAAACATAAGCATATTTGGTAAACATTAGGACATCTAAAATAAAAATAAAGTAGTATAATTCTAAGTAATAAATTAAATGGGTCATATATTCTAAACAGAAAGAAAATAACGACCATGATAGCGAGGTAGATTTAATCGGGAAGGTTTTCAGGAAGGCTGAATAACATAATGAACACAAGGTGAAGAGGAGAAAATTTAGGGAAAGTCTTTTCAAATGATGAAACTTCAACAATTCAGGAAGAATGAATTATAAGGAAAATGATAGATGAACCAATGTACATGAAATAGTAATTAATAATTTGATAAAGTGATTTAAAAATATCTATCTGCAGTGTAAGAGAAGGAACGTGATTAAAAGTAGATAGACATAACATAATTTTACTGATGATAGATGATAGATAGATAGATAGATAGATAGACAGATGATAAACTTAGCTACATCTGTATTTGTATATACAGGTACATCTATCTACTATGGACAGTATTTGAGGCCACTTGCATCATAAGGAGTAATTGTACTATTTCTAATGGCTGACTTCTTGGTCAAATTTCTAAATTTAACATATAGGGGAGAAAACATTAAGCACTCCATGCTTCAGTCTCCCCAAACGTAAAAGGAGGTGTCTGTGGCACTTACCTATAATGTTATTATATGGATAAAATGAGGTAACTTCTATAAAGTTTAGCATGGTAATGGTCACTCCATAAGAATTCACTTAATGTTAACTATTTTTAATAAGATTCAAGATAAACCATTAAAATATAAACTTGAAAGAATAGTTCAATTTCTTTAAATCAATAAGTTTTAAAAGTAAGGGACTTAAAAACCCAAAGGTTATAAATAAAATAAATACCTACTTCACGATAGATTTATTGTCATCACAAAAGTTTTGAAAGCATATTGTTTCAGCATTTAAGAGACTGAACTAAAAAAAATGATATCTAAAAAAAATCCACATCTCTTGGGAATATCAGGGGGCTGGGTGTGAGGAACAGTTGTGCATTCAGTTAGGTTGCATTTTTGTTGTTTTCACATGCTCCAAACCACTGTGTTTTTTGTTTTGTTTTGTTTTTTGTTTTTGTTTTTGTTTTTCCTACTATGGAGTTTTTTCATTTATTTTTCATTACCTGCCTGATCCCAATGTTTTTGTCTTTGTTTTGTTTTGTTTTGTTTTGTTTTGTTTTTTAATCTACCACCTCCAGTTAATCTAATACTGAAGACTCTACCAAATAAAGATCTGCATCTGACTAGTGAGGGAAAATAAACAGAAAAAGTATGTCCTAAAAGGAGGGGGATCACTACAGAAAACTTGAAGATACATTTGTATTTGAAAACAGCATTCTCAGAGGTAACCTTTGGTTCTCTTACTTTAATATGTTGCTTATAAAGTATGCATTTCAATCAGGATGTAAGATGATGTTACCATAAATAATTCAAGTCAGTCATCCACTGTACACCATTTAGTATAAAAAGCTAACTGATAAAATATGTAGAATGATCATTTAAATTTTGGACAGCAGACAAGCATTGAGCCAATCATGTACTGCTGCTTACTTTCAACAGACTGCATGTTTCTGCCTACATTGATTAGCACGATGAAAGCCATTGCTTCTTAAAACTATAAATTTTTGAATTGATTTATTTTTTTGGTGAGGTGAAACAAAACAAAGAATTCTCGTATGTTTTCTGGTAGTTGTACCTCTTAGCGGTCAGTTACGTAGGGGCATCTGCGTATATCCAAATTGGGTTATGTATGTTACTATTTGGGTGGTCTAATGCTTTACTTATGGAAAACTGTAGAGTTAGGAACTTATTCGAAAGTCAGTTGCTGATTTATTTTCTAGCCTTATTTCCATATGTAAAAATATGTAAATTGTTTGAGGGCCAAGTGCAATGGACATTTCCAAGGATGAATGGTTACTCCAATAATATGTACCAATTGAATGAATATTTTCCCTCAAATACCAGTTATATTCTCATGGCCATGATATCAATGTTAGAAAACGAAATGGTCAATTAGGGGTACCTAGGTGGCCCAGTTGGTTAAGCATCTGACTTTGCCTTAGGTCATGACTTCACGGTTCATGATTTCCAGCCCCTCACTGGCTCTCTGCTATCTCTGGCTTCAGATCTTCTGTCCCCCTCTTTCTCCGACCCTCCCCTATGCTCTCTCTCTCTCTCCCCAAAATAAATAAACATTAAAAAAAAGAAAATTAAATGGTCAATTAGATACTGTTCTGGGAGGGGTGGGGAATACATGGAAACATTACACAAATTAACAAGCTAGTGAAACAATACGCGAGTGCTAATGGTTTTTACCTGTTTTACACACTGAGGTTATAAAGAGCATGTTTTAAATCTTAATGTGTTTGTATGGAACATTAAGAATCTACAAAATTACTTCAGTGGCACACACACAAAAGTGATTACATTTTCTTTCAGTTGTAAACTTAGAAAATAAACTTTAAATGCTAGCAGTATTAAAACTCATTTGTGTCTAACATAATCCCATGTATTTTTTGATAGAAAAGGTTTTCTGTTGGTCAAAAGACATCAGGGAAATATGTTTTTGACAGGTAAGGTAATACTTTTCATTGTCTAAGGAGAAATCAAAAAAATTCTATAATAACAATTCTAAAAGAGAATGATTTTTTCCCTCTGAACAATCCGGTTCCATTCTTTATCTCATCGAATGATACATTCCCGTATATCTAACAATGTGTTGGTAGTAAGAGAAACTTAGTTCAAGTATTACCATTTTAAGGCTGCAGTCTAACCTAGCTATTCAATGTGTCAGTGGTCCATAGACCAGAAGGATAGGCATCATTGGGAAATTTGAGAAAAATGCAGAATCCCAGACTCTGTGAAACAGAATCTACATTTCTTTTTAGAGTTTGTTTGTTTATTTATTTATTGTTTATTTATTTATTTATTTATTTATTTACTTGTTTATTTATTTAGAAATAGAGAGCAAGTGAGCAAGAGTGAGTACACATGAGTGAATGAGGGACAGAGAGAGGAAGAGAGAATCCCAAGCAGGCTCTGCACTGTCAATGCAGAGCCCAGTGTGGGGCTTGAACCCACAAACCATGAGATTATGACCCTAGCCAAACTCAAGAGTTGGACGTTTAGTTACCTGGGCCCCCTAGCAAATTTAATTCTAACACAAATAAGAAATCCCAGAAACTAAAATAATTTTAATTTATGGTGGGTTGTTAAAAGGCTTGTGAGGAGTTTATGAAATATTGTGGCATTTACCACAATGCCTGGTGTGCAGAAAGTCCTTACTGGATACTTTGGGAATTAATAAGTAATGATTAATGTAGGCAGAAAATAGGTACAAAATATTTAGTCTTAAATATCAGATTATTTCTCTCTTATGCATAAGACAATAAAAACAGAAAAGGAAAATAATACATCAGCAGAATGCTATTAATATATAAAAATAATATTTTTTAACAAATAAGATAATGGAAATAAGATTATTCTTAAATTCCTTTCCAAAATTAATACTGTAGTGAAAATTATGTTGATACTTGATATTTTAAAAGGAGATCGTTGAACAAAGATGAAATTTTAACTTCAAACAAAAATATGTGAAGTACTTTCTTTCTATATATACTGTCTACATTTTAAATTGTGTCCCCAAACAGCCTGTTTGTCAATGGAGTGTTGCAACTACTCTTATTTTTCTTTGTAATCCATTGACCTTGGAGAAAGACTAGAATATAAAATTTCTCAATAAATGTTAATTGAATATATAATTCAGTAAAGAATATTTTACATGGAATACATTTTTCTTTTCATAAGTTAAGATAATTTAAATTTTTTGTATATTAAAAGAAATATAGTAAGATATAAAGCTCATGACTACATATTTTTTTAATGTTTATTTACTTTTGAGAGAGAAAGAGAGAGAGAACAAGCATGGGAGTGGCAGAGAGAGGAGAGGGAGACAAATTCTGAAGCAGGCTTGAGGCTCTGAGCTGTCAGCACAGACCCTGATCTGGGGCTCAAACTCATGAACCGTGAAATCATGACCTGAGCTTAAGTCGGATGCTTAACCGACTGAGCCACCCAGGCACCCCCAGGACTGGCTTTTTAAAAATCTTTTGTGCTTATATATTATTTTAAGTCCTATGGTTTAATGCTGAAACCTAGCAGCATATATATATATATATATATATATATATATATATATATATAACTGCATATATATATATATATATATATATATATAACTGTAACCATTAAACAGTATTGTTTTCATATAAGGAATCAAAACTGGTAAATTGTGATGACAAATATATATTTCGTTTTAATGAGTCGATGAAAGAAAAGTTATATTTATTACCACATTTTATGCCAGGCACTATTCCACGCATGCAACATTTACTTTGCACAGCAAGTAGCATTAAGCCTTATAATCACTATACACAGGCAGTCAGGCTCACACCAAAAGATGAATTACCTAAGGCACCTGACATGTGGGAAGATTCAAAACCAGGTCTCTCAGACTCTTAACACTCTAGTATTTTGCTTCCGAACTGCTTTCACAAATATCATTTTTAATTAGTCCTCCATTTAAAGATTGCAGTTCATAGAGGAAGAGATTTACTCGATGTCATAATAACTAAGATAAATAAAACTCAGTTCTTTTCATTTTACAGCTTTTGGGCTATTCCATATACTAAAATAGTGTGTGGAAATGGTCAAAATAGGAGGAATACCACAAAACATGGAAAAGAATACAATGATGCCATACCTAAACTGAAGCGAGGGAAGGGGAAGTGATTACCTGTGTGTAATGTGTGTGTGTGTGTGTGTGTGTGTGTGTGTGTGTGTGTGTGTGTGTCTGTGTGCATGTGCATGTGCGTTTCTGGAAACTCTTTATTAAATGATCAATTTGTAGTCTTGTTCACTTTTATTAGCTGTATTTGGGGGGAAAATACATTATATGAAGACTTGACCAAAAGCAAAGAAAAACTCAGCAGACTTCAGCAAGATTAAATGTTTCTCAGAAGTTCAGATCATTGTGGTCATTTATCTATAGTTGATTACATCCATTTATCAAACCTCTTTTGCTTTCCCCACTGTTTTTTTTTTTTCTTTTTCTTTCTTTCTTTTTTTTTTTTTAGTACAAGTTAGCTTCCTTCTCCAGTCAGTGATAAAGTAACTTTACATGATGCTATTTTTCTTTAAATAATTGTCTCCTCTGACCAATATTACTTTCTTCATTTCCTGTGTCATTGCTTCTGATTATTCTTTAAGCAGTTTTAATGATGGAAGAAAAAATAAAAATAAAAACTAAAACCGGGGAAGAGGGAAAAAAGGAAGGAGAGTTCCATTTCAGTGAACCCATTAATTTCATTCCATGTTTGTCATATGAGAAAGGAAAATTTCTTAAAACACGTTAGGATGTTACCCATAACTTGCTTGTAAGTTTTTCTGGGAATGATAGTCTTACCTATATATTCATAAAAGTTGAACTATGACTGCATGAAGAAGGTTATTCACCCAATTTTTATTATAAGAAGGGATTTAGAATTTATATTTATGCCAATATGGATATTTGGTATTTTTAGCTGAATTATCTATTACTATTCTTGTATATATTTGAAGAATTACTACAGCTAGAATGTGAAATTTTAGGGTTTAATATAGCGCAGTTTTGGAAAAATTATGAACATTTCAAATGATGGTCTTCTTTTAAAATTGTTATTTACTTTTGAGAGAGACAGAGACAGAATGCGAGTAGGTTAGGGGCAGACAGAGACGGAGACACAAATCTGAAGCAGGATCCAGGGTCCGAGCTGTCAGCACAGAGCCCGACTCAGGGCTTGAACTCACGAGCTGTGAGAGCATGACCCGAGCTGAAGTTGGCCGCTCAACCGACTGAGTCACCCAGGAGTCCTGATACTCTTCATTTAAAAGGCAACATTTAATTTAGAGTTCAGACACTGAAGATAGACTTACTTATATTATAGAATATGAAACTATGCAGTTTATTTTAAAATAGTAAATGCTACTAAGAATAAACCTTTATTGAATTAAGAAGATCTACTGCTTATAAGTGACCAAGTAATGCAAAAGAAATGAAAGCACACCAAGTCATTAATACTCATCCTATAATTCTGTTAAACTGTTTCTAAAATTTCTAGTGAGCACAGTGAGTGGACTATAAAAATAAACAATACTTATGTCACAATTGAGTAAAAATCAGTATGTCACAAATAATAATTTGAAACATTGTGACTCAAATATAAACTTCTGCAAAGATTTCTAGTCTTAAATCTGATATAATTTTATTGATTGATTGATTGATTGATTGATTGATTTTAATATGAAATTTATTGTCAAATTGGTTTCCATACAACGCCCAGTGCTCATCCCAAAAGGTGCCCTCCTCAATACCCATCACCTACCCTCCCCTCCCTCCCACCCCCCATCAACCCTCAGTTTGTTCTCAGTTTTTAAGAGTCTCTTATGGTTTGGCTCCCTCCCCAACTTTTTTTTTCTTCCCCTCCCCCATAGACTTCTGGTAAGTTTCTCAGGATCCACATAAGAGTGAAAACATATGGTATCTGTCTTTCTCTGTATGACTTATTTCACTTAACATAACACTCTCCAGTTCCATCCACATTGCTACAAAGGGCCATATTTCATTCTTTCTCATTGCCATGTAGTATTCCATTGTGTATATAAACCAAAATTTCTTTATCCATTCATCAGTTGATGGACATTTAGGCTCTTTCCATAATTTGGCTGTTGTTGAAAGTGCTGCTATAAACATTGGGGTACAAGTGCCCCTATGCATCAGCACTCCTGAATCCCTTGGGTAAATTCTTAGCAGTGCTATTGCTGGGTCATAGGGTAGGTCTATTTTTAATTTTTTGAGGAAACTCTACTGATTGTCTTCCAGAATTTTCATAGTGTAGCCTCATGTACATATTAAAGCATATTTGAGTGAACATTGCCATTTGTATTAGTCAGAATAAACACAGACTCTGATACTTTATAAACAGATCAGAATTGAAATGAGATGATTCTATGTATCTAAATGACTGAATAATTTTTACATTTATATATACACATTTTTTTTAAATGCTAGAAAAATACCTGGATTTAGAGTTAGAATTTTTTATTTCCCATCTTGGCCTGTCCACTCAGAAGCTTTTTAACTTAGAAAAAGTTACTTTAATTCTCTGAGAAACATTTTTTTAATTATGTTTTGAATGCTTCCTCTAAAGTCCATTTCCTTCATTCTAAACATGTAATTATATGTCCCTTCTTTAGGAAAGCAAAACAAAACAGCAACAATTATATCTACACTTCACAAAAATAAAACCTTCATCAGCTTCGCCATCTTCACTGGTATAAACTACCCCCTTGCTAGTTCCTATCTTCCTTCCTTCATTTAGTTTTAGACCACAGGTAAAAAACATTAAGTCACTGAGGTTGATTATTTTCATTAACGTTAAGCACATTATCACCATCACTAGAATGCCACTCTTATTTTAATGTTTACTATTAATTGTATTTCTTTCATATCCATATAAAAATGGATATTTTCCACTGATATTTATGCAAAAACTTATGTATGTAGGTAGGTATTTATCTGAAAAATAATGCCCTTATAAAATATGTAGTATGGAGTTATTTGTGTATCATGCATGTTTAAATATACATGTAAAGCAGTTTGCTTTTCTGACCTTCAAGGTGTTCTCTGAAATGTATATTCCAAAGTGGGATTTCTAGGTCATATTTTACTCACAGCAGTACATAAGTGTTTCCCATTTTTCCACATCCTACGCAATACTTTGTTTTATATAACTTTCTTATTTTTGCCATTCTGGGTGTGAAGTGGCATCTCAGTTTAAATAGTATTTCCTTGCATACTAGATGCTATCATCTCTTGATACTTTTATGTCACAGTGAGTTCCATCCTCAAAGAGACTCTATTGGATATTTGTTTAATTTTAATGCCATCATAGGAAGATTTCAGAACTTTCCAGTTGAAATGCTAGAGTTCAAGTCACTTATCGGAATACTATCCACTTTGTTAAACAAAGGGAGTATTTCGGGGCGGAGGGGGCGGCGGGGAACAGGTGATTCAGTCTAATTTCCTGTCACCTGCACTCTCAGGTAAATAGCAAAAATGATACCTGTTGAGAGGAAGGTAACTTCTCATTTAAATTCCTTTAATAGGGTGTCTCTGTCTAAGAATAACCTGCGATAAACAGACCCCCTTAAGAATTCTGATGTCTATTCAATCTCCAATAAAAAATGGAGATGTGTCATAATTGAAATGCTTGGCACTGTGTGACTCACCCTACAAACCTCATCAGGGACCTGTGCCAGGGATACATATCCAACTTAGAGAGGTGGGGGCCTGGGAGCTGCCTCAGTTTCCCAGATCTCCATTTGCTTCACTGAGCCTCTTGCTACCTATATGCTCGAAATTATTTAGGAAGGCGTGTCATTTTGGGGCGCCTGGGTGGCTCAGTCGGTTGAGGTTCCGACATTGGCTCAGGTCATGATCTCGTGGTTTGTGGGTTCAGGCCCGCATCAGGCTGTGTGCTGATAGCTCAGAGCCTGAAGCCTGTTTTAGATTCTGTGTCTCCTTCTCTCTCCGCCCTCCCCCACTTGCACTCTGTCTCTGTCTGTCTATCAAAAATAAATAAACGTAAAAAAAAAATTAAAAATTAAAAAAAAAAGAAAGGCATGTCATTCAGCGAGGTTTCTAAGTTTAGTTGATTGGACAGTCTGATCCTGTGTTTAGGTCATTGGTCACTTTCTGTTGTTAAATCAGTTTCATTTGATAACGGAGAGCATTTTCAGGCATTAAGATTTTCAGTGTTGTTCCATTTCAGACATCCATCTCACATGCAGCCCAAAGCCTCCAAATTCAGAGTGAGATCTGAACCTGGGCTCAAGGACCTACAGTAGGGAAGACAGACACTGCTTGCTCTTTCCTTACCCTCCTCGCTCACTGCCTCCATCCATTCCTGCACTGATAACTCTTCCATCATTGGGGTGAGAGGACAAGTGATTAGTGTAAAGACAAAATTCTTAGATGACTGCCACGCCATGAATTCAAACGTAAATGACAACTCTACTGCAGGTAGTCAAATGCTCTCTTTTCTAGGCTCCCGTTTTTTTATTATTTATTTACTTTTTTAATGTTTGTTTATTTTCGAGAGAGAGAGAATGAGAGGGGAAGGGGCAGAGAGAAGGAGACACAGAATTCGAAGCAGCCTCCAGGCTCTGAGCTCTGAGCTGTCAGCCCAGAGCCCCATGGGGGGCTCAAACTCCCGAACGTGAGATCATGACCTGAGCCTTAGTAGGACCCTCAACCAACTGAGCCGCCAGGCACCCCAAGTCTCCCCCTTTTTATTTTTTATTTTTTTTTTATTTTTTTTAACATTTATTTATTTTTGAGACAGAGAGAGACAGAGCATGAACGGGGAGGGTCAGAGAGAGGGAGACACAGAATCCAAAACAGGCTCCAGGCTCTGAGCTGTCAGCACAGAGCCCGACTCGGGGCTCGAACTCACGGACCGTGAGATCATGACCTGAGCCGAAGTCGGCCACTTAACCCACTGAGCCACCCAAGCGCCCCATGTCTCCCCCTTTTTAAATTTACGTTCTTGGAGGCCTCGTGAAGTCATAGAAAGACAAATCCCTGGTGTGGAAAATGTATTTTCATGAAAGCTGACATCTTGTGATCCTGTCTCCCTTGGCTCCTGCTACTGGCACCTCATGCCTTGTGAAGGGTCTGCAAGAGAGTTCCTGGGTGAAGTTTGACATGCCCATACTGCTCACTGAACCCTGGAGGTGTATCTAAATTCGCCCTCAAAATGTATGGTACAAAAAGCATTGATATCCACTAAGGAACTACCACCTTTACCACATAATGAAACTCTTTCTGCTCACTCTACCCATTCTACGACTTACAGGAAACAGGAGCTGTGGAGGAGAGAAAGGAAGAAGAGTACAGAGAAGTAGAATAGATCATGCTCCCATTTGTTTCCTTGTGAAGGATGCTAAGCCATGGTTCTGGTGGGAGCCCAGAATAAGATAATTTTACTTGCGGTAAGACTCAAGTTTGATATAGTATGGACAGGACTTTAGAATATCTGAAGATTAATAGCCATCACAGAGTAAGACTAACCACAAAAATAAAACTAAAGGGAACTCTCTGAGATGTACAGAGATTATGAAACAGTAGCGCCTGAGCATAGGAGTTGACTAATAATAAATCTCTTTCTTGTTTGTGCCCCATTAAGTCAACCCATTCAATGAATCATCTGAGTGTTTTGCCTAAATTATCTTTTTCTGGCTCTACACATTTTTTTTTTTGGGGGGGGGAGGAGGTTCCTGGCTTTTTTGACTTCTCTCTCAGCAAAGTATTATAAAACTTATTGAGTCATTCATAGCCTTTGTCTTCATCTTCCATTCTCAAATAAATATATTAACACAGCTTCTATTTCTTTTGTCCATTAAAGCTGGTTTTCTAAAATAGATTCTTCAGTATTTATCTTACTGAGATTCACTAATGCTGTCAGTTTTTAAACTGTGTTTCTTCTAGGTTACATGATATTATTTTGTCTGATCTTTCCTTCCCAGTCCTTTGTATTCACATGTATGGACCTTGATTTTTAAACATTGGCTCTACCAAGGACTTGTAAACTGGTCCATTGTTCTTTTTCTGTACCTTCTCCTTGGTTTATTTAATTTACTCTCCTGATTAAAAATTCCATCAATATGCTAATGATTCCCAAGGCCTCTCTTTAGCTCTGACCTCACCCTGCATTTCTATCTCATCTATTTAGTGCTTGTAAGTCAGGTCTGTATGTCTCAAAGTCATCTTAGGCTTGTAATTTTCAAAATAGAATTGAATATTTATTGTCATAAGTCTAATACATATATATATACATATATACGTATATATATGTATATATATATACGTATATATGTATATATATGTATATATGTATATATATGTATGTGTGTGTGTGTGTGTGTGTGTGTATATATATATATATATATATATATATATATATATATATATAAAACTTTGTGGCAACTAAGTGGCAAAATGTAACTTAGTGGCAAATATGTATCCTGGGTACAGAAATCTGTAACCTGGAATCTATCTTATAATTCTTCACCTTCTCAGACTTCCAGTCAATTATCAGCACCTCTAGAAAACATCTCTGAAATGCCCTTCCCTTTTGCGGCTGTTAGGTCACACTGTACGTGCCTTTATTTCAATGCCTATATTGGATTCAGTCCACTTATATGTTTGTCTCTTTCATTAAAGAGTATGCCTCTTCAGGACAGGAATTATTAGGCAACTCTATAGTATATTTATTACCTAAAATGGAATATACAACCAATAAAGTATATATTCCATATGTATTTTCTGCCTTGAATAAACTTTCAACATTACCTTTCAAAATAATTTTTCCTCTTCTTACATTAGTAAGATTTCGCTGAATCAAGATAATAATTTATATAAAACACTTTCTGAACAGAGATGTGATGTGCAAGTATTAGCTGTGGCCAACCATCTCAATTGCTTTCTGCAATGAGGTAGAATATAAATAAACAACAAAAACGATCACTAAATTTAATGTATAAATTATTTTCCTTGCTGTTTAACCATATGCAATGCCAATTTGTATCAAATTATTGACTCAATTAGAATGCCACTTCAGAGAGAATACAAGAAAAGTACAAGAATGCTTCAGCCAATTGCCATAAAAATAAATTTAACAAGTTCAATCTGTTTCCACTACTATTGCATAATGTACTATTTCCTTTCTTTTGCATACAACGAAGTCCTTCCCTTTCAAATAAACTTATTTGCCCTTGCTGTATACTGAGTGTCTATAACCAGTTTTTTACTTCTATTTCCTGAAAGATACATTAACTTATTTTTTACACACCTACGATGCTTTTTCTTCACCTTGCTTCCACATTCTTTCTCATTACAATCTTGCTTCTATATCCTCTTGGTATTTATTATCCCCAGCTTTGTGGAGCATTTGGCAATACTGACCCCACGTCCTTTATGGCATATATTTCTTTCTTATCCAAATATTGTTCCAACCAACTGCTCATTCTTTCTCTCCCTTCATTACAGAGAAGGCAATACATTTCCATTGATTTATTCAGTCAGAAACACATATTAAATGTCTCCTGTGTGTTAGCATTTTGCAAATAATAGCACATCGCCTGTTCCCAAAGAACTTACTGTGTTGATGGGAAGAAAGATATATAATGAACGTAAACATAATATCATTTTCCTGGTAGTGAGGTCAGCGAAGACACAGAGAGAAAGGCTTTCTGAGCAAACTGTGAGCATCCAGAAGGTTAATACTTGTTTTTGATCCAAACTATTAAAGGAAAAATTAGACACTATATTAAATGAATACAATGAGAATTTTCCTATCTAATGTTTATTCCTTTGCAAAGGAGGAATAAATTAAACTGTGAATCTTTGAGATATTCCTCTTAAAATACAGATCAAGAATAGTTTTACATTCTTAAATGATATTACTTTAGAAATTCCTGTGCTGATTTCCCACTTTCTATAATTATTTCATCCTTTAAAAATGAGCTCACTGGGGAAGAAGCTATATAATATCCATATGATATTTTTCCTTTTCCAGTACAGTGTGTATCTAATTCAAGTGCAGTAGTCTGCTGTAGCACAAAGTTTTTATCATGTCTTTTGTGATATTTTGTACTGATGGGAGATCTCCTGTCACTCAGAATGATCTTGCACAGTCTTCTGAGGACTCATACATATGAAAAATAATCCTTCATGACAGTTTCCTCCAATTTAAGACAGCAATTTCTTCCATATCTGCCTGTATTATTGATAACCATCATTGGTAAAAGAGAATTGTCTGCAACCTAGTGTAGATGAAAATGAGTAGTGTTAGAGATTAACTATAAATGTAACCTTGCTAGAGAAATTATGTCAATTTAAGACATATTGTCTCTTGAAGATAGACAAACACTAAAGAGCTGGACCATCCAGTTTATGGAACAATGTTTTCTCATCTCCCTTAATAAAATCAAAACTAACTTTTTTTTTTCCATTCTTCCTTCCCTTGTTCCTTTCTCTTTCTCTCTCTCTTTCTTTTTAACATGGTATGTGTTAATTAATCACATCATAATTCCTGTGTACAATTGTTATGAGGATTAATTATGAAATGTTTATTACAGAATTTGTAACATAATTGCTATTTGTGTGTGGTAATATTATTTTATCAGACCCTTATCACTATCTTACAGAACATTCAAGTATAAACTTCTGTACCTTATATTGTAAGTCAAGGGCTATAATTTCCTCTCTTATGCTGTGTGTGGTGGGCACACTTGTACCCAGAGTCATTAATGCCCTAATTGCTGAAAGCTATGAATATGTTATCCTACATGGCAATAGAAACTTTGCAAGTGCGATTAAGGTTAAGGACTTTAAAATAGGGAGATGATCATGAATTATCAGGATGAGTTCAATATACTAACATGAGTCCTTAAACCAAAGTGTATTCTCTTTCTGGAATCAAGCAACATGAGTCAGGCAGAAAAAGAGAGATCCCAATCATGAGAATACTTCTGCCAAGACAGTTAAATGCTTACTTTTGATACTGCTAGTGAATCTCAGAAGCAATTAGATGAGAAAGATGGGAAGAGAGAAAAAATAAGGAGAGAGGTAGGGGTAGCAATAAGGAAGAGAAGGAAGACATCAGGAAGCAATATGTTAAGAACCAATAATAACTAATTAGAAAATAAAATAAGACTATAGAGGCACCATTAAAAATGGCAACAAATTCTAGGGGCACCTTGGTGGTTCAGTTGATTGAGCATCTGAGTCTTGATTTCAGCTCAGGTCGTGATCTAGGGTCATTGGATGGAGCCCTGTGTCAGGATCTGCACTGAGTGTGGAGCCTGTTTAACATTCTCTCTCTCAGGGTGCCTGGGTGGCTCAGTCAGTTGGGCGTCCGACTTTGGCTCAGGTCATGATCTCACAGCTCATGGGTTCGAGCCCCACATTAGGCTCTGTGCTGACAGCTCAGAGCTTAGAGCCTGTTTCGGATTCTGTGTCTCCTTCTCTCTCTGCCCCTCCCCTGTTCACACTCTGTCTCTGTCTCAAGGATAAATAAACATTAAAAAAAAATTAAAAAAAAAATTTCTCTCTCTCTCCCTCTGCCCTTCTGCCCCACTCGCACTCTCTCCCTCTCTCTTTGAGACTATATATATATATATACACATATATATGCACATATATGTATATATAAACATATATACATACATATATATGCACATATATATGTATATATAAATATATATACATACATATATATATATGAATGATTCTAACAAATATTACACAAAACATAATTAAAAGAAAAATGAAGACATGGTCGAAAAACAATAGATTTTCATTTGAAACAAAACAATAGCAATATGACAAATGGTCTTCAAATTTTTTTTTTCAACGTTTATTTATTTTTGGGACAGAGAAAGACAGAGCATGAACGGGGGAGGGGCAGAGAGAGAGGGAGACACAGAATCGGAAACAGGCTCCAGGCTCTGAGCCATCAGCCCAGAGCCCGACGCGGGGCTCGAACTCACAGACCACGAGATGGTGACCTGGCTGAAGTCGGACGCTTAACCGACTGTGCCACCCAGGCGCCCCGACAAATGGTCTTCAAAGCAAAGATTAATCTAAGAAAAATGAAGGAGGGCAATTTTTTTTTACCAGAAATCAAGACATATTATAAAAATATACTAAAGAAAAGTTGGTAGTTTTATACAGAATAATAGCAATGACAGAATGATACAAAGGTTTGTTTAGAGAAAATCTTTTTACCTTGATATATGGAAATATATCTTAAAAAACAGAAAGCAAGAATCTTAAAGAACTGAGAAATTTTGCCATATTTAAAATAAATACTTTGTAAAAGAAAAGACATTCTGAATGTTTACTAAGCAAAAGACAAAGGAGTATAAACATGGGAATAAAATTAATCAGTACAAAATTATGAACAAGTAATTTACGAGAAAATAAATCAGAATATCCAATAATCTAAGAAAGAATATTCATAATCATACAGAGCAAAAAATATGTTGCCTTGATGTACATGTATTAACATGGATGCATTTTCAAAACATCATGTTCGATGAAAAGTTAATTGCTATGAGACAGGATCATAGGACACAACTTAAGTGAATCATGAACTTATTTTATAAAGAGTACCATCCTAAAGTTTGTGGCTATGCATATATTCAATATATAGAAATATGTCTATGGACCAAGAGACACCATTTTTTTCTGGAGATGTCTGTTGGGCAATGGAAGTAGGAAAAATATTCATGCATAATAGTTTCGAGTATTGTGCCCAGTTGTGTCTATAATATTAGTCTCTGATTTTTATCTTAGAAACAAAATTAAAACGTGGGAACAATCAATCAGGCTTTTTGACCTGTTTTGTAATAGTATATTCTCATTAAATAACATTGCAACCCATTTCAATTTTTACCATAAATTGTAAAAAAATTTGGAGTTAAACACTTTGACTTGATTTTTTGTGAGATTATTTGTGTCTCCCCATTGGCATAGAATTAACTGTTTTTTTGTTTAATGTTTATTTACTTTGAGAAAGAGACAGAGAGAGAGAGAGAGAGAGAGAGAGAGAGAGAGAGCACTAGTGGGGGAGGGACGGAGAGAGAAGGAAACACTGAATCCAAAGCAGGCTCTAGGCTCTGAACTGTCAGCACAGAGCTTGACAT
The DNA here is from genome assembly GCF_018350175.1 of Felis catus. Classification (NCBI taxonomy): domain Eukaryota; kingdom Metazoa; phylum Chordata; class Mammalia; order Carnivora; family Felidae; genus Felis; species Felis catus. The sequence goes on from NC_058371.1 coordinate 175,685,092, forward strand.
GGGCCCAAACTCACAGACTGCAAAATCATGACCTGAGCTGAAGTGGAACGCTTAACAGTCTGAACCAACCAGGCACCCCTAGAATTAACTATTCTTCTTAACCACTGCAAATGTGAAATAAAGCAAGCAAAACTGCAACTTACATTTAAAATACATAATGCATTATTCAGTTGAACTCTGCTTTACATTTCTAGAAACACAAAAGGTGGCAGGAGCCTTACTTTATTCTCAAATAAAAATCTGAAAAATATTTAAGCTTTGAGAATTTTTCATTCATTGATTCATTCATGGTTTTCATCTAGGCTTGCACGTATATTAACCTAAGCAGAGTGCTATTTAATAATCAAACAGTATTTAGAAAAGTGCTAGAATTCTTAGTTATATGGAATTTTTTCTTTCCACTGTATATAAGCATAGAAAATTACTTTTTCTGACTAATGCCGAATATCTGCTTGGAAAAGACCAAAGAAATTTTTATTCTGCCAGATGACAGGGTTTGAGGAGGAGAGATATGTGAGTAACAGCATGACAGCTAAAGAGGTTGGCAGGCCTATTAAATAAATACTTTCCTGCTGATTATCAGAGTAATGTGCCTTTGTTTCTTAGGTACTCCATGTTATGCCATCAAAATGACCTCCTTACAAAGGTTTGAATGAAATAATGTATGTAGGTAGTTACACTCATTTATCATCAAAATAAATACAACATTTATATTTCTATAAGGGGTTATGTGATAAAGTTTTCAAAGTATAAAATCTCAAACTTTATTTTTTTTTATTTCACAATAACTAGAAACCTGACTCATCCTATTTGACAAAATTGCATAAATGTGATATATGTGTGTATGATTCAGAAAGTTAAGGTCATACTTAAAACAATTGTAATCATTTGTTCTTGACACTAAAAAGTCACAATCACTCATTTTGACACCACAGTGATGGGTTCTTTTTATATTTCACTCAGATGCTCTAAGAACTTAAGGAATTGCAGTTAAATTACTTACATTTAAATGCCATTGCTACATCATCGACCTGTTCAGATTTTTTAATCAGCCTTAGCAATGAAGCCCTAATACGTATTTTAGATATTTAAATTTAAAAAAAAGGACTGAACAGAATGCTATTTAGAAATCAAACAAGTCTGGGGCGCCTGGGTGGCGCAGTCGGTTAAGCCTCCGACTTCAGCCAGGTCACGATCTCGCGGTCCGCGAGTTCGAGCCCCGCGTCAGGCTCTGGGCTGATGGCTCGGAGCCTGGAGCCTGTTTCCGATTCTGTGTCTCCCTCTCTCTCTGCCCCTCCCCTGTTCATGCTCTGTCTCTCTCTGTCCCAAAAATAAATAAAAAACATTGAAAAAAAAATTAAAAAAAAAAAGAAATCAAACAAATCTTTGTTACCTAAAATTGATGAAAAATTCTCTTGCAGTTCCTTTAAATGCATTGCCATATGTTCATCCATGTAGTTTTATTTGCTATGAATTTTTCTTTTATTGAATTATATTTCAAATAAATATGAAAGTATTAATTAAAGGCTTAGTTACATTCTCTAATGATATTGAATGAATATTTTAATATCCCCGTAAACTTGAGTTGACAATTAATCTTTCTAAAAAGTTTGAATATTCTTATTGGCTAAGGCGAAGATTGTCCATCACTTATGAGCAATGGACTCCTAGGGGACCAAGAATGACTATAATCCCTTTTAATCTGTATAGTTAAAATTTTCCTCTGTATTCAGAATAATCTTAGATGTCTGTTTTGCTGTTATTCATATGTAGAGATAGCTGTGATTAATCATAGTTTCAAAGTAAATTTATATTTTTGTTATTCAGTTAAGCACATTTTCCATTGATGAATAGTAAGCATAAAGAGTATCTTTTGGTAGTCTGAAAATATTTAGACATCAAAAGAGTTCCTCACAGTAGATCAATTGGAAGATAGTTCGGCCACTGTTTGTCATTTTAAGAATTATTAAAGTGGCTTAATGTTTTCAATGTGCTCTCATTTTTCATGAAATATTTTAATATGATGCCATTAAAATTATTTTCCTTGCAAAATTGGTATTGTAAATTTCTTTCAAGACAGCAAACATCTAATAGACAAAATTTGTTTTAATAGGAAATAATAAATTGCATTTTAAAGTTTATTTATTTTAAGAGAGGGAGAGGGAGCATGCAAGTGTGTGCTTGCGTGCACAGGAGTGTATGGGGGAGGGGCAGAGAAAGAAGGAGAGAATCCCAAGCAGACTCCCTGTTGTCAGCCTCAGTCTCAATCTCACAAAGCATGGGATCATGATCTGAGCCAAAACCGAACCAAACTCAACTGACTGAGCCACCCAGGCGCCCCAGTAAAATACATTTTGAAAAGATATAGTTGGTGAGGGAGATAGGATACTCAGATTGTGAGTTAATTATATATATTTATATTATACATTTTATATAACTGTTGAATATTATATGTTTTATATATTATATATAATTATATATTTAATCATTATCTAGACAACTCTCATTTTGTTTTCTATATTCCAAATATATCTCACATTTAGAGCAGACAAAAATGGGCAGGCGTTACATTATAGTTATCTACTACAGCCATGATTGTATTTTGCCAGAAGATTACATTAATGAACAGTATATGATGTCAATGACATGGCTAAGTAAGAGTTTTATAACTGACATGTACTAGTATGAACTATTCTGCTACATGCCTTGCTTGGTATACATAATGTCTGTAGTTCATGAATATAAATTAAAAATAAAAAGAATTCTAAAATAAAATATGTTCTTAATATTTAGCCAACTGTTATGACAATTAACCTGTGTCTGTTACCTCACAGGGTGCGTTTTCATATCAGCGGTAATATATTTTGTGTGGTGTGCTTATATAGCTGTCAGTGATGTATTTTAGTGTTGTTATGTTGATAAATATGGAAATTTGGTAAGAATGGTTCATCTATCTGTTCAACCCTTTCAGGTTTTTTTCTGTTATATCCATGACCTATGGTAGTCCAGTCTGGTAACCTGATATTTTGTTAACACATTTTTCAAAGTTTGTATGTGTGTGTATGTGTGTGTATGTGTGTGTGTGTATGTGTTTGTTTAATTAAGACTCTTATAGTATTTTACCACTGATGTAATCTATAACCAATCATGATGTCTCAATACAATTATCTCCCAGCTATTAGGTTAAAACCTATTTATCTGGGAAAACCTTTCTAAATTAATGGATTTAATGTTTTCAACATATAGTATTCTGCCAAGTGAGGAACTGCTTCTCATGAAAAGAAACTCATATAAAGTGTGTGTGTGTGTGTGTGCGTGTGAGAGAGAGAGAGAGAGAGAGAGAGAGAGAGAGAGGAAGGTGTGTGTATGCTGTGGTGTGCTTTGTAAATTTGCAATCTTTCCAATTGTGAGACATATAGACACCTCATAAATGATTCACACGGTGCCCAGAGGTACAGTAAACGAGGGCAAACTGATGTCATGAATACATGTTTGTATAAAGCTCTATAAATAATAAATTAGTTCTCTGTTGTAGAGTCAGAATATAGTGCTTATGTCTAATAAATGGTGAACATGAAATTATGCAATTCTTTATTAAGAAAATGTGTCTTCTAGAAAGGTAATATGTATCCCTTTGCTCTTTGTAATGATTGCTTCTGAAGAATAACAATGAAAATATAATAAATTGTTTAAAATAAATTTTCTAATATATATTGTTGGAAAGTAGGGAACTTCCATTAATTTCTAGTTCAGTACATTGTCCGTATGTATATATGTGTTTGTATGTATGTATGCTGGTTGGATACTACTACAAATTGACTATGCTAAAAATATTAAATGAAAGGAATAGCAGGGAAGAAATTTTATGTTTAACCTTCCACTTAGCAGACTTCTATAGCTTGATAAGCATATAAGGTATTTGAGAGTCGGTGTTATAACATACTTATTTATATCAGATGTATAGTAGCTTTGCTGGTAGTCATAAAGTGTAGTTTTTAAATCAATTTTTAATTATTTTACCAAGTGAAACATTAATATCAGAAGTACTTAAGAAAAATGAAACTTCTGATTAAGCACAAAGTTCTCCTATGTCTGCTAAAATGACAATAATGGAATTTTTTAAGTTCATTTGTTTATTTATTTATTTATTTAGAGCAGGATCAGGGGAGGGGCAAAGAGAAAGGGAGATAGATAATCCCAAGTAGGCTCCACACATGGGGCTTGAAACCATTAACCATGAGATCATGACCTCAGCCAAAACCAAGAGTCACGTGCTTAACCAACTGAGCCACCCAGGATCCCCAACTATAATGGAATTTGTAAAGGTATTTCCCACAAGGACAAAACATAAAAAACAACAGCAATATATATGATGAGATCTGGTAGGAAGATAGATGAATAGGAACTGGTTTATTTGAACCAAAAGCTCTGAGTCTAAGTTAAGAAAGAATGACAGAAAGAAAGAGAGAGAGAGAAAAAAAAAACAGAGAGAAAGGAAAAGGCAGGGAAGAAGAGGAGAGGGGAAGGGAAAGGTAGGGAAGGGAAACGACGAGGAGAGGAGAGGAGAGGAGAGGAGAGGGGAGGAGGGGAGGGGAGGGGAGGAAAGGGAAGGGAAGGGAAGGGAAGGGAAGAAAGAAAGGAAGAAATAAAGTGATTATACTATAAATGTGCCAAACACTGAAGATGATATGGGTGGGGAAGTATGATGGAGTAAGAAAAATGAGAGGATTCTGTGACAGTCTTTTTGAAGAAAAAGACTAGTGGATCTATTCTACAGCCCTCAATGTTCCTCTGCCTTCTGGAAGAAGCTTGGATATTTAATATCTCCAAAATATGAGAGAGGTTTCTGGACATCAGGCACAATGGAGAACTCAGGTACCACAGAGACTGCATGTTGAAAAAGACCACTCTCCATCACTCAACACTCATGCACTCTATGAAGAGTATTTGTATGGATGTTCTTTTGGGTTTATCATATTTCAGGGAAAGAAGACTATTCTAATACCCCAGTGGATTATAAGCCACCTGGTTATCAGTGTTTTGTTTAACACATGGAAGAAGTATGTAATCAATACTTGAATTCAATCAGTTTCTTAATTTTCAATCACTAAGAACAAAGTGAGAGCTACAGATCACCACCTATTTAAGAAAAAAAAAGTCTAAAGAAAATATGTTAAGGAGACGTCTAAAATTAAAAGCAGAAGCAAAAGAAAACCAAGGAATAAATACAAATTGAAAGAAACGGGTAAAACTGGGCTAGTGAAACTTAAAATATCATCATTCACGTTTTTAGCCTTTTGAGTATCTGTAGTAACAGAAAAGATTGCTATAATAACTAATTTCTCACCAAAATATGGAGGCTTAAAGTATGAGAGCAGAAACTAAAATTTAGTAGAAATACTGGAAGATAGACATGCCAAAAATTCTCCCAGGAAAGAAAACATATGAAAACTGGAAATGGCCTAGAAAGCTGGTAAATGTTATTTTTCAGAAGAGTGAACTCAGGAAATTAACAAGCCAACACATTTCTGCTAATTTTTCAACTCTTTTTGCATGTGTCAGAGAGATACAAGGCGTAAGATATGTGAAATGCTGATTCTTGAAAGCTGATAATTAAAAGCTTCTTTGAAAAAATGTTTTTGAATGTTGTGTTTGTTTGTTTTTGTTTTTGAGAGAGACAGAGACAGAGTGCAAGCAGGGGAGGGGCAGAGAGAGAGGGAGACACAGAATCTGAAGCAGGCTCCAGGCTCTGAGCTGTCAGCACAGAGCCCAATGCGGGGCTTGAACTCATGAACCATGAGATCATGACCTGAGCGGAAGTTGGACACTTAACCAACTGGGCCACCCAGGCACCCCTAAATGCTTCTTTGATTCGCTCTTCACTTAGAGCAAGTGGAATTGCTGACTCTTAGGGAACTTAATCATCTGCAACTTAAACCCATCTCCAGTGTCTCTGGATAGGGTTAAATTTTGTAATAATCCGAAGACATTAAGAATGTCTTCCAGACAATCCACTTCAAGGCTTTAGAAGAATAAAGGCCATGCCTGGTTGGATAAAATAGGTGTGTCTTTAGAGTCAGGGCCTGCAAAACAGCTCAGAATCAAAGGTAAAAGAGAAACCTTCCAGGCTAGCCTGGCACTTTCCAATCTATCGCTAGATGTGTAAATAAATATTAATATATATATATTTATATTATATAAATTATTATATTATAATATATAATATATTATATATATTATAAATATATATTAATATGTATATATTAATTTTTTTTATTTAGAGAGGGAGAGAGAGAGAGAGAGAGAGCACAGGCAGGAGAGGAGCAGAGAGAGGGGGAGACACAGAACCCGAAGCAGGCTCCAGGCTCTGAGCTATCAGCACAGAGCCTTATGTAGGGCTCGAACCCACGAGCCGTGGGATCATGACCTGAGCCGAAGTCAGATGCTCAACTGACTGAGCCACCCAGGCGCCCCAAAATGTGTATGTTTGAATCTTTACCCTGACTTTTCTCCTTTTAATCTATTCTGCTTTGAAGGCTGAAAAAAATCTGTTAAAATTTGGATCACCTTGCCAGTCATCACGAACATCAACAACTTCATTTTTGACTAGTTGTGGTATACATATTTTTAGAATTTTGCCTGGTAGTCAACTATTATCTTTCTCTTTTAATGGTCACATTCTCATATAGCTTGTGTTTTATGTAAATTCTTCCCAACCTTAGCAGTACCATGTGCAAAGGAATTAGAGCTAAGTCTCCATAGTACACAAAGCCCATCTATTGTTTTGTTTTGTTTTGTTTTGTTTTGTTTTGTTTTGTTTGGCTCCAGTGAGAAGAATACATAAAAAATTGTTACTTAGGGGGTGTCTGGGTGGCTCAGTCGGTTGAGTGCCGACTTAGGCTTGGGTCATGATCTCAAGGCTTGTGAGCTCTTGCCCCGCATTGGACTGTGTGCTGACAGCTCAGAGCCTTGAGTCGGCTTCGGATTCTGTGTCCCTCTCTCGCTCTGCCCCCGCGTGTTGTTCATGCTCTGTCTCTCTTTCTCAAGAATAAATAAAAAGCATTTAAAAAAATGTTACTTAGGAAATACTTGCACACCAACTTTATCTACTTTAGTTTATAAAAAGTGAAAAGTTTTTATTTCAGTGAAACTTTGAAATAGAGGAATAACAAGAACCACTTTAGTTTCAATCTTGTAAAATTATGCATTTTCTTTGCTTATGTGATAAAAAATCCCCTGGTGTGTGTATAATACACTGAGTGTAGTTTTAAAGTAACATATAACATAGATGGAAAATGTTACGAAATTTACCCTAAAACCTATTTTTTAATGTTCATTCAATTTTGAGAGAGAGAGAGACAGAGCATGAGAAGGGGAGGGGCAGAGAGAGTGGTGGGGACAGAGAATCTGAAGCACCCTGACAGCAGAGAGCCCAATGTGGAGCTCAAACTCACGAACCACAAGATCACGACATGAGCCAAAGTCAGATGCTGAACCAACTGAGCCACCAAGGAGCCCCTTCCTATGCCATTTTAAGACAACGTAGAGGACTTCCACTTCCAGCCATGATGAAGTAATAGTTGCTGACTGAAATAATGAAAAATCTAGGAAAAATGTCTGAAAAAAAATTTTTTTTCAGACACAGGATGACAGACACCACAGGACAGTGATCACTGAGAGAGGGAAGAATAAGCAAGGGGATCCCTATGCTTGTCCTAGTTTACTGCCTAGTTTACTGTCCTAGTTTCCTGACCAAATTGCAGCAGTTTTACACTGGGCTTGTTGGGGTCTCCTGTGTACATGTACAGCTCACTCATCAGCCGTGAATTTGAGGGGGTTTATACTCAGAGTCTTTGTATTCACATTCTAAGACACCCTCGTTTTCAGGTTTCTTCTCTCAGTGACAGCCCTGACCACCTGTGACACCTTTAGCCAGTGACAGTGAAGATTTCCCCATGAGTTCTTACCATCCCTTACGAATCAACTGGACAGTGGTGTTAGGGGCCAATACACATAAATGTGGACTTCACTCTCCGAAGTTCATTGCTTTCAAGGACTGACCTCTTTTCTACGTTCTTTGTGATTTGGGTCACTTCCATTTCAACAATCATTCTGTTATGTTTTTGTCCAGAATTTATAATGGTTATCTGAGTCAGTCCAAAACAAATCATCTGAAATTATTCTTTCTTATAATTGTTTACATATTTCTGAACTTGAATTGGAGTATATATGTCAAAATGTGGGTACTGTATTTACTCATATTCATTATAAAATAGCAATGCTTAGTAGTCTGCTGTCCAGTACTCATTATATTGACAATACATACAATTCACATAATAACCTGAAATCCCAAATATTTCATTTTCTGATGATACTTTTTGTGCCTAGGTACATTACTGATGAATAAGTTCATAGTTACGATCTTATTTTATAATTTTTCATTATTATATTTATTATAAACCTAAGACATAACACAGAGAATAGGTCACATTTCCTTCTGGAAACAATGCTATGTCTGATCACTGTGGCTGGGACTTCCAGTATTATGTTGAGTAGAAGTGGTGAGAGTAGGAATTGTTTTCTTGTTCCTGATATTAGAGGAAAAGCTCTCAGGTTTTCACCACTGAGTATGATATTAGCTGTGGGTTTTTCATATATGGCCTTTATTATGTTGAGGTACGTTGCCTCGAAACCTATTTCATTAAGAGTTTTTATCATGAGTGAATGCTGTACTTTGTCACATGTGTTTTCTGTATCTATAGATATGGTCATATGTTTTTTACCGTTTTGCTTCTTAATGAGATATATATTATTGATTGATTTGTGAATATTGAACCACACTTGTATCCCTGGAATAAATTCCTAGTGATCATAGTGAATGATTTTCTTTTTTTTTGGTAATGTGTTGTTAGGTTCAGTTTGCTAATATTTTGTTGAAGATTTTTGTATCTATGTTCATCACAGATATTGGCCTGTATTTCTTTCTTTCTTTCTTTCTTTCTTTCTTTCTAGGAATTTATCTTTCTTCTAGCTTGTCTGATTTGTCGACATATAATTTTTCATAATATTCTGTTAAAATTCTTTGTATTTCTGTGGTGTCAGTTGTTATTTCTCCTCCTTCATTTCTTTTTTTTTTATATATATTTATTTATTTTTGAAAGACAAAGTGAGATAAAGTGAGAGTGGGGGAGGGGCAGAGAGAGAGGGAGACACAGGATCAGAAGCAGGCTCCAGGGTGTTTGCTGTCAGCAAAGACCCTGACACTGGGCTAGAACCCACAGACTATGAAATCATGACCTGAGCCGAAGTCAGACGCTCAACCAACTGAGCCACCCAGGCGCCCCAGCTCCTCCTTCATTTCTAATTGTATTTATTTATTTGAGTCTTCTTCTTCTTCTTCTTCTTCTTCTTCTTCTTCTTCTTCTTCTTTGGATGAGTCTAGGTAAAGGTTTATTAATTGGGTTCATCTTTTCAAAGAACTGGCTCCTGGTTTCATTGATCTGTTTTATTGTTTTTTAGTCTCTATTTTATTTCTTTCTGCTCTAATCTTTATTATTTTCTTTTTCTGCTTTGGGCTTTATTATTTTTCTTGCTCTTTTAGGTGTAAGATTAGATTGTTTATTTGAGGTTTTTATTCTTTATCAAGGTGGGCCTCTATTGCTATAAACTTCCCTCTTAGAACAGCTTTTGTGACATCCCAAAGATTTTGAACCATTGTGTCTTCATTTTCATTCGTCTCCATATATTTGTTGATTTCCTCTTTGATTTCTTAGTTGATCCATTCATCGTTTAATAGAATGTTTTTTAACCTCCATGTGTTTATATTCTTTCCCGATTTTAAATTAATTAGTAAGTTTCCATACTTTTTAGTAAATTCCTCCTTACATTTTTAACCTGGCATCATTACCACATTCTGAGATGGTATTTAGCTATTATCTTGTATATCTAAACCACTTGTTAAAATATTGAATTTGAATACTTCTACACTGGTTGGTAAATACTTTTGGGTATAGACCAGCATTGTAGGAAATAGTCACAAGTCTGTTCCAATTTTATGGTTTTGTGACTGTCTACTCCAAATGCTAATGCCTAAGACACATTGTGTGTAACATATAAGACCAAATCTTTATAGTTACTCAATTTTTCTCCAGCTAAGGTTTCCTGGCTAGACCCATTACTCCCTTTTTTCTGATTTCTAAGTAGCACTGTTACAGAGTTTGGTATTGTGATTACATTAAATATACAGATAAATTTAGAGACAATGTCTTTACAAAATTGCAAATTTCCAGTCAACAACATGGTTCCCACACATAGATCATTCTCCCCCTGGATCTCCAAATAGACTTATAAATTCTTTTGTGTAAGTCCTACATATTTCAAAAGAAGCTCATATTTCTGTATTTTATGATAGAAATTTTTTAAATTATACTTACTAAGTGCTGTTAAACTTTAAGAGAAATATTTCTTTTTTTTCACCTTTCTTGGTGCATCTGACCCCATTAGTGAAATCTCAAAAATTTCCACTGGTTTTTATTTCACTAAATTTATGCTTAGTAAATTCAAATTATTTTAATGATGAATAATGATCATTTTTATTCCTTCCTTCCTGTATTTATATTTGTCTCTACACACATCACAGTTTTCGTTAAATATTTAAGGTTTACTTCTGGACAGATGTAGAATTACAGTCCCTTACTCCCTCAAATTGGATATGGCTAAGAGGGTTGCTTTGGACGGTATTTATGCATGTCACAGATAATAATTGACCATCTTTCCTACTCTCTGACTAGTAAACAAGAAATAGAATGTAGAGATAGGTATTATATCACTTTGGGAACCTGGGTGCTTATGTCATATGTTCAAAACAATAATTGAATCTGTAGCATAAGATGGTTATATATGTTTTTAAATTCATGAACTTTTGCTTTCTTAAATTATTGACATTTGGGGATTATTTGCCCATTATTTCTTCTTCTTATCTATGGGTATAGATAAGGACCCTACAATAGATAGAAATATTTCATTGTGTGAGTCCCACCTAAACGACACTAGCTAACCCTGCACCCTGCATCCTCTATTCAGTATATATCATGTCTAGAAGAAATTTTATAAAATATACTAAATAAAATTAGTAGCAATCTCTACTTTCAGCTGAAAGATAATTTTGCTTTTTCCTTTTTATAATTTTTCTACGAAGAAATTTATATAAATTATTTCATTTAGAGAATAAATGGTCACGTCAATTTTTGCGTACATAAATGTGTGAATACACCCACACATATATTTCTATTTAAGAAAACAATATTGGGGCGCCTGGGTGGCGCAGTCGGTTAAGCGTCCGACTAAAGCCAGGTCACGATCTCGCAGTCCGTGAGTTCGAGCCCTGCGTCAGGCTCTGGGCTGATGGCTCGGAGCCTGGAGCCTGTTTCCGATTCTGTGTGTCTCTCTCTCTCTGCCCCTCCCCCGTTCATGCTCTGTCTCTCTCTGTCCCAAAAATAAAGAAAGAAAGAAAGAAAGAAAGAAAGAAAGAAAGAAAGAAAGAAAGAAAGAAAGAAAGAAAACAATATTGGTTGGGGCACCTGGGTGGCTCAGTCAGTTCAGCATCCGACTTTGGCTCATGTCATGACCTCACAGCTCATGAATTCGAGCCCTGTGTCAGGCTCTGTGCTGACAGCCCAGAGCCTGGAGCCTGCTTCAGATTCTGTGTCTCCCTCTCTCTCTGCCCCTCCCGTGCTCATGCTCTGTCTCTCTGTGTCTCAAAAATAAATATAAACATTAAAACATTAAAAAAAAGAAAACAATATTGGTTAAAATTAGGCAAAGTTAAATCAAATTATATCATCATATATATGCTTTATATATGATATTTTATATACACACACACCACACATACATACTTTCCTACTGTATAATGAGCTCCTTGAGAGGAAAGGATGATTGCTTATTTTTTATATTTTTCTTTATATTATCAAATGCCTAACATAATATCTAGTCCAATAAATATGTCTTGACTAAAGTTCTAACTATAAATGCTACTTTGCCTTATAGTTTCTGTACTCTTGATGTAGTCAAATAATTTGTGTACTTATAATATGAAAGGTAAAACTTGCCTTTGTTTAAAAAAAGAAAAAAAAAGCATTTAACTTTCTTTTCAGCCATAATAAAATGCTGATATAAGCAGAGCTTTAAATGACTGTACATATATATGTGTGTGTGTGTGTGTGTGTAATTCTTTGCTTATAGTTTAATAAGTACAATTATTATTTCATGAGGCACCATTAACTTTTATGGTAGTTTTTCCACACATATAAAGTCACTGCCCATTTGATGTCCTGGATATTCTTATTTTAAGATTGGTGTAAATAATTTCATGTACAGGGCTCCAGTTATATTTTTAAAGAGCATACTTTAATTGCATTTGAATGCCTAGGCAAGGAGACAATAATTAGGATGCTAAACATAAAAGCAATCATCCTTATCCAGGACTCTTCATTTATGCTAATCTTTAAGACTGGAGTAATTAACAAATATAATATATATCCTGGACATGCAAACCTTAAGGCAATGGATTTATCCCAAATCAAGCAGTCTTACTTCTTCATATTGAAATTTTCATACATAAAACATTGTATAAAACCTGAGGATTTGCCTGTTGACTTAACTGTCTACCTCCAACTTGACTTTGCTCTACCTCTTTGTATTTAGAAATAAAGTGTTCTTTGCAAGTTATCAATTTGAAGTAGAAAAGTAAATGTCTTCCTACTCTGTGAAATAAGATTAATGGGTTTGGTAATTAATTAATTAATTTATAAATGTTTGTTTATTTTTGAGAGAGGGAGAGTGAGAGAGGGTGACTGAAGGGGCAGAGAGAGAGAGAGAGAGAGGGACAGAGGATTTGAAGCGGGCCTTGCACTGACAGCAGAGAGCCTTATGTGGGGCTTGAACTCATGAACTGTGAGCTCATGACCTGAGCCAGAGTCAGAGGCTTCACCAACTGAGCCACCCAGGGACCCCAGTAAATAAGTTTCAAAGGTGATATTTGAAATACAAGAATTAAATAACAGAAAGGGGTTATAAGGCAACAATAGATAAAATGTGGTGACAAATATAACTTGTATTACAAAATACTAAATATCCAAATAACATACAATCTAAAAATTGTAGTTAAATTATGAGTAAAATCAATGCTTATTAATGTATATAAATATATCTAGAAGACATCTATCTGTCTGGAAAATACAAAATAAGAATAGTAAGAGGAAGAATGCACTCAGAGGCCTTGTGGATTTGATGGTCTCTTTAAAAACATAACTGGAGGCTATCTTGACATCTTCAGTTTAGAGATCTTTGGGAGGGATATTACTTATCATGCTATTTCTTCCACCTTCCTTTTAATGCCTAAAATTCTAAAATTGTACTTCCACCTGCTCCCGGATTCACAGATGAAAATATTCATGGATGGCATGTTATTAATAATGTAGCTTAGTCTTCCAGGTGCCTGAGTGGCTCAGTCAGGTGAGTGTAGGACTCTTGATTTCTCCTCAGGTCATGATCTCAGGATTCCTGATTTTGAGCCCACGCTGACAGCATGGAGCCTCTTTGGGATTCACACTCTCTCTCACTCTCTCTCTCTGCCCCTATTCCATTTGCACACATGCACTCTCCCTCTCTCTCAAAATAAATAAATAAACTTAAAAATATAATGTAGCTTAGTTCTCTATTACTCTCAGACATTGTGTGTCACATTTTCAATTCTAAATTCCCAGGAAGGTAAATATGAATGCCCAACCTAAAGCAATCAACTGTAACTGGGAGACCAGGTCCAAAATCTGGGAGATGAGAGGAAGCTATTATTGTGAATGGGGGAGGCTTTTCCAGCAACTACATATTGCACTCTTTTAACACATATTCGTGACTCCTATTCTGACTCCGCAATCTCCCCTTGTATCATTGTTTCCATATAGCACTATCTTGCAGACATTCTCGTTTTCCAGTTTTTGACCATAGCAAACTATTTGCTCAGCTTTCATTTGCTGTTTCTTCTAACTGGAATGTGTCTGTATACTTCCTGCAGCATTTAATGTGGACAGGGTCTCTTCTTGTTTGCAGGGCTTTGACAGACAAATCACCCTGTGGAAATTAGCATCCTCACCGTGTGTGTTTTATCTCTTCACCCTTTAACCATCCTGAAAATAATTTACTACAATCTTAATTTTCTTCTTTTTTTGTTTTTTTTTATGTTGTTTTCATGTTATTTTCTTATGTTGCAATCAAAATTTAAATCCCACAAAGACAGAATTTTTTAATCCTTATTACTACTATGCCTCTAGTGACTAGCTCAATCAGTACATTTATAAATGAATAATTTCTAAATAATTTGATGGTGATTAGTGAGCTTTCATTCATGATTCCTGAACTTCTCCTTCCCATTTCACAATTTTAAAACATAGAGAATTTTCAACTATGTCAAATAATTCAATATTATTGGTGAATAAGTTACTTATTTTTTAAATTTTAATTTAAAAAAATGTAGTGATTCAACAACTCCGTATATCACCAGTGCTCATCAAGACAAGGTCACTCCTTAATTGCCATCACTTATACTTTCTCTTTATGTCACTAAATCTTTCCTAGGTTCAATTTTTGTATCATGAAGAGAGAATAATACCTACTAAGTAGATTTTTTATGGACATTAAATAAATAAATATGTAAAATGCTTACAACTCTAAAAGATGTTGTCTATAAAAGTGTTCTCTTTTTTGAAACTGGAATCTTCACAATTCATTTGTTTACCTGAAAAGAAGTACACAGAGAACTAACTAGCTTTTTAGTAAATTACTCAGAAAAGTAGCAATCCAATGAGAGAATGTTATACATCCTAATGATATCAGGGCTCTTAGCAAATATAAGCACAGCATTTGTATTTAAATTCGAGCCATATTTATTAATCTATATCAAACATTATAATTACACTGGTGCTTTTATTGTGGAAAGCTCGGATTTTTCCACAATATAATCTTAATTCTATTTACCTTCTCATCTACTTATCAATAAACTTCCCTTCAACTTTAACACAGGAAAAAAAAATGACTGCTTTTTAATAGTCTGTGATTATCTTGTTTATTTATGCCCACAGCCAAAGAATGAATTTGCTATTTAAACTGAATGACACATACTAGACCATTACTGGCAATAATTGTCATTCTACAGCAAAAGTTTCACTTTCATTTTTGCTCAAGGCAGAATATGTCTTTTTTTATGTTTAGAACAGAAAGGATGGAAAGAGATTGTCAGCCTAACCATTTGAATCCTGGGCTAAATATTATGAACTATATCTTGGAATCCAATGTCTCTCTCTCTCTTTCTCTCTCTCTCTTTAATGAAAGTTTAGCTTAAATTTTATTTCCCTTAAAAAAGTGAAGAAAAAAGTTTGTCACAATAGTGAAAGTAGTCTTGAAATTATTTTCTCACTTAAGGAATGTCATTTAAAGGTTTTCATAGTTTAAAAGTTTGTTTTAAAAGGAAAATGTAGCTGATTTCACAATTTGGATAGATTATAAGGATAAGAAGGGATGATAGATGAGAACACTGAGCAAAAATTTCATGTAGAAAATATATTCATAAATAATGGCTATAAATTTCTCAAATTTGGGGGAAAAACATTAGCATACATATCCAAGTCCACTGAACTCTAAATAAAATCAAATCAAAGAAAATCCCATGAAAATGCATCATAATGACATTACTTTGAGCCATAACTAAAGAGAAAATATTCAATACAAGAGAAAAAAAGACACATCACATGTATAAAAGAATTAATCAAATAATGAGTGAGTTCTTATCAGAAATAATAGAAGCCAGAAAACATTGAAATGACACATTCAAATCTTGTAAGAAAAAATCTGTCAACCACAAGTTTTTATCCAGTTTATTCTTTAAAAATGAAGAATAAATAAACATATTTCTTGACAAAACAACAGTGAGGAAGAGTTTTCTAGCACACCTACATACAAGAAATTAAGATAAAACTGTTGAAATGATGCCAGATGTTATTTGAATTAGCAGAAAAGAAAGAAAAGCACCAGAAACAATTTTGTCTAAATTTGTTTTAAAGTTTTAGAACTTTTAAAATAAAATAGAAATAAATATATCTGATGATACTGTAAAATGTAAAGTAAAATATTTTTCAAAATGTAAGAGAAATAACTATGCCTAATGATATTGTACATGAAAAATTTTACACTAAGATATAGTACTTTTTGCTTAAATTAAGTGATTTATAATTTCAGTATCATTAATTTAGTCTATATTGTATATATAGTATTGAAAACCTATTTAGTTTAAAAGACAAAACAGGTAAATTTAAATGTCTTTGGAAAACAATTATGAAGGAAGAATGAATTTTCCCTCTACCCTTCACTAAAAAATAAATGGGAGAAAAACAAGCAGAAGTTATATAACATATATGCTTCCTATATATATGGGAGATACCTAGGGAAACGGAATTATACTCCCCAAAGTGGCCCAAGTCACCACCTTAAATACCACCTTCTGTTAAAGATAAAAGAAAGGTGTTAGGGGGGACAGGAGCAGTGGGAGGTCAGTTATTGGAAGTTACCAGGGAAAACACACTAAAAAAAAAAAAAAGGTATATTTGTTATGATTTGGACATCCTCCTCACTGGTGTAGAGATGGAGACACACGCAAACGGTGATTTCCCTTATAAACACAAATGTTTCTTACAAAGGTTTAAATTTAATTTGTTTTCAGAATTTCTCTTATGCAGTTTCTCAAAATAATCTTTATGTCAAAGATACATATTTTGGGGTAACATGTTCTATCATCCTTTAGCTGTTATGTGACTCTCTGCCACCATTATAAAAAGACATAGTCAGATATTCTCCAAAGAAGGATAATAGGCAGAACAGAGTGTTTACCAGCTCCCTGGAAGAATCCATCTGGATTAGCCCACCCCTACTCTGCGACTAAAGCATAAGTGAGTTTGGCTGTACTCAACAGAATCCACAGATGTCCCCAAACTAGATCAACTAACTTTCAGCCAATCCATGGCAAGGAGAACTGGATAAATGCTTATTGATGTATGTCCATGAGTTTTCTGGTTGTTTGTACATCATGGCAATAGATAGTGGATGGAAATAATAGATTCAGGTTTTAAACACTATCTTTCTTTGAGTATTGACTATTTACCCTTCAGAAAGTTTCTTAAACTTCACTATTCCTCATACATGTCATGTAGATAATAATACTGAATTCAAGAACATTAAATGAAAGGAGCATGTGATCATGGCATAGTAGAGGCATAACCTGTGTCAAATGCAGAAGTAATAAAAGCATAAAAATACCTCATATTAAATATTCATTTTTTTCCAAAAAACCTTCCTTATCAAATTTTTGTCATTAACTTAATGCATATAATTTTGAATACTTGCTATGTGTCAGGCTCTGTGCTAGGCTCTGGGAATGAAATGATAAGGAAAATAGACTCAATGGCTGTTCTCCTCTACTTTATAGTTTAGAAGAAGAAATAGTCGACTGAGAAATAATAATAGAAAGATGCATAAGCAATTACAGCAAGTGCTACAACAGCGCTTATGATGGTATGAAATTCAGCAGGGAGAACTGGCCTGGCATGGAGGTTTAGAGAAGATATTCCTATGAAACACTGTTTGAATTGAACCTGGCATAGATACCTTCCAATCTCTTTGTAAACTGGATGAACGTTATGAGTGGAAGTCTGGGTGTGAGTGTGAATGCGTGTTGCATTTTCCTATTAGGGACATTTGGACTGTCTGAATCTTTTAACAGCTCTCACTGATTAATTCTAGAAATATCTTTGCTACTCTTTTGTGGATTATTACATTTTATTCATTCTTCTTTAAACTGTTTTTCCTGAAACTCCAATTAGATAAATGCCGGATTTTATACTCTTCCCCATTTATACTAATCCAGATTTCACAGTTTCTGGATCTTTAATATGCTTTTCTGACTTCAGAATAATAACTTCAGCTCTATCTATCAAGTTAGGAAATCTGTCCTCACTATACACTGACATTTTATTCTTTATCACTATGTGTCTTATTCTAACTTCTAATCGTTTCTTTTCCAAAATCACCTTGTTATTTGTTTGTCTCTTTTACCTTTGTTGTATTTGATTCATCTTCTTCTATCTCTTTGAACACACCAAATATATTTAATATTTCTTATCTACTAATTTCAATAGGTAGATCTACTGTGGATATTTTATTACAAATAATTTTAAACCATGGTTGTTTCTGCATGTGTTCAGTGATATTTGAAAATCCCCTATTCATATTCTTTTTGATATTACCTGTGGCATTTTTATAAGACTGATTTTAAACTAGCTTTCTCCAGAAATGATTTGATGTGTGCTTGTACCAAGTACTAAGGTACTACATTAAAGTTTAGGTCAAAATCTTAGGTTGCTTGATTGTTACCATTTTTTATTATAGTTATTATTTTAATCATAAATATATAATTAAATATAGACTTAAACCCATGGAAATGTGTGCTTCTATTTAGGAATAGCAAGAGGGAAGTTTTGTTCTCTTTTTGTTGAATTTATACTTCCGTCCTTCTGCTTGAAGTCAAGATTAAGACACTGAAGTATTCTCTGTCCATTCTGAAGGACAGGATTTTTCTAGGATACTCCCCGAAGGGAATCTATATTACTCTGGGTAAAGCTCAGAGGTGTCTCCTGTTTTCTGAAAATACAATTCAAAAAAGCTAACACTCTAACTTGCAGTAGATAGACATATTCTACAGGTTCTAGTTCAAGTCCAATCCTCACTCTGATGCAAGCTTACTTATATGCATTCTTGATTCTCTTGCTTTCCTTCTGAATCAACAATATTTTGAAAATAACTTTTAACATATATTTTATGCCACAAGTTAGAAAATACAGTGTTATTATCTTAGAGCATTTCTCCAGGCAACTTATCTACTTATTTCCAAAAGCTGAAAACCTGTTCGTATATACAACAGTGGTCTATTATATTAGGTCCAGAATATTTCAATCACTGCATTATATTTTAGGTCCTGAGAGAGTTCAAAGGACAAAAAAGTATGAAACCAAAACCAATTTAGAAATTCAATTTTCTGTTTATGCCAAACCAATTGAGACTTCTTGAACAAAAGCTTATGAATTTTTTTCACCTCTTATAACATAGTTTTAGTTGCTTTGTTTTGAATTCTAGCTGTTTATCTTACAAAGCCCTAAGTAACCCACTATATTAAAATACTTTACTTTGTTATACGCCACCCCTAGTTACCATAAAATAAAGTAACTGTGGGACAAAAATTATGTATTTCCACTGGGTAATGAATATTATGTCCAGCACGATATTTTCTAAATTATTATTGTATCCTTAGCATTTGGTGCAGAACAAATGCCAATCAGAGGTGAGCTTTTGTTTTTAGAGTAAGATATTTCTGTATGCAAATTCTTTTAAATTATTTTTCCTAAATTTGAAAGGCAGCACTTTGAGAGAAAGTTATAGAAAGCCTCCTAGATATGACAATACTAAATATATACATGATAATACCGTACCACAGAATTAGAACAAATAAAAGAACAGATTTGATCAGCCATGCCAAAGAAAAATATAAGCTATCTTTCTATTATCTCTATACAAACATTACCAAATATTAATTATGTAAAGATACCATCAGAATATGAAGTAAAAAAATTAGATAGATAGATACATAGATATGCTGAGTGGTTAATAAATAAAAATATTACCTGGATTATGTGATTTGAAATATTTTTCAGTTTTTTCTTCAAATTGCAATTCATTATATTCTTTTTTTCTAAATTAAGAGAATTTATTTTTTTTATTTTTTTAAGTTTATTTTATTTTGAGAGAGGGAGTGGGCGGGGACGGGCGGGGAGAAGGAGAGAGAGAAAATCCCAAGCAGGTTCTATGCTGTGAGCTCAGAGCCTTGAGCCCGCAAACCATGAGACATGACCTGAGCTGAAATCAAGAGTCAGACACTCAACCGACTGAGCCACTAAGGTACTCTTCTTTCTTTTTTTAATTTTAAATAGATTTCACAGAACTCCCTCCATTTTTTTTCCATTTTTAAATTATATTTTCAGCTTCAGCAACAAAATTCAGTGGCAAATTTGAATGTAAAATGCCCACTGTTTAAGTAAACAAGGTTACAAACTTATATTCTATTATAATACTTCGGCCTGGGTGGTTTTAGGACAAAATAATAATATTCCTATGGATCAACATGTCCCAATCAATTCTATACTATTGTAGATTTATGACTTCTCAAGATTAAACAATAATTAATTAACATTAGTCTTATATCAGTGACACATTTGCATAAGTATTTGCTATAACCAGTGTACTTACAGACTGCACTGTTACACTCTGTCCTGCACATGTGTTTTCTATAATATATAGAAACACTAGCACAGTTTGCTAAGGTAAATTTTATGTGTCATCATGATTGATTTTTGGTCAAGCATTAGTCTGAGTATTTCTGTGAGGGCATTTGTGGATGAAATCAACATTTAAATGTGTAGACTGACTAAGTAGATTGCCCTTCATAATGTGGGTGGGCTTCATCTAGTCAGTTGAAGGCTTGGGTGGAACAAAAACTCTGACCCTTCCCCAGGTAACAGAATTCTTGCCCTATGGACATTGGACTGGGACATTTTTTTCCCCCTTTGCCTTTGACTTGAACTGAAACATCATCTCTTTCTGAGTCTGCTGGGCCTTGGACTAGAGCAGCAACATCAGTCCTCCTTGTTTTCAGGCCTTTGGACCTGGACGGGAACTAAGCCATTGTTTTTCATGGATCTCCAGCTTGCCAGTTCACCCTGCAGGTATTGGGACTTAACAGCCTCCGAGGTCACAGGTGTCAGATCCTTATAAACAATTTCTTTACATATATGTCCACATCCAGTTGGCTCTGTTGCTCTGGAGAACCCTTCCTTAATACAATGTTATAAATGTTTCAATTTGGAAAACAGTATAGTTGATTTTTCTTTTTTTATTCTTTCTTTTTAAGCAAAAGATTCCAGTATATATATAAATCAAGACAAACATCTATTTTTGATAGCAATTCAAATGAAAGCCAAACTTCAAAATGCTTCTTTTATATGCTGTATTTTTTCCTTAAAAGGGTTTCTGAAAGTGGCATGTACTAAAAGCTAATGGTACACTTCAGCTTTTAGAATGTACTTTTTTATTTATTTATTTATTTATTTATTTTTCAACGTTTTTTATTTATTTTTGGGACAGAGAGAGACAGAGCATGAACGGGGGAGGGGCAGAGAGAGAGGGAGACACAGAATCGGAAACAGGCTCCAGGTTCTGAGCCATCAGCCCAGAGCCCGACGCGGGGCTCGAACTCACGGACCGCGAGATCGTGACCTGGCTGAAGTCGGACGCTTAACCGACTGCGCCACCCAGGCGCCCCTAGAATGTACTTTTAATAAAAAGGTGAAATAACTTATAAGCCACCAACATCAGATTATTTCCCATAGTTGCTTATTCATTTAGCTTATAAAAAGAATTAGATCTTGTTTTGATTTGCTGAAATAGAAGCTTTTTGACTTTATTAAGAGTTATTTTCATGATTTGTATAATTCTGGGTAATTATAAAAAAGGCAAGTTCCAAAATGTAGCTCTCCAAATTGTGTAAAATAAGAGAGATCTCTAATTTATGGCTATGATAGGTTAAAAAAAATGTAAAACTATGAATGGGGCTGTAATACATATTCTTGTTAAAAAGATTCTGCAATATACAAATCAAATAAATAACAGAGCTTGTGAAGAAATTAAAATTTGAGCAGATGTTAGTGAAAACATACTTGAGGTATTTATCTTATCTTAATTTTTGCTAAAACAAAGCAGAATGCAAATAGTTGCTCATTTGTAGATTGCTTCTTATGTACTTCCTTTACTGAAAACTTTAGTGAAATTAGACAACACACAGGCCACACTTCTGGACATTTATGAAAAAAGGATTTTTCATCATGGGACGATCAAAAAAATATACCATACCACACTTGAAAAGCTTTTACAAGCCTTAAGCATTCTTCAGATTTCACTAGGACACCTCTGCTGCCTAATTTATTTGTTGTAAACATTTCTGATAAAGAAACGAATACCTTCCTGCACATCCCATTTTGTTTTGTCTCTGGATTATCATACACTTCCCAACCAGCAACATTTTGAAATGCGTACGTGTACCTACAATTCTTCCTTCTGAAAGCTATCTTCAAAGTGGTCATTCTCACCCTTGTCTCCCTACTTTTATATCCCATCATTGTGATTTTCTCTATTGACAATTTCCATATTTTCCTGAACAAAACTCCAGTTTTATCTCCACTTTCTATACTCTATATACACTTTCAACAGCCTGGATATTAATCTGCTCCTTTGTAACTGTGATTTATAGCTACCGCCATTTTTGTTTTTTCTTAGTAGAGTGCAGACAGTAAACAGGGTGTTATCTTTGATTTGATTTTCAATAAAACACTCTCCTTCCCTCATATACTTTGATGCCCTTCTTGCCACTTTGTTGCTCGTCTTTGATTTGTTTTCGTCTTGTTCTATATCATCTGATATTACCGTCATCATTTTCTTTTGGGGAATCTCTCTTCTTCAAAATCAGCTTCTTTGCTTAACTTCATCTTTGTTTCCTGCAGCTGCAGTCTCGATAACCCCATCCTGCCTGATTCTGCAGGTCCTGTTTTACAGGAACAACAGCATGGGTACTTTATTTTTGATTTAGTAGTTTTCCTGTATCCTTAAGATTCTGTGACCAACCTCTTTTTTGTTCTTTTCTTTTTCATATTAACTTGCCTATTTTGTTCTAGCTGCTTTTCTGTAGTACAGATGGGTTGATTCATCTTAAACTTCTGTTATTGCCTGCCTTAAAATGTTTAACCAACCACATGCCTAGGGATCTACTGTGATAATACCTTCTTTATTCAGCATCTGTTCATAGTCACATAAGAATATTTCTCAAGTAGAGTCATACCTATTCATAGTTCTCATCTTCAAAGAAGACCAGTAAATTGTGAGGTTCCAATGCTTCAAAACACACTAAATCTTGAATAATTTAATATCCTAAGTTATTATTGGAATCTGCCTAAATCATTCTCAACAAGCGAGAGCTCCACAAGTGAAGACATGAATTGGTGAAGGCCATGAAGCTTCCCGAGAAAACTTCATGATGTTTCTAGGAATGTCAAATTTGAAACAAGAGATTCCCTTTTTTCCCAGCTCTGGGCCATTTTTATTTTTTTTGGTAATTATGTAATTCCTTTCTTAGAATAATGCACACAATATTATTTCTTAAAATAATAAACCACAAATTGTTGATGTTTTTCAAGCACCTAAGGAAAACTCATCGCAGCCATATGAGACAGGAGTAGAATTCTGGGCTTCAAGCTGCTTGTATAACTAAATGGAACTTCATTAGGAAAGTTAATCATCTCTTCTTTGCTTTAGTACAGGGATATTATCAGTTGGTCTACTTGTGGATTGTTATTATACTGAGACTCAAAGTCAGAACTTTTATTATATTGAAGCTCAAATTCAGCTAAATTTATAATGAGACAGTTTTTTTTACATTTTCATAAATAATGTATAAATCTATATGATGTGTATTAGGATCTGATCTCCTCTCTAACAAATTGATAAAACCAAGAACACAAAAACTGAAAGGGTAATCATCAATTTTAACCTATATTGAGTAAAACTAAAATTTATTTTTTTTGATTGACTCTCCAAACTGTTAAAGCATTTCCAAAGCATATGGCTTGAGGCACTTCTATATAGTCAAATTCTTGTTATGCTTTCCAGAACTCTTCAACAGTTAAAGTAGTAAAAGCTTTTGCTGTCCTCATGAATGCCACTTTATCGCATCCTTTTCTTGGTGTGTTATTTTAGTACCAACAAATGGTAATGTTTTAAAATTTCTGCAAAGCTGTTTTAGGCTCAAACTTAATATTTCATAAGATTATGTATCCTTGATATCTGTGGCCCATTTGCGAGTTTTGTGTACCAGAAGTGAAGTCAACAACTCCCTGTAAGCAGAACTTTTTTTTAGATTTTTATTTTCATATATTATTTATTTATTTATTTATTTATTTATTTTACTGTAGAGCTAGTTGGCTGATGAAAGCACAGAGATTTTGCATATACGTTTCTGGTATTCTTTCACTGGATTTTCTTGTCATTCTGGCCACAGGGCCTAATGATGGCCTGTGACTGTGCTCACAGTGAGCCTCATAAAAGAGATGAAGAAGTCATCCTCTTGACATGATACTGGAACTGCTTCCCCAACATGGCATCCATTGCTTCCTCATCCTTATCCCTCTTCCTGATGTTGCTATTACCACAATCCTGATCACTGTTCCCACTCCCAGTGTGCAAGCTTCATGGGCTGTGGCTCTAATTGTGCTACCACTGCTGGAACCAACTCTGACTTGCCTGTTTCCAAAGTTCACTGCAGAGTTTAATAGAAAACTTACTATTTATGTCATAGAAATGTTTCTCACATGTCTGACACAAACATCTTTATCCCCAGGGATGCTTCCCAAATACGCAGACTTCTAGAACCCAAGACCAACTGAATCAGAATCACTTATTAAATGCATCTAGAATATATATTAAAAAAATAATGTTTATTTATTTATTTGAGAGAGAGAGAGAGAGAGAGACAGAGCCTGAGCAGGGAGGGGCAGAGAGAGGGAGACACAGAATCCAAAGCAGGCTCCAGGCTCTGAGCTGTCAGCACAGAGCCCGATGCGAGGTTCGAACCCACGAACTGTGAGATCATGACCTGAGCCGAAGTCAGAGACTTAACTGACTGAGCCACCCAGGCACCTCTAGAATTTACATTTTTATTTAGAATTCTATAAAGTTCCCATTTTATTTTAAAGAAAAAGTTTAATGAATTCTGTGCTCATGAGCGTGAAGAAATACCAAGTATTATCTCTATATCTGCCTTATTTGGAAAAAACAATAAATGCTTTGTTCACTTTCAACCTTCCCAAAATAAGAAAATAAATTTAAAGTTGTTATTCATTATTCGGTATGACCACAACTGGGCAGCGTACTCCTATCAGTTACTTCCTATGTCTTTGACAAGCCTACAGATGGCTACCTTGACCTCAGACATCATTTTGGGGATCCATTTAATTATGGACACAAGAGTAGAGACAAATGGCTTAAAGCATAGTATCTCAGGCTCAACACTCTACCTATGGAAAATATAATAGCCTTATAGTCTTTTGTATACACCTGAGAAGACTGTTCTTTGTCCTGCGATACGAGAATGAAATAAATTACTTCTCCATAGGTAGAAAAGTTAAAAGAAAGAAGAAAGCTATGGAGGCAGAGGAGGCAAATCTATATCTCGTATTAAAAGTAAGTTGGGTAGCTCAGTCACTTAAGTGTCCAGCTCCTGATTTTGGCTCAGTCATGATCTCTCAGTTTGTGAGTTTCAGCCCTTCGTTGGGCTCTGTGCTGACAGCTCAGAGCCTGGAGCCTGCTTTGGTTTCTGTATCGCCCTCTTTTTCTCTGCCCCTCCTCTGCTCACGTTCTGCCTCTTTATTTCTCTCAAAAATGAATAAACATTTTTAGAAAAATTAAAAAAAATAGACCCTGTTAGAGAGCAAAAAGAAAACAATTTAAACAGAGGTGGAAAGTTATACAAAGATTCTATTTGTAATTGATGTTTGAATTGTTGTCTGAAGAGAGAGCCAGAGTTACCCATGTAAGAGAAAAGAGAATGTGGGGAGCTTTGATAGGAGCAATAATTTGTTAAATAAAAAGAACTGAAAAAAATCTCAAATGTGACTAGATCATAATGAGCTGCATCATTTAGAACCATAGCATAATACTAATTTTCATTTTAAAGTGTTTATATCAACTGTAGTTAAAAATAAGTATTATAATTCTACAAAGTTCCCATTTGGACAAAAACTATAATCACATAAGTAATGAGAGATAATTCAAAATTATATCAGGAGAGCAATTAAAGAGTCTTTGGTTTCTTTTTAGGGCTGAATAATATCCCATTGTTTGAATGCATCACAGTTTATTCCTTTACAAATGAAGGACATTTTGAATGCTTCCAATTTTGGGAAATAATGCATTAAGTTGCTACAAACATCTGTGGCCAGGTTTCGTGTGTTGGTCCTAAGTTTCCAACTCCCTTGGGTAAATACCAAAGAGTGCGATTGCTGAGTATGTGTAGTTTTGTTACAAACTACCAAACTGGCTTTGAAAGTGGCTGTATCATTTTTTGTCCCCACCAGCAATGAGGGAGTATTCCTGTTTCTGGAGCATTTGGATTTTGGCCATTGTTAAAGATTTGTAGTAGTATTTCATTGCTTTAATTTGCATTTTCCTGCTAACACATGATGTGGGATCTTTTCATGTTTACTGAAGTATGCTTTTTTTTTCTTTATTTCAGAAAATACATTTTAGTTCCAGAAATTAATTAGTATATTTTTAGGTCTTTTATTTCTCTCATTATCAAGCTGATGTTTTCCTCCACCTTCCTGAACATATGTAGTGTATTTTTAATAGCTCTTTTAATGCCTTTGGCCTCTACCTTGAAAATCTTTATCTTTCCAAAATCTGTTTCTGTTGACTGGTTGATTTCCTTATTATGGGTTGAATATTCTTACTACTTTGCTTCTGTGATATATTTTTTTTTAATTGAAAACCAGATACAGTGCATTCTACATTATAGAATACTGAATACTTTGTATTCTTTTAAATATTATTAAACTCTGTTCTGGAATTCAGCTATGTTACTGAAAAGGCTTTGATCCTTAAGAAGCTTGCTTGTAAGCTTTGTTTACTGATCAGACAAAATCTGCAGCTGTCCTGGAGGCAACACCCAACTGAGGACTTCACTTGCATTTTGTGTTTGGAGGTCTTTCCAGTCTGACTGTTATATACCTGATGTATTTGCAGCCTTCCGTGAGCACTGAGGATTTTTCTACCTGTTCTTATTCAGGGGTACGTTCCCTGACCTCATTTATATTTATGCTGTTCACGTGTCAGTACTATTCAGTATTCAGCAAAGAGTTGAGAGGAACACTGTGGACTTCCAGGGCCTTCTCTGCAATTCTCTTCTCTCTGATGCTCTGTGCCATCTCTAGACATCTGGGTTTACGTGAGTTCTGAATCTTGTCAACTCCGCAGAACCTCTCGTCATTTTTAGTGTACCTTCTCCCTGCACTACAGCCTGGAAACGGCAGGCAGTTAGCTTAGCCAATTACATGGCTCATCTCATTTGTTTCCCTTCTCTTCGGATTTAATGTCCTGTATTACTGATTGTCCAGTTTCTGAAAACTGTTGCTTTTTTATGTTTTGTCTAGCTTGTCACTTCTTTAAGGTGAAATGATAATTCTTTTCCAGTTTATTCTATCATAGAGAGAGGTGGAATTCTCAATATTATGTTTGAAAACTAATTTGTTAAAAATATGCTTTGCAAGGAAGAAAACATTTCACATGTTTTTTCTACTCCAAAAACTCTAAACTCGGGGATTTTTATAATGGTTGACTTCATTATGATATCAGCTATTTTATATTTATCAGCTAAATACCACAAGTTTCATTAGAGTATTCAACCAAATATCCCTCCAGGTAGAAATGATAATAATCATTAAATGGCAGGTATATACAACCTGAATGAACTTCACATGTTGAACCAAAGAAGCTAGATAAAAAAAGAACATATATTGTGTGAGTCTATGTATGTAAATATCAAAAGCATGCAAAAGTAATCTATGGTAATATAAGTTGGAATCACAGTTCCTTTGGAGACAAAGGAATGAGTAGTGATTGAATAGAGCAAAATGGGAGACCTCTTGGGTGTTGCTAATGTATTTCTTAATATGTCTTGCAAATATTTTCTCCAGTACTTTTTAACTTAAATTGGTTTGTGATATTTTAATCATAGGAAAGATTCTAATTTATATCTAGTGATATTTACAAATACTTGATTTTTTTTTAATCTCATCTTTGTATTACTCTTGTATTTTTCTAAAACATTTAGGTTAATTTTTAGAATTTAATTTAAATCTATGCTTCACTCGAAATATATGTTGAAGACAAGAGTGAGATAACATATTTTTATTATTATGTTTTCTTTGTCAATAGATAGCTAATTGGTCTAACACCACTATTTTTCTCAAAAATTCAAAATACTGCATCGTCTGGTTTCATTTTATTCAAATTTTTCCACTAAATGTTACTACATAAAATGGATAAGTACCAATATTTCCTTTGAAGGCATGCAAGAAATAAGACTATATTGAAGGATGCTGGCCAAGTTTCCAGGGACAAAGGCCCAGAGAGATAGGCATTTACAGAGAAACTCAGTGAAACCTAGTACTTTTGGTTGGGACTCGGAAGTGCTTCAGCCTAGGGGTAAGGTAAATACATAAACACACGTAGACTTCTTCCTGATAGAAGAGAAATTTATCCTAGACATGAAATTATTTATTACAAAGAATTGCACAATCCCATTATCTGGCATACTGTAAAAATTTCCAGGCATATAAGAAGATAAAATAGCATGAATAAAACACAAGGAAAGAAACAGACCACAAAAACAGAAGAACTGGGGTCCAGTTATTGGAATTCTTCAAACAAGCTTCAGTATAACTTTTCACTATGCTCAAAGAGTTAAAAGCAAGATAGAGAAATTTTGCAGAGAAAATGGATGTCTAATTTTGTAAAATATAGTGATTAGATTAGAATTCAAAGGATGGCTGTAATAGCAAAAGAGATACAGATACAAAAAAATAATAATTATTGAGAATATAGTCCAGAGAAAATATACAGGAAAATGAACTAAATAAATGTAGCAATACAATATGCTTCCATTTGGGTGATTAAGTATAATTATTATTTTCATTATTACAAAACAGATTCCTAGAATCAAAGTTATTCCAATAACATATTTATGTATACTTTTATGGGTATATGTATAGACTTGGAAAGAAGTGGACTCTAAATTTTATATACAATTCATGGGACATCAAGATGGCTCAGTTGGTTAAGTGTCCAATTCTTGACTTTGGTTCAGGTCGTGATATCCTGGTTTATGAGATTGAGCCCCACATTAGGCTCTGTGCTATAAGCTTTGAGATTCTCTTTCTCTCTCTCTCTCTCTCTCTCTCTCTCTCTCTCTGCCCCTCCCTTGCTCATGCTGCTCTCTCACACACTCTCTTTCTCTCAAAATAAATAAATAAACTTTAAAAGTAAATTTTATATACAATTCCCAAAAAACTAGAATAGCTAATGTTTTTGAGAACAAAGGGGAGTAAGAAGCTCTACTGGATATAAAGACTTATTTGTGGGGAATTTAGTAATTTTAAAATGTATTATTAGCACATGAAAAACCAAAGGCAACATCATAAAGAAGTTTGTATCCCTCCACCAGTATCCAGAAATACATTTGTATAAAATACTGTGGATTGTTGCAAAGGTGAAACACTGGCATGTTTGCTAATCATGACAGTCTCCCTAGCCATTTTGAATTGTGGAAGAAATGACACAGAATTTTCTATTGCCTCCACACAAACCCTGTCTGTTATTAAAGTAAGGGTAGTTAAGTCGTTTTTTTCTTTTCTTTTCTTTTCTTTTCTTTTCTTTTCTTTTCTTTTCTTTTCTTTTCTTTTCTTTTCTTTCCTTTCCTTTCCTTTCCTTTCCTTTCCTTTCCTTTCCTTTTTCTCTTTTCTTCTTTCTTTCTTCTTCTTCTTCTTCTTCTTCTTCTTCTTCTTCTTCTTCTTCTTCTTACTCTTCTTCTCTTTTCTTCTTCTTGTTAGAATTTGGGCTCTGGGAATGGAATGCCTGGGTTAAAAACTTGGTTTTGCTGCTTATTGGCTCTTCTTAGCTGACATTGTTAGTATTCTGGTTGTATCTGCTTCGATTCCTTATTACCATTATCTGTCTTTTTCTCTCCCTGCAGCACAAACTTCAGTAGGCTTTCTGGTTTTAAAGGGGAGATTGCAACTCTTAAGCAACGTGAGCCTTTGTTCTCTCATATCCAAAAAGACCCCGGAATTCTGGGTATTCATATCCCCACGTTCCCCAAAGGAATGACTAGAAGGAAGAGAGGAATCAGGCTGAAACTTTCCTTTGAGGGACTTTGCATAAAATCTCACCTGCACTGGGCATTTTCCCTCTCTTGTTCTGTTTCTTCTGTACAGATTCTGATTCTCCCTTTAACTGTTTTCTTATAAACCCTGGCATAGGAGTCTTCATCTTAGACTGTTTCTGGGGAACACAAGTGAACACACTGTGTCGCATTAAACTAGTTATGGAACTTTTTCCATTTCTTCCACTGCAACAGGGATGCACAAAATTACTCACAAAATTGCTTTGGGAGTTAAGACAGTTATATAAATGTTTGCTACTATATCAGGTGGATCACTCAGTGATAAGTCAATTAGTTCTGAAGCATTTTACAATGCTGGTGAGATGTGTGTGTGTGTGTGTGTGTGTGTGTGTGTGTGTGTGTGTGTTTTAGAGTAATCTATATATATGTTCTGATTTGCCATAATCTCATCATTTATATATTGTAAGTGCTTCACAGTTTCATTAAACAGTTATATTACATTTTTTCTTTATTTTATGTTATTGAATGACTTTCACGGAGGAAGGTATGTTATTGTATTTTGTCATGTTTGGTTTTGACAAGATATCTAATCAGCTTCAATAGGAATTGATTTTACTACAATGTTATACTCATTGCATATAAAGACATACATTTATGAAAAAAAAGAGCAAAATCAATTGCTTTATATTTTACATCATCTAAAAATGGTCTAAAAATGGTATACATCTAGAAAATCAATGCATAAAAAGTACAAAGAATCCCAGTATATTTTTGAAAGTACAATATGACTCTTCTTTTACTTTTTTTTAATCAAAAAGCCCTAATTCAAATTTTGTGAAGTGTTGCATGAGGCTCTCACCACACGATTCCTGTTAAAGTCAATGATCCCCGCTGACTATAATGGGAATCCCACAGTTACAACCCCAGGAAGGCCTTTGCACATTTAGTTATGTCTATAAAACTGCTTAGGCAATTTAGGTATTATTTTGTTTCAATAAGGAAAAAAATAATTTGGTGTTTTCAAAAGCCTTTAGTTGGCACCAAAAAGCACAATCTAAAGCAGTTTAATAAAACTTAAAAAAAAAAAGCATGCTTCACATAATTGGATGTTGTGACTAAGTTTTGGCACCACTTAATTTCACCTCATGTAATAAAATGAAGAAGTATAGTTTTATGACATGAATATTTAAATGAGAATACAACATCTAACATGAAGGCCTGGTTAGGTGACTCCTGATCACAGTACTGGAAATTTTATTGTTTTTACTACTTGTCTTCTGTCCTTTTCGAATAAGAGTGGCCCTCAAACAATGACCATTTCTTAAGCAAAGTTAGAGGAGAGAAAGAAAAATCTAAACTGTGTTACGTATCCGATGATTTTCAGTCTTATTCATTTTATCTTGCTTATTTCTCTCAATTTCACTTTTTCTTTTTTCTTTTTTTTTTCTTACAAGCATACACATACACACACATACACACACACACACACATTGAGCATGGAGATGCATAAATATCTTTCTGTTTCTAGAGAGAAGTAATCTATCCTGATAGGTAAGAGCACTTTCTGTTGAGACAGACTGCTCACATGGAAACCCACTCTCATCACTTAGTATCACAATTAATTTCAATAATAGCCAAACCTCACAAATTCCTCTAATTTGTAAAATGAGGATAATAATAGGATGCATATTATAGCATTACTATGAAGAATATATGTGTTAATGTGTGGAAAGCACTTGGAACAGTGTCTTACATATTGTATGATCTCTAATGGTAAGCTAATAGTATAGATTAGCTATATCCATATTTCAACTAGCTATTTTATATTATGCACATTTTGCCTAAGGGGAATGGGAAGGAAATGAAAATATGTACATTTTTCATAAATACAAGACATTGTGCTTGGCATTATATTCTGTGTTCTGAAATATGCTACAAAGTTGTATGTATTAATATCTCTATTTTGACATATCAGGAAGCAAGTTCACAATGGTTCAGTAACATGTAGAAAGTCACAAACCTACTGATTGGTGGAGCTGTGAATCAGACTTAGATTTTCTGACAATGTATCAATTCATTTCAAAATGATATTTATATGATGGATATATGCTAGTTAATATCCCTGAACAAAACAGACAAGATACCTTCTCTGATGCTTCTCATGTTCTAGTAAGGAGACAGAAATAAACATGTTAATAGACACAATATAATTTTAACAATGATAATTCTCTTAAGAAAGCAAAATAAGTAATTTAAGAAATTATAACAAGAAAGGAGGCTTAGGGTAGATAGAGGTTATCAGTAAACAGCGCTCAACAGAGTTAACACATGAACTGAGAAAAGAAAAATGAGCAGGCATCTCTAGCCAATCTAAGTCAGGGGTTGGGGTGGGGAGCTTTCAAAGAAGAGAGAACTAGAAGAGTGAAGGCCTTGGTGAAAGAAAGTAAGGAATTCATGATGTCAGTTTGAGCAATTGAGTGAATTCTAGTAAGGATTAATGGGAAGGAAAAAGGAACTCAGTGGAAGTCAACTACAATAATTTGATATTGGACAGGTGTACAAATACAAGTGTAGAGCTTAGGTATAAAATCATCTTATGTGTATGATGTTAATTTTATTGACTACACGAAATGAAAGGACCTGAAAAAGAAATGTAGAAAAGAAGAGGGCACAAGCAGAAGCGTTGGGGTACTCCAAATTTTAAGATCAGGCTGAATAATTTTTCAGTAGAAGAAACAGAGAAGGGACAGAAGAAGATGCATTGTATTGTCATAAAAACAAAAGGAAACAAGTTTTTCCAAGAGTCATTGAAAGATCACCTGTATGAGAAGCTATTAAATGGTCAAGCACGATAGGAACAGAGGAGAGTTTGCCACCTGGATTTCAGTGATGAATGTGGAGCAGTGTGGTAAGAGGTTGGATTGTTCAGGATTAAGGGGAGACATGGAGGTGGGGGATTAGAGGAAGTTGGTTGGGACTACTCTTTCAGTGAGTAGTCTGGAACAGGAGCAGAGACCTGAGTTAGGAGTAGCTAAAGAGAAATCACCGGTAAATGTAAGAACACATTGGGAAAAAAAGAGATTATATTGTTAACTGTTGAAAATGACCATGCAGAGAATTAATTTGATAATGTAGTTGAGAGGCAGTAATTGTTGGATCAAAATTATTGTTCTTTAAGTTCTTTTTTTTTTTAGAGAAAGAGAGAGAGGGTGCACGTGAGTGGGGATGGGCAGAGGGGGAGCGAGAGAGAATCCCAAGCAGACTCCATGCTGTCAGCACAGAGCCTGACCCAGGGTTCAAACTCACAAACTGTGAGATCATGACCTGAGCCAACATCAGGAGCCAGACGCTCAACCAACAACCACCCATGTGCTCCTGGATCAAAATTTTTAAGTGACTAGAATATATTGAATCTGGAACACATAGAGGAGTTAGCCTTAGACAAGTTCAGAAATGCATTATTCGTTTTAAGAGGAGGAAAGGAGAGGATGTAATTTCGGTTGCATTTAGTTTGGTAAATTTGAATATGGAGGGTTATGGAACTCCCACTTGACCATATCCCTATTCTTCATCAAGTGTGAGCTAAAACCTTCAGCTTTCCTTCTTGAGTTAGAAGTTGAAAGATGAAAGAGAAGGTACAGAATAGTTGTATTGGAAATTAAGAGTGTAAACATACCAATTAAAGTGAAGGAAGATTCCTGCTAAACATTGAGTGTGTAGCTAAATCAAAGAATTCACATAACCAGAATCACATGAAACAGAGATAAGGATTTGCTAATAATGTCAAGTAGTTATTCATTTAAAACGATCAGAAGAATTAGAGAGAGATCTGGGATGTTGAAAACAGCTCCCTAGATCCTGTCTTCTCATATTAGACACGTACTATCTAGCTCAGAATAATAAATGAAGTCTCCAATTATGTCTGCAGATCGCCTCACACAACAGGCAGAATTTTAGTTTATGAAACATACTTAGATTATGAAATATATTTTATATCGCAGGAAATTGCATAGCTTACATGACTTTATCCAATGAGCCATGTCTTAGAAATTTCAAACATTTTTAGTAAAAGATACCCTCTAGGCAGGGATCATCCTATAATTATGGTCTTCCTTCTAATAAATATCATTAGTGTATTTACCCAAAACTGCAGTTGACAAGGACACTAGCCTAGATCCATGCTCTCTTTTCTTTTGTTGCTCAAAGGAGTTTCCCTCCCTTCCCAAGGAAGCAAAACAATCACAGGCCAACTCTTAACTCCTTGCTCCTCAGTACTAGTTTGCAATTTGTACAGGTACAGATTTTAAGTGAGAGAAGTCATCGTGGCTTTTGTTGTTGTTATTTGGTTTTATAAAAGTAGTATGGTTAATGAATTGGGAGTCTTGAAAAGATTTAAAATATATTGGATTGAGGAATCCTAGAATACAAGTGTATAGGAGGTAGTCACCTACTGGTGTGGTTCTTAAAGTTAAAACTTGAGAGATGGTATAAGTTACGGGTGATAGTGAATTGAAGACAAGTATGGGAGTAGATATGTGGAGGGAGAATAAAGGAAAATACTATGGGAGGTAGATAAACAAAGAACACTGAGAAGCTGCATTGAAGGAATATATCCTTCAGTTAAAACTTGACATATCCGCTATCTTAGGGAAATTTAAATAGAATGTGAAATGTTTTGTGAGTTAAGTGTCTGGAAACTGTTGCAATCTGCGTTATTATTCTAAAAGCATAGAGCTTTTAGGGCTGAGCCATGTTTTCTTTAATGAAATCTACCTTTCAATGTTTATTCATAAGGTCCTAATTAATTGTCAAGTGCAATTCATCAAAACAAATTGGGATACATTTGCAGAACATTGTGTAGAATTTGACCTTCACCAAATTTTACCTTGCTAAATCTTCCTCATACTTCTTTGAAAATGCCCTTCTAAGTCAAATATATTTCTCAATTGTCTTGTATGTCATGGGGAAATACAACCAGAGAACTGAATAACAGGTTTACATTCTATATTTAATAATCAGTCAGCCCTTTTCCACTCAACTGTCAACTCACGTAGTCCTAAAAATATTAAGAAAAGAATTAACAGTGGAGATAACAATGTTTGCTCCTTGCCTGGTAGAACTAGAAGGTTTCCTTCCTTTTAATCAAGTAAAGAAAGAATTACATTAGGATTAGTGCATGGTATATACGTGCATTTCACACTTATGACTCTACACCATCAGAAAGAGAACAGAAAAAAGTGCAGGACTATATGAGATAACTGGCAAGATCTTTAAGCAGGAAGAAAAGATTCAGCAGGGGCACTGAGTTAATAATCAAAATGTATTCATTTAACTGAATGGCAAATACCTATTGCTCTTAAGAACAGCTCAAATAAATATAGGACTGCAGAACTAAATCTGACAAGTAAAACATTCTAGTTCAAATATTATAAGCAAGTTGGTATCATTTCCAAATTAAAGTGTTTGATCATAAACTAGGTCATTTCAGAGTTTATCAGGAATTTTCTGTTTGCCCCAAGTGTTGAGTTTACTCGGGAATTATAAATGTATACCGATTTGCTTCGGCTTCTAAAGAATACTCACTATTAAGGTCTAACTAGAGGTAAGGTATCCTATGAAAAACAGACAATTAACAGAGAGTCTACATTTGCAGATAACTTGAAATCTTGTGGGACGGTAGTCAGGTAAATTGTCAGTTACAGTGAAATTTATTGATCTTACTACAGTCTTTATTGCAAGATAAAACAACCGTGATGGAATCTCAGAGCACAAATCAACAATTCTAGGGTGTTAAGGAACTATCTCCTTTAGTAAATGTATATAAAAATCAAATCTGTTAGCAAAATTCCTGAGGCCAAAAGTTGGAGGGAGTTCAATTTCAGGTTGAGACAATGATATGAGTTGATTTTCGGAGAAGAGGCTAGTGTGTAAGAAAACATTTGGTGTGCTAACTTTGGAGAGGTGGGTTCGGTCCAGACTTTCAAAGATTCTGAAACATAGAGTCATTAAATAGTTTTATACTGATTTTTAACTAGAATTATGAAACCACGAATATGTAAGATGACCCCTGGAAATTGAAGACTATGGCGGCTAGAGAAATTGACGTTTCTTTTTTTTTCTCTGGATAGTATATAAACCGTTTCCACAAAAATAAAGACAATACAGCTTGCAAAATCTAAATTGAATATTCCAAAATGTTTTTCCCTAATGCAACAATAGGAATTATAGCAAAACTAAGGAACTAAGAAAGAAAAACAAAGCAAAACAAAATTCCAGCATTTCTGTAGGCAATGTATATCGAGGGAAGAAAAAACTGACTAGTGATTACAACAAGGTAAAAAAGTATTAAGTGTGTGAAGTAAAGCAAGAGACGGAATTGTTCAAATGCAAAAATAATCTTTCTTCACAGAAAATTGTACGTTACACTTTTTCAACATCCGATATAGATTACTCTAAAATGAAATCATTTCAGCCTTTGATTAACATATCAGAAAGAGAAATATTACAATCTTTAAGTTCAGAAATTGTAGAGGAAAATGAACCAGAAAATTGATCATCATTTTGACACCAAAAGAAATCGAATTCTAAGGAAATCTTAATTCATTAAAGGACTCAGAATCTGAAAGTATTGATAAGCGTTCAGAAGAAAATGAATATCTGTGAATCAGTTCCAGTGCTAGGTGAGCAGTAACGGAAAGAATTCAACAGGGCAAGATTTATGACCAGAGTGAAGAAGATCATCGACAGGAGGACAATGGAAATATAATTGTGTGGGATGGTGTAATAATAAAAATGTAATAAAAAGGTCAAAGGCTTATAGACTCATAAAACATCTTGAAAGGTGAACAATTCACATTATATTAGCCAGATAAGAAAAAAAAATATGAATATGCCGGAGCCACCTTTTCTGAAGTGTAGGAAAATGTTCTTTGCCAACCCATGCGAAGTTGGTGTGTGTTATGTATGCTAGGACATTATCCAGCAAACCTATTTGATCTCTTACAGAAATGAAAGCAACACTGTTTACAAATGGAAGTTGATAAAAACATAAGAAAGTGGTGGTCTACTGTAATATTAAAGTCTCTTTAATTCTGAAGCATTATGTCAATCACAACAATAGTTAGCAAATATTTTACTACTAGCAGCAAAGAACTTTAAATAGAGGGAAAATTTAAATTAAGACTCATTATGGGGTGCCTGGATGGCTCAGTCAGTTAGGCATCCGACTCTTGATCTCGGCTTAGGTCATGATCTCAGGGTCCGGAGCTCCAGCCGAGCATGGGGTAGAGCCTGAGCCTACTTGGGATTCTATCTCCCCTCCTCCACTCATGCTCTCTCTTTCTCCCAAAATTAGTAAACTTAAAATAAAAATTAAAAATAGCAATTGTAAGTATGAGAACATTCATATTTACCTAAAGAATTTTAGATGTTTAAGATCAGCACTAATGGTAGCATAGAAAGACTTTGCACAGTGATGCCAACAGAACGGCCTATCGAACCTCCACACTATTACACACACACGTATATGTACACAAATTACATGTGCCTCTCATACTTTATTTTTTATTTGATGTTTATATTTTATGCATTTAAACTGATAGGATATGCCAGTAATTGATAACATAAATTATAAAATCCTAACAATCAATAATACAAAAGATAGATAATACAAATGAAAACCAGACAAAAGTGGTGAACAGTTAGCTAACAGAAAAAGAAACACCAGTTGCCAAAAAGGATTTGAAAAAGGCTAAATCGGGGCGCCTGGGTGGCTCAGTCCATTAAGCTTCTGACTTTGGCTGGGGTCATGATCTCGCAGTTGGTGGGTTTGAGGCCCGCATCGGGCTCTGTGCTGACAGCTCGGAGCCTGGAGCCTGCTTCGGATTCTATGTCTCCCTCTCTCTCTGACCCTCCCCTGCTCGCTCTCCGTCTCTCAATAATAAAATAAACATTAAAAAAAAATTTAAAAACAGGCTAAACCTCATTAGTAATAAAAGACATGCACATCAAAGTTTTTTTCTTTTTTTTTTAATTTTATACACCTTCTATTAGAGGCAATTAGAAATTGACAATGCCAAACGTCAGAAAAGATATGGATCAGTAGGGTTAATTCATCTTGGAGGGGTGGGAAGAGAGTATAGAATGCTCAGGAAATGAACTAGCACTATGTTTTTTTTTTTATTTTTATTTTTAATGTTTACTTATTTTTGAGAGAGGGAGAAAGACAGCGCAAGCAGGGGAGGGGAAGAATGATAGGGAAACATAGAATCCGAAGCAGGCTCCAGGCTCTGAGCTGTCAGCACAGAGCACTTAGCAGGGCTGGAGCTCATGAACCATGAGATCATGACCTGAGTGGAAATCAGATGCTGAACTGACTGAGCCACTCAGGCGCCCCGCTAGCACTATGTTTTTAAGTTGAGAAGTCACATTTCCTACTACTCAACAGTTATAATTCTTGGTAAAACCAAGATAGATTTTGTCATATCTGAATCAAAAATCAAGGAAGGGAAGTTCATACATCGTTCTGTTATGTGTGGGTCACCTGGGTGGCTCAGTCAGTTAAGTGTTGGACTCTTGATCTCCGCTCAGGTCCCGATCTCACATTTCATGAGCTTGAGCCCCACATCAGGCTTTGTGCAGACAGTGTGGAGCCTGCTTGGGATTCTCAGTCTCCCTCTCTCTCTACCCCTGCCCCCCCTCATGTTCTCTTTCTCTCTCAAAATAAATAGACTTAAAAATTTGTAATTATGTGTGTGGAAAATAGGACAGTATATTTTCAGAGTAAATATTAGTATTACCATCTTTCCAGTGGCAGACATTCCTTTCCCTAATATTATTTGGCAACAACATCCCATATTAAATCAAATGTGTTGGATTGGCAAATAAACTTTGTCTATTCAGTAAGTTCCTCTTTCCAATGATGTCCTCAGATGAAAATTATAGACAGCCTTGTTGTTTATAAAATGTGATCATACTGTATACAACATTCATGGAGTGCAAGCAAATACCATTACTTCTTCAATAATGATACAATTTTAATGAATCATTAAAAAATAAATTAGTTGCAAGCTATTGATATAAAAGTTACCAAGAAACTCAGGTAAGATGAAAAAGCAGAAGGAAACATAGGAAAAATACCCTGACTAATGAGGGAGAATGTGACATTTGCTTACAAGATGCTTGAAGACTTGAGACAGCCTTGGAGTAATTCACAAAAGCCTTAGCTTGGGGAACATATAGTGGGAAACCTAACACAATTTTTACAGATCTGTTCTTAGGAAAAAATGAGCTGAGTTACAAAACCATTCACCTGAGTTTTTTGGAGTTCAGGTTCAAGCTTCTGTCTATAGGATCCAGCTCATTAAGTGTTCTGATTATTTTAAGCACACACAGTAAGTGTACAATAACATAAGTGTTAGCTGAATGAATATAAGTAAGTACAAATTAAGTGTGTCAGTGGCTGGGGTTAGACTACATAGGTATTTCTTCTTCTTATCTTATTGTTCTTGAAACCACAGTTCATGTAATTTTAGTTTTAATTCTTTATATATTCAATGTCATCATTGCTCTCCACTTTCTTTCCTGTTCATAATTCGTATGATTAGTTTTGATCTCTGGCCTCATTACCAAACATTCTGGTACATTTAATCACATTAGCTGCTTATTTA
This sequence comes from Felis catus, assembly GCF_018350175.1. Classification (NCBI taxonomy): domain Eukaryota; kingdom Metazoa; phylum Chordata; class Mammalia; order Carnivora; family Felidae; genus Felis; species Felis catus. The sequence goes on from NC_058371.1 coordinate 175,724,917, forward strand.
GCCTGTAAACTTTACCTAGGAGATTTTAAAGATAGCATAAATTGAAATTCATAGTTCTCTTTGTGGTAATTTGAGTTTGCTGCAAATTCAGGGGTTATGTGTTATTTAATTTAGTTTACGTAATTATGTATAACATCATTTTGCTCTGAGAAGTCTCTTTTAGTCCATTTAAGTAAATCATAGGTTTTAATTATTTCTCCGCATAACAAGTACTTTTAACTTTTAGTCTGTTAAAAACCAGCAGTAAATTGAAAGTTATTTTGGCTTAGCTGTCATTCTAAAAATTTATGGAAGAAACCATAAAAACACGGGCTGGATTGCATGGTCAAACTTTAAAAGTAAGTACACCAAAATTAGTTAAAAGTAGTATGTTCTGTTTTTTTAGATTGATCTTAGATTATTACCAATTGTTTATTAGCATTTTCTTATTTATTTAATAACTCCCACTCTACATTTTTTTATTATATGTGCTAATTGTTAGGAGGTATTTGCTTGTGCCCATCTCTTCTACAATTCTCTACCAAATATCCCTTTGATGCATTCTTAAACTTTTAGTTTAAAAAATAATTTACTGGGATACCCGGGTGAGTCATTCGGTTAAGTATCTGACTTCGGCTTAAGTCATGATCTCCCAGTTCTTGACTCTGAGTCCTCCATCAGGCTCTCTGCTGTCAGCACAGAGTCCCCTTCAGATCCTCTGTCCCCCTTTCTATTCCTCTACTGCTCATGTTCTCTCTCTCTCTCAAATTAAATGAAAACAACAACAGCAAAAATAAAATAAAAGATAATTAACCAAAACCAGATTAACTATCTTAGGGAGGAAATAATGAAATTATTAAGGATGTTTTCAATTACCAATGGACAATAAACCAAATCATATAATAATATCTGAAAGTCATTTGATAAAATTAATTCTCACCTCTCTTTGAAAATATTTATTCCCCAGCCATTAGTTAACCAATACTTTTATTATGACTCAGTCTATACAGTATATTTATTTTATTGTTATGATGAAAAATTAAGGTTTCCTATTAAAGGAAGGAACAAAGTGTCTGTTAACACAACATGATTTGAAATTGTAACAGATTTTAGATTCATGCTACAGAGATTACTTTCATTTTCCAATGGATCACTGAAGCTATGTTTTCTTTCTATGTGTCTGTTTTCCTTCTGTTCATAATTTTACTATCTAGTGCCATGTTTAGTAATCTTTTACTCCAGAATGCCTAATCTACATGGTGGTTGTTATTGTTTTGATTTCAGATATTACAGTTTTCATTACCAGAAATTCCTTTTGGTTCTCTTCTATAGTTTGCATTTCTCTTATCACTGTTCATGTCTTCCTATAAAGAATTGTTCATAGTAATAATAACAGTTTTAATTTTTGTGTCTTCTAATTCCATTAACTATATAATGCCTAAGTCTAGTTCTATTTTTTTTAATATTTTATTTTTTGAAAATCATCTCTAAACCCACTATGGGGCTCAAATTTACAACCCTGAGATCAAGAGTCACATGCTCTACTGACTGAACCAGCCAGGTGCACCTAGGTCCGGTTTTATTGACTTATTTTTATTCTTGTTACAGATCACATTTTCCTGCTTCTTTGCACACTTATTACCTTTTTACTTGATGATAGGCATTGCTTGACACTGTTAAGTATTTTGATTTTGACATCTTTCTTTAAACAGTATCTGTCTTTTACCTGATAAGCAATAAAATTAGCTTCCGGTTAAGTTTGCTAGATTTAAGTCTTGTCTTAAAAAGCATTACTGGGGAAGTTCTAGAGTAGTTTTTACTCTAGATAGTTGAGCTCCTATATTAGTATTTGACACTTATTTTGTCTCTAATGAATACCCTGGTGCACACTCTAGCTTATGGTAACTTGCAAAATTATCAACTATTTGTGAATTCTTGGGCTCGGTTAGCTCACGGCTCCCCACTTATGTTTTTCTCAGTCTTAGTAATTTTTATTTATATGTACACACATCATTATACTCTACAAAGGTTCAAAGGCAGCCTTAAGCAAATTTCTAGAGTTATTATTATTATTTCATTGATTGATATTGATTGATTGATTGCATAGTTCCTTCCTCTCTGGGTTTCTGGCTTGCAACTTTTGTATTTCTCAGGCTTTTAGCCTATCAAGTCTGAAATCAGTTTTGTCTCTTGCACCCAATGCAACTGCTGTGCTGTGCTTGGGATTTTCAGCTCTGTTCAGAAATCCATAATGTGCCTCCAGGCAGAGGAACAGAATAGCACAGAGATTATAACATTTGTTTCACTCTCTCTTGGGCCATAGTCCTATACTTTGTTGTGCAATGACAACCATTATTTCATATCTTTTGTGTAGTTTTCTCACTGTTGAAAAAAATAAAGTAATTCTGCAATAGTTCAAAGCTTGGCAATCTTTTAAATTTTTTTTTAATATTTATTTACTTTTCAGAGACAAAGAGAGGCAGAGCATAAACAGGGGAGGGGGAGAGAGAGACACACACAGAATCTGAAGCAGGCTTCGAGCTGTTTGTTAGCACAGAGCCCTATGCGGAGCTCGAACTCATGAACTGCAAGACCTTGACCCGAGCTGAAGTTGGACGCTCAACCGACTGAGCCACCCAGGCGCCCCATAAAACTTGGCAATCTTTTTAGAAAGCAATTATGAATAACTAGATTTTTTTACTAAAACATATACATAGAAAGGAAGATGACTAGTTTGTCAAATATATAATCTTATCTATTTATTTAAAGAAAATGTCTTTGGATATTTAGATTATGTAATATTGAGTTGAAAACATATATTCAATCGAATATCTCCCATGAATATTTGACAGCATTGCCAAGAGTTGAGATTAGTAATTAACTTTTGCCTCTTACTGGAGAAAACATCATTATAAAGGTTAAGAGTCTTCAATAGTGTTCTATAGAGAAAATAGATTACATGTGGATCATTTTTATAGTCTTGATATGGTTTTCAAACTAGAACAAGATAGGGGCACCTGGGTGGCTCAGTGGGTAAGTGTCCACCTTCAGCTCAGGTTATGATCTCATGGTCCATGGGTTCAAACCCTACATCAGGCTCTGTACTGACAGCTTAGAGTCAGGAGCCTACTTCAGGTTCCATGTCTTCCTCTCTCTCTCTGCCCCTCCCCCACTCGCACTCTGTGTCTCTCTCTCTCTCAAAAATAAATAGACTTTAAAAAATTAAAAAAAAAAGACTAGAGCAAGATATAAGAAGGAAAGAATAACCCTATATGTGGGATTTTTAAATTCAACTTATTTATGGTATATCTTCAGGAACACAGTAGCATAAAATATGTACAGAGTCACCACAAAAAAAAAAAAAAACAACAGAATCTAGCTTATTGAAATATGTTAGTAGGTATTTAAGAAAGACAAAACACATTGATTCAGCCATTTTCATGTTCCAGACTTCCTGACAGGACAAAGCTAGAAGAAAGGAATCTTGTAACACACTAAGAACAATTTTCTGACCAAGCAAGAGAAAGCCTACTACCTGTTCAAAATAAACCGTAGAATTAGTCCTATTGTAAATTTAGAAAAAAAAAAGATTTCTACAAATGAATGTGCTTTATTTTATTATAAGAAGTAATATATGCTATTATATTTTATATAATCTATACATATATTTAATAATATATAATTATATTTTAAATATATATTTATATATTTAATAATATACAGTTATATTTAAATATATATTTATATATTTAATAATATATAGTTACATTTTAAATATATATTTATATATTTAATACTATATAGTTATATTTTAAATATATATTTATATATTTAATAATATACAGTTATATTTTAAATATATATTTATATTTTAATAATATATAGTTATATCTTAAATATATATTTATATATTTAATTATATATAATATATAATCTTTTGTATATTTTATTTATTTATTTATTTATTTATTTAAATTTTTTTTTTAACATTTATTCATTTTTGAGAGAGAGAGAGAGAGAACAAGCAGGGGAGGGGCAGAGAAAGAGGGAGACACAGAATCCAAAGCAGTCTCCAGGCTCCGAGCTGTCAGCACAGAGCCCGACGCGGGGCTTGAACTAACGAACTGTGAGATCATGACCTGAGCTGAAGTCGGATGTTTAACCCACAGAGCCAGTCAGGCACCCCACTCAAATTTCTTTAGGTTATAAATCCAACACAGGTTTTACTAGGCTAACATCAAGGTGTTGGCAGGGCTGTTCCTTCTGTAGGCTTAACCGGCTGAGCCACCCAGGCACCCCATATATAATATATTTTATAATTAAAATATGTTTTATAAGAAACAATACGTTTAATTAATTTTTCAATGAGTGAAAATTTTTAATCATCATAATAGCTACCTTAAAGAACAATGAAGCAATTGTATATTTAAGATTTATCCAAAGTATAGACTGGTGATTCTGGAACTCAAAGGAAAAACTGGAATGTGCTCTATTGAAGCAACACATTTATTTTTTTAGATATCACAGGCTCGTATCATGCAATTTTTCCTTTAATTTTCCCATTTTGATACCATAGGGAAAAAAGATTGAAGGTAAAAGGGAGATGAGGAGAAGTTTTATTCAAATTTTTCATGAAAGTTGGTCCTGATCTATTTCTGTAGGGCTTCGATATGATCCTACTAGCAACAGTGACTGCAAGTCATGATACAATACACTCAGTCAAAATTTGTTGCTGTCAATCATGACTGGAAACTAATGAAACACCATTACTTTCTGGGCTCCCAGAAATCAAATTCTTTGTAGAAAACTTCCATTCCATTGACCTCATGTTCCTTAAAATCTTCGATTAGAGGGTATGTATATGCAGTATTACTATGATATTTTACTGTAGAATTTGTTCTCTTAACACAAACTGAGGTCTTAGCACAAACCTGTGGGAGAATTCAACCAGATATATGTGGAAAAGGCTGAATAACTCAGTGATTTCTATAAAATCCATATTGATTTTCATGTAGCTCACTTAGAAAGAAGCGTAACGGTGGTTATTGAAGCTCATGATGAGTATTAATTATAATTGAAAAATCCCTGGATATAAAATGAGTTTAGAAATGGAACAGAGTAACTATAACTTTAGTCAACCTCCCTACTCTTGGAGAAATATGTTTTTCCAGTAAGGAAACCCAATCCTTGGAATCCCTGTGATGTCACCTTCTGTGATCCACATCAGCCAAAGATGTGTGTCTCAGATTCTGCAAATCAGAGCTCTTCATTCGCTTTGCTACAAACATACATTCAGGAGAAGACTTTTTACTTGGACAGTATAAGAAATTTCTCTTTTCCTTTGCTGAAGGTATTCTGACATGGATTTCTACTGTAATTCTACTTTATATATGTATATGTATTTAATTACTATTAAAATTGTATAAATGATAATTGCTAACTTGATAACATGAATAACTTATATCATTTGTATATTTCAGTAATAGCTGAAAACTCTCTTTTGAAAAGGTAAAATAATTGGTAATTTGAATAAATTCTATGTTAAAGAAACTTCTTAAAACTAATCTTAGAATTTTTGATATGCTACTGTGTGATAGAACTCAAAGAACGGCTGTAGTTTGCTAATTATCTGAACATATTTGAAAACATAAGTATTTCATTAACCAACTAAAATCTCTCAGGACATTGTTCATTAACAGAGATTGGCAAAACTGGGCAAAGTTTATTTTCATTTTTTTAATTTAATTTAATTTTTATTTATTTATTTTTAAAGATTTTATTTTTTATTTATTGTAATGTTTATTTTTTAGAGAGAGAGAGAGAGAGAGAGAAACAGAGTGTGAGTGGAGGAGGGGGCAGAGAGAGGGAGAGACACAGAATCTGAAGGAAGCTTCAGGCTCTGAGCTGTCCATGCAGAGCCCAGGTTGGGGCTGGAACCCATGAACTACCAGAATATGACCTGAGCTTGACTGAGACGCTTAATGAACTGAGCCACCCAAGCGCTAAGGTTATTTTTGTAAGTAAAGTTTTATTAGAACATAGTTACAGATTTTTTTTTTTTAGTGCACTATTTTCTGTGGCTGTTTTTGTGCTCTAACACAGTTGCTATGGAAACTGTGTGCCTCATATAACAGAATATGTTAACCATTTGACCATTTACCGAAAAAGCAAATTAATGATCCCTATTTATATGAACAGTTTGGGTCATCATATTTATATGAAGTTTTTAAAAATACTTCAAATCACTAAATGAATCATTTAATCTGAATAAGACTATTAGCATATGTGACCTTTGAGAAGGCTAGAGAGGAACTTGAAAACTAGCATTCACTGAATATGGGTTATTTGTACATACTCTAGTATTTAGTTAATTTTTATGAATCTGGGCCACATTCTTTTTTTTTAATTTTTCTTTTACATTTATTTATTTTTGAGAAACAGAGTGAGACAAAGCGTGAGCGGGGGAGGGGCAGAGAGAGAGGGAGACACAGAATGTGTCACTTGCTCCAGGCTCTGAGCAAGTGGTCAGCAAAAAGCCTGATGCAGGGCTTGAACCCAGGAACTGTGAGATCATGACCTGAATCAAAGTCGGAGGCTCAACTGACTGAGCCACCCAGGTGCCCCCACATTCTTTTTTTTTAGTAAAGTTTTTTTTTAATGTTTATTTATTTTTGAGAGAGAGGAACAAAGAGTGCGAGGGAAGGGCAGAAAGAGAGGGACACAAGATCTGAACCAGGCTTTGCACAGCCAGTAGAGAGCTCGATGAGGGGCTCGAGCTCACAAACGGAGACATCATGATCTGAGCCAAAGTCGGATGTTTAACCAAGTGAGTCACACAGGTGCCCCCTGGGCTACATTCTTATCTTCCAGGTATTATAGAGAGGAAAAAGGTAGCTAAATTCTTTTTTTTTTTTTAATTTTAATTCAGTAGGACTGAAAAGTGCTGCATTATTTGCATAAAATCTTATAATAAGTGAATCCAAATGGGGGGTTCATTTCTTTTCAGAAACCATTTAAAGCTTGCATATTCCATTAAAATGAGGTAGATTAGATAGTTACTTCTGTCACTTGTCTTTTTTCAGAGACATACGTAGATTCTAAGCACAATGGGCTTTAATAACCAAATTCCTCGATGTATATGCAGGCAAACTATAGACAGAATGGTGATATTCAGCCTCGGGTAGATCTCACTCACTATTTTAATTAAATGCTCATGTCTATAAACCACATTCCATTTGACTAAGAAGGGAAGACATTAACAAAATATGTTAAGACTGAACATGTCCATTCCAAGCTCTGACTTGTCATGTTGATGAAGTACATTTCTCTGCCACTGAGTTTTACACATAAGTTGGTTTATAAAACATTTTATTTAAATGCTTTTGAGATCATTTCCTTCAGGGGCTCAGAATAAAGTATTTATTTAGAAGTAAGCGATGATTTTAATGTAGTTACTATTTGGGGTTAGCTTGCCTTTTAAGTTCTGCCTACACCATTTATTTGAAAACATTTACCAGTGCCCTTCCTTTAGGCGTTAAACTTTGTAATTTTTTTTTCCCTTGACCTGTCTTGCAATTCAGGGAAATTATTCTGAAATAATTATCCCAACAGAACTTAGTGATCAGTACATCAGCAGACTTGTATGTCTTGGGAGCAAAATCAGCAAATTAAAAGGGCATTTTATGAAGAACAGGTCATTTAGGCTAGTTCAACTCCTGAACCTGCAAGAAAAACCATAACAGAGAGTTATTTTCTTAATGTCCTTGAGTATACTAGAACAAAATCTTCTCAAGTGTTTTACACAAAGAACTCTGTTCATAAGAAATTAGGTCAAACTATTAAACTTACGTCTGTTTGATGTAAAATAAAACTGCTTATTGCAGATCTAACAAAACACTTGGTGTCCTATTAGATTGCCTTCAAAGAATGTCCCAGATAACCTTACGCTAATTTAAAGCACAAGCTAACTTCAATCTGTCTTGTAGACGCTAGGTCTCAGGCACATTAGAATACACTTGAAAATGCAATCTTGCAAAAACAAAATAATTTCTTGCTGATTATAGATTTCTTTTCAACTGGTCACCTCTGCTTTAATTTCTCTGTATTTCACATAGAACAGCGAATGTTAGGAAAATTAAAGGTAAATAAAAGAACTAGGTTAACTAGTGTTAAAATGATGAGGCTTTGAAATATGGATAGCTCTGTATAAAGAATCATTTCCTCTTTGTGCGAGGTAAACAACTCCTTCCTATCTCCCTTCTCATTCTTCCCTTCACTTGACAGTGTATTATAACTACTTCGTGTAGAAACTACACTTTCCCCTCTCATTTCCTAAACTGATAGAAGAGGGTAACTTTAGTCTCTATTTTATACCAAAAATCTTGTGAATACTATAAGTCATTGTTTAATTATCAGAGTAAAATTTGTGG